>NC_135901.1:37488481-38118018 GCF_964194155.1 Cetorhinus maximus | reverse complement strand
ACTCCACTCCCTATCCACCGACTCCATCCCTCTCCCTGACAACTGTCTGAGACTGAACCAGACTTTTTACAACCATGGTGAAATATTTCACCCCAAGATGAGCTTCCAACTATATATGCACATCATCACCAAGACCGCCTATTTCCACCTCAGTAACATCGCCCGACTCCACCCCAGTCTCAGCTCATCTGCTGCTGAAACTCTCATCCATTTCTTTGTTACCTCTAGACTTTACTATCCTAATGCACTCCCGGCCGGCCGGCCTCCCACATTCAATATCCCTGTAATCTTCAAGTCATCCAAAACTCTGCTGCCCGTGTGCTTACTTGCACCAAGTCTTGTTCACCAATCACCCCTGTGCTCACAGACCTACAAAGATTCCTGTTTTAGAAGCACCTGCATTTTCAAATTCTCATCCTTGTTTTCCTCCATGGTTGTGATCATCCCGTTCTCTGTAACCCCCTCCAGCCACACACTCCTCCGAGATCTCAACACTTATCTAATTCCAGCCTCCTGAGCATTCCTGATTTTAATCGCTCCACCATTGGTGACCGTTCTTTCAGTTGCCACGACCTCAAGCTCTGGAATTTCTTCCTTAAACTTCTCTACCTCACTCTCTCCCCTTTAAGATTCTCCTTAAAACCTACCTCTCTGACCAAGCTTTTGGTCACCTGCCCTAATATCTCCTTATGTGGCTCAGTGTCAAACGTTACTTTGTACCATTTCTGTGAAATGCCTTGTCAAGTTAGAGGCACATTGTAAATTATTGTCACTGACTTGGACATATATCGTTGTTCTGCCTCATCAGTAAGACATTGTAACTCAAAGCGTGAAGCAGTTTGATGGACAAGTTGTTCCCATTGTCATTGAAATGGTTTCAAAAACATTGCCCCCAACAAAGATGGCATCCGCGCATGCGCCCTGTTGTACATTGCCTCCAACAAAGATGGCGGCCATTTCCCCCGCGTAGGTAACTGGGAAAAAGCTGCGGCCTCGCTCGATACAAACAGGTGACGGTCTCCCCGGCATCATTCTTGGGGTTTGCTGCTTATACAAATTTTGCGAAGCCTCTCCGCCCACCCGGCGGACCCATCGCTCCCTCCGCCCCGCCATTCACCCACTCACTGATTGTGGCTCAGAGAAAGATCCATCTGTCCATCGCCATTACTCACACTGCGCATGCTTCACTCCCTGCCCGTCCCCGCCCCTCATTCACTCCGATTGGTTGGAGGACCAGCCGCTCCCGTTCGGTCCTCCGGCTATTGATCCGGAGCAGCCGTCAATCAGCCGGGCATTGTGACGGTTTCAGATGGTGAGAGCGGCCACAGACTCAGCCTGACTTGCTGATTCTTGGCAGCATTTTCTGTTTGGGAATTAGAGCTAGAGATGGATGGTCAGTTCCCCTCTGTCCGGGGGGGGATTCACACTCATTTCCCCAGTGCACTGATTATCACCTTTACTTTACATGAGAAAATCCCCGGTTCAATCCCGGCTGGAAGCTTTGTGTTTACAATTGTTACTGAGGAGGAATTAACAGTGAGTTTAGTTTCATGTCGAACAGGGGAACAGTTATTGTCTCATTCTTTAAAAGCTCCTTCTTCACCTTTAAACAGGGAACGATAAGTCAGAGAAAACTGATCCGCTGTGAATCCAAAACAAGATACTGCAGATGCTGGGAATCCGAGCTCAAAACAGAAAATGTTGGAAACTCTCAGCAGTTCAAACAGCTTCTATGGAGATAGAAACAGAGTGAATGTTTCAGGTCGGTGACCTTTTATCCAAACTGGAAGAATTTAAAGATTTAATAGTTTACAAACAAATACTGAGTCAGTAAAAAGAGAGAGCGAGAGGGAAAAAGAACAAACGGTCTTGTGATAGGATGGAAGGCTGGAGTGATTAAATGACAAATGGGATGATGGTGCAAGGCAACATTGGAGACAAGGAAATCGACTCATGGGACAAGAGGAGAAACAAAAAATAGGCCCAGAGGAAGTACAAATGGTGACAGCAGAATCATCACCAGCACCTACTGTATGAAAAAAATGGGAGTGGTAGTTATGATCTGAAATTGTTGAAATTAATGTTGAGTCTGGAAGGTTGTAAAGTGTCTGATCAAAGCTGAGCTGCTGTTCCTCCAGCTTCCATTGAGATTCATTGGAACAGTGCAGGAGGCCGAGGACAGAGCGATCAGAGAGGGAGTGGGTGGAGAATTAAACTGGTAAATGGCTTGAAGCTCAGGATCATGACTACAGCCCGAATGGTGATGATCCATAGAGCAGTCACCCAATCGGCATTTAGTCTCCTCAGTATAGAGGAGATCACACCGTGAGCAGTGAATACACATCACTAGATACCAAGAAGTACAAGAAAATCACTTTGGCACCTACTGTCCCAACTCCAATTTCCCTTTCCTCTCCAAACTCTTTGGACATGTTCACACCTCCCAAATCTGTGCCCATCTTTTCCAGAACTCCATGTTTGAATCCCCCCAATCAGGTTTCTGCCCCTGCCACAGTACTGAAACAGCTCTGATCAAAGCCACCAATGACATCCTATGTGACAGTGACAAAGAGAAACTATCCCTTCTCGACCTGTCTGCAGCCTTTGACAGGGTTGACCACACCATTCTGCTCCAACACCTCTCCACTGTCATCCAGCTGGGTGGGGCTGCTCTCTCCTGGTTCCATTCTTCACTATTGAATCACAGCCAGAGAATCATTTGTAATGTCTTCCCTTCCCACTCCCACAGTTACCTCTGGTGTCCCCAAAGGATCCAGCCTTGGTCTCCTCTTATTTCTCATCAACATTCTCCCCACAACGACATCATCTGAAAACACAGTGTCTGTTATCACATGTACACTGATAGTGCCCAGTTCTACCTCACCACCACCTCTCTCCACTTCTCAACTTATGTTAAATTATCAGACTGTTTCTCTGATATCCAGTGGTGAATATGCAGAAATTTCCTTCAATTCAATATTGGGAAGACTGAACCCATTGTTTTCATTCCCGAGCTACCAACTCCATTCCTCTCCCTGGCAACTGTCTGAGACTAAACCAGACTTTTTGGATGCTTGATGCCAGGTTTGACCCCAATACATGTTCTGACTCAGGTGTGTGTGTCCTGGTGATTTTCCAGTCACACTGATGATGTAAATCTTTCCCACAGACAAAAGAGACAAACATTTTTCCTTCCATAATCAAAGGCTGGTCATTTATGATTTCAGTGATTCCATAAGATCTTGTCGAGATTTTTGGTTTGAGTTTCCCCATCTGAAAATCCTCTCCCTCTAATCCCCTGTAAACACAGTTTACAAAAGCCATCACTGTCAGTACAGGATAGAAATTCAGAACAGACAATTCTAGTTTCTATGGAATATTCTTTCTCCTTTCATTCCCCCAAATCTATAAATCCCTGGCCCACACACTCCTCCCCCTCTCTATTCATTGTTCCAGATTCAGTGCATGGTCTCCTACTAATTCTTCTCTCCTCTCCAGATTCTCTCTCTTCCTGTCCTTAAAGTGGTGACTCAGGCTGTGGGTCAATCCCATTCTTTCACTCTAATTCTACCAAATAATTCAGCTAAAAACAAATGCTCCTTAATGACTTGATTCGTCGTTTTGAATATTTGGAAAGCATTACCTATTCCCAATTGTGGAGAACAGAAAGTCTAGTGGCTAATTCAAAGCTTTCTTCTCCCCAGGTCTGTTCCAACAAACTGTGTCTATCTGAGTTACATTTATAGAGACTCATTCACTCAGTAAGTGATCAGATCTCACTGAACTATGACACAAGCTGTGTCTATCTGAGTTACATTGATACAGACTCACTCACTCAGTAAGTGATCAGATCTCACTGATCTGCAAGAACAGAGGCACTACAAGCGCAGAGGCATGAATGATAATTTTCCAGTCTTCCTCAGACACAGAAGAGGTGCCAGAGGACTGGAGACCTGTGAATGTTACACCCTTGTTCAAAAAGGGATGCAAGGATAAAGCTGGCAACTACAGGCCAGTCATTTTGACCTCAGTGGCAGGGTAACTTCTGGAAACAATAAGGACGGGATAAAATCAATCATCACTTAGACAAGTGCAGGATAATTAAAGAAAGTCAGCATGGATTCATCAAGGGAAAAATCATGTTCAACTAACTTGAGTGATTTGAGGAGGTAGCAGAAAGGGTTAATAGGGGAAACGTTGTTGATGTGGTGCATATGGATTTTCAAAAGGCATTTGATATAGTGCCACACAGAAGACTTGTGAGAAAAATTCTAGGTCATGGAATAAAAGGGAAAGTAGGAACTTGGATAAGAAACTAACCAAGAAACAGGAACCAGAGAGTAGTGGTAAATGGTTGTTTTACAGATTGGAGGAAGGTTTGTAGTGGAATTGCTCAGGGGTCAGCGTTGGGACCCTTGCCCTTCCTGATATATTAATGACCTAGACTGTGGTGTGCAGGGCATGATTTCAAAATTTGCAGATGATACGAAGATTGGAAATGTTGTCAACTGTGATAGGGACAGTCATGAGCTTCAAAAGGACATAGACATTGGTGGATTGGGCAGACAAGTGGCAGATGAATTTCAATGCAGAGAAATGTGAGGTGATTTGTTTTGGCAGGAAATGTATGGTGAGATAGCATAAAATAAAGGGAGAGCCTCTAAAGGAGGTGCAGGAACAGAGGGACCTCAGTGTGTACGTACTTAAGTCATTCAAGATGGCAGGGAATGTTGAGAGAGCAGTTAATAAAGCATTTAGTATCTGAGACTTCGTTCATATGGGTATTGAGTACAAGAGTAAAGAGGTCATGTTGAACTTGTATAAGACACTTGTTAGGCTTCACCTGGAATACTGTGTCCAGTTCTGGAGGAAGGATGTGAAGGCATTGGAAGGATACATAGGAGATTAACAAGAATGATTCCTGGGATGAAGAACTGTAGCTATGAGGATAGATTAGAGAGGTTAGGACTGTTTTCCTTGGAGAAAGGAAGGCTGAGAGGAGATTTAATAGACGTATTCAAGATCCTGAGAGCTATGGACAGAGTAGTGAGAAAATGTTCGCACTCAAGAGAACATCAAGAACTAGAGGGCACAGATTCAAAATAATTGAAAAAAGGAGTAATTGTGATGTGAAGGGAAAAAAAATCACCCAGAGGGTGGTTGGATTCTGGAACAAACTTCCTGAAAGGGTGGTGGAGGCAGGTTCGATCGAGGTATTCAAAAGGGAATTGGATTGTTACATGAAAGAAGAGAATGTGCAAGGTTACGGGGTTAAGGTAGGAGAGTGGGACTAGGTGGAATGTTATTTCAGTGAGTCAGTGCAGACTCGATGGGCAAATTGAACTCCTTCTACACTGTAAAGATAATGTGATACTGTGAAGAACAACAACAACTTCTATTTATATCAAGCTCTTAACATAATAAAATGTCCTTCACAGGAGCAGGACAGATTAGGCCAGATGCCCAAAAGCTTGTTCAAAGATGTCGATTATAAGGAGTGTCTGGAATGGGGAAAGTGAAGTAGAAAGGTGGAGAGGTTTAGGGAGGAAATTCCAGAGCTTAGGGTCCAGGTAGCTGAAGGCATGGCCACCAATGGTGGAGTGATTAAAATTGGGGATGAAGGACATCCGGTAATGGTGCTCCATGTATGTGGGCCCCATAGCCCAGGCTCAAGGCCCTAATCTGAACTTTGGGACATAGTTTGACCATCCCGGGTCTCAGAGAAAAACAATTCCCCAAATAAACATCTTGGAGGATTTTTGTTTATTGATACCATAAGAAGTTTGGACCAGTTGAGTCCTCCTGTGTTCTCGATGGGGATTGAACTTAACAAGAGTTAAAATTCTCTGTGTTTCAGTGTCAGAACAAGAATATGTTTCAGCAAAAATAAAAAAATATATAAATACTGAACAGAACAAACCTGGGGAAATACACAGCAGGTCAATCACCATTAGAAATTGATAAGTTAATAGTCACTGTTTCAGGTGGGACTCCTTCAGAATGAACACTTCCCACCACCAGCACCAACCCCCTCCCCCATCCCCCTCCCTGTGAACTGAACATTCCTTCACCCACTCATCCACCCATTGCACATCCACCCAACGGCTCCCAGCCTGGATTGACATTCAGCATGAACCCAGTGAGAGGGTGAGCTGACCCATGGGATGTCAGAATGGACAAGAGCTGGAAGTGGTCCCAATCAATACATTTTTTGTGTGTCATTGTTAAAAACAGGAAACTTAATATTTTGTTAAACCCCCATGTGCACACCCTTGGTGAATTACAATTTCTCGCCAGTCCTTTCCTCTGGTTTCAACTTGGTGCATCCTGTGTGGGTTCAGCAGAGGTAGAGATAGGCTGCTCGGGAGATGGGGCAGTGTGTCGGGAGATGGGGGCAGCATGTTGGGAGATGGGGGCAGCGTGTCGGGAGACGGGGGCAGCTTGTCAGGAGATGGGGGCAGAGTGTCGGGAGATGGGGGCAGAGTGTCGGGAGATGGGGGCAGAGTGTCGGGAGATGGGACATGTATACTGTACATGTTCATCTTCATAATTCACAACACTATTCCTGATGTTCATGAGCTGCCTCACTTTCTTTCCCATTAATTCCATTTGCTGATCTATCAGTAATGGACTTGCTGCCATCTCGAACAAAACTGTTTTCACCACTAAGGCTCCGCTGGTATTTAATAGTCTCCATGACATCATCGCACTGGGACTGGATGACATCATAAGAGTCCATTGTTTCTTAATGACCCACATCAATAACAAGAGGAAATATTAATAAACCTGAGCACATTATCTAGGCTGACACTCCAGGGTGACATTGAGGGACTGCTGCACTGTCAGAGACAGCATCCTTCACATGGAACTTGTGGAGGCTCTGGTCACAATCTTCCAATCTACCCTATATAGTAGTGGTGTCAAAGGACTGACAGATTGTAAATGTTACACCCCTGTTCAAAAACACAGTAATTCCAGGACAATCAGCTTCACATCAGTGGTGGGGAAAGGTTGGAGCCAATGATCCGTGGGGAAAATCAATTTGCACTTGGAAAAGTATGGATATTTATTTCCAGCATTTTCTGTTTTTGATAGCGATGCCTTCCCTGAATCGCAAGGTGAACAGAGGATCTCTGGGAGGAATAGGGAGCTGGGAGTAAGTAAAGGTATGAGAACTGAAAGAATTTTGAGTAAGAAAGGGGAAAAGATCCAAAAAAGGGGCAGTCAGTAACAGTACACCAATCAGTCTCCTCTTATCCTGGAGAAATCAAGGACTTGACATACTGCATGTTTGAAACTAACATCAAGATATTAAACTCCAGCCCAGTTACAGGGCTGCCATCCTGAGAATGAGACATTTATTCCGACTCTCTGTTTCCTGTCTGTTCACCAATTCTCAATCTATAGCAGTATATTACCCCAATCCCATGTGCTCAAATTCTGTTTACTGACATCCTGTGATTTGTTCAGTAACCTCCTCCCCCTGTCTCTCCCTTATCTCTCTTTCTCTCTCTCTCTGTCACAAAGAATTCTCTAGCCCAGCAAGTTGTGGATGCTCCATCATTGAACATATTTCCGGCTGAGATGGAGAGATTTTTGATCTCTCGGGGAGGTGAGGGATATGGGGAGTGGGCAGGAAAGTGGAGTTGAAGCCCAAGATCAGCCACGGTCATATTGAATGGTGGAGCAGGCTCAATGGGGTGTTAGGACTTCTCTTGTTCCTATTTCATATGTTCTTATAGAGGCCAGAGTCTTGTGTAGGCCCTGACGGGGTGGCAGGTTCCCTTCCCTGAAGGACATTAGTGAACCAGTTGTGTTTTTATGACAATCCAGCAGTTTTCATGGTCACTTTTTCCTCGTGCCAGCCCCACAAATTCCTAGATTCATTCAGCTCAATTTCACTACCTGCCTTTGTGTTTTTGTGGGTTCTCTCTCACTCCCTTTTTCTGTTTTAAATCAATTTCACCGGGTATTAGAAGGGGAGGATTTACAGTCGGGAAACTCAAACCAAACATCACATCAGGATCTGACAGAGTCACTCGATCCATCAAGCTCGATAATGGAAGGAAAAAGCAGTGTTTACACTGAGGAGAAACTGTGGAAATTTGGGGATTGTGGGAAGAGATTCAATTCCCCGCCTCAGCTGGAAACTCATCAGCGAGTTCACACTGGGGAGAGTGTGGAATCGCATCTGCTCTGAGTGTGGAAAGGGATTCACTCAGTCATCTAACCTGCTGAGACACCAGTGAGTTCACACTGGGGAAAGGCCATTCACCTGCTCTGTATGTGGGCAGGGATTCACTCAATTATCCAACCTGCTGAGACACCAGTAATTCAGTACTGATGAGAGGCATTTTAAATGTTCAGGTTGTGGGAAGTGCTTTTAAAGTTCTGGGGAACTGTTGAGCCATCAACATGTTCAAACTGAGGAGAGACCGTTCAGGTGCTCTCACTGTGGGACCGGATTCAGGCACTCATCTCACCTCACTGAACACCAGCGAATTCACACTGGGGAAAGGCTGTTCTCCTGCTCCGAGTGTAGAAAGGGATTCACTCAGTTATACCACCTGCTGACACACCACCGAGTACACACTGGGGAGAGACCGAACACCTGCTCAGGGTGTGGGAAGGGGTTCATTGATTCATCCACCCTTTTTAGACACCAGCGAATTCACACTGGGGAGAGACCATTTACCTGCTCCGAGTGTGGGAAGGGATTCACTCAGTCATCCCACCTGCTAACACACCAGCGAGTTCACAAGTAACTACAGTGATTGGATTTTGTTATTGATCACATCCAGGACTGAACAAATTTCATCAGAGTCTGTTTTTGCTGATGTTGAAAAGCTCCAACCATGTTAGAGGTGCTAAATATTGTGGATGAAGTCAAATACATCAGCTTTGTATTAAACATACAGTATGTTGAACATTTTTAATATCGTTAACACAAGTCAGTTCCTTTTGAAGGGTTCTCCCTCTCCCCTGTCTCCTCCATCCTCACCTCCAACAACAAGTGTGAGGAGCTCATGGAGCTTCTTTGTCACTAAGATTGAGACAATCCGATCTGCTGCTTCCGTCCCTTCCACTAGTGCACTGGGACAAACTGTCTCTAAAGTTCCCTTTGTCAGAGCCCTGAACTCACATTTTTCCCCAGTTTCTCTCCCCTCATGCCCTCTCAGTGCTCATCTTGTCTTCTGCTGTATTGACCCCATTCTCATTAAACTACTGATCACCCAGCTTCCCTATCTCAGCTGATATCGTTAATGGCTCTCTCTCTCTTTTTCTTCTGGTACTGTCCCTCTCACCTTTAAATCCACTGTTATCACCTGAAAAAACACTTGACCCCACCACCCTAAACTTCCACCCCATCTCCAAACTCACTTTCCTCTGCAAAGTCCTTCGACTTTGTGTCCCCCAGGGACTTCAATCTCCATGACATCACATGTCCCCACCTGACCCCAGCTCATCTGCTGCTCAAACCCTCATCCCTGCCCTTGTTACCATTAGACTTGATGATTCCAATACATTCCTGACCAGCTTCTCACATTCACCCCACCCCCACACGGAAATATGAATCATCGAAAACTCTGCTGCCCGTGTGCTTTTTCACACCATGTCCTGTTCACCCATCACCCCTTGGCTCGCTGACAAACATTGACTCCTAGTCAAGCAATGCCTCAATGTTAAAACTCACATCCTTGTTTTCAAATCCCTCTTGTCGCCTCGTCCCTCCCTACCCCTGCAACCTCCATCACTCAACTCTCAGGGATATATGTGCCCTTCTCATCTGGCCTCTTGAACGTCCCTGCTTTTAATTACTCCACCACTGTTGGCCATGCCTGGCATGAAGTTCTGAAATTCCCTCCCTGAACTTCTCCAGCTCTCTCTCCTGATTAAAGGTCCTTGTTAAAATCTGCCTCTCTAATGAAGGTTTTGTCCATTTACTCTAATATACTATGTGCCTTGATGTTAAATTTCTCTTCAGGATACTTCTCTGATGCACCTTGGGATGTTTTATTACATTAAACGTGTTATATAAATACAAATTGTTACTGTTTACCTGTTTGTGCACAGTAAGATTCCACAAATAGCCATCAGACCATCAATCTTTTTTTCATATTAATTCATTCTTGGGATGTGGGCGTTGCCGGCTAGGCCAGCATTTATTGCCCATCCTAATTGCCTTTGCGAAGTTGGTGATGAGCTGCCTTCTTGAACAGCTGCAGTCCATGTGATGTAGGTACACCCGCAGTGCTGTTAGGGAGGAAGTTTCAGGATTTTGACCCAACAAGTGAAGGAATTTCCAAGTCAGGGTGGTGGGCGGTTTGGAGGGGAACTTGCAGGTGGTGGTGTTTATATGTGTCTATTGCCCTTGTTCTTCCAGATGGTAGTGGTCATGGGTTTGGAAGATACTGTCTAAGGGAGCTTGGTGAGTTCCTGCAGTGCATCTTGTAGATGGTATGCACTGCTGCTACTATGCATCATTGGTGGAGCGAATGAATGTTTGTGGATGGGGTGCCAATCAAGCAAGCTGATTTGTCCTAGATGGTGTCAAACTTCTTGAGAGTTGTTGGAGCTGCACTCATCCAGGCAAGTGGGGAGTATTCCATCACACTCCTGACTTGTGGCTTGTAGATGGCGGACAGGCTTTGGGGAGTCAGGAGGTGAGTTACTCATCGCAGGATTCCTAGCATCTGACCTGCTCTTGTAGCCACAGTATTTTTATGGCTAGTCCAGTTCAGTTTCTGGTCAATGGAACCCCCGAGGATATTAATAGTGGCAGATTCAGTGATACTAATGCCATTTATTGTCAAGGGGCGATGGTTGGATTCTCTCTTGTTGGGAGATGGTACTTGCCTAGCACTTGTGTGGTGTGGATGTTACTTGCCACTTGTCAGCCCAAGCCTGGATATTGTCCAGGTCTTGCTGCATTTGGACATGGACTGCTTCAGTATCTGAGGAGTCACAAATGGTGCTGAACATTGTGCAATCGTCAGCGAACATCCCCACTTCTGACCTTATGTTGGAAGGAAGGTCATTGATGAAGCAGCTGAAGATGGTTGGTCCAAGGACACTACCCTGAGGAACTCCTGCAGCTGGATGTCCTGGAGCTGAGATGACTGACCTCCAACAACTACAACATCTTCCTTTGTGCTAGGTATGACTCCAACCAGTGGAGAGTTTCCCCTTGACTCCCATTGAATCTAGTTTTGCTGGGGCTCCTTGATGCCATACCCGGTCAAAGACTGCCTTGATATCAAAGGCAGCCACTCTCACCTCATCTCTGGAGTTCAGCTCTTTTGTCCATGTTTGAACCAAGGCTGTACTGAGGTCAGGAGCTGAGTGGCCCCAGCGGAAACCAAACTGGGCGTCAGTGAGCAGGTTATTGATGAGCAAGTGCTGCTTGATAGCACTGTTGATGACCCCTTCCATCACTTTACTGATGATCGAGAGCAGACTGATGGGGCAGTAATTGGCCGGGTTGGATTTGTCCTGCTTTTTGTGTAGAGGACATACCTGGGCAATTTTCCACATAGCCGGGTAGATGCCAGTGTTGTAGCTGTATTGGAACAGCTTGGCTAGGGGTGCAGCCAGTTCTGGAGCACAAGTCTTCAGTACTATTGCCGGGATATTGTTAGGGCCCATTGACTTTGCAGTGTCCAGTGCCTTCAGCCGTTTCTTGGTATCACACGGAGTGAATCGAATTGGCTGAAGGCTGGCATCTGTGATGCTGGGAACCTCCGGAGGAGGCCGAGATGGACCATCTGCTCAGGACTTCTGGCTGAAGGTTGTTGCAAATGGTTCAGCCTTATATTTTGCCCTCTTGTGCTGGGCTCCTCCATCATCGAGGATGGGAATAGTTGGGGAGCCTCATCATCCGACTGGATGTGGCAGGACTGTTGAGCTTAGATCCATTGGCTTTGGAGAAAGGAATGGAGTTGGTAGCTCGGGAACGAAAATAATGTCTTCAGTCTTGCCAATATTGAATTGGAAGAAATTTCTGCACATCCACCACTGGATATCAGACAAACAGTCTGATAATTTAACCATAGTGGAGAAGTGGAGAGAGGTGGTGGTGAGGTAGAGCTGGGCACTCAGTGTACATGTGATAACTGACACTGTGTTTTCAGATGATGTCGTTGTGCGGAGCATGTTGATGAGAAATAAGAGGAGACCAAGGTTGGATCCTTTGGGGACACCAGAGGTAACTTTGGGAGTGGGAAGGGAAGACATTACAAGTGATTCTCTGGCTATGATTAGATAGAGAAGCATGGAACCAGGAGAGGCCAGCACCACCCAGCTTGACGACAGTGGAGAGATTTTGGAGCAGAATGGTGTGGGCAACCTTGTCAAAGGCTGCAGACAGGTTGAGAAGGGATAGTTTACCTTTGTCACAGTCACATAGGATGTAGTTGGTGGCTTTGATCAGAGCTGTTTCAGTCCAGTGGCAGGGGCAGAAACCTAATTGGAGGGATTCAAACAGGGAGTTCTGGGAAAGCTGGGCACAGATTTGGGAGGTGACATCTTCAAGGAGTTTGGAGAGAGGGAGGTTGGAGATGGGGCAGTAGTTTGCAAGGATGATGTGGTCAAGGGTTTGATTTTTGAGGAGGGGGTGATGATGGCAGATTTGAAGGAGAGATCAACAGTACGTGAAGAGAGAGAACTGTTAACAATATCAGTGAACATGGGGAAGTTGGGTGATCAGCAGTTTAGTGGGAATAGGGTCAATGGAGCAAGAGGTGGTTCTCATGGACAAAATGAGCGCTGGGAGGGCATAAGAATGGGAGAGAAACTAAAGAAAGATGTGGGTTCAGGGCTCAGACAAGGAGGAACTTTAGAGACAGTTTGTCCCAGTGGGCTAGTGGAAGGAAGGGAAGCAGCAGAGGCAGCTGATCGGATTGTCTCAATCTTAGTGACAAAGAAGCTCCATGAGCTCCTCACACTTGTTGTTGGAGGTGAGGATGGAGGAGACAGGGGAGAGGGAGAGCCCTTCAAAAGAAACTAACTTGCGTTATAAGTAGTAAAAAGATTCAACACACTGTATTTAACACAAAGCTGATTTATTTTACTTCTATCCAAAATATGAACCACTATATCTGTCGTGGAGCTTACCAACTTCAGCAGAAACATACCCCAATGAGCATGGTTCAGTCTTCGATGTGACTGACAGCAAAATCCCATCACTGTAGTGACCTGTGAACTCGCTGATGTCTGTGTAGGTTGGATGACTGAGTGAATCTTTTCCCACAATCAGAGCAGGTGAATGGCCTCTCCCCAGTGTGAACTCGCTGGTAGACAGTGAGTTCAGATGATCGCCTGAACCCAGTCCCACACTGAGAGCACCTGAACGGTCTCTCATCACTATGAACACGTTGATGTGTAATTAGGTTCCTGGAACTTTTACAGCACTTCCCACAGTCTGGGTATTTGAAAGATCTCTTTCCTGTGTGAACTCGCTGGTGTGTCAGAAGGCTGGATGACTGAGTGAATCCCTTCCCACACTCGGAGCAGGTGAAAGGTCTCTCCCCAGTGTGACTGCGCTGATGTTTAGTAAGGCCAGATGATTGCCTGAACCCTGTCCCACAGTGAGAGCACCTGAACGGTCTCTTGTCAGTGTGAACACGTTGATGGGACATCAGTTCTCCGGAACTTTTAAAGCACTTTACGCAGTCTGCACATTTAAAAGGTCTCTCGTCTGTGTGACTTAGCTGGTGTTTGAGCAGGTGGAGCATGACTGAGTGAATCCCTTGCCACACTCAGAGCAGGTGAACGGCCTTTCCCCAGTGTGACTGCGCCGATGAATTTCCAGCTCAGATGGGTACATGAATCCCTTCCCACAGTTCCACGGTTTCTCCCCAGTGTGACTTAGAACACGTGTACGGTTTCTCCCCACTGTGAACGGTGCTTTTTCCTTCCATGTTCAAAATTTGATCACATTCAGGTTACGATAAATTAGGCGACTCTATCAGATCCTGATGTGATGTTTGATTTCAGTCTCCTCACAGCAAATCCTCCCCTTCTAATAGCCTGTGAAATTGATTTTAAATTAGAGTAAGAGAGAACCCACAAAAACACAAAGGCAGGTTGTGAAATTGAGCTGAATGTATCTGGGAATTTGTGGGGCTGGCACTAGGAAAAGGTGACCATGAAAACTGCTGGATTGTCATAAAAACACAACTGGTTCAATAATGTCCTTCAGAGAAGGGAATCCGCTATTCACTCTGCTCACTCAAGACGACGTCCACAAATTTGAAAACTGAGCCTGAACACCAAGGTCTGTGTCATTTATATATGTTCAGGAGATCAGGAGCGATGCCTGGGGAACTCCACTGTAAACTTTTTTCCAGCCTGAAAAAATTCATTAACCACGACTTGCTGTTTCCTATACTCAGCCAGTTTTGTATCCATGTTGCAACTGTCCTTTTTATTCCATGAGATAACTCTGCTCATGTCTGTTGTGTGGCACATTCTCTAATTCCATTCTGAAGTCCATGTACACCACAGTAACAGCAGCATCCTCATCACCCACTCTGTTACCTCTCCAAATACCTTAAACAAGTTTATTAAACACAATTTTCCCTTCACAATTCCATGCTGATGTTCCTGAATTAACCCACATTTGCTCACAAGACTATTAATTTTGTCCTGAGTTGAGAAGGAGTAACACATCCACATGGATAGAGGATTAGTTAGCTAACAGGAAGCAGAAGAGGGAAAATGGGTCTTTTTCAGGTTGGCAAGAGGTGACGAGTGGAGTGCCACAGGGATCAATACTGGGGCCTCAACTATTTGCAATCTATAGCAATGGCTTGGATGAAGGGACTGAATGTATGGTTGCTAAATTTGCTGATGACACAAAGATTGGCAGGAAAGTGAGTTGTGAAGAGGACCTAAGGAGCCTGCAAGGGGATATAGATGGTTAAGTGAGTTGGCAAAAATTTGGTAGATGGTGTATCATGTGGGGAAATGTGAACTTGTCCACTTTGGCAGGAAGCATAGAAAAACAGCATATTATATAAATGGGGAGAGATTGCAGAACTCTGAGATACAGAGCGATCTGGGTGTCCTGGTACATAAATCAGGAAATGTTAGTATTCAGGTACAGCAAGTGATTCGGAAGTCAAATGGTGTTGTTTTATTGCAAAGGGAATGGAATATAAAAGTAGGGATGCTTTGCTACAGTTGTTCAGGGTGTTGGTGAGCATCTGAAGTACTGTGTACAGTTTTGGTCTCCTTATTTCAGAAAAGATATGTGTGTTCGTAGTTCGGAGAAGGTTCACTCGACTGATACCTGAGATGAGGGGCTTATCTTATGAGGAAAGGTTGGACAGGCTGGACCTGTACCCATTGTAGCTTAAAAGAATGAGAGGTGATCTTATTGAAACATATATGATTCTGAGGGGGCTCAACAGGGTGGATGCTGAAAGGGTGTTTCCCCTTGTGAGAAAGACTAGAACTAGGGGACACAGTTTTAAAATAAGGGGTCTCCCATTTAAGACAGATGAGGAGATTTTTTTCTCTAAGGGTTGTTGGTCTTTGCAGCTCTCTTTTCCAGAGAGGGGTGGAGGCAGGGTCATCGGTTATCATTCAGGCAAAGGTAGATAGATTCTTAACTAACAAGAGAGTTAAAGGTTATCGGGGGTAGGTGGAATCCAGAGTTGAGGCCACAATCAGATCAGCCATGATCTTATTAAATGGCAGAGCAGGCTTGAGGGGCTGAATGGCCTCCTCCTGATCCTATCTTGTTCAACACAGGTTTTTAATTTAAACCTGATTTGTTGACTTTATCCAGATATTAACCAAACTAGCTGGGCTGGGGTTTATTAACATCAGCAGAAACAGATCCCAATGAACATGGTTCAGTCCTGGATGTGATTAACAGCAAAATCCAATCACTGCAGTTACTTGTGAACACGCTGGTATTTCAGTAGGTTGGATAACTGGGTGAATCCCTTCCCACACTTGGAGCAGGTGAATGATGGTCTCTCCCCAGTGTGAACTCGGTGTCTCAGCAGGTCAGATGACTGAGTGAATCCCTTCCCACAGTTGGAGCAGGTGCACTCCGGTGTGAGCACATTGGTCTTTAGTGAGTTGGTTTCATTGTCTGAACCCAGTTCCACAGTGAGAGCATCTGAAAGGTCTCACATCAGTGTGAACACATTGATGGGACATCAGCTCCCCAGAACTTTTAAAGCACTTCCTGCAATCTGGGCATTTAAAACGTCTCTTGTTGTGTGAACTCATTGATGGGACTTCAGGTCTTTGGAACTTATATAGCACTTCCTGCAGTCTGGACAACTAAACTGTCTCTCTACCCTGTGAACTCGCTGATGCTTTAGCAGATTGGATGAGAGACTGAGTCTCTTCCCACACTTGGAATAGATGAATGGCCTCTCCCCAGTGTGAGTGCATCGATCTGCTTCCAGCTCAAACGGGTAATTGAATCCCTTCCCACAATCCCCACATTTCGATAGTTTCTCTCGGCTGTAACTGCATACATGTTTCGACAGGCCAGATGATCGGCTGAAGCCTCGTCCACACACACAACACATGTACGGTTTCTCCTCACTGTGAACGGTGCTTTTTCCCTCCATGTTCAAAATCTGATGATATTGAGATTACGATAAATTAGGCCGCTCCGTCAGATCCTGATGTGATGTTTGGCTTCAGTTTCCCAACTGCAAATCCTCCTCTTCTAACGCCCTGTGAAATTGATTTAAAACAGAAAAAAGGGAGAGAGAGAGAGAACCCACAAAAACAGGTTGTGAAATTGAGCTGATTCAATCTGGGAATTTGTGGGGTCGGCACGAGGAAAAAGTGACCATGAAAACTGCTGGATTGTCATAAAAACCCAACTGGTTCACTAATGTCCTTCAGGGAAGGAAACCTGCCACCCGGTCTGGGTGTACACAAGGCTCTGGACCCTCTGGGAAGAGAGCAAGAATGAGAGAGGTGGTAGAGGCACCCGGTAAAGCAGGGGAATTTTATATCTCTACAACTCAACCAGAACTTTGACAGAATCTTCCGGACCCTCAACCTCCAAGTGCTAGAAGATCTAGGGTAGCAGGTGTATGTGAACACCGTCACCTCCAAGTTCCCCTCCAAGTCACACATTGTCTTAACTTGTCTGACATCCAGTATTGGATGAGCAGACATTTCCTCCATTTAAATATTGGGAAGACTGAAGCCATTGTCTTCAGTCCCCGCTACAAACTCCATTCCCTATCCACCGACTCCATCCCTCTCCCTGACAACTGTCTGAGACTGAACCAGACTGTTCACAACCATGGTGAAATATTTCACCCCAAGATGAGATTCCAACCACATATCCACATCATCACCAAGACCGCCTATTTCCACCTCAGTAACATCGCCCGACTCCACCCCAGTCTCAGCTCATCTGCTGCTGAAAACCTCATCCATTCCTTTGTAATCTCCTCCAGTCTCACAGTCCCCCCCCCCGCCCCCGCAGAGATCTTCACTTTCTCTAATTCCGGATTGCTGACAATTCCCAATTTTAATTGCTCCAACTGTGGTCACAGCTGCTGACCAATGCCCTCTATAAAGATGGCGACCGCGCATGCGCACTGCTGCCAATTGCCCCTATAAAGATGGTGGACCAACATGCGCACTACCGCCCTGTCCCTATACAGATGGCGGCCGTCAATCGGACCTGATATCGTGACAAACGCCGCCGTCACCAAATCGGCGCAAACACGGGATCAGAAGCTTCATGTTCGCAGTTTGAGGCCTGCAGTGTATATTTATGAAGGCGTCCCACCCGCTGGCAGGTTCCATCCACCTTCACCTGCCCGCTGGCTCCTCTCTGCTTCTGTTCTCCTCCCTGATCCGACCCGACCGCGACTTTCCTTCCAGCACCGCAACTGCGCATGCTCCGCCCATAGAATGGATGATCTCCCGCAGCAAAGATAGAGCATATTCTGCCTCTCTGTGAATGCTGGGTAACTGCAGCGCCATTGAACCGTGGCATTGTTAAAAACAAAATCATATTCCGAGCTCCGATTATGATTGGTGCCAACCATATATTATTATTAATTCAATTGATACAGCCAGCAAGATCACGAGAGTGGAACCTGCCACCTGGTCTGTGTCCCTACCTGAGGAGAGAGAGAGGGAGATGGGACAAGGTGAAGACGAAGGATTTTATACATCAGCAACACAACTGAAATTTTTATGGAACCTCCAAACCTTAAGGTTTACGCCACGTAGAAGGAGAAAGGTAGCAGATGCTGGGGAACACCCTTATCCCCATCTTTTCATCTAAGTCACACACCATCCGGTCTTGTGCATATTCTCACTGCTCCTTTATCGCTGAGTGAAAATGGTGGATCTCAGGATTTTACGTCATGACCTTGTGGGAGCACCTTCACTAGACAGTCGGTCAAGGAGAAGGTGGCCCATCATGACCTGCACAAAGACTAAGTGGGGATGCGCAATATAATTAATAGACTTGCTACCAATGCCCACACACCAAGAATGAAAAGCCTGTTCAGAAATATTTGTTTCTAAAACAAAACTCCTTTTATATTGGTTGGGTGGGGGTCGGTGTTTGTTTACTAATTTTATATTTGATGCGTGAGGGCAGGTGGTTGGGGTTGTTTCTTCAACAAACTCATTTCCCAAGAATCAAACAGAAAATGTTTGAAATACTCAGCTGCTCAGGCAACATCTGTGGAGAGAGAGAGTCAACCTTTCAGGCCTTTGTTAGGGTTAACAACTGGGGGGTACGGGGAAAGAGGGGGAGTGGGATGAACTGGGTTGGTCTTTGAGCTGGTACAGACTTGATAGGCTGAATAACCTCTGTCGGTCCTGTATTCTCGGATCCTGACACTGCTGGACCTTCCACAATCTCCTGTTTTCATGTGGTTCTTGCTGCTGTCGCTCACCTGCATGGGAGGCTGGTCTGTGTATCACTCCATTTAATGAGATTGTGTTAAACTAACTGTAGCCCCTCAACCAGCTTCCTCTTTCCTGATCAGACATCAGCTGTTTTTTTTCTTTTCTAAGACCACTAACTGTCAAAGCAGTATATACTTTAAAAAAATTCTGTTTATCTGCCACATGGAATCTGACTCATTTTCTCCTCTTCAATTAGTTTTTGGTCTCTCTCTCCCTCTCTTTTATTCTCTCTTTCTCTTGCTCTATCCATCTATCCCTTTAGCCTATCACTATGTTCCTTCCTCTCTGCAATCCAACTCCAAAATCTCCCATAACTAACCAAGGGCTCTCTGTCACCATTTCTACTTCCTGTACAGACACACTCTGACCACATCATTTCTTGCTCATTTACATTGCTGTTCATTTATAGTCCCTCCCTGACAAGTCATATTGCTGTTCAGTTACAGACTCTCCCTGACAAATCGCATTGCTGTTCATTTATAGACCCACCCTGACAAGTCACGTTGTTGTTCATTTACAGACTCTCCCTGACAAGTCACATTGATGTTGAGTTCCAAACCCTCCTTGACAATTCACATTGCTGTTCATTTACAAGTCCCTCCCTGACAAGTCACATTGCTGTTCATTAACAGACTCCTTCAACCGTCACAATTTCTCCTCCATTAACATATGTTCTCTGACTGGTTCTAATTTCTTCTCCATTTACAGGTGCTCCATAATCAGTCAAAAATTCCCCCTGATATTTGTGAATGGGAACAGTTTAAAGGGAGTAGAGGGTCAGAACAGTAAAGAGGTAGGTGATTCCAGCTAACAATTTGTCTTCGTAAATCAGTAGATTTGAGAGTCCAGTGTCAACAATTTTAGTACCTTTTTAAGAAATACAAGCTGAGCAGATTCTCTGTCCTCTACCGTATATTATACTGATCAATCAATCAGAGTAAATATGCAAGTCCCGTGTGTCCACAGTCACTTACATGAGGTCAGCCTGCTGGATGGAACCTCAGGCACCCTGAGCTTGATTTCCGGTGTCTCCAGTCCCGACTGCCCCCTTACATCAGTATCCCCTCATTTTTATAACCTGTGGTGATCCAGCTCTGGCCCCTGAATCTTCTTTGTCTTCTCTGCTGGGTTTTGGCAGGAAGTGGGGAAAAGACAGCTGGAATTTCTCTAATCTGTGATTTACAAGGACACATTCCCTCGTTCCCAACAGTTACTTTTCTTCAGGAATGTTCTCATTCTCCAAAAACTCCCCTGCCAACTGTTAATTCTGTTATTTCTGATAGTTACACAATTATAGGTATAAACATCACACATTATAATCTGATCTATTCTGTTCCTCACTCTGGTTTCAGTTTATATCGTGGTCAATAACAGACAAACTCTGAACTTTTCCCTGATCTGATTCGAGTTTCCAATGAGCTGATTCTGTGCAATGGAATGTCTTATCAGTGTTGCCGTGGTGACCTGTCTGCAGTGAAGAGCCTGTTTGAGTTTCTAACTCAGACTAAACTTCTCTATCCCATAACACACGTTATATCAGAGAATTTACCTCATAGTATTTTAGCCATGTTACAAGGGGTTCAGATACACAGATCTTTAAATTTGACGGACAAGTTTGAAATGCTTTTTGAACCTGTTACTCCACTTTTCTTTATAAAATTAATTTGTAAATCATTGGTTAAGCTGCATTTAGAATATTGAGTCAAATTCTGGGCATCTTATAACAGGAATGATGCCAAGGCCGTGGAGAGGGTGCAGGGGAGAATCACAGATGACACAACGTATGAGAGCCTTTTGTGTCTTTGCCACCTCTTTGGATGTGATTAACAGCAAAATCCATTCACTGCAGTTACTTGTGAACTCGCTGATGTCTCAGCAGGTTTGTTGACCGAGTGAATCCCTTCCCACACTGGGAGCAGGTGAACGGCCTCTCCCCAGTGTGAATTCACTGATGTACAGTGAGTTCAGATGATGTCTTGAACCCAGTCCCACAGTGAGAGCATCTGAATGGTCAGTCGGCAGTGTGAACACGTTGATGGGACATCAGGTTTTGGAACTTTTAAAACACTTCCCACAGTCTGGGCATTTAAAATGTCTCTCATCATTGTGAACATGTTGATGGGACATGAGTTCACCGGAATGTTTATAGCACTTCCTGCAATCTGGGCATTTAAAAGGTCTCTCATCAGTGTGAACACGCTGGTATATCAGCAGGTGAGATGACTGAGTGAATCCCTTCCCACACTCAGAGCAGGTGAACGGCCTCTCCCCAGTGTGAACTCGCTGGTGTAGAATGAGTTGAGATGATCGCCTGAATCCAGTCCCAGTGAGAGCACCTGAACGGTCTCTCATCAGTGTGAACACGTTGATGGAACATAAGCTCCCCGGTACTTTTATAGCACTTCCCACAGTCTTGACATTTAAAAGGTCTCTCCCCAGTGTGAACTCGCTGACGTAACAGCAGCTCGGACAACTGAGTGAATGCCTTCCCACACTCGGAGCAGGTGAACGGCCTCTCCCCGGTGTGAAGTCACTGGTGTCGCATCAGGGTGGATGATTGAGTGAATGTCTTTCCACACTGGGAGCAGGTGAACGGCCTCTCCCCAGTGCGAATTCGCTGGTGTACAATGAGATCAGATGATTGCCTGAACCCAGTCCCACAGTGAGAGCACCTGAACGGTCTCTCATCAGTGTGAATATGTTGATGGGACATCAGATCCCCAAAACTTTTATTGCACTTCTCACAGTCTGGGCATGTAAAAGGTCTCTCTCCAGTGTGAACTCGCTGGTGCCTCAGCAGGTGGGATAACTAAGTGAATCCCTTCCCACAGGTGAAGCAGGTAAACGGTCTCTCCCCAGTCTGACAGCGCCGATGGGTTTCCAGCTCAGAGGGGGATCTGAATCCCTTCCCACAGTCTCACATTTCTATGCTTTGTCTCCGTTGTGATCACATTTATGTTTTGACAGATCAGATGATTGGTTGAAGCCACATCCACAAATAGGACACATGTATCATTTCCCCCCACTGTGAACAGTACAACTTCTTTCCACATTCAAACTCCGATGATATTCAGGTTGTGATAAATTGGGCGACTCCGTCAGATCCCGACGTGATGTTTGGTTTCAGTTTCCTGACTGCAAATCCTCCCCTTCTAACACCCTGTGAAATTGATTTAAAACAGAAAAAAGGAGTGAGAGAGAACCCACAAAAACACAAAGGCAGGTTGTGACATTGAGCTGAATGAATCTGGGAATTTGTGGGGCCGGCACGAGGAAAAAGTGACCATGAAAACTGCTGATTGTTATAAAAACCCAACTGGTTCACTAATGTCCTTCAGGGAAGGGAACCTGCCACCCGGTCTGGGCTTACATAAGACTCTGGCCTCTATGAGAGCATATAGATAGAGAGAGAGAGAGGTATCTAGGAGCAGTAGGGGGTGAAGGAGAAACATTTCATATTTCTACAACGCAATCAGAACTTCGACAGAATTTCCCAGACCCTCAACCTCCTCCCCCTAGAAGGACCAGGGTAGTAGATGTATGTGAACACGATCAACTCCAAGTTCCCCTGCAAGTCACACACTGTCCTGACTTGTCTGACATCCAGTACTGGATGAGCAGACATTTCCTCCATTTAAATATTGAGAAGACTGAAGCCATTGTCTTCAGTCCCCACGACAAACTCCACTCCCTCACCAACAACTCCATTCCTCTCCCTGACAACTGTCTGAGACTGAACCAGACTGTTCACAACCATTGTGAAATATTTCACCCCAAGATGAGTTTCCAACCACATATCCACATCATCACCAAGACCGCCTATTTCCACCTCAGTAACATCGCCCGACTCCAGCCCAGTCTCAACTCATCTGCTGCTGAAACTCTCATCCATTCCTTTGTTCCCTCTAGACTTAACTATCCTAACGCACTCACGGCCGGCCTCCCATATTCAGCCTCCCTGTAATCTTGAGGTCATCCAAAACTCTGCTGCCCGTGTGCTGACTCACACCAAGTCTTGTTCACCCTTCTCCCCTGTGCTCAGTGACCCAGAAAGGTTCCTCGTTAGGAAGCAACTAAATTTTATATTTCTCATCCTTGTTTTCCTCCATGGTTGTGATCATCCCTATCTCTGTAATCTCCTCCAGCCACACATCTCTCCAAGATCTCTACACTCATCCAATTCCAGCCTCTTGAGCATTCCTGATTTTAATTACTTCACCATTGGTGACCATTCTTTCATTTGCCTAGGCCACAAGCTCTGGGATTTTGTCCTTGGACTTCTCCACCTCTCTTTCTCCCCTTTAAGTCATTCCTTAAAACCGACCTCTTTGACCAAGCTTTTGGTCACCTGCCCCAATATCTCCTTATGTGGCTCAGTGTCAAATGTTACTTTGTAACATTTCTGTGAAATGCCTTGGCACGTTTTATTATGTTAAAGCCCCAGTATAAAAACGAATTATTGTCACTGACTTGGACATATACCGTTGTTCTGCCTCATCAATAAGACATTGTAATTCAAAGCATGAAGCAGTTTGATGGACAAGTTATTCTTATTCTGTCAATTAAGATTCCAAAAAGGTTGCCCCTAATAGAGATGGCCGCCGCGCATGCGCCCCTTCCGGGCATTGCCCCCAATAAAGATGGCGGCAGTTAATCCTGGGTCTGAAAGTGGGAGAAACCGGAGGCCTCGCTCGGCACAAACGAAGGGGACGGTCCAAAGTTTACCATAAGTTCTTTTTCTGGATTTGCCGTTTACACAACGTGTTTACGAAGCCAACACGCCCACCGGCCTGATCCATCGCTCCCTTCTCCCCACCATTTAATCCACTTACCGATTGCGGAACCAAGAATGAAGCGCCTCTTCCTCGCCATTACTCACACTGCGCATGCGTCACTCCCGGACCCGCCCCTCATTCACTCCGATTGGTTGGACGAACAGCCGCTCCCCCTCAGTCCTCCAGTCCCTCCCCGTCATCCAGGCTCGCTCCCTCTTCCTATTGGTCCTGAGCTACCGTCAATCAGCCGGGCATTGTGACGGATTCAAATGGTGAGAGCGGCCACAGACTCAGCCTGATTTCAACCAGGTGTCCACAGAACTATCGGATCAATGGAAAAAAAAAAGTCAAAAAATTCTCCTGGTTTTTGGACTCTAAGGGAATGAAGGGCTTTCGGGATCGGGTGGGAAATTGGTGTTGAGGCTGGGGGTCCTCCATGATCTTATTAAGTGACGGAGGAGGCTTGTGGGGCCTTATGACCTATTGCTGCTGCTGCTTTGCTTCTGTTCTATTTCAGTAGCACCACCAGCCAAGGCGATGGGCAGTAGTATCCTGAGCTCGGTAGTGCAGCTGTAGTGATTGTTGATGGTTTAAGGTCTTTATTGAAGCGTGGTTTCTAATCCCACTGCTGCTAAAATTGTCCTAATGGTCGACAAAGTGCCAGCCCACAGTTAAAGCTGGTGTGTGCGGTGTTTCACTTTAACAGGAAGAATGAGGAGAGACAATAAAAATATAAATGGCTGTGAAGAAAAGGCGGGGATTTTGAATTCGCTGATGGGTCGAATGTCCTCCTCCTCTGCTCCAGCCATCTATAGTATTATACCAACGATGCTAACCTGTCCATAGGGCCAGTCGTCGTGGCCGAGTGTTTAAGGCGATGGGGTTTCCCGCTTCTCGTTATTCCTGGATTTAACTGTGCGTCTACAGAGTTAATTATTGGTTAAGTGGAATAAAATCCATCAAAACACGGGGGCGTTTTCCTTTTTCTGTTCATTCCCGAAAATACTCACGAAACCTGCGGTGGAAATGAAGCAAAACTTGGCGTCATGCTTGCTTTCTGGGTGTTTGTCTCTCCTCAGAGACACCTCCTTGTCCTCTGTCGCTCTCGGTGAATATGTCTGTGTGTGTTCCTCTGTGTGTGTTTCAGTTTCCCGAGGGGATGAACAAATTTTTACCATCACTAACTTAATTCATATTAGTTATGCAGCTTCAGATGAAAATGTTACAGAAAAAATGTGAGAATGAAAGATGCAAGAGGAGTTTGTAAGGAGGTGCAGCTAAGAAGAGGAAGGTGTGAATGATGTTATTGATGATTGAGAGGAATGCATTGCAACCTTGGGGCTTTTGTAGGTCGATTACCTTCTACAATTTGAAATTCAGAACAAGCTGAGGTATCAGGTGGAAAACAATAATTTCAGGGTCGTGGGTTCACCCCACTTTGGGCACAGCTTCTTACAAACAAATAATGACCAACCTCCACTGCAGTTCCTGTGAAACTTGCAAGGCAGCACAGGAGAGATATTGACCACTGAAAGCACTTAATGTACATCAAATTCAAAGCACTTTCATGTCACATCTCTTTCTGCCTCACCTCCAGCTCTTTCTGCCGGCCCAGGTAGAAGTTTGATGCAAACGTAAGACACAACGTTGATCGGTTTACAGATAACAGGGTAAAGAAACACCAGGATCTTCATGATTCTCCAAGTGCTGATTACAGTAATATGCACAATGCCGATTATCCACAGTCACATTCACCTTCCAGTCTTGTGTACGTTGTTCAGCGTTGAAATATTCATATTTGTACACCAGGTTTCAATGTGAAGAAAGCAGAGCTGTGAGAAGCTTATGTTGTTCAGCAGATTTACTGCAAGAAGTACCTTGAATAACAGGCTGATGGTAACAGTGCTCTTTGGACGTGGTGAGCTCCAATGAAGGATTGGCACCATTAATGTGTCGTTCAATTAGTCTTGTCACAAATCTCGTGCTAGAAATGACAAGAAAATTTGTTGAATTTCTCCATGTTTTGGTTTCAAACGAGCTGAATACAGGTAAGAAAGTGCATCTCGCTCGAGTGGGTATAAAGTGTCAGAATTACTTTGAAAGAAGCATCCATAGTGTCGGGAAACGTAAAATTAAAGAAAGTTACAGCAAAGAAAGGAACCATTCGGCTTGGCGCGCTGCTGTCAAAGAGCAGTTGTGATTGATTGATTGATCAGGAGTAATATTTGTGTTGGTGCAAACATGATGCAGCAAAATTTGCCCTTCTCTCACCCATATTTTGCCTGGCACCACCATCCCTATGGTCAGTGCTTTGCAACCAGCCCTTCTCTTGTCCTTCTTTCACTCCGCTTCTGTCTTTGTTCCCTACCTGTTCCAAATGTGACATTTCCAGCTCGGAGGCGAAACTTCAACTGTCACCCAGCTGATTCTGGTAGAGCTGTTAAATGTTTTCAATCCATAAGAAATTAATACTCGTTTCAACAATTTCACATGATCAATAAATCGACATTCCCTGACCGGGAATCGAACCCATGCTGCGGCGGTGAGAGCGCCAAACCCTGACCGCCAGGGAAGCTGGGGAGCTCTTATCAGCTTGGTTTATGGGCGCTGCTTTTATCCATGTTTCCATTTTAAATGGAATGAATTCTTCAGTCAATGACAACAACTGTTTCTGTGAGCTGGAACATGAAATTGACAGTGAGGTGAAATAGCTCCACAAGCTGCTCATGTGCAACTTTCAATTTCCAAAACCCACCAACCTCATCACTGCGGCTCCTGTGAAACTTCCAAGTGAACACGCGGCAGGCATTCATCACTAAAAGCAACTGACACATTCAATTCTAAACACTTTCATGTCGCATCTGTTTCTGCTTCTGTCCCTGCCTCGCATCCAGCACCCTCTGCCCATCCAGCTCCCAGGTCAATTAGCTGCTTGATGTAGACACAGTCAGTTCATGAACCCAAGCTTTCCCTGGACAGGGAATGTGGGACCCAAGGTTTTTAGAAAGAATGAGTTTGCAGATGACATGGTAAAGATAATCTGAGATCTCATCTTCCTGATTCTCCTAGATACTGATCACAGGAATGTGCAGAGTGCGGATTATCCACAGTCACAGACTCCTTCCAGTCTTGTGCACATTGTTAACTTTGAACCCACTCGCAAGAGGGATTATAAAATGACAGAATGACTGTGAAAGAAGTAACCGTGGTGTTGGGAAACATAAGATTATAGAAAGCTATAGCAAAGAAAGAAGCCTTTGGGCCCAGTGTGCTGCTTTCTGAAGAAGAGTCACACGGAATAGAAACAACTCTGTTTCTCTCTCCAGAGATGCTGCCAGACATACTGAATTTTTCCAGCATTTTCCGTTTTTATTTCAGATTTCCCGCATTCACAGCATTGTGCTTTTATCTCTGGATTTCTAGCCCAGTGACAATGCCAATACGCCACCTCCTGAATGCTGACAAATGAATAAGAAAACACGGGTGTGTTTGGGTGGGTTTTCTCCTATTTAAATGATAAATCCTCAGGCGGCAGGGTTCGAACCCATGTGTTCATTTTTAACAACAAATGTAAATTATTGAACATTCACTCACACTTAAATGAATAAGTTTGGATAATGCTCTTGCCCCGCTTCAAACCGCTGCTCTTGTCACATGTGAAACGACCATGACCCCCACTGCCCTGCTCAAACCCTGCGCTGTAAAGATCCCAATGGAGCTGTCTGGAATGTTAAGTGGTGACGTCACGCAGCAGCACTTTGGGTCTTTGTTTTGAAGAAATGGAATTCGGCTGTTCTCATTAGGAATGCTGGAGACAGACTGATCAACAATGTCATCATCAAATGGCACAGCGCAGTAAGAGGATCTAAGATGAAAGCAAAATATTATAGATGCTGGAAATCTGAAATAAAAACAGAAAGTGCTGGGAAAAACTCATCAGGTCTGGCAACATCTGTGGAGAGAGAAGCTGAGTTAACGTTTCGAGTCCGTATGTCTCTTCTTCAGATTCATGCCGACTTGAAGCATTAACTCTGCTTCTCTCTCCACAGGTGTTGTCAGACCTGTTGAGTTTTCCAGCATTTCCTGTTTTTACTACAACGTGAAGCCCTTCATCCCATCGTATCTGTGCCAGCTATTTTTAAAGAGCTAACCAATTCGTCTCAAATTCCTTCTCTCTTTACTTAAACCTGAGTTTTCCCTCTTTCAATCATTGTCCATTTCTTGCTTAAAGAAGGAGTTTCTGCAGAATCCATGCACAGTTTGCCTTAGTTAACAAAGTTTCTCTGACCAATGACATGAAGAGTTGGACTAGGATTCCTCAGACAGTTTTCGATACAAACATTATTTATTTATGCAATTGATTTCATATCGAGTTACAAAAGAACTTTATCCTGATCAAGCAGGTCATCGTTATTTCTGAGCTGCTGTCTACAATCTAATTCCATTTTCTCTACAAACTGGAGAGCTGGATTAAGGTTCAGTCTCTGGAGGAGTGGGTCCGACTCCCGCCGCTACCAAATTTTCAGTTGCTTCCCACTTTCGGACACATTTGGAATTCCCTTTGGGTGAGCAAGAGACAAATCCAGTTTAATACGGGGAGTGGGGCGGATTATGGTCCTTTATCTTGACAGGGTGAACGAGGAGAGACAATGTAAATAGAAATTGTTGTGGAGGAAAGGCGGGTGTGTGGAATTGGTTTAGTTGCTCTTCCAGCATAGACACGACGGGCCGAAAGACTTACTTTATAGCCGCCTCTGGTTTAATATGAACCTGTTTTACCCAATGAAGTGCTGTTAGTCGCGGACGAATGTTGAGGGCGATGGTTCTGACATCCATCGGGGTTTCCCCAATGTTGGTTTGCTGACTGCGGTTCTCGTTGTTCCTGATTTTAACCAGGTGCCAACAGGATTAGTTATCGATTAAATAGAATCAAACAAAAACTCCCGCGCTTTCTTATTTCCATTCATCTGCAAGGATTTGCGAAATCTGCAGACGGAAATGGAACAAAACTTAGCCGGTTTGGTGACATCCTTTCTTTCTGGGTGTTTGTCTCTCCTTAGGCCTCTGTCACTCTCGGTGTACATGTCAATGTGTGTTCCACTGTGTGTTTCAATGTGGTTCAGTTCCTCATTTTCACCATCCACACTTTATTCACCTTAGTTTTGTGGCTTCATATTAAATCGTAGAGAGAAAATAAAAACAGGTTTAAAAGGTTCAAGAGGAATTTTGTTTCTGCATTTTTGGGTGGAGACTATTCAGCTGCTCAGTGTCTGTTTGCTACAAAGAGGAGGATGATTGAAATTTTCACTGAGCAACATTTAAACAGACAGTTGTCCATGTGGTCGAGTGGTTAAGGCAATGGACACATCGAGAGAATGAATGTGTAAATGCAAAAAGTCCAAACTGATATCCCTCGGACAGTAGGAACTGTATTTCTTCTCGAAGCTGTTCCACGTGTGACATTTGCAGCTCTGATGTGAAACTTCAACTCTCACTCCACTGATTCGGGCGGAGCTGTTGTGCGTTTCGGTTTTCAATCAATAAGTAAATCAGGCTTGTTTTAACAGTTTGTACCAGATCAATAAACCTTCATTGCCTGGCCGGCAATCGAGTCCGGGCCACGGCGGTGAAAGGGCCGAATCCTCACCTCTAATTTAAGAGAGAAAGCTATCTATAACCATTGCAACGTGCTTTATCTACGCTGCATTTGCCATTTTTCAGGTACTTTCACCAGAGATAAGTTTCTCCTACAGAATTTTATCATAAATGACATCTTCGGGCAATGACAGCCGCTGTTTTTAAGGGGTGAGCTGCAGTGAAAGGATTGGCACCAATAAAGTGTCGTTCAACTGGTCTGGTTCCAAATCCTGTGCAGGAATTAAAGAAAAACTTTGAGTTTGCTCAGTGCCTTGACTTCAAAAGCGAGAATGTGAGAAAGTACATTCCCCATTGTGTGTAATAAAATGTCGGAATGACTGGGAAATGATGCTGGGCGACATCAAATTATAGACAGTTACAGCAAAGAAAGAGGCCATTCGGCCTGGCGCGCTGCTTTCAAAGAGCAGTTGCGATTGATTGGTCAGGAGTGATATTTGTGTCAGTGTAAACATGCGGCAGTAAAATTATTACCACATTACCACGGCAGACATTCATCAGTGAAAGCAACTGACACACATCAAATTCTGCCGTTTTCATGTCGCATCTTTTAATTCTTTGTTCTCCGTCTCAGACATTTCCAGGTCTATCAAATATCAACCATGCAGAAATTTGTCCTGTTCCACGTTCCACTAGGAGACTTACTGTGAGTAGGATGTAGCAAGCGGCTCCATAGCTCAGTGGTTAGAGCACTGGTCTTGTAAACCAGCGGTCGTGAGTTCAATTCTCACTGGGGCCTATAGTTTAAATTTATGAAATTTGGTGGCAAGGTAACCTTTGAGGAGAGCACTGCAGAAAGATATCGGAAAGTCATGTGAGTGGCCAACAAGATGGTTGATGGAATATAATGTAGGCAGGTGCGAATATGTTCACTTCGCTGTAAAAATTAGAACAGCAGAATGCGTTTAAAATGTGAGAAAGTTATAAGTGCTGATGTTTAAAGAGACTTGGGTGTTCCTTGCACAAGCAAAGTAGAAAGTTAGCATGCAGGGGCAGCAAGAAATTAGGAAGCCCAGTGGCATATTGGCCTTTATTACAAGGGGATTGGAGAGCAAGAATAAAGAAGTCTTTAAAGAAGGGTTTTGGTGAGACGGCATTGAGAATCCCGTGTGCTGTTTTCATGGTGCAGGAAAGGTTCACTAAATTGGTCTCTGGAATGAGATGGTTGTCCTATGATGAGAGGCTGAATAAATTGGGCTTCTATAAAAGAAGAATACTATATAACAGAAGAATGAAAGGCAATCTCATTGAACCTTACAAAATTCTGAGGGGGCTTGATAGGGTGGACACAGATTGTTTCCACTGGCCAGGGAGTCTAAAACACTGAGGCACAGTCTCAGGGTAAAGGGCCGATAATTTCGGGCTGCGATGAGGAGAAATTACTTCACCCAAAGGGTTGTGAATCTTTGAATTCTCTATCCAGAGGGTTGTGGATGCTCCATCATTGAATACATTTAATGCCGGGATGGACAGGTTTTTGCTCTCTTGGGGAACTAAGGGATATGGAGAATGGGCAGGATAATGGAGTTCAAACCCAAGATCAGACATGATTGAATTGAATGATGGAGCAGGTTCGATGGGCTGTGTGGTCTACTCCTGCTCCTATTTCTTGTGCTCATGTGTATGATAAAGACAGTAATTCATGTTATAATAAAAACAAAAAGTGCTGAAAGTTCTCAGCAGGTCTGACAGCAAATATGAAGGGAGAAACAGAGTGAAGGTTTCAAGTTTAATATGACTCTTTTCCAAACCATAAATTGGCTGCTGGTTACGACATTTTGCACAACATCGAGACAGGGAATAGAGCCCAGGCGGTGAAAGCACTGAATCTGAATAATTAGGGTGTTTTTATAGCATACTTTTTGAACGAAATTAGCTTCCAACTGAAGGTTTAATGGTTTAAGACCACCTAGGATCAAGTAAGCTCCCTCTTTTCCTGCTTCTACTTATATTAACGGCATAGTTCTGCTTTGTGTCCTTTGTCTACAAGGAAATCTTGTCCAAACTTTGCCAGCTCTGCTGTTATTCGGTAAGTTCCCACACAAATAGATTTATGATTATTCATTTCATATAAAGCGAGAAAATGGAGGAAAAATGTGCATAAGATCCATCCTATTGGAAAGATTGGGTTCAAAGAAACGAATAGAAATTGATTCTCTGATTGCATGTACTGAACTGGAACACACCATCACATCGAGTGAATCCACTGTCTGTTCAAATGTTGCTCAGTGAAAATTTCAATCTTCCTCCGCTGTGTCACATATGGACACTGAATCAATAAGCAGCCTCCACTTAAATAAACACTGAAAGCGTCAATCTCCTCTTGCAACTTTTAAACCTGTTGTTATTCTTTGTATCATTTACCATGAAGGTATATAATGCAAGTGAATAAAGTTTTGCGATAGTAAAAATGTGTCCACCCCTCGGGGAACTGAGCCACATTGACACGCACAGATGAACACACACAGACATATACACCGAGAGTGAAAGCGGGCTAGGTATTGTCTCTGAGGAGAGGCAAACTCTCAGAAAGCAAGGATGTCACCAATTTAACTCAGCTTTGTTCCATTTCTGACTGCAGATTCTGTGAATGCTTGTGGATGAACAGGAAAGAAGGAGCATAGAAGTGAAACAGGAAAAACAGACGGGAGCGTTTGGAAGGTTCTGACTCAATTTAGCCAATAGTTAATTCTGGAGGTTCCAAAAGGAAGGAACACTGAGCAGCGCAATCGGCAGGAAGCAACTGCAGGGGCAGATCCCAGTGGAGTTCCAATCCATCGCCTTAATCACTCAGCCATGACTGGAGACATGACACTGGTGTAAATGTTGTTCATGTAAAACCATGGAATGGGTACAGCAGAGACTGAGAGCATTTAGCCCCACCTATTAGCACTCACCCTGCAATTCCTACAGTCTCCCTTGTTCTTCCTACCAAGACGAAACACACCTCATGTCAAATGCCCCGATCCTATCCTAAGTGATTTGATGAAACGTCTGAAAGGACTAACCAACCAAAACTTTGACAGTGATGAGATTCAAATCCACGACTCGATAGAGGCTGCAGCCTAAATCCAGAGCCTTGGACCACCCAAACACGCTTCTGCTGGCAATATGATAGTAACTATTGCCTGGAGTGGTATTGGTGCTGAATAAGAGCATAATAAGTAGCAGCAGGAACAGACCATTTTGTCGCTCGAGCCCCTCACAGTTCCATAAAATCAGAGCCAAGGTAACACCACATCTTGAGGCCATTCAGCCCGGGTCAGAGGAACAGCGGCCATTCAGTTTTATGATGCTGCTCCGCCATTCAATAAGATCATGGCTGACACAACAGAAACCCCGCGCAGCGAGTTAGCCAGAGGGACTTGTATAGAATTTCAAATTGTGTCATCATGCGGTAGTTCTGGATTATGCTTTGCAGAAATAGGATTGGGTTGGGATATTTAGGAATTCCAGAGAGAAATTGATCGAGCAATGTAATCGTAAAAGTTCACAGCTCATTAGGACCCATCGTGCCCTCGCCAGCTTTTTTCAAAGAGCTGCCCAGTTAGTATCAATATCTTTCTCTTTCTTCATAACCCAGCAGCTTCTCCATTTCAAATATTTGTCCAATTCCCTTTTGAAAACCCTGAGTTAAGATAAACAATATTGAAAGAGGCGCAGGAGCCTCTGCAGTGTCCATGCTCAGTGTGTGAAAATTAACAAAGTTTCCCTGGCCCATTGTCGACATTTCATTTTATTCAAAATATATTGCAGTTCATACAATATCATTAAATTTTATTGAGATCACATTGACCAATCTGCCACCAAGGAATCATGTCTGACCCCAGTGATCCGTAAAAAATGTAACCTGATCAAATGCAGCCATTGGTGTGCACTCCAGTGGCGCAATCGGTTAGTGCGCGGTACTTATAGAGCAGTGCGATCAGCGGGCTATGCTGAGGCTGAGAGTTCAATCCTCACCTGGAGCAGAGGTTTTACTGGAGCTGCTACATGTGGAACCACATTTGGATCATAGATTCTGGAATTAATAGCACGGTTTTCAATACAATAGGCCTGCAATGGCAGAGCATAAGCGCACCCCTGCCCCCCGTACTGAATTCTGTGTACAAGAAACCTGCAAAACCAACAGCGACTCATTCACCATCTCTCCCATGCTTGTAACTTGTTCTTTTTGACTGAAAACTTCTAGAAAACCATGTTTAAAGGGCAAGGTGTTGCACTTCCGCCATTGATCACACTAGATAACACCCGGCTGGAAGTGGTTAGTTAATACTGCTCCCCAAGTTCCACGGTGACAGACAGTCTGCTCCTTGATGCAGTTCCTGATACACGCACGGGGGAAACAGATATCACCTGGCTCATGAACCGTGCATAGATTAGCATCAAGCTGACCCTTGGGGCCAAGCTGATGGTGTATTAGGGCTGTGTCCTCAGTACCTTGTCTGGCTGTGAAACAAGGAGGACTTACACCTATCAAGGAAAGAAACTCCGCAATTTCCATCTGCACTGTGTGCGGTGGTTATTGGGTACCTCCTGGCGGGACAAAATCAGGAAGTGGCAGTCCTCACAAAGACAGACTCCCAAGTCTGTTAGGCTCATCAAACCGTTGGATGGCTCGGACCCGTTTACATGATGGAAGGTGGTCACAGAGCTAAGGGCCGGGCAGCCAGTGAGACACCCAAAGCTCTGCTTGTATGACACTCACAAGCGTGACATGGAGGCCCTAATTCACGATTATCATACATGAATTTCACTAGATGACGACAGAGGAAGATGGCGAGACTTCCTGTGGACTGTTGTGCATCACCATGATGTCCATTGGCTACAGCGGCTTGGCAACAGATGCCAAGACTGGAAACAACAACCCATAACATCACTTGTAGCTTCACGTGAGACACTTGTGACAGAAACTGCCCCTCAAGGATTGAGCTCAGCCATCAGAAACTGTGCAGCACCTGGAGACAACCCATCTGAATAGATTCGTTTGCTGCATGTCCATCATCTTTCATGAATGGAAGGATGGCGAAGATCATTGTGAAATTCACTTGCAAACAATATGACGTGTCTCACACACAAACACATACACACACGCGCACGCACACACACACAGGCAGACCCAGATGTACATGCGTAAACATAAACAGGCACACACCAATACATACATACAGATAAACACGCACACAGGCACACACACATATACAAAGAAACAGACGTACACAGGTGCACACAGACATACATGCATGCATGCACAAAGACACACACACACAGAAACACACACACATACGCATAAACACACACACAGATGCACACTCATACACAGACAGAGAACACAAAGACACACACACACACACACACACACACAGGAGCACAAACACACGGACACATACAAAAACACACAGACACACAAACACATACAAAAACACGCAAAACACAGACATGCACACACAGACACACACACCGACACACAGACACACACACACATATACACACAAAGATACACAGAGACACACACCACACATACTGACACATGCCGACACACACACACCACCAACACACACACACAGGCACTCACTCACATTTGCAAACGTGCACACACACAGACGCAGACAATGCCCACATGTCCGTCCTTGGTCTGCTGCATTGTTCCAGTGAAGCTCAATGCAAACTGGGGAAACAGCACCTCATCTTCTGACTTTACAGCCTTCCGGACTTAATATGGAGTTCTACAATTTCAGATCATGAACTCTCTCCTCCATCCCCACCCCCTTTCCGATCCCCCTTTTTCCAATAATTTATAATTTTAAAAAAAATATATTTTTCTTTTCCCACCTATTTTTAAATTTATTTCGATCTATTGTTTTATCTCCACCTTTTAGCCCATTTCGATCCCTTCCCCCCACCCCACCCCCACTAGGGCCATCTGTCACTTGCTCGTCCTGCTTGCTCCCCTTAATGTCACCATGAGCACATTTCTTGGATAATATCACCACCATCAACACCCCTTTGTCCTTTTGTCTATGACATCTTTTCTTTGCCTCCGCCTATCACTGGCCCCCTATCCAGCCCAACCTGCCCCACCCCCCCTTAAACCAGCTTATATTTCACTGCATTTCTCCATTTCCTTAGTTCTGAAGAAGAGTCATACGGACTCGAAACGTCAACTGTGTTCCTCTCCACAGATGCTCTCAGACCTGCTGGGTTTTTCCAAGTATTTTTGTTTTTGTTTCAGATTTCCAGCATCCGCAGTATTTTGCTTTTATCTGAGAGAGAGAAAACAATACGTTTCCGTGAGTTAGACGCTGTCTCAGATAGAGATATGTCAGACATTACGTGAGTGTGGTGACAAACGTGCCCGTCTTAGCAAAGAAATGGTTGATATGACATGAATTTCTAAACAAGACCACACAACAGAATATACTATCAATGAATATTTACGTTATTAGACGATCTGTAGTTACAGTTTGAATAAGAGAAAATAAAATAAAATGAAACATTCTGGTGAAGATAAATCTTTTATCTTTGTGGAATGATGCAGCATGATTTCTTTTCACACACACACACAGAACAGGCGATGTCTCATATGTAATTCTGTTGGCTGTAATGAAAATGAATATCTGAAGCTGCGCGAACAAAGAATCAATGGGAAACCTGTAGTTTTAGGCCAAAGTCAGAGGCCCATTTCGAACTCAACGTCCACCTTATAGAGACATAGAATAGTGCAGTAACAACCGAGACAGAGCCTGGTGTGGTAATTACTGTGACAGGGCCTAGTGCAATTTAAGCGGAGACATTACTAGTGCAGTAATAATAGAGAGGCCATCTAATGTTACTTAAGCAAAGATGTGACCTAGTGCATGAATAACAGGGACGGGGACGAGTGCTATATTAACACAGACAGGGTCAACTGCTGTAATAGTGGAGATGGGGCGAGTGCAATGTTTACTGGTACAGGGCCTGGATCAACATCAAGTGAAATCGGGCAGTTATTACAGGCACAGGGCTGAGGGTAATTGCTTGCGAGACAGAATCTAAGTCGTAATAACGGAGACTTCCGCCAGTGTAAGAGAGACAGATCTAATCTCGTGGAGTAAAAACAGGGAAAGGGAGAATGGAATAGAAGCAGAGACAGAGGCACAAAGACAAAGTCTCTGCAAAGACAGGATCCATTTTAATTAAAAACACAGATCAGCTCGAGTGTGATACAGGCTGATACAGAGTCTAGTGTAAATTGTTCTGAAATACAGTCTAGAGGAATATAAGTGCAGACATGATTGAGTGTGTTATAAGCAGGGCCGCGACCTAGTGAAACATAAGTGAGGCAGTGCTGAGTGCAGTAATAATTGAGACAGGATCTTGTGTAATACAAACCTGCCTCGTGTAATAATAACACAGACCGGATCCAGTTTAAGAAAACTGATACAGGGTCTAGTGGAGCTTCACATAATTCAGGGCTCTTTTTAATATCAACTGACGCAGTGCCTGGTGAATTAAATACCGCCAAAGGTACGAGATCAATAAAAACAAAGACATGAACAAGTCCAGCAATAACAAAGTCATGATAAAAGACAATAACAACAGAAACAGGGAATTGTGTGATATGAATGGAGACATGTATTGGTGCAGCATTACCTGAGATCGGGCCCAGTTTGATAGACACGTGGCAGGTTCAACTGGAGTAATGGCTGAGACTGAGTCTTGTGAAATGCAAATAAAAACATGTTCTAGTTTTCTATAACCAGAGACAAGCTCTAGCACAGTGCCAACTGGGGCATGGCTTATTGTAACTTCAGCCTAGACCTGCTTCAGTGCAGTCATGACTGAGATAGTGCCAACTGTATTGTGGCTCTAGTCCAGTACATAAACAACTGAGATTGAGCCAATTACAGAAACAACCGAGAGATGACCTTCTCTAATATGATCAGAGACATGTCCTAGTGTAATAGAAACAGAAACGGCGTCTAATGTAATATGAACAGAGACAGTGCCAAATGCAGTAATAATTGAGACAGCGTCTGCTTCATGTGATGTGAGCAATCACGGTTTCACTGCCACCCACTGGTCAATCTTTGCTATTGCAGGTGTTGTGAAAATGTCGATTCCATTTACTGTTTCTGAGATCAATGGTTAAAATCAGAAACAATGGAAAACGTAGTCGGCAGGATTTGAACCTGCGCTGGGTAACCCCAATGAATTTCAAATCCATCGCCTTAACCACTCGGCCACGACTACAGACCTAGACAGTAAGCCTGTATTATTGATATGAAGTCATAGAATGGTTACAGCCAACAAAGAGGGCCTTCTGCCCGCCCTGTCTCTGTCACAGCCGAGCCGGGCATGCACGCGCATTACTTCCTATGTGAAAATTCAGGGAGATCAATGTTGTTTCCTCCTGGAGCCTCAGCTTGTTCTGAATTTCAAACTGTGGAAGGTAATCGACCTACAAAATCCACAAGGTTGTAATGCATTCCTCTCAATCATCATTCACATCTTCCACTTCTTTGCTGCACCTCCTTCCACATACATCGTTCATCCTGATATTTTTCTCTTTGACATATGAAGTTGCACAACCAATGTTAATCAAGTTTGTGTTGGTGAATATGTGTTCATCCCCTCGGGGAACTGAACCGCATTGACACACACAGAGGAACACACACCGACACATACAACGAGAGTGACAGAGGCCGAAGGAGAGACAAACACCCAAAAGCAAGGATGTCACCAACTTGGCCAATTATTGTTCCAATTCAGACCCCAAATGTAGTGAATATTTGCAGATGAACTGAAGTCAGAAACACGGGGGTGTTTGGGTGGTTTTCTTTTTCATTTGACTGATAATTTATTCTGCAGGCAGTTTGTGTCAATTAGGAATGAGAAGAAGGGGAGTTGGCAGGTTTCGAACCATGTGGAAAAACGCCTCAACCACTCGGCCAGGACAACTGGGTAAAGGCTGCATGTTGTTTGTTTAAAATAATAGAATGAATACAGGGAGTTCCAGTGAAAGAAGGTCTTCCAGTCCGTGCCCCACCTTTTCCCAGTCACACTGGGATTTACACTGTCTCTCCTCATTCTTCCAACTGAAATACAACACTGCACTGCACAGCTCAGCTGCCCCTTCCGCACAGCTCAGCTGCCCTTTCACCGCACAGAGAATCTTTTGGAAGCGTCTCAAATAACAAACCACCAGAAAGTTTGTCAGCGGTGGGCGTAAAGCCCAAATCACCAGAGAGATCGAAACCAGAACCAGCGGCTGATCCCGCTCGGCCTCACTACCACATTCAGATTAGACACAAACATTGTCTTCACCAATATTGACACTGAATTAGAATATAAAAAATTATGATTAGGGATTGGCCATTCGGCCCCTCGAGCATTCTAAGCTACTTAATAAGATCATGTGAAAACTTCAATCATCCTCCACTTTGTAACATCCAGAATTTTAGTTGCTGAACAGTCTCCACTCAAAATAAAGAGAGAAATGTCCTGTTAACAGCTTTTACTTTTGCTGATATGAAGTCAGAGAACTAACATGGATAATGTTTGGGTGGTGAAAATGGGAAACTGAACCACATTGACACACACAGAAAATCACAAATACACACGTTGTTAAGATTTGAAATTGTGCTTATTTTCACACTGTCTTTCAATGTTCAGAAAGTGGAGCTGTGATCAGCTTCTCACTCAGAAGATGTACAGCAAGAATGTACATAACAGGCTGATGCTCACGGTGCCTGTTTGGACTCGGTGAGCTGCATCTAACGATTGAGACCATTTAAATGTCGTTCAACGAGTCCGGTTCCAAATTCTGTGCTCGAAATGATAAGGAAACTCACTGAATTTGCTTATTGTCTTGAATTCAAAGCATCACATGGAAGATAAGAAAGTTCATCTTAGCCGTGGTGTTAGGAAACATAAAATGACAGAAAGTTACAGCAAAGAAAGAGGCCATTCGGCCCTGTGTGCTGCTTCCAAAGAGCAGTGTGATTGGTTGATCTGAATCATATTCGTCATTTAGGAAGAATGGGCAAAAAGGAAAATGAGGTGGGGTCGCACTGTTAATAAGGAACGAGTTCCTCTGACATGTCCTCCTTCTTCCTAAACCGAGGTTTTCCACCCACGATGGTTGACAGGACCCTCAACCGTGTCCAGCCCATCTCCCGTGCATCTGCCCTCACACCTTCTTCCCCCTCCCAGAAACATGATAGGGTCCCCCTTGTTCTCACTTATCACCCCACCAGCCTCCGCATTCAAAGGATCATCCTCCGCCATTTCTGCCAACTCCAGCATGATGCCACCACCAAAAATATCTTCCCTTCACCCCCCCTGGCGGCATTCCGTAGGGATCGTTCCCTCTGTGACACCCTGGTCCACTCCTCCATCACCCCCTACACGTCAACCCCCTCCCACGGCAGCTTCCCATGCAACTGCAGAAGATGCAACACCTGCCCCTTTGCTTCCCCTCTCCTCACCGTCCAAGGGCCCAAACACTCATTTTAAGTGAAGAAGCATTTCACTTGCACTTCCCTCAACTTAGTCTGTTGTGGTTGTTGGAGGTCAGTCATCTTAGCTCCAGGACATCACTGCAGGAGTTCCATAGGGTAGTGTCCTCGGCCCAACCATCTTCAGCAATGAACTTCCATCCATCATAAGGTCAGAAGTAGGGAAGTTAGCTGATGATTGCACAATGTTCAGCACCATACCCGACTCCTCAGATACTGAAGCAGTCCATGTCCAAATGCAGCAAGACCTGGACAATATCCAGGCTTGGGCTGACAAGTGGCAAGAAACATTCACACCCCACAAGTGTCAGGCAATGACCATCTCCAACACGAGAGAATCCAACCATCGCCTCTTGATGTTCAATGGCATTACCATCACTGAATCCCTCACTATCAACATCCTGGGGGTTCCCATTGACCAGGAACTGAACTGGACTAGCCATATAAACACTGTGGCTACAAGAGCAGGTCAGAGGTTAGGAATCGTGCAACGTGTAACTCACTTCCTGACTCCCTAAAGCCTGTCTACCATCTACAAGGCACAAGTTAGGAGTGTAATAGAATACTCCCCACTTGCTTGGATGAGTGCAGCCCCTGCAACACTGAAGAAGCTGGACACTGTCCAGGGCAAAGCAGTCCACTTGACTGGCACCACATCCACATTCACTCCCTTCACCACTGATCCACAGTAGCAGCAGTGTGTACCATCTACAAGATGCACTGCAGGAATTCACCAAGGCTGCTTAGACAGTAGTGTCCAAACCTACAACCATTCCCAGCTAGAAGGACAAGGGCAGCAGAGAAATAGGAACACCATCACCTTCAATTCACTCACCAACCTGACTTGGAAATATATCGCCGTTCCTTCACTTTCACTGGGTCAAAGTCCTGGAACTCCCTTCCTAACAGCACAGTGGAAGTACCTACACAACATGGACTGCAGCGGTTCAAGAAGGCAGACCACCTTCCCAAGGGCAATTAGGGATGGACAATAAATGCTGGCCCAGACAGCGAAGCCCACATCACGTGACTGAATAAAAAAATAAATCCAGGTTTACCTGCAAATTATATTGCCTTGAGCTTCTGACCAAAGTAAAACACGGCAAACGTCAGTCCCTGGAGCAAGTCTGACGTATTTGCTAGGTGAAGAACCAGCTGAAGCTTTCAATATTGGTTTTCTTCACACCAATTTCCAAATGCGAATTGTTCAATGGCTTGAAAGTGAAAAAAACAGGGCTAAGGAGAAAGAGAAGGAAATTGTCATTAATTATAAAGCTCTTTGTACAAAACTGACATAGACATGATGGGTGGAAGGGCCTCTTACTGCGCTGTGCCATTTGATGATGACATTGTTGATCAGTCTGTCTCCAGCATTCCTAATGAGAACAGCCGAATTCCATTTCTTCAAAACAAAGACCCAAAGTTCTGCTGCATGACGTCACCGTTTAACATTCCAGACAGCTCCATTGGGATCTTTACAGCGCAGGGTTTATAGAGGCGAGTGGGGTCATATTCGCTTCACATATGATGGAGCTGCGGTTTGAAACCTGGCAAGAGCATTTTCCAAGCTTGTTTATTTGAGTGAGTGAAAGTTCGATAATTTACGTTTGTTGGAATCCTGCTGACTAAAGTTTTCACCATTTGTGATTTTAACCAAATTAATAATCAGTTAATTAGAAGGAAACCCATCCAAATAGGTCCGTATTTTCTGATTCCCATTCATTTGTCAGCATTCGGAAATGGAACAAACATTGAGCCAAGTTGGTGACATCCTTGCTTTCTGGGCCTATGTCTCTCCTTAGGCCTGTCACTCTCGGTGTATATCTCTCTGTGTCTGTTCCCCTGTGATTGTCAATGTGGTTCAATTACCTGAGGGGGTGAAAACTTTTTTAACGTCGCAAACTTGATTCACGTTAGTTCAGGTTAAAATGTCGATGAGAAAAGTATCCGTGTGAAAGATAAAACAGGAGATTGGCCCTTTTTATATATATCCTACAACAACAACAACTTGTATATATAAAGCGCCTTTAACCTGTTGAAACGTCACAAGGCGTTCCCCGTGAGCATTATATAACAAAGTGTGACACCGAGTCCCATATTCGGTCAGATGACGAAAAGCTCGGTCAAAGTGGGAGGCTTTAAAAACTGTCTTAAAGGGGGAAAGTATCGATTTCATGTTCCAGCTCACAGCAATGGCTCTTCTCATTGGTGAAGAAATCACTTGTGTTCAACCGAACACAAGTCCAGTGACTCGGGATTGGCGCTTCCATTGGACCAACAGCGAATAGGGTGGAGGGTTTTGGAAATTGAAAGTTGCACATGAGCAGCTTGTGGGGCTATTTCACCTCACTGTCAATTTCATGTTCCAGCTCACGGCAACAACTGTTGTTTTCATTGGCTGATGAAGTCGTTTATCTTGAACCTGAACAGGCAGTTTTGTGCTGAAAGAGATCTGAACTGAAAAACAATAGGCAAAAGCAGCGTAGATAAGCCGAATCGAAAAACTTTAGTGCAACTTCCCTGGTGGTCTAGTGGTTAGGATTCGGCGCTCTCACCGCCGCGGCCCGGGTTCGATTCCCGGTCAGGGAATGTTGATTTATTGAATTTTTTTGAAACGAGTGTTGATCACTCATTGATTAGAAATGTTTAAAAGCTTCACCAGCATCAGAGGAATGAGGGTTTAAGTTTCGCCTCAGATCTGGAAAACATCACACTCGTTAGTGGCAGTGAAGGAACAGGAGGGGAGAAGGGCTGTTTGCAAAGCACTGACTATAGAAATGTTGGTGTGAGGCAAAATATGGCTGGGAGAAGTACGAATTTTGCTGCCTACTGTTTGCACTGGCACAAATATCACTCCAGATGGATCAACCAATCACTACTGCTCTTTGAAAGCAGCACGCCCGGCCAAATGGCCTCTTTTTGTAACTTTCTATAATTTTATGTTTCCCAACAGCACGGGTCATTCTGCCATTTTATAACCGACTCAAGCGAGATGCGCTTTCTTACTTTGTATTCGGCTCTTTTGAAACCAAAACACGGAGCAAATTCAGCGAGTTTTCTTGTCATTTCCAGCACGAGATTTGTCACGAGACTAATTGAACGACACATTAATGGTGCCAATCCTTCCCTGGAGCTCACCGCGTCCAAAGAGCAGTGTTATCATCAGCCTGTTATGTACCTTCTTGCAGTACATCTGCTGAACAATATAAGCTTATCACAGCTCTGCTTTCTTCACATTGAAATCCAGTGTGAAAATCAATTAAAAAGCTGAACAACTGGGAGGGGAGTGACTGTGGATAATCGGCACTGGGTACATTCCTGTAATTAGTATCTGGGAGAACCAGGAAGGTGAGATCCAGGTGTCTCTTTACCCACGAGTTTTACCCATTCCCACCAACTGGCTGTGTCTGCATCAAGCAGCTAATTGACCTGGGGGCTGGACGGGCAGAGGGAGCTGGAGGCGAGGCAGGGACAGAAGCAGAATGAGATGCGATAATAAAGTGCTTTGAATTTGATGCGTTTCAGATGCTTTCAGTAGTGAATGTCTGCCTTGTTTCACAGGAGCCGCAGTGATTAGTTGGTGTTTTTTCTAAGCAGCAAGATTTCAAAGTAAGAAGATAAAAGCAAATTACTGCGAATGATGGAAATCTGAAACAAAAGCAGAAAATGTTGAGAAAACTCAGCAGCTGGAGGGAGAAACAGGGTCACTGTTTCCAGACCGTACGACTCTTAATCAGATTTTTAAAACATTACAGCGCCCAACGTGGGGCTCGAACCCACGACCCTGAGATTAAGAGTCTCATGCTCTACCGACTGAGCTAGCCGGGTATGTGAAAGTTTTTCTCGTATCCCAACATACATGGATAAACCTGTTGCTTTCCACCTGATACCTCAACTTGGTCGGAATTTTAAAGTGTGGGACGTAATCGGCCTACAAAAGCCCCAAGGTTGCAATGCATTCCTCTCAATCATCAATAACATCATTCACATCTTCCACTTCTTAGCTGCACCTCCTTCCAAATACTGTGATCCATTTTCCTCAGGATTTTCTCCTGCATTTAATGTTTACCTGCTTTGTGCCCTCATTTTGAAATCAGGTTCTCTTCATTATTCAACACAAATTGAATTGCAAACCTGACGGACAAACAATGCAAAACAAGTCACTCGGTAACACAAATCCCATGGTGCTCATTTTCAGATTTACAACAGTCAGCTTTTCAATAAAATGAAGGAATATTACAATGAAAAGAATTAGAAAGTTGGTGTGACTTTTATTTGTGACTCACTCACTCGGGTGTTCTGGAAATGCTGCTCGGAGGTTTAGTGACCGGGGTATAATCTACCTGAGTTTTCCTGAGCCTGTGCTCGGTGTATTGGGAGGTTTGGCCTGGGTTGGGGTATCTCGCGTCCCATGGATGGGCAGTAACCCGCTGAGTGAAGCTGCAGTCGCCGCTTTCTGCTGGCAGCGGGTGATTGGAGAGTGCGGGGCCGGAATATTGCTGCTTTTCTGCTTTTCCCTGTCTCACTCACTGTGGAGCTGAGGAAGACTGAGTAATTGATGAGTTCGTTTGATTCCAACAATTTCATGGATTTCTAATGGGTTAGATGAAGTTACAGAGTGGGTCCAAATCTTTTCTCATTGTATTTGACAGAAAACGTAATTTTAAAAAGAAGCTGTTTTTGTGGGAGCTCACTGGACAACAAAAGACCTGCCACCGTTTGGGGATATCTTGCAGCCCAAGTACCCAATGACAACCTGGAACTGTGTGGCAATGATTGGTGAAGAGGGGGGAAAACAGTAAAAACCTTCACCCTCTGGGTGGTTTTGAATGACCAACCTTTCAGTTAACAGGCAAACACGCTGACCAATTGCGTCACAGACACTTACACAAACCTAACTGACAAGGTATCCAAACCAGGGTGTCAGTGAGTCTAATCTTCAGATTGCCACTACCCAGATGGCTATCATGCTCTATCCATTTTACACTTCCAAAATAAAGGGTGAGACATTCATTGTGGATACATGGAAACAGTCCGATCCCACCCACTGCAGACACATCCATGTCACTGTGAACCAGCTCTCCTACAACCGGTGCCATTTCCCTTTGAGCCTTTCATTGTCTTGTCTGTTACCAAGTGTTCGGATTGTCCCGAAGCTGATATTAGGTTTGAATCAAAAACAGAATTACCTAGAGAAACTCAGCAGGTCTGGCAGCATCGGCGGAGAAGAAAAGAGTTGACGTTTTGAGTCCTCATGACCCTTCCACAGAACTGAGTAAAGTTAGGAGAGGGGTGAAATATAAGCTGCTTTAAGGTGGGTGGGGGGGAGAGAAGGTTGGGGGGGTGGGGTGGGGGGGGTGGGGGGGGTGGTTGTAGGGACAAGCAAGCAGTGATAGGAGCAGATAATCAAAAGATGTCACAGACAAAAGGAACAAAGACGTGTAAAAGGTGGTGATATTATCTAAGAGAATGTGCTAATTAAGAATGGATGACAGGACACTCAAGGTACAGCTCTAGTGGGGGTGGGGTGGAAAGATTAACGGGGCATTACAGATTTAAAAATAATGGAAATAAGTGGGAAAAGAAAAATCTATATAAATTATTGGAAAAAACAAAAGGGAGGGGGAAGAAACGGAAAAGGGGTGGGGATGGGGGAGGGAGTTTAAGATCTAAAGTTGTTGAATTCAATATTCAGCACGGAAGGCTGTAAAGTGCCTAGTCGGAAGATGAGGTGCTGTTCCTTCAGTTTGCGTTGGGCTTCACTGGAACAATGCAGCAAGCCAAGGACAGACAGGTGGGCAAGAGAGCAGGGTGGGGTGTTAAAATGGCAAGCGACAGGGAGGTATGGGTCTTTCTTGCGGACAGACCGCAGGTGTTCTACAAAGTGGTCGCCCAGTTTGCATTTGGTCTCTCCAATGTAGAGGAGACCGCATTGGGAGCAACAAATGCAGTAGACTAAGTTAGGGGAAATGCAAGTGAAATGCTGCATCACTTGAAAGGAGTGTTTGGGCCCTCGGACGATGAGGAGAGAGGAAGTGAAGGGGCAGGTGTTGCATCTTCTGCGTGGGCATGGGGAGGTGCCATAGGTGGGGGTTGAGGAGTAGGGGGTGATGGAGGAGTGGACCAGGGTGTCACGGAGGGAACGATCCCTACAGAATGCCGCCAGGGGGGGTGAAGGGAAGTTGTGTTTGGTGGTGGCATCATGCTGGAGTTGGCGGAAATGGCAGAGGATGATCCTTTGAATGCGGAGGCTGGTGGGCTGATAAGTGAGGACAAGGGGGACCCTATCATGTTTCTGGGAGGGAGGAGAAGGCATGAGGGAGGATGCGCAGGAGATGGGCCAGATATGGTTGAGTGCCCTGTCAACCACTGTGGGTGGAAAACCTCGGTTAAGGAAGAAGGAAGACATGTCAGAGGAACTGTTTTTGAAGGTAGCATCATCAGAACAGATGTGACGGAATTGAAGGAACTGAGAGAATGGGATGGAGTGCTTACAGGAAGCGGGGTGTGAGGAGCTGTAGTCGAGGTAGCTGTGGGAGTTGGTAGGCTTGTAATGGATATTGGTGGACAGTCTATCATCAGAAATTGAGACAGAGAGGTCAAGGAAGGGAAGGGAAGTTTCAGAGATGGACCATGTGAAAATGATGGAGGGGTGGAAATTGGAAGCAAAATTAATAAATTTTTCCGGGTCCAGACGAGAGCGTGAAGCAGCACCGAAGTAATCATCGATGTACCGGAGAAAGAGTTGTTGCAGGGGGCCGGAGTAGGACTGGAACAAGGAATGTTCCACATACCCCATAAAGAGAAAGGCATAGCTGGGGCCCATGCGGGTACCCATAGCCACACCTTTTATTTGGAGGAAGTAAGAGGGGTTCAAGGAGAAATTGTTCAGTGTGAGAACAAGTTCAGCCAGACGGAGGAGAGTAGTGGTGGATGGGGATTGTTGGGGCCTCTGTTCAAGGAAGAAGCTAAGGGCCCTCAGACCATCCTGGTGGGGGATGGAGGTGTAGAGGGATTGGACGTCCATGGTGAAGAGGAAGCGGTTGGGGCCAGGGAACTGGAAATTGTTGATGTGACGTAAGGTGTCAGAGGAATCACGGATGTAGGTGGGAAGGGACTGGACAAGGGGAGAGAGAAGGGAGTCAAGGTAATGAGAAATGAGTTCCGTGGGGCAGGAACAGGCTGACACGATCGGTCTGCTGGGACAGTTCTGTTTGTGGATTTTGGGTAGGAGGTAGAAGCTCGAGGTTGGGCGACTATCAGGTTGGAAGCTGTGGGAGGAAGATCTCCAGAGGAGATGAGGTCACTGACAGTCCTGGAAACAATCACTTGATGTTCAGTGGTGGGGTCATGGTCCAGGGAGAGGTAGGAGGAAGTGTCTGCGAGTTGATGCTCAGCCTCCACGAGGTAGAGGTCAGTGCGCCAGACAACAACAGCACCACCCTTGTCAGTGGGTTTGATGACAATGTTGGGGTTGGACCTGAGAGAACGGAGTGCAGTAAGTTCAGGGAGAGACAGATCAGAATGGATGAGAGGAGCAGAGAAATTGAGACGACTAATGTCACGCCGACAGTTCTCAATGAAAAAATCAAGAGAAGGTAAGAATCCAGAGGGAGGGGTCCAGGTGGAGGGAGAATATTGGAGGTGGGTAAAAGGATCCTTTGAACGGGGAGAGGACTCCTGCCCAAAGAAGTGAGCACGGAGATGATAACGGCGGAAGAAGAGTTCAGCATCGTGCCGAGCCCGAAATTCATTGAGATGAGGGCGTAAGGATATGAAACTAAGTCCTTTGCTGAGCACTGAACATTCAGCATCGGAGAGGGAAAGGTCAGGGGGTATAGTGAATACACGGCCGGGGCTGGGATTGGAAGATGGGGTGGGGACGGAGGGACAGGCAGGGGTGGAGGGTCCCAGATGGGTGTTGGTGTCGATGAGTTGTTGGAGCTTGCATTCCTTAACACTTGAGAGAAAGGGAAAAAGTTTCTTGTTGAGGCGTCGGATGAGACGAAGAATAAAATGAAACTGGGGGCATGAGCAGCTTTGAAAAAGGGTGCGGCGGTGCTGCTGGAGGGAGAGGTCGAGTGTGTTCATATGGCGGCGCATGGCACTGAGTGCGGATCTCAGAATGCGACGGGAATAGCAGTCTGAGAAACGTTTTATGTCCCGGAGATACCTGTAATCCTGGGTGGGTTCGAAACAAGAGGGATGGAATTTCAGTTGAAATCCACGTGGGGTGAGTCGGAGACAGAGACAGTCACTGAGAAAGGAAATATGGCTGTGAAAGCGGGTTTTAGTAAACACCTTGTCAAACACCAGGAGAGAAATGGAAAGCAATGAAGGTAAACAAGGCAGAAGAGACTGGCGGTAATCCTGTCGGAGAGCAGAGCAATACTTCTTCAAGGTAGGCATTTCTTGAAGAGGAGTGACAGTCAATTAAACACAGAGATAAAAACAAAAAACTACTGCGGATGCTGGAAATCCAAAACAAAAACAGAAATACCTGGAAAAACTCAGCAGGTTTGAATTCCTGATGTGCAGTAACGAGATTCCTTTCACTGTCTCAGATCAGTTAATTTCACTGAGAACATCAGAGTCAATGTTCCAGCGTCTTAAAGACGGGAAAGGTGCCTTGACTTTCTCTGGTTCACCCTTCATTCGCATTGGATTCCATTCCTCAAAGGGGATTTTCATTTCCTTCTTGAGCTCCCTGACCACATCTGGCAACATCCTTGGATTGAGAGGCTTAATTAATATTTCAGATGCAGTGCAGTTCTAATGAAAGCCTGCAGACCTGAAATGAAAACGATGTCTCTCTCTCCACAGATGCTACCAGATCTGCTGAGAATTCCAGCATTTTCTGTTTTTCTTTCAGATAACCAGCATCTGCAGTGCTTTGCTTTTCTTTTCCTGATTAGTGAAACATATAAGACCCTGAGTAGTACTTGACAGGGCGGGTTTGGAGAGGATGTTACCTCTTGTGGGAGAATCTAGAACTCGGGATCGCTGTTTAAAAATAAGGGGTCACCCATTTAAAATGGAGATTAGGCGATTTTTTTTTCTCTCAGTGGGTCGTGAAACTTATGAACTCTCTTCCTGAAAAGGCTGTGGAAGCAGAGTCGTTAAATATTTTTAAGGCAGAGGTGGATATATTCTTGGCAAGCAAGGGTGTGACAGGTTATCGGAGATAGGTGGGGTTCAGATTTCAGGTGACTATCAGATCAGCCATAATCTTATTAAATGGCGGAGCAGGATTGAGGGGCCGAATGGCCTACTCCTGATCGTTTTTCTTATGTAGTGCTAAGAATGTGGAACCCATTACCAGTAGATTTCGAGATCATGTCTGAGCTGAAAATGTGTAGGTAAATTCACACTGTAAACAGATTGTTCACCAGCTGGAATTGGAAAGGGATTCACTCTCATCCCATTTATTGACACAGCAACACAGTCTCGCTGGTGGGAGACCATTCAGATACTTCACTTGTGCAAAGGGCTTTATTCAGTTTTCCCACAAGTTAACACTCCAACTTTAAAAGTTCAAAGGATTTGATCCACAATCAGAGAAATGATAATAGCATGACACGGTTTAAATGTTCCACGTATAGGGGGAAAAGTCACGAGCTCACTCCATCTGCTGAGACTGCACTGAGTTCAGATCTAACTGTAGGATTATTATGTCCAGGAGAGAATTGTGGTGGAGCCTTGAGCAATTTGGCCGCTGCATCAATTGATTCAACAATTTTATGTCTTGCCTCTATGTCACCCATCGTATTCTGATTACAGGACATCGGTTTCTGTTCGACAATATGGTCTTTCAATGGCGGAGCGGAGACCCAGAGTTCACTGCGAGACAGAATGTGCCCTATCCTCACTCCGGCAGCTCTCTGCGCGTGCGCATTGCTGCCAGTGCTGGGGCATGCGCATTTCGTCTGTTTCATGAGCATGCGCAGTGCTGGTCTGTGACTGAAGCTGCTGAGAGCGGATGAGAGCATGACGAGCGGAGCAAACTAACAGAGTTAGTGGGTGTGTGAGGAGGAATGGAGCCAGCGGAGTGGGCAGGGAGGCTTCATAAAGACACAGTGCAGGCCGCAGGCCCCAAATAACAAGGTACCGGTCTTGGGTTTGCAGAGAACGGACCGAAAAAGTCTGGATTTCTCCCTTCGCCAGGCCCGGGGTAACGGCCGCCATCTTTATAGGGGGCAATGTGCAGCAGGGCGCATGCGTGGTCATCCTGGTCCAGGTGCCAGGAGGAGACAATATTGTGCATTTCTATCCTGGACTGACAGGGATGGATTTTGGAAACTCTTTTTCCAGGGGGTTAGAAGAGGAGGATTTACACACAGCAAACTGAAACCAAGAGAAACGTTTGGCCTTTCTGAATTTATGTTCGGGATTGACAGTGATGGATTTTGTGAACTCTATTTACAGGGTGTTAGAAGAGGAGGGCAAATGCGAGGGAGATGAGAAACCAAAACCAAACATCACGTCAAAATCTGAAAGTCACTTGTTTCACCAGGACCTGAATATCATCAACCTTTGAATGTAAGCATTGAGTTCCAGGTCATTACCAGTCACTGGGTAAAAAAAATCTCTTCCTGGCATCCCCCTTGTGGATCTTGCCCAAAATCTTAAAACTCTGTCCCTTAATCCTTTCATAATCAGCTAATGGGAACAGCTTTTATTTAACTACCTTTCATAATCCTGTACACCTCTATCAAATCTTCCCTCAATCTCCTTTACTCCATGGAGAACAACCCCAGTTTCTCGAACCTCATGTTACAGTTAAATCCCCTCATTTCTCGAACCATTCTGGTTAATCTCCTCTGTACCCTCACATCCTTCACAATGTGTGGTGATCACTGGTTTGCACAGACCCAGATGTTCTGTTTTCGTGCCTGTGACATCATCACACATCGTCAATTACACGGTGACATCACCCAGCTCCCCGGGTATTTCCTCAACTGGGAGATTTTTCTCTGACTCCAGTGTTTCTGATATCTTTCCAGCTGCAGAATCCAGCAGGAGAGTTTAAAGTTGAAAACTGAAACTGTTTCAGAGTTGACTGTTTTTCACCATCCACCTACAATTTAGAGCTTTTAGTTCTATGCTCTGTATCTGTGAGAGGCTCCATGGCTCTGTGGCTGGTGTGGCTCCTTTACTGTAGATCTGAATCCATATTCATCCATTGATCTGTTTCACCTCTACCCTCCCTGATCACTTCTCTGCCATTTTTTAACTTCCCCTGTCTCTAATAATGGATGTATTTGAGTTATGTTTAGTATTTTACAGTTACTTCTGTCAATTGTGTCTAAATAAAGTTTCCACCACTGTCCACCCCCCGACCACGTGCTGCTGGCTTCCCAGCTTTATCTTCCCACAGTATCTTTCATAGTCAGGAATTGTTTTTCCTGTGCTATAGTCCATTTCTCTTCCACTTCTGAGCTTATATTGACCATCAAATTCAGCACCATTTTTACTCCCTGAGAGGAGGCGATGGTGTAGTGGTATTGTCACGGAATGAGTAATCCAGAGACCCAGGGAAATATCCTGGGGACCCTGGTTCAAATCCCGTCATGGCAGATGGTGGAATTTCAATTCCATAACAAAAATTTAGAATTAAAAGTCCAATGATGATTGTCATAAAAACCCACCTGGTTCACTAATGCCCTTTAGTGAAGGAAATCTGCCGTCCTTAGTCTTGCCGACACGTGACTCCAGACCACAGCAGGGTTGACTCTTAACTGCCCTCTGAATGCTGGCCTGAGTGATGCCCACGTGAATTTAGAAAAATCATTCTGCACACCTTGAAACGTTAACTCTGTCTCTCTCCACAGATACCAGCATCTATTGTGATCCCCAGTTGCCTGTGGAGAAGATGATGTTTGACCTTCTTGAACCGCTGCAGTCCGTGTGGTGAAGGTGCTCCCACAATGCTGTTAGGTAAGGAGTTACAGGTTATTTACCCGGCGATGATGAAGGAACAGTGATATATATCCAAATCAACAACAACAATTTGGATTTATATGGCATTTTTAATGTAAGACAATGTTTCAAGCATTTCACAGAAATGTTAGAAGCAAGGTTTGACACTGAGCCAAATAAGGAGATATTAGGGCAGGTGACCAAACATTTGGTCAAAGAGGTAGGTTTTAAGGAGTGTCTTCCATGAGAAAAATGAAGTAGAGAGGAAGAGAGGTTTGGGGAGAAAATTCCAGAGCTTGGGGCCATGGAAACTGACAAAATGCTCAGCAGGTCTGAACGAAAGGAGCACAAACATCTCAGAGGGTTGTGAGGCTGGATTACAGTGATAGGAAGGGGCAAGACCAACATGAAATTTCAAGAAGTGGATGAGAATTTTAAAATGTAGGTGCTTCTTATCCTAGATCCTTTGTAGGTCAGTAAGCACATGGGTGATAGGTGAACAAGACTTGGTGCGAGTAAGCACACGGGCAGCAGAGTTTTGGATGACCTCAAGGTTACAGGGAGACTGAAAGTGGGAGGCCAGCCGGGAGTGTGTCAGACAGGTCAGGACATTGTGTGACTTGGAGGGGAACTTGGAGACGATGATGCTCACATACACCTGCTACCCTGGTCCTTCTGGGGGTGGGGGTTGAGGGATTGGAAGATTCTGTCAAAGTTCTGCTTATGTCATAGATATAAACAATCCATCTCCTTCACCTCCTGCGCTACCTACCTCTTTCTCTCTCTCTCTCTCTCTCTCTCTCTCTCTCTCTCACTCTCTCTTTCTATAGATTCCAGTGTAGATCCAGACCGGGTGGCAGGTTCCCTTCCCTGAAGGACATTAGTGAACCAGTTGGGTGTTTATGTCAATCCAGCAGTTTTCATGGTCACTTTTTCCTCGTGCCGGCCCCACAAATTCCCAAATTCATTCAGCTCAATTTCGCAACCTGCCTTTGTGTTTTTGTGGGTTCTCTCTCACTCCTTTTTTTCTGTTTTAAATCAATTTCACAGGGTATTAGAAGGGGAGGATTTACAGTTGGGAAACTCAATCCAAACATCACATCAGGATCTGACTGCTCAGCCCAATTTATCGTAAACTAAATATCTTTGGATTTTGAACATGGAAGGAAAAAGCACCGTTCACAGTGGGGAGAAAACGTACACGTGTTCTGTGTGCGGACGAGGCTTCAGCCAATCATCTGGCCTGTCAAGACATAAATGCAGTCATAGCGATGAGAAACCGTGGAAATGTTGGGACTGTGGGAAGGGATTCACTTACCCATCTGACCTGGAAACTCACCGACGCAGTCACACTGGGGAGAGACCGTTCACCTGCTCCGAGTGTGGGAAGGGATTCACTCAGTTACACCACCTCCTGACACATCAGCGAGTTCACAACGGGGAGAGACCGTTCACCTGCTCTGAGTGTGAGAAGTGCTTCACTCAGTTACACCACCTCCTGACACACCAGCGAATTCACACTGGGGAGAGGCCGTTCAACTGCTCTGAGTGTGGGAAGGGATTCATTAGTGTATCTAACCTGCTGAGACACCAACAAACTCACACTGGGGAAAGACCCTTCACCTGCTCAGAGTGTGGGAAGCGATTCACTCAGTTATCCAGCCTGCTGAGACACCAGCGAATTCACCCTGGGGAGAGACCATTCACCTGCTCCGAGTGTGGTAAGGGATTCATTGATCCATCCATCCTGCTGAAACACCAGCGGGTTCACACTGGGGAGAAAACTTTTAAATGCCCAGACTGTGGGAAGTGCTTCAAAAGTTCCGGGAACCTGATGTCCCATCAACGTGTTCACACTGAGGAGAGACCATTCAGGTGCTCTCACTGTGAGACCGGGTTCAGATGGTCATCTGACCTTACGGTACACCAGAGAATTCACACTGGGGAGAGACCGTTCACCTGTACGGAGTGTGGGAAGGGATTTACTCGATCATCCAACCTGCTGAGACACCAGCGAGTTCACAAGTAATGACAGTGATTGGGATTTGCTGATAATCACATCCAGGACTGAACTATGTTCATTGAAGTCGGTTTCTGTTGATCTTCATAAACCCCAGCCCAATTATAGGGGGCCATTTGTATTTTTGAATTGCTGTGTGTTAAACAGTGTATTGAGTCTTTTTAGTACCTTTAATACAAGTTAGTTCCTTTTGAAGGACTCTCCCTCTCCCCTGTCACCTCCATCCTCACCTCCAACAACAAGTGTGAGGAGCTCATGGAGCTTCTTTGTCACTAAGATTGAGACAATCCGATCAGCTGCCTCTGCTGCTTCCCTCCCTTCCACTAGCCCACTGGGCCAAAGATCCATCCTCTCGGGACAGGGGTATATTGCATAGAATTTGCATCAGGAAGGGAATAAAATAGGTGTATTTCAGGGGAAAATGGATAGCTCTATGAGAAAGAAGGGAATAGATGATTACATTGGTAGATTTAGCTGAGAAAAAATGGGAGGAGGCTCGAGTAGAGCACAAACACCAGCATGGACTGATTGGGCTGAATGGCCTGGTTCTCTGCTGTATATCCCGTGAACTCCTGTGCAATCTAGTCTAAATCCATGGTATTATCTGTCTGGAAGCAGCATGGCATTAAACTGAAAACTAAAATCAAACTTTACCAGGCCATTGTCCTGACCACCCTGCTGTATGGAGCAGAATCCTGGGTCTGCTCTTGGAGCCACATCAAAGCTGTGGAACACTTCCAGCAAAGACACCCGAGGTCCATCCGGAGAATTAGATGGCAGGACAAAAATCACAAATAACGAGGTTCTCCAACACGCTGGGTTCAACAGCTTGGAGACCACCCTCCAGACAATTCAGCTCCGATGGCCAGGCCATGTTTCCCACATGGACAATCACAGAATTCCCAAGCTGATCTTCCATGGGGAACTGCCTCAGGGCAAACAACATCAAGGCGGTCAGCACAACCGATACAAGGACACCCTAAAAAAGAGCCTCACAAACTTCTGCATTGCAGACCGCCTCTCCTCGGAAAACACTGCAGTCGACCGGCCGAGTTCTGGTCACTACATTATAGGAAGGATGTGATAGCACTGGAGAGGGCGCAGAGGAGATTTACCAGGATACTGTCTGGGCTGGAGGGTCAGAGCTGAGGAAATATTGGATAGGCTGGGGTAGTTTTCCCTAGAGCAACGAAAGGGACCTGATAGAGGTGTATAAGATTATGAGGGGCATAGTTGGGTGGATAGGAAGGCACTTTTTCCATTAGTAGAGGGGTCAATAACCAGGGGGGCATAGATTTAAGGTAAGGGGTAGAAGGCTAAGAGGGGAGTTCAGGAGAATTGTTTTTTCACCCAGAGGGTGGTGGGAGTCCAGAACTCAGTGCCTGAAAGGGTGTAAATGATTTGGGTGGTTGAGTCAGAAACTCTTCTAACATTTAAGAAGTATTTAAATATTCACTTGCATTGCCTTAGTCTCCAGGGCTATGGGACAAGCGCTGGATAATGGGATTAGTTAGTCAGAACTTTGTGAGCAGCGCGGACACAATGGGCCGAATGGCCTTCTCCTGTGCTCAAAACGTCTATGAGTGTATATGTGGAGGCAAGCACTGAAATTTGGTTCAGCGTGTTTCGAGGACCATCTACACCAAACTCAACATTCGACGTGCCCACAGGAAGGTCAGAGGTGGCACAGCTGCAGAAGTTAACCCAAGCACCACCAACAACAATATGAACGGTCAGTTCTGTGGATGTCCATGTCAATCCCACACCGAACTCTTCAGTCAGGAGAGGACCCACAGAAAATGATTAAACCATTTACAGTTTGGGCACTCGAACAATGAGGAGTCTACCCCAACATTATCCCTGTTCTCTGGATCGGGGAACTATACCCTGTCTGTATTACTGTGGTGCTGTTAATAAAGTCAGCGTGAGACAATCTGTTGTGAGCTTGATTATCAGATGCCTGAATCCACAAGATTCACTATTTAGAGTCAACAAGATGGACAAGGAAACATATCATGGCCCAAAACACCAGCTCGATATTCACAGGAGAAAGTCTGTTATCGAACACCTCGAATGGACAGAACAGAGAAAGATCCCAACTGTAAGAAACCCTCCAATCATTTGTAAATATGTTTCAAATGCTGACAGATTCCAGCTGTCAGTTTCCATCACATTGAAGTTAATGGAAGGTGAGACCGCGGTTACTCTAGAACTATAAAAAACACTAGTTAGAGCACAGCTAGAGTACTGAGTCCAGTTGTAGTCAGCACATTACAGGAAGGATGTGATCACACTGGAGCGGGCACAGAAGAGATTTACCTCGATGTTGCCAGGACTGGAGAATTTTAACTCTGAGGAAAGGTTGGAGAGGCTGGGGTTGTTTTCTTTGGGACAGGGGAGGAAGAGGGGAGATTTAATTGAGGATTAAAAATTATGAGGGTCCCAGAAAGGAAGGACCTATTTCATTTACAGAGGTCAGAACCAAGAGGATAGAGATTTAAAGTAATTAGTGGAACGATTAGAGGGGAGTTCAATAATGCTTTTACCCAGAGGGTAGTGGGTCTTGGAACTCACTGACTGAAAGGGTGGTAGAGGCAGAAATACACAGATTTTAAAAGTGCTGGGATATACACTGGATGTGCTGTAACCTACAGGATTACGGACCAAGAGCTGGGAAGCGGGATTAGACTGGATGCCTCATTTTCAGACAGTACAGACAAGATGGGCTGAATCGCCTCCTCTGTGCTGCAATTTCTATGATTCTGTGGTGACAAGTGGTCCTCATGTTTTTATCTGAGACAGGCCTCAGCCCAGTTATTTGCCCCGAGTGTTGATGTGATGGTTCAAGCAAAGAGATGCCGGGTACCGGGAGCAGCAGGAACAATAAATAAAACCGAGGTGTCAGTAAATACCGATATATTTATTTGTATCTAGTTCCATTTTTATAAATTCTGCTGAATGTTGCCCTCACCCAGTGTCAGGATATTGGATCAGAGCCACCATGGAAAATGAATTTGACACCGGTGAGATAGACAATGTCAACCGGATCCTCAGTATCTCTGTAACCTCCTCCAGCCCCACAACCCTTCCTGTAAGTACAAGGTGTTGTTCTTGAATTACACCCTGAGATAGACAATGTAATTATATTTTAACCTTTATTCTTCAAGTAAAGTATCTCTCTTCAGGCTGTTCCCAAGGTTGTGCAAGATGAAACCAAACAGTGATTTATTTGTACTTCTTGCAGTTTAGTTACTGTATTCACTGCTCACGATGTGATCTGCTCTACATTGGGAAGACCAAACACAGATTGGGTGATCACTTTGTGGAACAACCTCCATTCAGTCTGTGAGCTTTTAATTCTCCGCTCCACTCCCACTCTGACCTCTCTGTCCTCGGCCTCTTGCACTGTTCCAATGAATTTCAATAGGGGCTCGAGGAACAGCAGCTCATCTTTCAATTCAGCACTTTACAACCTTCCGGACTCAACATCAAGTTCAGCAGTTTCTGCACCAACAGAGAGTTGTCAGGATCTGGAACATTCTACCTGAAAAGGTGCTGGAACCTGACTCTATCAGGAATTTTAAAAGGGAGTTGACAGGGATTTGGGATTGACGAACTTACAGGGTTACAAACAGAAAGTGGGTGTGTGGGACTAAACACGACTGCTCTTTCAAAGAGACAGCACAAACACAAAGGGTTGAAAGGCCTCCTCCTGTGCTCTAAGTTTCGATGATTCCAGGAGTTGGCTATTTAGCCCCTCGAGTCTGTCCCACTATGCAATCAGATCACGGCTGATCTGTGACCCTTTGTTTCATGTCCCCTGATTTATACCTTCTGTTAGGAAGGATCTATCAGTGTCAGATTGAAACTGAACATTGATCAAGCATGAACTGCTAATTCAGGAAGAGAATTCCAAACTTCTCCCAACTTTACCTGGAGAAGATTTTCCTAATCTCGCTCCTGAAAGGTCTGGCTCTAATTTTTAGACCATGTTCCTCAGTCCTGGATTCCCCAACCAATGGAAATAGTTCCCCTCTATCTACCACACCATTTCCAATTAATATCATGAAAACTTCGAGAAAATCCTCCTCAATCTTCTAAATTCCAGGGAATACAAACCTCACCGTGAGATGATGAATATTGGCAGAATGAATAGGGTACTCAATGGTACAGTCCTAAAGGGTGTGTAGGGACTGGGGGACCTGGGGGTTGATGTGCATATACATTTGAAGGCGAAAGGACATATTGAGAGAGAAGTTCGCAAAATATATGAGATCATGGGCTTCATAAGCAGTTTTAATGTGTATAAACGCAGGGAAAATAAGCTGACCCATTATAAAGCTCCGGTTAGGTCACAACAGGAGTATTGCATCCAGTTCTGGTCTCCACACTTTAGGAAAGGGGTGAGGGTCCTTGAGAGGATGCGGAGGAGATTTACCAGAATAGTTCCAGGAAAAAGGGAATTTGGTTACAAAGGGAGATTGGAGAAGCTGAAGTTGTTCTTCTTGGAGTTACAGAGTTGAGGGGAGATTTGTTAGAGGTGAACAAGATGTGACAGGTTTAGATAAGGTGGACAAAGAAAATGTTGTTTCCATTTGGTGATGGTACAAGGATTAGGGGGACACAGATTGAAGGTTATGGGCAATAGATACGGGGCAAATGCAGGGAGGAACATTTTACACAACAAGTGGTAATAACCCAGAACTCACTACCTACGAGGGGGATGGAAGCAGACATGATCAATGCTTTAAAATTAAATTGGACCAGTATTTAAGAGAAATAAACATGCAGGGGGTTGAAGATACAGCGGGGCAATGAGACAGACTAGACTGTTCTACAGAGAGCTGGCATGGACTCAATGGGCTGAATGGCCTCTTTCTGTGCTGTCATTAGTCTGATGCATTTGTTTGACCACTCCTCATAATTTAACCCTTGGAGTCTAGTTGTTATTCAGGTACATCTGCACTGCTCTCCCACTAAGGCCAGTATAGTCTGTCCTTCCTAAAGTGTGATGCCCAGAACTGAACACAGTATTCCTGTCCTGATGAAAGGTCATGTTGACTCGAAACATTAACTCTGTTTCTCTCCACAGATGCTGCCAGGCCTGCTGAGTACTTCCAGCATTTTTTATTTTTATTGCAGTGGTTCAGGTGCGGTCTAACCAGGATTTTGAAAATGTCGGTGCTTTTCCCACAAACAGAACAGACGAACCTTTTTCCTTCCACAATCAAAGTCCGATGATATTCAGGACCTGAGGAATCGAGTGACTCTGTCAGATCTTGATGTGATGTTTGGTTTGAGTTTCCCCATCTGCAAATCCTTCCCATTGGAAATCCTGTAAAAAGGAGACTATAAAAAAAATCACTGTCAATCCAGGATAGAAATTAAGAGACAAACATTTGTCTTGGTTTGAGTTTGCTGTGTGTAAATCCTCCCCTTCTAAGCCCCTGTAAAAGGAGTTTCCAAACACTCGGTGTAAACTGGGCTGCGGGAGTTTCTAATCCGGGTTTGGAGTCCTACACCGGGTGTTTGTGAACCCTCCCAGTCCACCCTCCGGCTCCATTCCTCTCCTGCACTCAGCCCTTTCTCACCCGCTGGACTTTCTCCCCCCACCCCCCCCACCTTAAACCACCTTATATTTCACCCCTCTCCTATTTTTACTTAGTTCTGTTGAAGGGTCATGAGGACTCGAAACATCAACTTTGTTCTTCTCCGCCGATGCTGCCAGACCTGCTGAGTTTTTCCAGGTATTTCTGTTTTTGTTTTGGATTTCCAGCATCCGCAGTTTTTTGTTTTTATCTTTGTAACTCCGCCAACTGCAGGTTATTGGGTAAAGTAGAAATTTATTAAAGGAATCAAACATTGGTGTCATAGTAGTTAATGCGTTCTTTATATCGCTGTGATACCAGCTCAGCTGGCATTTCCTTCTACAAGATTGTAAAAGAGCTTCGCTATAATAAGAATCAAATGGGCCTTAATTAATTAAAATCCCAAACCCATTGTATCATTGTTGTCGCATTTATTCTGTTCTGCACGTGCCATTCACAAAACGCAGTTTCCTTAATGTCATCTCATGAGAAACACAATTTAGATCGACATTGCCTAATGATTCATTGCTGATGAATTTATTCCCAGTTTGATGAGCAACATGTTCATCCCATATGTCTCCTCCACAGAAATTGGCAGGATCCCAGCAATCCACCATCAGGGAGGAGCGATAAGTCACATTGCAATTTACAGGAAACATCTGTGGCTGCTGTGCAGAAACTTCAACAATCAGTTTTCAGCTTGCTGATCAGAGATAGGAAGGCAACAAGAACCCAGGTGTTAGCAAAGGAGCCTATTTATACACAGATCTGCCCAGCAACAACATGCCCAAGCAGTCCAGGCTCATCTCCATTTGGTATATTGACTTTCATTTCGAATGAATTAATAACTTGAGATTGCTTCCCAGAACCTGTATCCTCTCTGAAGTACCAGGGTGTGCATCCTAGGAATGATTATCAGAGCATGACGCTATTGTGGCAGAAACCGAAGGAATGATTTCGAGAGCCAGGGGCCTACCTGATGCTCCAGGGAGCACAGACCCTGGATGTGATTCCTAGAGACTGCAGGATATTAGAAACATCAGGAAGCATAAATCCTGAGGTTAGTATCAAACACCTGGACCCAACAGACTCACCAGAGAACATAAAAGCTGGGAATTGTCCCCAGGACCTGGATTTTCTGATGTATGACCATTTAGTTGCTCAAAGCCTGGGAATTGCTTCTAGGTGCAGGGATTATCTGATACGACCTGCCCTTGAAGTACAAGTCATATTAATGATTCCCAGGGGCTGGGCCCTAGTCACACAGACACACCTTGAATCACAAGCCCTGGGCATTATCTCCAGATGCTGGCCCTATATGACACAGGCAGCCAAGCGAGCACAAACCCTAGGAATCACTCGTTGTTACTGGTCCTATATGGGAGTGGAAACTTAATTGATTATTCCCTGTTTCTGGGTCTACATAACATAGGCAGTGGACTAAAACACCCATCCATCTATTTGTCACCTCTAGACCTGAATATTCCAATGGTTTCCTGACCATCCTCTCAGAATCCACCTTCAATAAATTTCGCTCAAGCGAAATGCCCTTGCCGGTACCTTAATGCACATAAGTCCTGTCGGCCCATCAACCCTGTTCTCCCTGATCCACATCGGCTCTTGGTTAAGTAATGCATCAGTAATAAAATTATCACAGTTGTTAAACTCCCTTCATGGCCTCCACCACACACCACCACCCGCCCTGTGCCCTCCGCAGCTCCACCCCGGTCCCTATCAGCTCTTTCAGCCTTACAATCCTCCGAGAGCTCTTCCCTCCTCGAATTCTCACATCTTTTGCATTCACATCCGTGAATTTTATCACTTGCTGTCAACTGCCTGGACCCTAAGTTCTGGAATTCACTCATAAGCCCCTTCACCCTCTCTCCTCCTTTACTATCCTCGCTAAAAGTTACATTGTTGACCTAATGTAAGGTCATCCCTCCTTGTGTCTCCTTACGTGACTCGGTGTCAAACTAGGTCTCTTAATGGTCTTGTGAGTCAGCTTGGGGCGATTTACGACATTAAAGGTGGTATATAGTTGCAAATTGTTGTTGGATATAATTCAATTTCTTTCTGACTGAAGGAAATAATAAGTCAGGAGAATTACTGTTTTATTAATCTCAGTTCACTTATAGTGAGATTCTCACTTTTACTGCAACATGCCGAAATCATTACAAGGTCCCGTGTGATGCGCTGATGATCAACTAACAATCTGTCACAAAGAACAATGTGTTCATACACGTTATGCATGCTCAAATTTAATCACCTTTCCAAATGATTTCTGAGGACAGACAGACATTGCCTTGGTAACAGAATGGTAGGTGGGACAATGCGATCTAAATATGAGCACAAAATAAATGGAAAATCAGTGCACATTAAGGCTAGTACAGGACCTAAAATTATATTTTTAATCAAAGGGAATAAAATATTTAAACATAACTGGAAAACATAATCATTTACCTTTGCAGAATTCGCATAGAAACATTAAGAATGATGTGTTTAGACAAACACGCGCAGGCACACAAGTAAACAAACAGACACACAGAGATACAGGCAGACAAACACAGACGTACACATACACGTGCATACACACACACACACACACACAAACGCACACACACACACACACAAACGTTCCCTGATCAAAATTCCTCCCTTCAATTAACGCCAATAAATATACATTAATATAAATTAACAGGGTTTGAACCACTTTGTCCTTTTGCTAATGTTTCTTTGCACAACAAAGCTTCACTTATACGGAATTCTTTGCATTTTTAATCCTTTGCCACCCCCTGTAGAATGTAATGATCTTCTATATCATTGTAGCTTGTTTCTAGCTGCGTTAAGATGAGAAACAATAACTGATAAAGGCATTTTACAGTAACATCAATGGCAATCTTTCGCCACCAGGTGGCAGTGCTAGCGCGATTGCTTCCATGAAAACATACATACACTGCCTCAATTATTACTGCTCCATAGCGTGTCTATGTTTATATCACAGCAGACCTTCACTCAGTTATTGCTAGTTCTACTTCATTCACAGATGTTGATATTTCTGTCAAGGCCGACATTTACCAGCCAGACCTAATTGCCCTGGAGAATGTGTTGGTGAGCCACCTTGTGTGAGGCATAAATCCAACAACAATGCTGGTGGGAGGGGAGCGCTGGGATTTTGACTCAATAACAACGAAGGAAAAAATCTATATTTCCAAATCAGAATACTGTGTGTGACTTGGAGCGGTACTAGCAGGTGTTGGTGCTCCCATTCACCTGCTGTCCTTGTCCTTCTCTGTCGCAGAGCTCTCGGGTTCTGAAGATGCTGTCGAAGGATTTATCAGAACGGGTGAGGAGCTTCTGTTATGTGAAAAAACGATAGAAATAGCATCCTAGAGCAGAGAAAGTTAAGAGAAGTTTTGAAAGAAGTGTTCAAGTTTCTGAAGGGTTTTGCAAGGCCATAACCTGACCATGTCTCAGTCCATATTATTCTGGGTCCAGTCACGGATATTAGTGCAATAAACTCTGTGCTCATCCACACTTTACACTAGGCCCTTTTTCAGTTATTGCTGCACTGAAGCATGTGTCTGGTTATATTGCGCTCATCCATGTCCTTATTTATATTACACTAGACCCTTTCTCGTTTATTTCTGCATTATGTTATGCCCCCCTTTAAGTTGCATGAGGCCATCTCCCTGTTCATATTCGATGGGGTCTGCCATAGTTATTCATGCACTAAACTGCTCAGAGTGCAGGAGTCCTTATCGCTGTTTATGTTAAATAAGGCCCCTTTTCTGTTATGAAAGCACTGGGCACACTGTTTAAATTAATCTATTGCCAATGCCAGTTATTGTGGTACTGTATTTTTTTCTGTGTTAGGTAAATAGACAGGTGGATGAAGGGACAGGTCTGTCTCATAATAATTAAAGAACATATATTTGACTGGGTGGGAGGATGGATTTTTTTTGTTGGAAAAATACGTTTAGTCTTGGTCAGAGCCATCAGAAGCTGTGTACAATTTCTCATTGCTCTGGTGTTATGTAACAGTTTTGTTGAAAGTACTGGTCGAATCATATGATAATCTCGGAAATTTGAACTGGATTGAGGGACTGAAGGAAAGGTGAGCCAGAGTGCACTGCAGTTTATACTGATTAGTGGAAATCTTTGTTGTGGCTATTGTACACCGTGTTTTAATGTTAAGGAATGTTTCTCCTAAGGGCCTTTACATTCACGTTTTCCGTGGCTACTGGTTGTGTGACCGAGCCTGAACATATGTATATGCGTCTATTTGTGTCTGTGAGTGTGTCCATACAAAACACATTATTCCTAATGTTTGCAAGTTACATCCACAAAGGTGGATTTGCTTCACCAGTTATTTTCACAGCATTTAATTCCCTTTCATTAAAAATGCGTTGAGTGGAATATAAGTGCAAATTTGTTTGTTGATACGTTTCTAACAACAACAGTACGAACGTCGACATTTTCACGATAGCAGTAGTGGCAACGATTGGCCACCAGGTGACAGTGCAAGTTGGTTTGCCTAAATTATACCAAAGCTGCACTGCCTCAGGCGGCAATAACTGAAAAAGGACCTAGTGTAATGTATGGATGGGCATGGATGGTTTATATTACATTAGACACCCTCTAATGTTTTACTTATTTATTATCGACTGATTTGGAATAGTTGTTAAGTCAAACATCTCTACCCATTCCCAATTCTCCTTGAGAAATGGCGAATTGCCACCTTCTTGAAAGTATCAAGCGGTTTAATACCTTTGAAACTGCATAAATCCCAAGGCCCGCCCGAATTGTATCCTCGGCATAGGAATCACCATCACTTTATAATCCTTTGCAACTTCAGGCACTGAGACAGGGCGAGAGGACAGCTAACATTGTGCCCTTGTTCAAAACGGAGAAAGGTATAAGACTGAATAATTACAGAACAGTGAATATAATCTTGGAGACGGGAATAGTATTGGGAAGAGAACATTCTAAGGGACAGGGTGCATCTACATTTAGAATGACACTGACTACGCAAAGCTGGACAGCAAGAATTTGTTAAAGGAAGGACGAGTCTGACTATTATGGTTAAATGTTTTGAAGGGATAATAAGGGGTACCGATTGATACAGTGCATTCGATATAGTCTATGTGGATTTTAAAATGACCAGGTTCTACATGGCAGATCGGTTCCGAATTTAAAAGCCAATGTGATCCAAGGCAAAGCGACGAGGTCAATCCAAAATTGGTTCAATGCCAGGAAGCAAACGGTAAATGACACGGGGTGTTTCTGTCAATGGGAGTGGTATCCCCCAGGCCTTAGTAATAGGACACTTGCATTTTCTTGCATATATCAATTACTTGCACATGACTGAAAAGAGCATGATTAAGAAGGCTTTAGATGATACACAAATTGGCTGTGATTAAGAATGAAGCAGAAAGCTGTATACTACAGGAAATCGGCCAGTCAGGTAGACACGAGAATGGCATAAAGATGATTGCGAGGTAGTGCATTTAAGGAAGGCTAGCAAGGAAAAGGAATAAACAGTAAATAAGAACATAAGAACTAGGAGCAAGAGTTGGCAATTCAGCCCCTCGGGCCTGCCTCGCTATTCATTACAATCATGGCTGATCTCATTTCGGCCTCAACTCCAATTTCCCACCCTCTCCCCATAACCTTTCAACCCATTACTAATTAAAAATCTGTCTATCTCCTCCTTAAATTTATTCAGCATCCCGGCATCCAGTGCATTCTGAGGTAGTGAATTCCACAGATTCACAAAGGATACGACACTGAGACTATAGAATGCAGAGATTCCTAAAGGCATCTGGACAGGTAGATAAGGTGATCAAGAAATAGATGGGATTCTTGCCTTTATTCTCCTAGGCATAGAATATACGAGTTGAGACGTTCTGCTGGAACTGTGCAAAACACTAGTTAGGCCCGAATTAGAGTGTTCGGTACAGCCCTGGGCCAGGAACTATAGGAAAGATTTGATTGGGGAAGAAACGTTACAGCGGAGATTTACTATTTGGGTTTGCTATTTGGGAGGATAGGTTAGGTTTGTTTACTTTTGAACTAAGGAAGCTGAGGGAAGACAAGGCTGAATAAAAGGGATTCTTCTATTTGCCTCCTTAACTCCTTGCTGTGCCCGCATGCTTTGTGTGATCCGTGTACAAAGACACGCAGATCTCTCTGCGCTGAAGAATTCTGCAGCTTCTCAATTTAAATAACATGTTGCCTTTCGACTTATCCTGCAAAATTAGGCAACCTCATATTTTTCCAACCTTATATTCCATGTGCCAAATTTCAGCACAATCACTTAACTTACCTATATGTCATTGTGGCCTCTATGTATCCATCCTCAGAACCTGGTTCCCTTTCCAGTTTGGTATCATCAGCAAATCTGGCTATAATACTATTGACCCCTTCATCCATGAGTAAATAGGTCATGGCAAATGTTTTTACCCAAAGGATGATGGGCATCTAAAGCTCATGATGTGAAAGGGTTGGAGAAACTTGAAGTGAAACAACCTAAAAGGTTACAGACCAAGAGTGGAAAGTTGGACAAGGCTGGTTACTGCTTGTTTGCTGGGATAAATGCCCCTCTTCCGTATTGTAGATTCCTATGACCCTATGATTCATTGCTGTTAGATAGGGGGTTTCAGGGTTTTGACCCAGCGACAGTGAAGAAATAACGATATATTTCCAAGCCAATGTGGTATTTGGCCTTGAGGGGAACTTCTAGGTCTTTCCATGGGTCTGTCACATTTGTTCCTCTAGGTGCAAGCAGTCAGGGGCTTGCACGGCGCTTTCAAAGGACAGTTGGTGAGTTTCCACAATGCATTTCGTAGATGGTGCACACTGTTGTACTTATGCAGTGATGCTGGAGGGAATGGATTTATTTGGTGGATGAGATTGCCAATCAGGCGCGATGATTTTTCCTACATGGTGTCTTCCTTCTTCCGATTATAAGAAATAGTATTAGGAGAAGATCATGTGGTTCCTCGGGCCTGCTCTTGATGTGTTGTTGGAGCTGCCCTGATTCAGGCAAGCTGAGATATTCAATTACTTCCCTAAAGTTTGTATGGACATTGTGGACAGATTGTGGGGAGTTAAGAGGGGCGTCACTGGCCATACAATGTGCTGCCTCTGACCTTTTCTAGATTTTTCATATATGTTGCTGGTTCAGTTAACTTAATTTACTGCTGTGGTCCCCACAATGTTGCTGGTGTTGGATTCCGTGATGGTAATGTCAATGAATAACAACTGGAGATGGTAAGATTCTCTCTTGATGGAGATGGTCACTGTCTGGCACTTGTAACACGTTATGTCACTTTCCACTCACCAGCCAAAGGTTTAATATTGTTCAAATGTTTTTTTTTCTGCATGGAGGCATGAACTGCTTCAGTATCTGAGGAATCGTGAATGGTGCTAAAAATTGTGCCAACATTCATGAACATCGCTACTTCTGACATGATTATGGAAATAAGGTCATTGATGAAGCAGCTGAAGATGGCTGGGCCTAGGACACTTTCCTGAGGAACTCCGAGAACGATGCTCTGGCGTGGGGTTTTTGGCCTCAAGCAACAACAACCATTTTCCTTTGTGCTAGGTATGACTCCAATGAGTTTCCCCCCTGATTCCCGTTGACTTCAGTGTTGCTAAGGATCCTTGGTGCCACAATCTGTCAACTGCTACCTTGTTGTCAAGGGCATTCACTCTCAAATTAGGAGTTCAGCTGTTTGTCTTTATTCAAATCAACAACGTGATGTGGTCGGGAACTGAAAGGCCCTTGTGAAACCTAAACAAAGCATTGTTGAGCAGCTTGTTGGTGATGAGCTGCTGTTTGATTGCTCCGTCAATGACACCCTCCATCAGGTTGCTGATGGCTGAGAGTAGAATGATTGGGGGTCAATGGGCCGCATTTGGTTTATTCAGCAATTTTTCACCATGTTACAGCTTGATCAGGCTGACATCCCATTTTTAGATGCTCTTGTTGCTGCATCTGGCCTCCTCTTCTGAATTCATCATTGAACAATCGTTGATCCCCTGGCTTCATCCTAATGGTAGAGTGAGGGTTATACATCCCAAGACGTGCATATTGTGGGGGGATAACAATGTTGCTCAAGCTAATGGCCTCACTGATGCACAGTTTTTAACTGCCAAATATTCTCCAAATCTATCGCATTTAGCACGATGATTATGCCACACATCATGATGGGTGGTGCTCTTTGCCTGAAAATGGGTCTTTGTATCCAAAAGGAAAGTGCAGTGGACACTGCCACCAATACTGACGTGGAGAGATGTATCTGTGCCAGGTTGAGTAATGAGCGCGGTCTCAAGTAAGTTTTCCCCTTGTGTTCTCTCAACACCTTCTGGAGGGCCGGTCTGGTAGATATGTCCCTCATGACTCGGCCAACTCTGTCAGTATTGGTATCGAGTCATTCTTGCTGATGAACATTGAAGTTCCATTCCCTTTTCTGCTGTCAGTGTTTCACCAGAATTGTGTTCAACATGGAGACGCGCTGATTCATTAGTTGAGGCAGGAAAATAACTCGAATTAGGAAGGAGATTTTCCACCATCGCCTGCTCTGCTACCAGGAGTATTCATGACTCCTGGAGTCAATCTTGTGTACCCCCAGGGGCACGCCTTCCCGACTAATGTCCCGCCATCACTTGTTGGTCAATCAGGCGTGGGGATATTGGTTGGAAGGTATTAACATTGAGCATGACTATGTCAGGCGGTTGTTCCACTAGTCTGCGTTCAGTGTTTCTCAGTTGTGGTCGATGTCCACAGATGATCGTGTGGAGAATTTTATAGAGTTAATTGGACTGTCTGCATCTTTGCCTGTGCCTCGGTTGATGCAGTTTGGCTTTTCTGACTCAGGTTGCTGATTCTTGTAGCCATTTAATAAAAATGACTGCACGCTGAGAATTTTTAGAGGCAGATTAAAAGGTAACCACCTTGCTCTTTATCTGGAGTCCCATCAGGGAAAAAACATGTAAAGGGGGAAATGTATTTCCAAAATGGAGATTTATATATCAGGTGTGTTTTGATGAGTCTGGGAGATGCACGTTTCCCATTACTGAGATTGAGTGCATTGTTAATAGTTCAGGTGTATAAAATTAACTAAGTTTAAATTCCCAAAAGCTTTGTTGAAAGTTGACCTCATGTAATATCTGTTTGTGTTACATAAGGCCCTTTCTCAATTATTGCTGCAGTAAACTGTTTCTGTTTATATTTCATAGGACTTGTCTCAGTTTTTAATGTATTGGGCCATGTTTAAGATTATTTTAAACCAGGCCCTGTTTCAGTTAGTACTCTACTGGAGCACCTTTCCATTTATATTATACCAGGCCCTATCTCTGGTTACATTACACTGGACCCTAACTCAGGCGCGACCTGGACGTGGCGCTGTCACAAATTCACAGTGCAGAAGACTCCCTTCGGCCCATTGAATCTGCAACGGCACGTGAGAAACACCTGACCTATCTACCTAATCCCATTTACCAGCACTTGGCCCATAGCCTTGAATGTTATGACGTGCCAAGTGCTCATCACTAGCCCAGCCACCCAGATGCCCAGGCTCATCTTCTGGGGACATAGATTCCCACCACAGCAGCTGGCGGAATTTAAATTCGATTGAGACAAGAGCCATTCAGAAGCTGGTAATTCTGCAAATGCCTGTCCACAATCTACAAGGCACATGTCAGGAGTGTGGTGGAATACCCCCCAATTCTCCAGTCAACAAGGGCAGCAGAAGCACAGGAACCACGTCAACTGGAAAGTCCCTGTTTCTTCACTATCCTTGGGTCCAAATCATACAACGCCCTTCCTAGAAGCACTGTGGGTGTCCCTACAGCACGTGGACTGCAGCGGTACAAGAGGTTTGCTCACTACAACCTCCTCAAGGGCAATTGTGTTTGGCTATTGAATGTTGGTTCAGCTGGAAACGTCCAAATCCCATGAATGAATAAAAAAAAGGGAAATAGAACTGAATCATTACAATTATCATTGCTGTAAACCCTTCTGGTTCACTAATAAACATTCGGTGAAGTAAATCTGCCATCCTTCCCCAGTCTGGCCTAAATGTGACTCCAGGCCCACAGCACGTGGTTGACTCTTAACTATCCTCCGACTCTGAAAGTGTTTAGCAAGCTATTCAGTTCCAGGACAGCGGAGCATGGAGGGAAATGCTGGCCATGTCAGAGATGCTCACATCTCCTGGATGAATAGAGAGAAAAAAATACTCCAGCCTAGTGAATGATTAAAAACAACATTTGTAAAACTACTCCCTACTGTGTTTCCATGAGTATTGTACATAATTATTCTGGGAACTATGTTTTATAAAGCATTTGAAGGTTGCAGAGAGGATGGAGAGGAGATTGATCCAAATGTTACAAGATCTTGGAGATCTTTAATCGTTTTCCTTAGAATAGAAGGTGTTAAGAGGGGATTTGATCGAGGTATTTAACACCATGAAGGCTGTTGATACGTAATGAAGGGGTCATGCCTTTCTTTAAATTACACAGAACCCTGCCTCAGATGGTATTGCGAAAGGCATTGTCTCAATTTTACTTTTACACCAGGCCCTGTTGGAGTAAGTGCACTGATGCATACATCTCTTCAGATTAGACAAGATCATCTCCCTGTTTGTATCATACGAGCCACTGAAAAGGTTATTTAGCACTAAACTGTCTTTATTATGCTAGATGTTGTGTATCTCAGTCTCTCTATCTGTCTACCCATCTAGCTGCGTACCTGTCTATTTGTCTGTCAGTCTACTTATATTACACTAGGTTATGTGTTAATTATAACTGCATTACTCTCTATCCCTTTCAATATGCTGCAAAGCTCTGCATCAATTGTTTCCAAACTAGATTTATCCCTGGTTAATTTACACTCGGTGTTGTGTCAGCGATTATCGCTTTAGGCCCTGCCTCAGTTTTATTAAACTGGGCCCAGTATCAGTATTCCTGTTCTGTAGCAGTTGATATTAATCTATAAAAACAAAAAGCTAAAAGCTACTGCGGATGCTGGAAATCCAAAACAAAAACAGAATTACCTGGAAAAACTCAGCAGGTCTGGCAGCATCGGTGGAGAAGAAATCAGTTAACGTTTCAAGTCTTCATGACCCTTCGGCAGAACCCAGAGTTCTGCCGAAGGGTCATGAAGACTCGAAACGTTATCTGATTTCTTCTCCACCGATGCTGCCAGACCTGCTGAGTTTTTCCAGGTAATTCTGTTTTTGTTTTGATATTAATCTATGCCGTTTACCAGTAATCACTGCACTGGACTCTGCCTCTGTTTATATGAATACAGAGTTTGTATCAGTAATCACTCTATTTTACCCTACCTAAGTAGATATTAATCCATACCATGTATCGGCAACCACTGAAAGAGACCCTGCCTCAGTTTTTATTAATGTAAACCTTGAATTAGTAATCACTGTAAAAGACCCTGTCTCAATTGATAGTAATCAATACCTTGTATCAGTAATCACTGTAAAAACCCTGACTCAATTTATATCAATATAGACCTTGCCTTGTTAATCACTGGAATAGACCCTGTCTCCGTTAATATCAGCCCAGACCATGTATTGGTAATCACTGTAATAGTCCCAGTCTCAGTTTATATTAATCCATGCCTTGTATCAATAATCACTGTAAAATACTCTTTCTCAGTTTATATAAATACAGATATTGTATTGGTAATTGCTGTAATAGAGCCTGTCTCAGTTTATATTAACTCCATAACCTGTATCAGTGTTCACTGTAATACACACTGTTTCAGTTTATATTAATCCATGTCTTGTATCAGTAATCACTTGAATAGACCCTGTCGCAGTTTATATTAATGCAGATATTGTAGCGGTAATCACTTCAATAGGCCCTGCCTCAGTTTATATTAACCTGGAACCTGTATCAGTAATCATTGTAATAGGCTCTGTATCAGTTGATATTAATCCATACCTTGTATCAGTAACCACTGAAAGAGACGCTGTCTCAGCTTATATTAATACAGGCCATGTATAGTAATCACTGAAATAGACCCTTTCGTCATCTACATTAATCCATACATTGTAACAGTAATCATTGAAATAGGCCTTCCCTCAGTTTATATTGATATAGACCCTGTATCAGTAATTACTGTAATAGACCCTACCTCAGTTGATGTTAATCCATGCCTTGTATCAGTAACCACTAAAAGAGATCCTGTCTCTGTTTATATTAATACAGGCATTTTATCGTTAATCACTGTGTAAGACCCTCCCTAGGTTTATATCAATCCATACACTGTGACAGTAATCATTGTAACAGACCCTGTCTCTGTTGATATTAATCAATGCATTGTATCAGTGACCACTGAAGTAGACCGTGTCTCAGTTTATATCAATGCAGGCCTTGTGTTGGTATTCACTGTAATAGATCATGTCTCTATTAATCTTAATCAATACCATGTATCAGTAATCATTGTAATAGACTCTATCTCAGTATGTATTCTTTCCGGACCCTGCATCAGTAATCACTGCAATAGACACTGTCTCAGTTGATATGAATCCATAACTTGTATCTGTAGTCACTCTATTAAACCCTGTCTCAGTTTATGTAAATTGAGACCTTGTGTCAGTGATGACTATAATAGGCCCTGCCTCAGTTGACATTAATCCATACCTTGTCTCAGTGATCACTGTAAAATACCCTGTCTCAGTTTATATCAATCCATACATTGTTATAGTACTCACTGTAACAGACCATGTCTCTGTTAATATTAATTAATGCATTGTATCAGTGACCACTGAAGTAGACCATGTCTCAGTTTATATAAATACAGGCCTTGTGTTGATAATCACTGTAATAGATCATGTCTCTGTTTATATTAATCCAGACTCTGTATCAGTAATCATTGTAACAGACCCTGTCTCAGTTTATTTTAATCCATATCATATAACAGTAATCGCTGTACTAGACCTTGTCTCAGTTTATATTAATCTAGACCCTGTATCAGTAATCACTGTAATAGGCCCTGTCTCAGTTTATATTAATACAGGCATTGTATTGGTAATTACTGTAATAGACCCTGTCTCAGTTTATGTTAATCCAAAACTTGTATCAGTCGTCATAGTGATAAGCACAGCCTCAGTTGATATCAATCCATACCTTGTATCAGTAATCAGTGTAATAGACTCTGTCTCAGTTTACATTAATACAGACCTTGTTTCAGTAATCACTGTGATAGACCATGTCTCAGTTTATATTAATACAGACATTGTATTGGTAATTACTTTAATAGACCCTGCCCGCGATCTATATTAATATAGATCCTGTCTCAATAATCATTGTGATTGACCCTGTCTCCATTTATATTAATCTAGACCCTGTACCAGTAATCGCTTCAATAGATCCTGCCTCAGTTTATATGAATCTTTACCTTGCATCAGTACTCTCTGTAATAGATGCAATCACAGCTTAAATTAGTCTCGGCCCTGTATTAGTAATCAATGTAATAGGCCCTGTCTCCATTTATATTAATATCGGCCCTGTATCAGTAATCAATGGAATAGGCCCTGTCTCAGTTTATATTAATATCAGCCCTATATCAGTAATCAATGGAATAGGCCCTGACTCAGTTTATATTAACCGAGGCCCTGTATCAGTAATCACTGTAATAAACACTGTCTCAGTTTATATTAACCAAGGCCCTGTATCGGTAATCACTGTTGTAGATGCTGTCTCAGGTTATTTTATTCTAAGCCCTGTATCAGCATTCACTGTAATTGACCCTGTCTCAGTTTACAGTAACCAAGGCACTGTATCTACAATTACTGCACAAGGCCCCTTCTCAGTTTATAATACGTAGGGTCTGGTAAATTATTACTGCACTGGACTCTATTTTAGTTAATAACAATCTCATCCCTGTTTCTGTAATCATAGCACGAGGCACTGCCTTCGTTCAGATTAATCTCGGACCTAAATCAGTAATCACTGCACCATGTTCTGTCTCGGTATAAATTCATCTAGCAACTGTTTCCTTCTTCTTCGTCATTCCATCAGGGTCGAGGATGACATGCTGCCAGGCCACTTCGATATGTTCTGATTTGGCTGTTAAGCCCAATGCACCATCTGCAAACTCTGCTGAAGATGGATGGACCGAGGACATTGCTTTAATAAACTCCTGCAGTGATGTTCTGGAACTGAGATGATTGATCTCCAACAACCACAACCATCTTCCTCTGTGCAACATATGACAGCGACCAACAGAGAGTTTCCCCCCTGATTCCCATTGACTCCAGTTTTGCAGAGACTCCTTGATGCCACACTCTGACAGATGCTGCCTTGATATCAAAGGCAGTTGCTCTCACGTCGCCTTTAGATTTTAGCTCATTTGTCCATGTTTGGGCCAAGGCTGTAATGAGGTCAGGAGCTGAGTAGCTCTGGCGTGACTTCCCTGAAGGGCATTAGTGGACTACAGCCTTCCTGAATAAGCTTCATTGATTTTGGTCTGCCACAAACTAGGGCCCCCATGAGTTGGTGGATATGTTCAAACTTTTCAGGGATGCTTTGAGCGCATCCCTCAAGCACTCTAGTTGCCTCCTGCTGTGACAGAATTCCAAGTGGATTAATGAATTTGGGAGTTTTGTGTTCGGCATACGAACCATATGTTCCACCCAGCAGAGCCGGTATTGAGTGATGAGCGCCTCTCTGTTGGGCATGTTGGTTTGAGAGAGGACACTGCTGTTTGACTGCCTTTCCTCACAGTGGATTTGTAGAGCCTTCTGACGGCACTGCTGCTGTTAATTCTCCAGAGCTTAGAGGTGCCTACTCTACGTTGTCCAAATCTCCGAATCATTTAGGTGCACGGAGATCACTGCTGCCCAGTATACCATGGCCAGAGACTGGAGTTTGAAATTCCAGTCCTCAAATACTCTGCTCGTCTGTCGGCCGAAGGCTGACCTGCCGCATTAGACTCGATGATGAATTTTGTTGCCAATTTCTGCCTTCCTAGAGAGGAGTCTCCGAAGATGTTGAAGAAGATCCAGATTTTCAGGATCTTGCCAATGGGAGAGGTTTTGTGGTCTGGGGGCTGTTTGGAAGTGAGTCTTAGCTTTCTGGGTGTATAATGAAAAGCCAATTTTTCCATATCCTTCAAAGAAGTTGTCAGCAATGACCTGGAGCTTAGTTTTCAGTAGGGGCGCACACAAGAGTCATCTGATTACTGAAGCTCAATGAATGATGCTGGGAGATTTTGGTTTTGGATTGAATGTGGTGTAGAATCCACAGTTTTCCTTCTGTTCAGTGGATTATCTCCACACCTGTGGATAATCTGCTGGAGGTGAGGTGAACTATTACATAGAGTAAACAATGAGGAGAGGGTTGGAACGATAACACAAGCCTGTCTGAACCCATTTTTCACTTTTGTAGTGTCTGCACTTGTTCCGCTGATGAGGATCAGGGCTTGCAATCCATCGTGGAACAGATGGAGGATGGTGAAAAATCTCTGATGGCACCAAATTTGAGGGGATACTCCATCTGTCTTAAAATCATCGGCAGAGGAAAAGGCATTTGTGATGCAGAGCAAGGCCGTTTGCAGCGGTTGGTGGTGCTCCTGGTATTTCTCATGGATTTGCCATACAGTGAACACCATGGTGCCTCTCCATGGGCGAAAATGTCACTGCGCCTCTGTAAAGTGCTCTGCGGTCATGGTGAGGGTGTGACTAAGGACGATTCTTGCAATAATCTTCCCTCTGGAAGACACCAAAGGGGCTCCTTTCAGGTTACTGCAATCGGACTTCTCTCCCTTCTTGAGTAGACACATAATCAGAGCATTCCTGAGCTCCCTCGGCATGCTGTCCCCTTCCCATGTGAGGGATATGAGGTTGCACACCTATGTCAGGTGATGTATCTGTAATGGCTGCACGAGATTCTGTTCTGTTCATTTTAACCCAGGTCCAGTATCAGTAATCACAGAACTTGACCTTCACTCACTTTATATCAACCTAGGCCTTACATCAGTAATCACTGTACTTGCCCCTGCCCAGTTTATATTCACCAAGGCTCTTAATCAGTAATTCTTTCACTTGGCACTGTCTCAGATTACATTAATCTCTGCACAGTAACAGTCATTGGTGCACTAGGCACTGTCCCAGATTATATCAATCTAGGTCCTTTATCAGTATAATCACAGCACTTGACCATGCCTCAATTCATTTAAATCTAGACCATGTAACACAATTCACTGTAACTAGACCTCGTCTCAGTTTATGTTAATCAAGGGGCTTAATCAGTAATTCCTTCACTCGGCCCTGTTTCAATTTATATTAACCTAGGCCCTGTATCGTCAATCACTGCACTAGGTGCCTCAGTTGTTATTGATCAAACCCTGTATCATCAGCCAGTGCACTTGACCGTGTCTCCGTTTATATTGATCAAACCCTGTATCATCAATCACTGCCCCAGGGCGCTGTATGAAATCGGAGAGATGATTCAGTGCAGTTATAACTGAGAGAAGGTTTGATATAATATAAAGAGGGCCCGGACCCAGTATATCAACAACAGAGATAAAAACAAAAAACTACTGCGGATGCTGGAAATCCAAAACAAAAACAGAATTACCTGTAAAAACTCAGCAGGTCTGACTGCATCGGCGGAGAAGAAAAGACGTTTCGAGTCCTCATGACCCTTCAACAGAACTGAGTAATATTAGGAGAGGAGTGAAATATAAGCTGGTTTAAGGTGGGGGGTGCGGGGGGGGGGGTGTAGGGGGACAGAAGTTGGAGGGGGTGGTTGTAGGGACAAGCAAGCTGTGATAGGAGCATATAATCAAAAGATGTCACAGACAAAGGAACAAAGAGGTGTTGAAGGTGGTGATATTATCTAAAAGAATGTGCTAATTAAGAATGGATAGCAGGACACTCAAGGTACAGCACTAGTGGGGGTGGGGTGGAAAGACTGACAGGGCATTAAAGGTATAGATTTAAAAATAATGGAAATAGGTGGGAAAAGAAGAATCTATATAAATTATTGGAAAAAAACAAAAGGGAGGGGGAAGAAACGGAAAGGGGGTGGGGATGGAGGAGGGAGTTCAAGATCTAAAGTTGTTGAATTCAATATTCAGTCCGGAAGGCTGTAAAGTGCCTAGTCGGAAGATGAGGTGCTGTTCCTCCAGTTTGCGTTGAGCTTCACTGGAACAATGCAGTAGGCCAAGGACAGACATGTGGGCAAGAGAGCAGGGTGGGGTGTTAAAATGGCAAGCGACAGGGAGGTTTGGGTCTTTCTTGCGGACAGACCACAGGTGTTCTGCAAAGCGGTCGCCCAGTTTACGTTTGGTCTCTCCAATGTAGAGGAGACCGCATTGGGAGCAACGAATGCAGTAGACTAAGTTAGGGGAAATGCAAGTGAAATGCTGCTTCACTTGAAAGGAGTGTTTGGGCCCTTGGATGGTGAGGAGAGAGGAAGTGAAGGGGCAGGTGTTGCATCTTTTGCGTGGGCATGGGGAGGTGCCATAGGTGGGGGATGAGGAGTAGGGGGTGATGGAGGAGTGGACCAGGGTGTCCCGGAGGGAACGATCCCTATGGAATGCCGCCAGGGGGGGTGAAGGGAAGATGTGTTTGGTGGTGGCATCATGCTGGAGTTGGCGGAAATGGCGGAGGATGATCCTTTGAATGCGGAGGCTGGTGGGGTGATAAGTGAGGACAAGGGGGACCCTATCATATTTCTGGGAGGGAGGAGAAGGCATGAGGGTGGATGCACAGGAGATGGGCTGGACACGGTTGAGGGCCCTGTCAACGACCGTGGGTGGAAAACCTCGGTTAAGGAAGAAGGAGGACATGTCAGAGGAACTGTTTTTGAAGGTAGCATCATCAGAACAGATGCGACGGAGGCGAAGAAACTGAGAGAATGGGATGGAGTCCTTACAGGAAGCGGGGTGTGAGGAGCTGTAGTCGAGGTAGCTGTGGGAGTCAGTAGGCTTGTAATGGACATTGGTGGACAATCTATCACCAGAAATTGAGACAGAGAGGTCAAGGAAGGGAAGAGAAGTGTCAGAGACGGACCATGTGAAAATGATGGAGGGGTGGAGATTGGAAGCAAAATTAATAAATTTTTCCAGGTCCCGACGAGAGCAGGAAGCAGCACCGAAGTAATCATCAATGTACCGGAGAAAGAGTTGTGGGAGGGGGCTGGTGTAGGACTGGAACAAGGAATGTTCCACATACCCCATAAAGAGACAGGCACAGATAGATTATATGGATTTTTCTTTTCCCACCTATTTCCATTATTTTTAAATCTATACCTTTAATGCCCTGTCAGTCTTTCCACCCCACCCCCACTAGAGCTGTACCTTGAGTGTCCTGCCATCCATTCTTAATTAGCACATTCGTTTAGATAATATCACCACCGTCAACACCTCTTTGTTCCTTTGTCTGTGACCTCTTTTGATTATCTGCTCCTATCACAGCTTTCTTGTCCCTACAACCACCCACACCCCAACTTCTCCACCCCCCCACCCCCCACCTTAAACCAGCTTATATTTCACCCTTCTCCTTATATTACTCAGTTCTGTTGAAGGGTCATGAGGACTCGAAACGTCTTTTCTTCTCCGCGGATGCTGCCAGACCTGCTGAGTTTTTCCAGGTAATTCTATTTTTATAACAACAACAAAGTTTTGGCTGAGTAAGGAAACAAAGAGACATGACCTGCTGTAAAATGATCAGAAATATGACCGTGTGATATTATCAGAGACGGAGTCTAGTTTAATGTGAACAGAGATAGCGCCCATTCCGGTAACAATTGAGACAATGCCTGTTTAATGTAAAGTACCTCGGCTTCACTGCCATCTGCTGGACACACGTTGCTATTGTCAATGCCGTGTAAATGCTAATTTCAGTTAATGCTTGTGATGTCATTGATAAAAAATATAAATCATTGAATCATGGAATGTTTGCAGCACAGAAGGGGGCCTGTAAAATTTAGGAGATTTTGAGATCTAAAACCATTTTAGTTAAAATATCTACGTTCCGAATTCTTGATCTATAATAATGGAGTATTCAATTGTGCCTGACCTAACAACATCCCAATAAGTGGTATTTATGGATCAAATAAAATTTATTAAGCAATATTTTCTGGAAGAGAGTTCCAAAGATTCATGACCCAGAGAGAGAAAGAAAAATCGCCTCACCTACGTTTTAAAGGAGCAGCGCCTTATGTGTAAACAGTGATCCCTAGTTCCAGATTCTCCCATAAGAGGAAATATACTCTGCACACCCTTTCTGTCAAGGACCCCCAGGATCTTACATGTTTTAACCAAGTCGCCTGTAACTCTTCTAAACTCCAGCCTAGCCTGACTAATCTTTCCTCATAAAACAATCCGCCCATTCCAGGTATGAGTCTGGTAAACCTTCTCTGAACTGATTCTAACGCATTTACATCCTTCCTTAAATAAGGTGACCAAAACTGCAAACAGTACTCCAGATGTGGTCTCATTAGTGCTTTGTTTAACCGAAGCATAGCATCCCTACTTTTTAATTCAATTCCCCTTGCAATAAATGATCACTTTCTATTTACTAATTACTGGCTGTACCTGCATACTAGCCTTTTGTGATTCACACACTAAGACATCCAGATCACTGAATCTCAGAGCTCTGCAATCTCTCACCATTTAGATAAAATGCTTCTCTTTTATTCTTCCTGCCAAAATGGACAATTTCAAATTTCTAATATTATACTCCATTAGCCAGGCCTTTGCCCACTCTCTTTACCAATCCATGTCTTTTTGTAGCCTCCGTATGTCCTCTTCACAACTTACTTTCCTACCTATCTTTGTGTCATCTGCAAATTTGGCAACCATCCCATCCATCCCTTCATGCAACTCATTTATATAAATTGTAAACAGTTGAGGTCCTACCACTGAGTCCTTTGGCACACCACTCGTTACACCTTGCCAACCTGAAAATACCATTTATGCCTGCTCTCTGCTTCCTGTTAGCCAGTAAATCTTCTATCCATGCCAATATGTTACCCTATATACTATGGGCTTTTATTTTCCGCAATAACTTTTAATGTGGCACTTTATCAAATGCCTTCTGCCAACCTTACTACAGTATATCCATCGGTTCCCATTTATCCACAGGCCATGTTATTTGCTCAAAATCATGCTGGCTCTCCCTGATTACCTTGAACTTATCAAAGTTATCTGCTACAGCTTTTTTTCATAGTAGCTTCTAATATTTTCCTTATAACAGATGTCAAGCTAACTGGCCTGCAGTTTCCCGCTTTCTGTCTCCTTCTCTTTTCTATCCCAAACTAAAGGGACCTCCGCTGAATCTAGGGAGCTTGCAAAAACATTAAACCAATGCATCAACTATCTCACTAGCCGCTTCTTTTCAGACCCCAGGATGAAGTCCATCAGGACCCGGGCAGTTGTCAGCCCGCAGCTCCAACTATTTACTCAGTACCACTTCTCTGGTGATTGTAATTTTCCTGAGTTCCTCCCTACCTTCCATTTCCTGATTTACAGCTGCCTCTGGAATGTTAATTGTATCCTCTGTAGTAAAGATTGATGCAAAATCCCTATTCAATTCATCTGCCATTTCCGTGGTTTCCATTAACAATTCTTCAGACTCACTTTCTCTGGTGCGAACGCTCACTTTGATAACTCATTACTTTATAAAAAAAAATTCATGGAAGCTCTTACTATCTGTTTTCATATTTGTGGCTAACTTTCTTTCTTATTCTATTTTATTCCCCTCCTTATTAAACTTTTAGTCATCTGAAGCTGTTCCTTCTCTTCTGCCCAATCTACCGGCATTCCACCTGTCATTGCACAATCATATATTTGTTTTCTTTAAGTTTTGTACTCTCGTTCACCTTTCTAGTTAACCACGGATGGTGTGTCGACCCCTGGACTTTTTTTTTACTCGCTGGAATATATCTATCCTGTGTATCTTGATATATCCCCTAAAATGTTTACCATTACTTCTCTATTGACCTATCCCTTAACTTAATTTGCCAATTCATTTTAATCAGTTCTGCTTTCATGCCCTCATAATTGCCCTCATTTAGCCTTAAAAACACAGTCTCAGACCCACTCCTCTCTCCCTCAAACAGAATGTAAAATTCAATCATACGATGGTCACAACTACAGAGGGGCGCCTTCACCATGAGATCATTAATTAATCCCATCTCGTTGCACAATACCAGGTCTGGTATAGCCTGCTCTCTCGAAAACTAAGAAACAATCCCAGAAGCATTCTATCAGCTCCTCAGCTGGGCTACCTTTGCCCATCTGACTTTTCCCATCCATAGGTAGTTTAAAATCTCCCATGATTATGGCCGTGCCTTTCCGACAAGTTCCCATTATTTCTTCCTTCATGCTATCATGTGGTTACTATTAGAAGGCCTGCACACGACTCCTACAAGCGATTTCTTTACTTTCCCATTTTTCATCTCTATCCAAACCCTTTCCACATCCTGGTTTCATGAGTTTGGGTCATCCCTCTCTATTCTGCTAAGCCATCATTAACTAGCAGAGCCACCCCTCCGTCATTTCTTCTCTTCAAGTCCTTCCAAAATGCCCTTTGATATTTAAGTCCCAATCCATGTCCTCCTGCAGCCATGTCTGCAATAGCTATCAAATAGTACTTCTTTATTTGTGGACGTGCTATTATTTGGAAAGAATCAAAGTTAATCTCTTTCATTGGCTTGGGGTGAGGCTCTTTTGGTGTCACCCCCCCCATCTCTGCATCTAAAGCCATGCACACTGAAGACAAATCTGCATCTCTTATTCCCTGGGCCTCCGGATGTATAATTCAACTGGGAGCAAATAACACACCCTTGTAAATACAGAGCTATTGCAAACAATGTTACGTCTTCTTATTAATAATACAACTTATCGTATATAGCCACGTCAACACTTGTTTTAGCATCATACCAGATATACGATACATTAATAGTGAGTATAACACTTCCTACAGTGATGTCAAGAGGAAGGCTGCCCTCCAATACAGGTCTTCTGCTCTACGGATATAGTTAATCAATTGAACCAAGTCATAGATCGTTTGGTTTTAAGATGTGGTGTCATGTTAAGTTAAAGCTGCTGAATTCACCTTTTTTGTTTATCCCTTTGAAACTGACAAATAATCCCTCAATTGCACAATTCAAATAAAAGAAATATAATTCATCGAACCTAGGCTTCTCGGTACCTTAAAGTAATTAAGGCAATAACACCAGTTCCTGCTCCCAGCCTAAAATCTATATAGCCTCAGTAGCAGAAACTCAAACTGAGCTGTAAAGATAACATAAATATTATTTCAGATCAACATAAAATCCTATAATATTCGTAGTATGATCACTACTTAAAGGTCATTCCGTCCGTTGTTACTGTTCTTGTCCTGTGAAGGATTAACTCATCTCCTGCCATCCCTGTCTGCTCCCCGTAGGCCAGATGTTTCCCTCCTTTTCATATAATTATCCAATTCCATTTTGAATTACTCGATTGTCACGGCCTCCACCACATCCTCACGCAGTCCATTCAAGGTCCTAACCACTCCTTACATGAGCAAAAGCGTTTCCTCATGTCGCTAATGCTTATTTTGCCAATTACCTTAAATCTGTGCCCCTTGGTTCTCGACCCTTCCACCAATTGGAGCGTTTTCTACTTTATACTCTGTCCAGACCCATATAGATTTTGAATACATCTATAAATTCTGTCTCAACCTTTTCTTCTCTATGGAAAGCAGTACCAGTTCCTCTAATCTACCAGTTTGACTGAAGGTCCCCATCCCTGGAACCATTCTCGTGAATCGTTCCTACTCTCTCACTGATACGTTCACACATTTCCCAAAAGGTGGTGCCCAGAACTGGACGCAAATGCTCATGTTGAGACTTTAACAGTGTTTGAAAAACTCTTTGCTTTTGAACTCTGTGCCCCAATTTATAAGTGTCAGCTGTGGCTCAGTTCATAGCACCCTCGCCTTTGAATCAGAGGGTTGTGGGTTCATGTCCCACTCCCGGAAAACCAAGAACTGTGAATGTACTCGAAAGAGTTACAATCTGTGACTGTTGATAACTTGAAAGAGTTACCTGCAGTTTCACACTGCATATCTCAGCCCAATTTATAAAGCCTCAGATACCATATGCTTTATTAACCAGCCTGTCAGCAATAGCAACAGAGACAGGGCATCGTGTTATATAAACCGAACATGGACTTGTGCAGCATTAATTGGGACTACCTCCAGCTTAATATAAACATGGCAGGGTCAACTCAAGTAATAACTGAGGGAAAGGCTCGTGTAATGCAAATAGGCGCATGTTCAAGTTTAGTACAAAGGGAGACATTGTACAAGGCTTTAACAATTGGGACATGCGTTTTGTCATATTAGCTGAGACATGGTTCCATACAGTCATAACTGAGAGTGTCTCACAGAACAGAAAGAGGGTCTTGGCTGAGTATGCTAACAGCAGAGATTGGGCCGAATGCAGAAATAAGTGAGACATAGCCTCCTCTAATATAATCAATGACATGTTCTAGTGTTATTTAAACAGGCACGGGGTCTAGTTTGATATGAGTGGAGACAGGGCCAATGCAGCAACCATTGAGAAATGCCTGCTTCACGCAATTTGAGCAATTACGGTTTCGGTTCCATCTGCTGGACAAACCTTGCAATTGCAGATGCTGTGAAAATGCTGATTTAATTTACTGTTTCTGATATCAATCATAGAATTGAAGAATCCTTACAGAAAAGTAAGAGGCCATTTGTCTGGCCCGTGCTAATCCTCTAAAGGAGAAATTGACCTAGTTCTTTTCCCCCTAGTCCAGCATTTCCCCCTAGAAATTGATCTAGCTCTTTTCCCCCTAGTCCAGCATTTTTTCCCTTTTCCGAAAATGATGCAATTTATTTTTGAAAGCATCAATTGTATCTACCTCCACCACACTCTCAGCCTGTCCACTCCAAATCCTAACCACCCACTACGCCGTTGCTTCTTTTCCTGATTATCTTAAATCTGTGCCCACTTGTTCTCGAACCTTCCACCATTGGGAACTCTTTCTCCCTGCCTACTCTGCCCGGACCGTCATGCTTCAGGACACCTTTAACAAATCTCCTTTCAAACAGGGTATGGCAAGGGAAGAAAACGCTAATATATTTTTTCTGTTGTTGCAAGAAAATAACATAGATGGAGTGCGAAAATATGATCGAGTGAGGGCATCACAACTGATGCTAGCCGGGCTATAATTGCGGTAAATATGTATTTTTGTTTCATCTTCTGTGAAAGATGGAACAGTTAATATATATATTTGATCCGCAAATGAGATCATAGGACTTTCAGTGGTAAATTGCTACATTTATTACACTAGCACCAGCATGGTTGATGAAGAGCTGTGGAAATTCAGCGGAATCAATCCACGGCCCACATAAGATGCATCCGAGGATTTTTATGGAAATAAGCGAGAAATCTGCAGGTTCTTAGTCATAAATCTGTGAAAAACGATTGAATTCTGCAAAGACGCCTGGCGAGCAGATAAAATAAAATGCAGCGTTTATTGTTCTTTGGTAAAATGTTCGCAAAAGTGAGTCAGGAAATCACAGACCATGAGTTACCCCTCGTAAACCCATAAGAAAGGAAAGTTTATGGGGCATGTGGAGAGAAGGAGAACCTTTCATTGTAGCCAGTAAGTGTCCATGAAGGAAAGGACTTGCTTATCGAGTTGGCTGATCACTTTGAACGTGAGCAAAACGAGATTCATGGGGCAAGAGATACAGTGGATGTGATGCATTTGGATTCCTGCAGGCTTTCTAAACAGTTCCTCTGGAAAGGATGGGACCCTGGAAGAAATATCGCCACAATCAGAGGGGGGAATGCAAGGGAATCGGAATTAGTTGATTGATAGATTCCAGATTGTAATGATACAGGGATTGTATTCGGACAGGAAGAATATTAACGCTGGGATCCCACATTGCCCTGTTTCATTCCGCATCAGTTTAAGATGATAATAAATGAAGCCAGAAGATCAATGCTTACAACTGCAGCGGGGGAAAAGGCTAATGAAGATCATAGGTGCACATCTGATCAGGGCAAGCTATGGGCGGATTTAAATGCTTGAAAAATAAGCAGAAAGGCAATGAATAACATTCCTCGGAGAGGAATTCGAAATTTGTCACATGCAGATAAGGAATTAAGGAAGGAAATATCACACATGGAAAAAAATAACCTGTATGGAAAAAGAAAAAAAAAACTGTGGTTTCTGACTGAGAAGAGTTGATTATCTTTCAACAATGAGCAAAGCAAATGAGGCCCTGGGACGGACACAGATTCCCTCTCTCCACATTTCCTGACGCCTTCCCCGGCATAGTGCCAGCCTTGCCGCTTCCCAGCCTGCCTCTAATGGACCTGGAAAGCTCAGGTTAATATTCCACTGGGTGTTCGATCTACGGAGCAGACTCTCGAAAGCGTGGAAGCCGTTAACATTGATTCTTACAGGAACACAAGAATAGGAGCAGGAGTAGGCGGCATAGCCCGTCGAACTGCTCTGTCATTCTGAACTTGGGCTTCAACTCCATGTTTCCGCCCTTTGCCCATATCCCTTAAATCACCGAGACACTGTAACTCTGCCTATCCCGAACTAAAGTGGATGGAGAATCCAGAGCTCTCTGGGGTAGAGAGTTCCAAAGGTTCATAACCCTTTGAGTGAAGTAATTTCTCCTCATCTCAGACCAAAATGTTCGGCCCCTTATCCTGAGACCGTTCCCCGTGTTTTAGATTCTCTGACCAGGCTGTAAAGATGTGAAAATAAATTCTCTCCCATATATTGTTTCTGTTTGCTATGTATAATTTCCCCACTAGGACAAAGAATGTGAGAAATTGAGAACATTATCTTCGAGACATAAATGTTAAAAAAAGGTTTAGCAAGATCCAATGTGTCGGGTTGAACATTGACAATGTATTGCAGAGGAATTACATAGCACAGCAAAGTTTAACTACTCCCATTCTGAATGAGATTAGAGTCTGATAACTGTACCAAATGTGCACATTGCAGCCTGAAATAACTCCCAACAACCAGCTCCAGCCAATACCTCCAATGGGGAATGATGAGAGAGTTCATGTACAGGGTCAGGTGGTAAAAGAGCGAACGCTGCTGTAAACTTCAATCCCACACAGTATTGTTCCATATTCATAATTCATCAATATGTTTTCAAATGCAACCATGCAGTAACTGAACTTCTCTGAGGCTGGCAAACAGCAGCGCCTGTAGTGGCGGTGAGGTGCCAGCAGAGGGTGGGGTTGTATCACTTTAATCACAAGACAATGAATCGGGTTTGAGACGAGGCTTTGACCCTTTTAATTCATTCATGCGGTACTCTTTGCCACTGAATAAATTCATTTATCTAAAATTCTTCAGCTGAAATACTTGCATCATGTGTCATAAATGCATCGTCAGCATCCTGGGGGTTACCATTGACTAGAAACTAAACTGGGCTAACCATATAAATACTGTGGCCACAAGAGGTCAGAGAGGCTGGGAATTGTGCGACGAGTAACTCACCTCCTAACTCCCCAAAGCCTGTCCACCATCTAAAGACACAAGTCAGTATTGTGATGGAATACTCTCCTCTTGCCTGGATGAGTGCAGCTCCTAAACACACACACAAGAAGCTTGACACCAAAGCGTCCGACTTGATTGACACCCCATCCACAAACATTCACTCCCTCCACCACCGATGCACAGTGGCAGCAGTGTGTACTATCTGCAAGATGAACTGCAGGAATTCACCAATGCCCCTTCGACAGCACCTTCCAAACCCATGACCACTACCATCTAGAAGGACAAGGGCAGCAGACACATGGGAACACCACCACCTGGAAATTCCCCTCCAAGTAAGTCAGCATCCTGACTTGGAATTATATCGCCGTTCCTGCACTGTCGCTGGGTCAAAATCCTGAACTCCCTCCCTAACAGCACTGTGGGTGTACCTACACCACATGGACTGCAGCGGTTCAAGAAGGCAGCTAACCACCACCTTCCCAGGGGCAACTAGGGAAGGGCAATAAATGCTGGCCCAACCAGTGATGCCCACATCCTGTGAAATGAATTAAACATGCCAAAGTACCAATAAATCGACAACTGTCCCAGGTTTATGATGTCACTGCAGTTGCATCCCTGTTAGCAAGTTAATGCTGTTCCATGTACTAGTCACTGATATGGGACTGCAGTGTGATTAACCAGCAAACTGAGAGCCTGGTCACCGCCTGCTCACTACATGAATATCAGGATCGCAGCTCCAGTTGACTGACTATCGCTAGGGGCCGTGGGGGGTGGGGGTGGGGGGGCTCAGTGGTGTCCAGGACAGACTGAGGGTGATGGGAGGTTAGCCTGACAGATCTCAACCCCCTTAGGAATGAATTCTTCCTCACCCGTGTTCCCTCTTTCAGTGAGATTCCTGGCGAAGAGGACAATCTGAAGACCAGTGAGCCTCGATTTATCCTGAATGAATGTGTCTGCCATCTTATTGCCTTCGAATGCGCCACCAGTCACTTGTGCTTGAACTTGCCCTTGGGCGACTGCTGGTGAAATGCAGAATGTCTTCTGTCCCATCGGCATTCGCCCACCAACATAAACTGTTCTCAGTCAAATATTGCTAACAGCCGAGCGTTTGCCAAGTACCGTACACTCTCTCCTTAATGCATTCATGGCTCATATTTGTCACCAGGTCAGTTCATATTTTTTTTAAGTTTCTTAAATCGCTGCCCTCCATTTGTCCCTTTGTTCTATTTTCGGTCAACTTGAGTGGCCATGGTCTGATCTGAATGACCATGTCCATCGTTTCTGATATTGCTCACGTGCTCTCTCCCTCTCTCTGCCTGAATGTGTTTCCACATTTCCCATTACTGTCAGGCTCATCCTGGGCCACTGTAGCCATTTGCGAGACATGAGATTTTGGAATTTTTTAAAATGCTTTAATCTTTCCTAAATATTAAAGATTTTCATTGAAGTATCTTGTCTTTAGACCCTGAAATGAAATGAAATACTCACTGCAATGTGAGTGTGATGCAGTCTGTCAGACCCTCAAATTATTGCTTTAGCCTTTGTTATTCTACCGAGGATGATGTCCGGATTGAAGCTCCACCCTAGGCCCAATAGGGCTGTGCAGTACTGAGCACTGAACTCTTGCAGGTGTCCCATTTTGTTTGTTTTTTCTCTATGGTTTGAGGGCATCACTGGCAAGGCCAGCATTTTCTGTCCATTCCTAATTGCCATTGAATTCAGTGGCCTGCTGGGGCAAATTTCATGGGGCATTTAAGAGTCAGCCACATCTGTGGTGGGTCTGGAGTCACATGTAGCCCAGACCGGGTAAGGACAGCAGATTTCCTTCCCTAAAGGGACATCAGTGAACCAGATGGGTTTTTACAACAATTGATGAGTTTCATCGTCGCCATTACTGAGACGAGCTTCATATTCTAGACTTGGTGAATTTAAATTCCACGAGCTGCTGTAATGGGATTTGAACCAATGAGCATTAGCCTGGCTCTCTGGATTACTAGTCCCGTGAGGTTACCGCTAATCCTCCATCTCCCCGAGGTGGAATTCAGAGGAGTGGGGGAGAACTCAGAGCCATGAGACATGATGAGGGGGCAAATTTTTTTATTTGTTTGCAGGATGTGGGCTTCAGTGGCTGGGCCAGCATTTATTGCCCATCCCTAATTACCCTTGAAGGTGGTAATGAGCTACTGCCTTGAACCAAGGTCAGCATTTGCTGTCCACCCTTAATTTTGAGAGTCATGTCAGGGGACAATAAAGTGTCAACCACACTTGCTGTGGGTCTGGGGGTCACATGTAGGCCAGATGGGAATGGCAGGTTTCTTTCCCTAAAGGGCAAATGAAACCAATCCATGTGGTGTAGATACACCCACAGTGCTATTGGGTAGTTCCAGGATTTTGACCTAGCGACAGTGCAGGAACGTTGATATATTCCCAAGTCAGGATGGTGAGTGACTTGGAGGGGAACTTCCAGGTGGTGGTGTCCCCTTGTCTCTGGTGCCCTTGTCCTACTAGAGGACAGTGGCCGTGGGTTTGGAAGGTGCTGTCGAAGGAGCCTTGGTGGATTCCTGCAGTGCATCTTGTAGATGGTACACACTGCTGCCACTGTGCATCGGTGGTGGAGGGAATGAATGTGTGTGGGTGTGGTGTCGATCAAGTGGCTTCTTTCTTTGGATCGTGTCAAGATTGTTAAGTGTTTTGGGAGCTGCACTCATCCAGGCGAGTGGGGAGTATTCTATCACACTCCTGACTTGTGCCTTGTAGATGGTGGGCAGGCTTCGGGGAGTCAGGAGGTGAGTTACTTGTCACAGGAGTCACAGCCTCTGACCTGCTCTTGTGGCGACAGTATTTATGTGTCTAATCCAGTTCAGTTTCAGTTCAATGGCAACCCCGAGGATATTGATTAGTGGGGGATTCAGTGATGGTAATGCCATTGAATGTCAAGGGGCGATGGTTAGATTCTCTCTCGTTGGACATTGTCATTGTCTGACACTTGTTTGGCGTGATTGTTACTTTCCACTTGTCAGCCCAAGTTTGGATATTGTCCAGTTCTTGCTGCATTTGGACACGGACTCCTTCAGTATCTGAGGAGTTGCGAATGTTGCTGAACATTGTGCAATCATCAGCGAACATTCCCACTTCTGACCTTATGATGAAAGGAAGGTCATTGATGAAGCAGCTGAAGATGATTGGGCTGAGGACACGACTCTGACGAACTCCTGCAGTGATGTCCTGGAGCTGAGATGACTGACTTCCAACTACAAAAACTACTCTTTGTGCTAGGTATGACTCCAACCAGCAAAGAGTTTTCCCCCTGATTCCCATTGACTCCAGTTTTGCTGGGGCTGCCTGCATGTCAGGGGCAGTCTCTCTCACTCTGCCTCGGGACTTCAGCTCTTTTATCCATGTTTGAAACAAGGCTGTAATGCGGTCAGGAACTGAGTGGCCCTGGCAGAACCCGAACTGGGCTTCAGTGAGCAGTTTATTACTAAACAAGTGCCGCTTGATAGCACTGATGACCCCTTCCCGTTACTTTACTAATGATCGAGAGTAGACTGATGGGGTGGTAATTGACTGACTTGGATTTGTCCTGTTTTTTGTGTATTGGGCAAATTTGCCATATATCCGGGTAGATGCCAGTGTTGTATCTGTACTGGAACAGCTTGGCTCGGGGCACAGCAAGTTCTGGAGCACAAGTCTTCAGTACTATTGCCGGAATATTGTCAGGGCCCATAGCCTTTACAGTACCCAGTACCTCTTGGGTGAAGGGTGGCAGCGGAGTGGTGAGGTGAGGAGATGAGTGTTTTGACACAGCAAGTGGTAATGACCTGGAAATCGCACTCACCAGGGTGACCCAAGTGGAAATGATTGATTTCTGAATGAAACTGGGCCCTTGAGGCAAGGCAGCTCTCCGGGCTATAGTAGCTGCATGGGAATGAATGGGGCTGCTCTGTGGGAGCTGGCATAGACAGTGGGCTGAATGGCCTTCAGATGGGACATAAAGGACTGACTCCAGGTGGGAAGAGGAGGGTGTGTCAAAGGTTTAAAAATGAACTGATTCTCCACTGTACTAACTTGGCCTAAAACTCCTTCCTCTCTCTGAAGCCAGAATGATCGTTTTCCCTGGTGAGGGGCCATCGTGTTCGATGTTGGGTATCGGCGAGACCCTAATGTAAGAGTTGGAGTGACCCTGACTTAGAGTCAAAGTCAACAGGGCTGAGCAACATTGAATGTCGGATATCGATGATTTATTGTACCTAACATTTAGCATGTTGAGGGGAGATAGTGTCCTAATGGTAACGTTGGAATTGATTAATACAGCCTGGAATTATAAAGCTAGTCGCCATAATGGTGACCAGGACAATTATAACTAACCACAACTTTAAAAAACCATCAGGTTCATTAATGTCCCTTTCGGGAAGGAAATCTGCCGCCCTTACCCGGTCTGGCCTACACGTGACTCCAGACCCAGAGCAAGTGGTTGACTCTTAAATTCCCTCTGGAATGGCCCAGCCGGGCACTTGGTTCGAGGGTAATTAGGGATGGGAACAAATGCTGGCCTTGCCAGTAAAACCCACGTCCTGTCGAAAAAGTATGGGATGTTCTGCCATGTCTCTTACAATATATTCTGCTACACTTAGGATTTAAATCTTCAGCAATCTTAAATCTGTTCTGACACATTCCTTTTAATACTTGCCCCGTCCATACACCCCCCACCCCCCACCCCACCGCCCCCCCCCCACCCCCCCACCCCCCCCACAACAACGTGCTGTTTCCTCAATAATTGGTACATTTGCACATCGCCAAGTACAAATCCGTATTGGAAGCTTAAATAAGCCGGCCCTAAAAATATTTTTCAGTTGAATATATTGTACTTTCCAGACCTGCTGCAAATGAATTACATTGTCTACCAACTGCAATTGATAACTTTGTCCCTTCCAAACCAGTCTCCCACCTTTTTTACAAAAGGTTGATTGTATTTGTTGATTTTATTTTGTATCAAACTGAGTTTGCAGAAACTGCATCGAGAAACACTTTTACTTTAATGAGGTATAAAACTGGCTATTAATTTAACTTCAGCTTTATTTCAGTGGTCACAGAATCTAACTGGTGAGACAAATTGCTATTACTGCAGTCAGAAGCAGTTTCAGAAACAATCTGCTAGTAGGTTTCAAGTTACTTTGACTAATTCATTCCTTACAACACGGTTTCGAATTGCATTGCAGCCTTAGTCTAAACATAAACACGAGTGGATAATGAGTGTGCAGGGTACGGGTGCAGTATTCAGTCGTGTTTCATCAATGCACAGTTTTCATGCTGGGACCACCCATCATTCTAGCTTTGGTCTATCAGATGGAAGTGAGTTCCTGAATGTAAATGTGTACAGCAGGGAGCTGACTTAACCATTGTCACCTGGAGCCACTAAATTAAATGGAAGAAAGAGAGAAGGCTGTGAAGCAAAAGTAGAGAATAAACTCGAAGAAACAGCATTCTATGGATCAGAGTTTTACATTTTGCAGTGTTGATGTTTGAAATAATGAAACCCTTGTTACCATCCAAAGATATAGTAGAATCAGTCTGGGAGCTCGGGTGAATCAAGTTAATATTTAATCATTAATAACATTTCGAACTGGAATCCATCAGGAACAAGAAATGGAAAACGATTGAAGGAACTGTGTAAGTTTCAATTGGATTGCAATAGTCAATTGTACAAATCTAAATAACAAACCATCAGGAGGAGAAAAGAAGGAAGAGGGCTTGAGGAATATTTGATGGAAATCTGTCAGGGGCAGCGAATGTGGAGGTGCAGGAACAGATGGAATTAATTGAGAAGCTTCAAAACGAGGCAGAAGCCCTAAATATTCTTATTTCATTGTTCCAAATAGTCAACAATGCCTCAAACTTTAATTTGAAATAAAAACAAAATACTATGGAGGCTGGAAATCTGAAACAAAAGCAGAAAATGCTGGAAAAAACTCAGCAGGTCTAAGAACATCCCTGGCGAGAAAAACAGAGTTAATGTTTTGAGTCTGTAAGACTATTCGAGTCACGTGACTTGTAACAAGGGTTTTTGTAACAAGGGAATAAGTTTTTGATACCATGTTCCATTGGGGTTATCACATTCCTGTCACTGATGGACAAGTGCGGAATTTTACAGTGGGATAGTGTAATTGTTAAGTCGCTACTAACATGCACAGTCACATCTTTAACCTGTAGAGCGAGTTTGGTTCACTCATATCCCTTTATGGAAGGAAATCTGCCTTCTTGCCCGACCTGGCCTACATGTGACTCAAGACCGACGGCGATGTGGTCGACTCTGAACTGCCCTCTGAAATGGCCGAGCAAGACATTCAGTTTCAGGGTAGTTCAGGATGGGCAGCAAATGCTGGCCCTTCCAGCGACGCCCACATCCCATGAAATAATGAAGATAAGGGAAGTGCTCCCTGGCAATTGACCTTAAACAGTCTCGCTCCAATTTAAATTCAATTAAAAAGCCAGGAATATGAAGCTTGCCTCAGTCATGGTGACCATGAAGCTATCCTACATTGTTGTAAAAACCCATCTGGTTCACTAATGTCCCTTTAGGGAAGGAAATCTGCCGTCCTTAACCGGTCTGCCCAACATGTGACGCCAGACCCACCACTAATGCGGTTGACTCTTTTAACTGCCCCCTGAAATGGCCCAGCAAGACACTCAGTCCTCAAGGGCGATTAGGGAGGGGCGATATATGCCGGCCCAGCCGGCTCCGCTCCAATCCCATGATCGAGTAACGCTAACCGTAATAATGATAATGAAAAATCTATAATCGCTGGCTTTGCAGAATTGACCAGAAACAGTTCGGTATGAGTGAGGCGGAGCCGATGGAAAGCTCCCCAGCTTCTCGCAATCCACATGGACAGTGGCGGTTCAAGGAGACGGTCCACCATCACCTTCATTAGGGATGGCCAATACATGGGTGGCCTCGCCAGTGATGCCAAACTCCTGTGAAAGAGGAACATAAACCGAGAAGCGGAGAAAACTGAGACACATTTTACCTGGGACTGCGACAGCGGTGAGGGCAGTGTAGTATATGTAATATATGGCATAGACCAGGCCTCTTGGTGGAAAGTGCATCTTCTGAGAGGAGCAGCGGCGAGAAGCACCCAAGCTCTGTTCGACTATTGAAGTAGGCATTATTATACCAGAGATTTAACCCCCTCAGAGGCACAGTTAGGGAGCCTAGAATGTGCTTGTCTAACTTTGAACAAAGAAGTGAGGTTGAGTCACCCATTCATATTAATTACGGCCATTGAACAAACACGTACAAGTGCAGCCCCTTTGACTGTAGTTTCCGATGCAGGAGAATGATCTCGGCTGGTTCCCACAGAATGCTAGAAGGAAATGTCGAACACTTATCCTGTGGTCTGTCCGATCACAATGGAAGCTGACAGTGATTCCTAGAACATTTTCAGGGCATAAATTCAAAACACTTGATCCTTTCCCAAAAGGTCATTAATCTGCAGAATTCTCTCCCCATTACTGAAAATAAACCTACTATTCTGAAACATATGAACTATGGCATTGGGCACATATAACACAAGGTTATTGTTAGACCGACGTGTCAGGTGCATGTTAAATATTAGATCGGCATATCAGGTAGAAATTTATCCTTGGCCTCAAGTTAAAGTTAAAGGTGGCTGCTGGGCCAGACTGTCAGGTCCAGTGTCAACGGTAGATCGTGATCTCTGTTACAAGGTTGGACTGGAGTGTCGGGTACAAGAGCAGTAAAACACCACATTTCAATCACATGGTCACCGTTTGACGTCAAATGCCAAGGTCATCGTTCGGACAGTGCACCATTTCCATGGACATCAATATTCAATGGTTATCAATTGCAAGGTTATTGTTACACCGGAGTATCACTTACAAGGGCAGCTTTAATGTTAAACTAGATTATCAGATCAATAATCACTGTCAGTCCATGGTCTTAGTTATACAGTAGCTGTTAGAGCTGACAACAGTTTAAAATTATCAATCCCCTAGTTTCCTTTTTGATCATTAGATAATCAACACACCTTCATCCTTTCGGACTATGACTGCTCTTGTCCACCCTGTGACACTTGTGCTATCTTCATCCCCCGAGAAATGAATTGAAAGACTCAATTTGCTGGTATCATTTTATCTCAGAAATAATCAGAACTCCGGAATTGAAACTATTCATTTCTGATCAGAGCTGTTATCCTGCAGGATTCCATAAGTCTGTTCTTTTTCACAGTGTAAGATGTTGTATTCAGTTAATATTCAACAACAAACGCGAATTACTGATTTCTGGCGGCTCGGAGATTAAATGCGTTTGGTAGTGTTTCTGCCCAATTTTGAACGGGTGTTTGTGCTTCTGTTGGGCGAATATGACAACCAGTAAACTACAGAAACCCCGCGCAGCGAGTTAGCCCGAGGGACTTGTATAGAATTTCAAACTGTGTCGTCATGCTGCAGTTCTGGATTATGCTTTGCAGAAATAGGATTGGGCTGGGGTATTTAGGAAAACCGTAGAGAAATTGATCGAGCAATGGAATCGTGAAAGTTCACAGCTCATTAGGACCCACCGTGCCCTCGCCAGCTTTTTACAAAGAGCTGCCCAGTTAGTCCCAAAATCTTTCTCTTTCTTCATAACCCAGCAGCTTTTCCATTTCAAATATTTGTCCAATTCCCTTTTGAAAACCCTGAGTTAAGAAAAACAATATTGAAAAAGGCGCAGGAGCTTCTGCAGTGTCCATGCTCAGTGCGTGAAAATTAACTAAAGTTTCCCTGACCCAGTGTCAGCATGTTATTTTATTCAAAATATATTGCAGTTCATATAATATCATTAAAATTTATTGAGATCACATTGACCAATCTGCCACCAAGGAATCATGTCTGACCCCAGTGATCCGTGAAAAATGTAACCAGATCAAATGCAGCCACTAGCGGGCGCTCCAGTGGCGCAATCGGTTAGCGCGCGGTACTTATAGAGCAGTGCGGTCAGCGGGCTATGCCGAGGTTGTGAGTTCGAGCCTCACCTGGAGCAGAGATTTTACTGGAGCTGCTACATGTGGAACCACATTTGGATCCTAGATTCTTGAATTACGGGCACAATTTTCAGCAGGCAGCATTACAACAGACCTGTAATGACAGAGCATAAGCGCACCCCCCGCCCGCCCCCTTCCCCCCCCCCGTACTAGTTTATTAAATTCTGTTACACAAAGGTGTTGTACAGGAAGATCAACAGCGACTCATTTACCATCTCTTGCATGCTTATAACTTGTTCTATTTGACTAAAAACGTCAAGAAAATCATGATTATAGTGTTGCATTTCCACCACTGATCACACTAGATAACACCCGGCTGGAAGTGGTTAGTTAATACTGCTCCCCAAGTTCCACGGTGACAGACAGTCTGCTCCTTGATGCAGTTCCTGATACACGCACAGGGAAAACAGATATCACCTGGCTCATGAAACGAACATGGATTAACATCAAGCTGACCCTTGAGGCCAAGCTGATGGTGTATTAGGTCTGTGTCCTCAGTACCTTGTCTGGCTGTGAAACAAGGAGGACTTACACCTATCAAGGAAAGAAACTCCACGACTTCCATCTGCACTGTGTGCGGTGGTTTTTGGGTACCTCCTGGCGGGACACAATCAGGAAGCGGCAGTCCTCACAAAGACAGAGCTCCCAAGTCTGTTAGTCTCAGCAAACAGTTGGATGGCTCGGACCCGTTTACAGGATGGAAGGTGGTCACAGAGCTAAGGGCCAGGCGGCCAGTGAGACACCCAAAGCTCTGCTTGTATGACACTCACAAGCGTGACATGGAGGCCCTAATTCGCGATTATCATACATAAATTTCACGAGATGACGACAGAGGAAGATGGCGATACTTCCTGTGGACTGTTGTGCATCACCATGATGTCCATTGGCTACAGCGGCTTGGCAACAGACGCCAAGACTGGAAACAACAACCCATAACATCACTTGTGGCTTCCCGTGAGACAGTTGTGAAGGAAACTGCCCATCAAGGATTGAGCTCAGCTGTCAGAAACTGTGTAGCACCTGGAGACAACCCATCTGAATAGATTCGTTTGCTGTGTGTCCATCATCTTTCATGAATGGAAGGATGATGAAGATCATTGTGAAATTCACTTGCAAACAATATGACGTGACTCACACACAAACACACACTCACATACACACACACACACACACACAGGCAGACACACACAGACATACATGCGCACACATAAACAGGCACACACCAATACATACATACAGCCAAACACGCACACAGGCACACACACACATACAAAGACACAGACATACACAGGTGCACACAGACATACATGCACAAAGACACACACACAAACACACGCACATACGCATAAACACATAGAGAAATGCACTCATACACAGAGAAGCACACAAAGACACACACACTCACACACAGAAGCACAAACACACGGACACATACAAAAACACACACACACAGACACACAAACACACACACACATATACACGCAAAGAGACACAGAGACACACACCACACATACTGACACATGCCGACACACACACACCACCGACACACACACACAGGCACACACTCACATATGCAACCGTACACACACACAGATGCAGGCAATGCCCAAATGTCCGTCCTTGGCCTGCTGCATTGTTCCAGTGAAGCTCAATGCAAACTGGAGAAACAGCACCTCATCTTCTGACTTTACAGAGTTCCGGACTTAATATTGAGTTCAACAATTTCAGATCATGAACTCTCTCCTCCATCCCCACCCCCTTTCCAATACCCCTTTTTCCAATAATTTATAATTTAAAAATATATATATTTTTCTTTTCCCACCTATTTTTAAAATTTATTTCGATCTATTGTTTTATCTCCACCTTTTAGCCCATTTCGATCCCTTCCCCCCACCCCACCCCCACTTGGACCATCTGCCACTTGTTTGTCCTGCCTTCTACCCTTAATGTCCCCATTAGCACATTCCTTAGATAATATCACCACCGTCAACACCCCTTTGTCCTTTTGTCTATAACATCTTTGGCAATCTCTTCTTTGCCTCCACCTATCACTGGTCCCCTATCCAGCTCAACCTGCCCCACCCCCAACTACCAGCTTATATTTCACTGCATTTCTCCATTTCCTTAAGAAGAGTCATACGGACTCGAAATGTCAACTGTATTCCTTGCCACAGATGCTCTCAGACCTGCTGAGTTTTTCCAGGTATTTTTGTTTTTTGTTTCAGATTTCCAGCATCCGCAGTATTTTGCTTTTATCTGAGAGAGAGAACAATACGTTTCAGTGAGTTAGACACTGTCTCAGGTAGAGATATGACAGACATTCAGTGAATGTGATGACAAAGATGCCCGTCTTAGCAAAGAAATGGTTGGTATGACATGAATTTCTAAACAAGACCACACAACAGAATATACTATTAATTAATATTTACGTTATTAGGCGATCTGTAGTTACAGTTTGAATAAGAGAAAATAAAATAAAATGAAACATTCTGGTGAAGATAAATCTTTTATCTTTGTGGAATGATGCAGCATGATTTCTTTTCACACCGACACACAGAACAAGCAATGTCTCATATGTAATTCTGTTGGCTGTAATGAAAATGAATATCAGGAGCTGCGCGGCACAAAGGGTCAATGGGAAACCTGTAGTTTTAGGCCAAAGTCAGAGGCCCATTTCGAACTCAACGTCCACCTTATAGAGACATAGAATAGTGCAGTAACAACAGAGACAGAGCCTGGTGTGGTAATTACTGAGACAGGGCCTAGTGCAATTTAAGCAGAGGCATTACTAGTGCAGTAATAATAGAGAGGTAATCTAATGTTACTTAAGCAATGACGTGACCTAGTGCACGAATAACAGGGATGGGGACGAGTGCTATATTAACATAGACAGGGTCTACTGCTGTAATAACGGAGATGGGGCATGTGCAATATTTACTGATACAGGGCCTGGATCAGCATCAAGTGAAATAGGGCAGTTATTACAGGCACAGGGCACAGGGTAATTGCTTCCTAGAGAGAGCCTAAGTCGGAATAATGGAGACTGCCGCCAGTGTAAGAGAGACAGATCTGATCTCGTGGAGTAAAAACAGGGAAAGAGAGAATGGAATAGAAGCAGAGACAGAGGTACAAAGACAAAGTCTCTGCAAAAACAAGATCCATTTTAATTAAAAAGACAGACAGAACTTGTCTTTCGAGTGTGATACAGGATGATACAGAGTCTAGTGTAAATTGTTCTGAAATACTTTCTAGAGGAATATAAGTGCAGACATGATTGAGTGTGTTATAAGCAGGGCCGCCAACTAATGAAACATAAGTGATGCACTGCCGAGTGCAGTAATAATTGAGACAGGATCTTGTGCAATACGAACCTGCCTAGTGTAGCAATAACACAGACCGGATCCAGTTTAAGAAAACTGTTACAGGGTCTAGTGGAGCTTCACATAATTCAGGGCTCTTTGTAATATCAACTGACGCAGTGCCTGGTGAATTAAATAACGGCAAAGGTACGAGATTAATAAAAACAGAGACATGGACAAGTCCAGCAATAACTAAGTCATGATAAAGGACAATAACAACACAAACAGGGAATTGTGTGATATGAATAGAGGCATGTATTGGTGCAGCATTAACGGAGATCGGGTCCAGTTTGATAGACACATGGCAGGTTCTACTGGAGTAATAGCTGAGACAGAGTCTTTTGAAATGCAAATAAAAACATGTTCTAGTTTTCTATAACCAGAGACAAGCTCTAGTGCAGTGCCAACAATGGCTTATTGTAACTTTAGTCGAGACCTGCTTCAGTGCAGTCATGACTGAGATAGTGCCAATCGTATTGTGGCCCTAGTCCAGTACATAAACAACAGAGATTGAGCCAATCAGAGAAACAACTGAGAGATTACCTTCTCTAATATGATCAGAGACATGTCCTAGTGTAATAGAAACAGAAACGGCGTCTAATTTAATATGAACAAAGACAGTGCCAAATGCAGTAATAATTGAGACAGCGCCTGCTTCATGTGATGTGAGCAATCACGGTTTCACTGCCACCCACTGGTCAAAATTTGCTACTGCAGGTGTGAAAATGTCGATTCCATTTACTGTTTCTGAGATCAATGGTTAAAATCAGAAATAATGGAAAACGTAGTCGGTAGGATTTGAACCTGCGCTGGGTAACCCCAAGCGATTTCAAAACCATCGCCTTAACCACTCGGCCACGAATACATATCTTGGCAGTACGCCTGTATTATTTATATGAAGTCATAGAATGGTTACAGCAAAGAGGGCCTTCTACCCGCCCTGTCTCTGTCACAGCCGAGCCGGGCATGCACGCGCGTTATTTCCTATGTGAAAATTCAGGGAGATCAATGTTGTTTCCTCCTGGAGCCTCAGCTTGTTCTCAATTTCAAACTGTGGAAGGTAATCGACCTACAAAATCCACAAGGTTGTAATGCATTGCTCTCAATCATCAATAACATCATTCACATCTTCCACTTCTTTGCTGCACCTCCTTCCAAACATTGCAAACTCCACTTGCATCGTTCATCCTGATGTTTTTCTCTTTGACATTTTAATATGAAGTTGCACAACCAACGTTAATCAAGTTTGTGTTGGTGAATATGTATCCATCCCCTCGGGGAACTGAACCACATTGACACACACAGAGGAACACACACCGACACATACACCGAGAGTGACAGAGGCCGAAGGAGAGACAAACACCCAGAAAGCAAAGATGTCACCAACTTGGCCAATTGTTGTTCCATTTCAGACCCCAAATGTAGGGAATATTTGCAGATGAACTGAAGTCAGAAACACGGGGGTGTTTGGGTGGTTGAGTTTTTCATTTGACTGATAATTTATTCTGCAGACAGTTTGTGTCAATCAGGAATGAGAAGAAGGGGAGTTGGCAGGATTCGAATCACGTGGGAAAACGCCTGAACCACTCGGCCAGGACAACTGGGTAAAGGCTGCATGTTGTTTGTTTAAAATAATAGAATGAATACAGGGAGTTCCAGTGAAAGAAGGTCTTCCAGTCCGTGCCATTGCCCCACCTTTTCCCAGTCACACTGGGATTTACACTGTCTCTCCTCATTCTTCCAACTGAAATACAACACCGCACAGCTCAGCTGCCCCTTCACCGCACGGAGAATCTTTTGGAAGCGTCTCAAATAACAAAGCACCAGAAAGTTTGGCAGCGGTGGGAGTAAAGCTCAAATCACCAGAGAGATCGAAACCTGAACCAGCGCCTGAGCCCGCTCGGCCTCACTACCACATTCAGATTAGACACAAACATTGTCTTCACCAACATTGACACTGAATTAGAATATAAAAAATTATGATTAGGAATTGGCCATTCGGCCCCTCGAGCATTCTCAGCTACTTAATAAGATCATATGAAAACTTCAATCATCCTCCGCTTTGCAACATCCAGAAGTTTAGTTACTGAACAGTCTCCACTCAAAATAAAGAGAGAAATGTCCTGTTAACTGCTTTTTTTGTTTTGCTGATATGAAGTCAGAGAACTAACATGGATAATGATTGGGTGGTGAAAATGGGAAACTGAACCACATTGACACACACAAAATCACAAATATGCACGTTGTTAAGATTTGAAATTGTGCTTATTTTCACACTGTCTTTCAATGTGCAGAAAGTGGAGCCGTGATCAGCTTATAGCTCAGAAGATGTACAGCAAAAATGTACATAACAGGCTGATTCTCACGGTGTCTGTTTGAACTCGGTGAGCTGCATCTAATGATTGAGACCATTTAAATGTCGTTCAACGAGTCCGGTTCCAAATGCTGTGCTCGAAATGATAAGAAAACTCACTGAATTTGCTTATTGTCTTGAATTCAAAGCATCACATGGAAGATAAGAAAGTTCATCTTAACCGTGGTGTTAGGATACATAAAATGACAGAAAGTTACAGCAACGAAAGAGGCCATTCGACCCTGTGTGCTGCTTCCAAAGAGCAGTGTGATTGGTTGATCTGAATATTCAAAGATATTCGTCATTTAGGATTAATGGGCAAAAAGGAAAACGAGGCGGGGTCGCGCTGTTAATAAGGAACGTGATCGGTACATTAGTGAGAGGATCTCAGATTGAAGGATCAAGATGTAGAATCAGTTTGGGTGGAGCTAAGAAACAGCAAGAGGCAGTAAACATTGATGGGCGTTGTTTAAAAGCTGCCAAACTGTAGTGGAGTTTACTTTTACAAACTTCATCAAGGACAAGTTTCTTTGACCAAATGGTCTGTGTCGGAAAATTGGAGACAACAAGGAGACCAGCGCACCCCAACTTTGCCTGCAACCTGAGGAGGCCAGTGCACCACAGCCCCTGGAATCTGGGAGCAGTGAGGCAATCATCGCACCCCAGCTCCAGGAAGCCGGGAACAGCAACACCCCAGAGGGGGTGAGTTTTGGAGAAGCTTCTCCAGCAAAGGTCATCTCAAAACCCGCTCTCTACGTGAACCTCCAGATGCCACCGGAGCAGAACACGGCCAAGGAGATCTACCTCAGCCCATCCAAAGTGAAGGAATTTGAGCTCACTACGGGTATGAAGGAGCAGACTAAAGGTCTGGGACTCTCAGAGACAGTGGGTTTGGTAGGAGAATAAATGCTTTAAAATGGGTTTAAAGATTGTATCCATAAATGTGCGTAGCATTAAATCTACTACGCGATGTGTTGCGACCTTGGACTACCTAGCCAAGGTCAAAGCTGACCTGTTGTTTCTGCAGGAGTGTGCGATACCGCACCTCAGCTCCTACAGGCAATGGTCACGATGGTGGTCCCACGGGCCATCGATCTGGTCGGGCGGAAACGACTCTCGTTCCTCCGGCCTGGGTATTCTGCTGCGGGGAGGCAACTTCACCGTCTCCGAGGTCAAGGAGGTGGTGGGCGGGCAACTCCTCGTAGCAGACGTAATGTACAAGAACGCTCCACTCCGGTTAATTAACGTGTATGGCCCGGCACAAGGGGCTGAGCGGCTGGAGGTTTTTCAGCAGCTCCCACTGCTGCTGGCGACCTCCAGGCCGGTCATTCTGGGCGGGGACTTCAACTGCATCATCGATGCGGCTGGACGATCCGGCAGGGCCGGAAGCAGATTGGACGCTACGTCCAGATCCCTGATGGAAACAGTTAAGGATGCCAAGCTGCACGACGTCTTCAGCAACCCTGCAGACGGAGCGCAGCGTAGATACACCTGGTCGCGGCCAGACGGGTCCATTCGTTCCAGGATAGACTTCCTGTTTGTGTCCCGTGCATTCACAGTCAGATCCACCGAGGTCAAGCCGGTGTTCTTCTCTGACCACTGCCTCCTACTGGCGGACTGCCACTTGGAGAAGGACCTGAGGGTGGGCAGGGGGGCATGGAAGCTAAATGTGCAACTGCTGACCCCAGAGAACATTGAGGAGCTCAAGAGGGATTACAAAGGTTGGAGAACCGTGAAACCCCTCTTTGAGTCCCTGACACACTGGTGGGAAGTGATCAAGGGAAGCATCAAGAGGTTTTTCATCCTCAAAGGCACCCAGAAAGCTAGAAAGGAACAGAGGGAAATGTCCCGACTCCAGAAAAAGATGCAGAATCTGCTGCGGCTGCAGTCGATGGGGGTCGATGTCAAGGAGGAGCTCCAAGAGGTGAAGGGCCAGCAAGCCTCGCACTTTGCCTCGGAGGCCTCCAAGATCATCTTCCGTTCCAGAGTCCGCTCCGTGGAGCAGGATGAGACGTGCTCACGTTTCTTCTTCCAAAAGGTACACAGAGAGCGCTCTGTGATCAGCAGCCTGAAGGAAGAAGACGGCTCAGTAAAGTCATCACGGTCCGACATTCTGAGGATCAGCAAATCCTTTTATGCCGGACTGTATGACGTGAAGCCCACGGACAGCACGGCCTCCCAGTCCTTCCTGTCCTCTATCACGGAGGTCTTAGACCACAGTACGCGGGAGAGCCTGGACAAACCGCTAACTCCTGACGAACTGACTAAGGCCCTCGAGTCCTTCGAGAAGAGTAAAACCCCCGGAAGCGACGGCTTGCCGGCGGAGTTGTATTCGGCTCTGTGGGACTTGATCGGCCCAGACCTGCTAGAGGTGTACGAGAGTATGCTCCTGGCCGGCAGCATGTCAGAATCCATGAGGAAAGGCATCATCACCCTCATCTACAAGCACAAGGGGGAAAGGGAGGAAATTAGAAATTGGCGACCCATTTCACTGTTGAATATGGACTATAAGATTCTGTCCAAGGTCATCGCCAATCGGGTCAAATCCGCTCTGGAATTGGTGATTCACCCTGACCAGACCTGCTCTGTGCCGGGCAGGAAGATCTCTGACAGCCTGGCGCTGCTCAGGGATACGATTGCCTATGTACAGGACAGGGGTGTGGATACCTGCCTCATCAGCTTGGATCAGGAGAAGGCCTTTGACAGAATATCGCACACCTACATGGGGGATGTGCTCTCCAAAATGGGCTTTGGGGAGGGAATTCGAAATTGGATCCAACTGCTCTACACTAACATCAGTAGCGCAGTCTCAATCAATGGGTGGGAAACAGATAGCTTTCCGATTAAATCTGGAGTCAGGCAGGGCTGCCCTCTCTCGCCTGTCCTTTTCGTGTGCTGCATAGAACCCTTTGCCGAGTCCATCAGGAAGGATCCGGGCATAAGAGGAGTGACGATCCCAGGCAGTGGAGGCACTCAGGTAAAAGCCTCCCTGTACATGGGCGACGTCGCCGTCTTCTGCTCGGATCCGCTGTCGGTGCGCAGACTGATGCACGTCTGCGACCAGTTCGAACTGGCCTCGGGAGCCAAGGTAAATCGTGGGAAGAGCGAGGCCATGTTCTTTGGGAACTGGGCTGACCGATCCTTTGTCCCCTTCACTGTCAGGGCTGACGGCCTGAAGGTGCTGGGGATATGGTTCGGAGGGACCGGGGCATGCGTTAGAAACTGGAAGGAGCGAGTGGCTATGGTGAAAAGGAAACTGGGCATGTGGGAGCGACGCTCCCTCTCCATTGCGGGTAAGAACCTGGTCATCAGGTGTGAGGTACTCTCGCTGTTGCTGTACGTGGCGCAGGTCTGGCCCATTCCACACTCCTGCGCGATGGCGATCACTCGAGCCATCTTCCGCTTTATCTGGAGGTCGAAAATGGATCGTGTCTGCAGGGACGCGATGTACAAGCCTCTAGATAAAGGGGGAAAAAACGTGCCCAACATCGCCCTCATACTGATGGCCACCTTTGTGTGTGGCTGCATCAAGCGGTGCGTAGACCCTCAGTACGCAAACACCAAGTGTCACTACGTGCTGAGGTTCTACCTGTCCCCGGTGTTGCGAAGGATGGGTCTGGCCACGCTGCCGCGGAACGCTCCAAGTAGTTGGACCGTTCCGTACCACCTGTCCCTGGTGGAAAAATTTATGCAGAAAAACACCTTTGACCACAAGTCCATCAGGCAGTGGTCAGCACGTAACGTCCTAGAGGCCCTGAGGGAAAAGGAGAGGGTGGACCCTGTGGGATGGTTCCCCGAGCAGACTGTCAAAGTCATTTGGCAGAATGCCTCATCGCCAGAACTTTCCAACAAGCACCAAGATGTAGCTTGGCTGGTGGTGAGAAAGGCCCTCCCCGTCAGATCCTTCCTACACGCCAGGAGTCTCACCCCCTCTGCACGTTGCCCTCGAGGTGGCTGCGGTGGGGAAGAGACCGTTGTTCACCTCCTTGTGGATTGTGCCTTTGCAAAGAAAGTCTGGAGAGAGATGCAGTGGTTGCTGTCGAGGTTCATCCCGAGCAGTTCTGTGACACAGGACTCTGTGCTCTACGGGCTGTTCCCAGGGACACACACCGAGACAAACATCGACTGCAGCTGGAGGATCATCAACTCGGTGAAAGACGCGCTTTGGTCTGCCCGAAACTTGTTGGTCTTCCAGCACAAAGAGTTGTCCCCGACCGATTGTTGCGGACTGGCACAATCCAAAGTCCAGGACTACGTGCTGAGGGACGCACTAAAGCTTGGGGCAGCTGCCGCAAAGGCGCAATGGGGAAGGGTCGCTGTCTAAGACCTTTCTACCACAGCGCACCGAGAGACTGGGAACTGTTTAGAGCCCCTCGGGCTGTACAGATCAAAATGAAAGGCTGTAAATGATTGTAATATTGTTTGTACTGATGCACCTGGTGATACATTTTGTAAAAGTTTAACCTGGATTGTACCCTTGTAATGTTGTTTTTGAAATGGTTTTGAATGTGATTGAAGATTTTTTATGAATAAAGTATATTTTTACAACGCACTAAAGCTTGGGGCAGCTGCCGCAAAGGCGCAATGGGGAAGGGTCGCTGTCTAAGACCTTTCTACCACAGCGCACCGAGAGACCGGGAACTGTTTAGAGCCCCTCGGGCTGTACAGATCAAAATGAAAGGCTGTAAATGATTGTAATATTGTTTGTACTGATGCACCTGGTGATACATTTTGTAAAAGTTTAACCTGGATTGTACCCTTGTAATGTTGTTTTTGAAATGGTTTTGAATGTGATTGAAGATTTTTTATGAATAAAGTATATTTTTACAAAAAAAAAAAAAAAAAAAATGGTCTGTGTCGGATGAACACAAGTGACGTCTTCAGCCTACGAGAAGAACCATTGCTGTTCGCTGGAACATGAAATCGATACTTTCCTCCTTTAAGACAGTTCTTAAAGCCTCCCCCTTTGACCGAGCTTTTCGTCATCTGACCGATTATGTGGCTCAGTGTTACACTTTGTGATAAAGTGCTCCTGGGGAACTCCTTGTGACGTTTCATTAGGAAAAAGGAGCGTTATAAATACAAGTTGTTGTTATAGTCCATACATAGAAAGATACAAACTGCTCTTGTCTCTTTCATCCTGATATTTTTCACTGTAACAATGTAATGTGAAGTTGCACCACCAATGTGAATACAGTTTGTGCTCGTAAAGATGTGTTCACCTCCTGAGAGAACTGAACTGCATTGACCCACACAGAGGAACACACTCAGAGATATGCACCGAGACTGACAGGGGCCTAAGAGAGACAAATGCCAGAGTGAAATCATGTCACCAAATTGCCTCCGTTTTGTTTTCCATTTCCGACTGGAGATTTGCAGAAGGCTGACAAATGAACAGAAACAAGAGAACACGGGTGTGTTTGGATCACTTTCCCTCGATTCAAACGATAATTACCTCTGTCTGTGCGCCGATAAAATCCAAAATAACGAGAAACGTGGTCAGCAGGATTCGAACCTGCGCGGGGTAACTCCAATGGATTTCTAATCCATCGCCTTAACCACTCGGCCACGACTACAGAAGCTGCTCTCATGCTACTATTATTTGTAAGAAATCATGCAATGGTGACAGCGGAGAAAGCGGTCTTTCTGCCAGTCCTATCACTGCCATTAATGACCTTTTCCCCGGAACCCTGCAATTTATACTGTCTCTCCTCGTTCTTCCCACCAAACTGGGAAAGAAAGAGTGAGAATGATCCAACCCGGCCAATTACTGCCCCATCAGTCTACTCTCCATCATCAATAAAGTAATGGAAGGAGTCAGCAACAGTGCTATCAAGCAGCACTGACTTAGCAATAACCTGCTCACTGATGCCCAGCTTGGGTTCCGCAAGGACCACTCAGCTCCTGATCTCATTACAGCCTTGGCTCAAATATAAACAAAAGAGCTGAACTCCCGAGATGAGGTGAGATCTGCATTTGACCGAGTGTGGCATCAAGGTGACCGAGCACAACTGGAGTCAATGGGAATCAGGGTGAAACTCTCCGCTTGTTGGAGTCATACCTAGCACAAAGGAAGATGGTTGTGGTTGTTGGAGTCAGTCACCTTATCTCCAGGACATCACTGCGGGACTTCCTTAGGGTAGTGTCCTCGGCCCAACCATCTTCAGCAATGAACTTCCATCCACCATAAGGTCAGAAGTGGCGAAGTTAGCTGGTAATTGCACAATGTTCAGCACCATACCCGACTCCTCAGATACTGAAGCAGTCCATGTCCAAATGCAGCAAGACCTGGGCAATCTCCAGTCTTGGGCTGACAAGTGGAAAGTAACATTCGCACCCCACAAGTGTCAGGCAATGACCATCTCCAACACGAGAGAATCCAACCATCTCATCTTGATGTTCAATGGCATTACCATCACTGAATCCCTCACTATCAACATCCTGGGGGTTCCCATTGACCAGGAACTGAACTGGACTAGCCATATAAACACTTTGGCTACAAGAGCAGGTCAGAGGTTAGGAATCGTGCAACGTGTAACTCACCTCCTGACTCCCCAAAGCCTGTCTATTATCTACAAGGCACAAGTTAGGAGTGTAATTGAATACTCTCCACTTGCTTGGATGAGTGCAGCCCCCGCAACACTGAAGAAGCTGAACACCGTCCAGGGCAAAGCAGTCCACTTGACTGGCACCACATCCACATTCACTCCCTTCACCATCGATGCACAGTAGCAGCAGTGTGTACCATCTACAAGATGCACTGCAGGAATTCACCAAGGCTGCTTAGAAAGTAGTGTCCAAACCTACGACCATTCCCAGCTAGAAGGACAAGGGCAGCAGATAGATAGGAACACCATCACCTTCAATTCACTCACCATCCTGACTTGGACATATATCGCCGTTCCTTCACTGTCACTGGGTCAAAATCCTGGAACTCCCTTCCTAACAGCACAGTGGAAGTACCTACGCAACATGGACTGCAGTGGTTCAAAAATGCAGACCACCTTCCCAAGGGCAATTAGCGATGGACAATAAATGCTGGCCCAGACAGCGAAGCCCACATCACGTGAATGAATAAAAAAAAGATCCAGGTTTACCTGCAAATTATATTGCCTTGAACTTCTGACCAAAGTAAAACACTGCAAACGTCAGTCCCTGGAGCAAGTCTGACGTATTTGCTCAGGTGAGGAACCAGCTGAAGCTTTCAATATTGGTTTTCTTAACACCGATTTCCAAATGGGAACTGGACAATGGCTTGAAAGCGAAAAAAACAGGGTTAAGGAGAAAGAGAAGGAAATTGTCATTAATTATAAAGCTCTTTGTATAAAATTGACATAGACAGCATGGGTGGAAGGTCCTCTTACTGCGCTGTGCCATTTGATGATGACATTGTTGATCAGTCTGTCTCCAGCATTCCTAATGAGAACAGCTGAATTCCATTTCTTCAAAACAAAGACCCAAAGTGCTGCTGCATGACGTCACCGTTTAACATTCCAGACAGCTCCATTGGGCTCTTTACAGCGCAGGGTTTATAGAGGCGAGTGGGGTCATATTCGCTTCACATATGATGGAGCTGCAGTTTGAAACCTGGCAAAAGCATTATCCAAGCTTTTTTATTTGAGTGTGAGCGAAAGTTCGATAATTTACGTTTTGTTGTAAATATGAACACAAGGGTTGGAATCCTGCTGACTAAAGTTTTCACCATTTGTGATTTTAACCAAATTAATTTTCAGTTAATTAGAAGGAAACCCATCCAAATACGTCCATATTTTCTGATTCCCATTCATTTGTCAGCATTCAGGAAATTAGCTTTCGGAAATGAAACAAACACTGAGCCAAGTTGATAACACCCTTGCTTTCTGGGCCTGTGTCTCTCCTTAGGCCTTTGTCACTCTCGGTGTATATCTCTGTGTCTGTTCTTCTGTGATTGTTAATGTGTTTCAGTTCCCTGAGGGGGTTAAAACGTTTTTAATGTCGCAAACTTGATTCACATTAGATGTGCGAATTCATGTTAAAATGTCGCAGAGAAAAACATCAGCGTGAAAGATAAAACAGGAAATTGGCCCTTTCTATATTTATCCTACAACAACAACTTATATTTATAAAGCGCCTTTAACCTAAAATGAAACATCACAAGGCGTTACCCAGGATCAATATATCACTGAGTGATATAATCACTGTGACACTGAGCCACATAATCGGTCAGATGACTAAAAGCTCGGTCAAAGGGGGAGGCTTTAAGAACAGTCTTTAAGGAGGAAAGTATCGATTTCATGTTCCAGCTCACAGCAATGGTTATTCTCATTGGTGAAGAAGTCACTTGTGTTCAACCTGAACAGACCATTTGGTCGGAGAAAGTTGTCTCTGGAGGAGATCGGGAATGAAAAAAAAATGTCAAAAGTTGCCTCCATCATCCAAATGGTAGTTTCCCTGATGTCCAGTGACTCGGGATCTGCGCCTCCGTTGGACCAATAGCGAATTGGGTGGAGGGTTTTGGAAATTGAAAGTTGCGCATGTGCAATTTGTGGGACTATTTCACCTCACTGTCAATTTCATGTTCCAGCTCACAGCAACCGTTGTTTTCAGTGGCTGACGAAGTCGTTTATCTTGAACCGAAACAGGCTGCGCTGAAAGAGATCTGAACTGAAAAATAATAGGCAAAAGCAGCGTAAGTAAGCCAAATCGAAATAGATTTGTATAGCTTCCCTGGTGGTCTAGTGGTTAGGATTCGGCGCTCTCACCGCCGCGGCCCGGGTTCGATTCCCGGTCAGGGAATGTAGTTTCATTGAAATTTGTTGGAACGAGTGTTGATTGCCCATTGTTTGGAAACTTTTAAAAGCTTCATCAGAGAAGTGAGAGACCATAAGACTTTGGAGCAGAAATTAGGCCGTTTGGCCCATCGAGTCTGCTCTGCCATTCATGCTGATAGGTTTCTCAGCCGCATTCTCCCCGTAACCATTGATTCCCTTACTAATCAACAACTTATCTGTCTCGGTTTTAAATACAAAAACAGAATTACCTGGAAAAACTCAGCAGGTCTGACAGCATCGGCGGAGAAGAAATCAGTTAACGTTTCGAGCCTTCATGGCCCTGCGGCAGAACTGGAGCATGTGCATATGCTCCAGTTCTGCAGAAGGGCCATGAAGGCTCGAAACGTTAACTGATTTCTTCTCCGCCGATGCTGCCAGACCTGCTGAGTTTTTCCAGGTAATTCTGTTTTTGTTTTGGATTTCCAGCATCCGCAGTAGCTTTTAGCTTTTTGTTTTTATCGGTTTTAAATATACTCAATGACCTGGCCTCCACAGCCTTCTGTGGCAGAAATGAATTCCATAGATTCACCACTCTCTGGCTAAAGAAGTTTCTCCTCATCTCTGTTCTAAAAGGTCTTCCCTTTATTCTGAGGCTGTGCCCTCGGGTCCTAGTCTCTCCTACTAATGGAAACATCTTCCCCACGTCCACTCTATCCAGGCTTTTCAGTATTCTGTCAGTTTCAATCAGATCCCCCCTCATCCTTCTAAACTCCATCGAGTATAGACCCAGAGTCCTCAAACGTTCCTCATATGTTAAGCCTGTGATCATTCTCGTGAACCTCCTCTGGACCCTCTCCAGGGCCAGAACATCCTTCCTGAGATACGGGGCCCAAGATTGCTCACAATATTCTAAATGTGGTCTGACCAGAGCCTTATAAAGCCTCAGCAGCACATCCCTGCTTTTATATTCTAGTCCTCTCGAAATAAATGCCAACATTGCATTTGCCTTCCTAACTACCGACTCAACCTGCAAGTTAACCTTAAGAGAATCCTGGACTAGGACTCCCAAATCCTTTTGCACTCCAGATTTCTGAATTCTCTCCCCATTTAGAAAATAGTCGATGCCTCTATTATTCCTACCAAAGTGCATGACCTCACACTTCCCCATGTTGTATTCCATCTGCCACTTCTTTGCCCATTCTCCTAACCTGTCCAAATCCTTCTGCAGCCTCCCTGCCTCCTCAATACTACCTGCCCCTCCATCTATCTTTGTATCATCTGCAAACTTAGCCAGGATGCCCTCAGTTCCTTCATCTAGATCATTAATGTTTAAAGTGAAAAGTTGTGGTCCCAACACTGACCCCTGTGGAACTCCACTAGTCACCGGCCACCATCCTGAGAAGGACCCCCTTATCCCCACTCTCTGCCTCCTGCCCTCCTGAGAGTTCCCCCTCAGAGCTGGAAAACATCACACTTGGATCAAACAATCACTGGAATAGACACCGAGAGTGACAGAGGCCTAAGGAGAGACACACCCAGAAAGCAAGGATGTCACCGACTTGGCTCAATGTTTGTCCCATTTCCGAAAGTAGCCCGGCCGAATGGCCTCTTTCTGTGCTGTAACTTTCTATAATTTTATGTTTCCCACCAGCACGGGTCATTCTGCCATTTTAAACCCACTCGAGCGAGATGTACTTTCTTACCTTGTATTCGGCTCTTTTGAACCTAAACACGGAGCAAATTCAGTGAGTTTTCTTGTCATTTCCAGCACGAGATTTGTCACGAGACTAATTGAGCGACACATCCAATCCTTCCCTGGAGCTCACCGCGTCCAAAGAGCACTGTTATCATCAGCCTGTCATGTACCTTCTTGCAGTACATCCGCTGAACAATATAAGCTTATCACAGCTCTGCTTTCTTCACATTGAAATCCAGTGTGAAAATCAATTAAAAAGCTGAATAACTGGGAGGGGAGTGACTGTGGATAATCGGCACTGGGCACATTCCTGTCATCAGTAACTGGGAGAACCAGGAAGGTGAGATCCAGGTGTCTCTTTACCCCCGAGTTTTATCCATTCCCACAAACTGGCTGTGTCTGCATCAAGCAGCTAATTGACCTGGGGGCTGAACGGGCAGAGGGAGCTGGAGGCGAGACAGAGACAGAAGCAGAAACAGATGGGACATTCATTGAATTTAATGTGTGTCAGTTGCTTTCAGTGGTGAATGTCTGTCTTGTAAGTTTCACAGGAGACACAGCAATTGGTGTTTTTTATTTCAAGCAGCAAGATTTTAAAAGTAAAAAGATAAAAGCAAATTAATGCGAACGATGGAAATGCTGGAAAAACTTCGCAGCTGGTGAGAGAAACAGAATGAATGTTTCCACATGAATCTTATTTGGATTTTTAAAGTATTATAGCGCCCAGCGTGGGGCTCGAACCTACGACCTTGAGTTTAAGAGTCTCATGCTCTACCGACTGAGCTAGCCTGGAATATGACAAGTCACTCCATATGCCAACATACATGGAGAAACCTGCTGCTCTCCACCTGATGCCTCAGCTTGTTCTGAATTTTAAGGTGTGGAACATAATCGACCTGCAAACGTCCCAAGGTTGCAATGCATTCCTCTCAATCTCCAATAACATAATTCACACCTTCCACGTCTTAGCTGCACCTCCTTCCAAATACTGTGATCGATTTTCCTCAGGATTTGTTCCTGGATTTAATGTTTAGCTGCTTTGTGTCCTCATTTTGAAATCAGATTCGCTTCACTATCCAACACAAATTGAATTACAAACCTGACGGACAAACAATGGAAAACAAGTCACTCGGTAACACAAATCCCATGGTGCTCATTTTCAGATTCACAGTCAGCATTTCAATAAAATAAAGGAATTTTACAGTGAAAACATTTAGAAAGTTGGTGTGACTTTTATTTGTGACTCACTCACTCGGGTATTCTGTAAAAGCTGCTCGGAGGTTTAGTGACCGGGATACAATCTACCTGCGTTTTCCTGAACCTGTGCTCGGTGTATTGGGAGGTTGGTCCGGGTTGGAGTATCTCGCGTCCCAGGAATGGTCAGTGACCCGCTGATTGAAGCTGCAGTCGCCGCTTTCTGCTGACAGCGGGTGATTGGAGAGTGCGGGGCCGGAATATTGCTGCTTTTCTGCTTTTCCCTGTCTCACTCACTGTGGAGCTGAGGAAGAGAGAATAATTGATGGGTTTGTTTGAATCCAATAACTTCATAAATTTCCAATGGATTAGATATCGGTGTATGGTCGGTCTAATTGTTTTCTCAGTGGAGTCAGCAACGTTTCGGGGGTCTTCATATTCAGCTCAAGTATCCAATGACAACCGGGAACTGAGTGACAATGAATGCTGATAGAAAGAAAACAGTGAAAGTTTCATTCCTGGATGGTCTCGAACCACCAACCTTTCGGTTAACAGACGAACATGCTAAAAAATTGCCCCACAGGGACCGATGAAAGCTTAAACAACGGTGTCAGTGAGTTAAAGCTTCAGATTACTGCAAACGGAATGACCATTGTTCTCTATCAGTTTTACTCTTCCAAAATAAAGAGTGGGACATTCATTGTGGATATATGGAAATTGTCTGATCCCACCCATTGCAGGCACACCCATGTCACTGGGAACCAGCTCTCCTACAACCGGTGCAGTCTCCCTTTGAGCCTTTCGTTGTCTTTTCTGCTACCAAGTATTCTGATTGTCCCGAAGCCGATATTAGTTTTGAATTCCTGATGTGCAGTAACGAGAATCCTTTCAATGTCTCAGATCAGTTAATTTCACTGATAACATCAGAGTCAATGTTCCAGCGTCTTAAAGAAGGGAAAAGTGCCTTGACTGTCTCTGGTCAGTCGGACAGTTCACCCTTCATTCTCCCCTGATTCTGGTTCCCAAAGAGTTTCTAAAGATTCACAAAGCTGGAGACTGGGTTTTCTGCTTTGGTTCCCAGTCCATTTTCCCAGCTGCCAACTGACAATATTTTCCAAATATTGAGGAGAGGACAGCAAAGTGGCCTCGAGACAACAATCAGATCAGCCATGATCTTGCTGAATAGCGGAGCAGTTTCAAAGGGCTGAATGGTCTCCTCCTGATCCTCATTCCTCTCTTCCTGTGACACAGCCCGAATCCTGACTTTAGCAAACTGCCTTCGGAATTAATTATCAATTAAATGAAATAAAAACCATCCAACTATTTCCACGTTTCTTATTTCTGTTCATCTGCAAAGATTCACTAAATCTGCAGTCTGAAATGGAACAATAATTGGCCAAGTTGGTGACATCCTTGTTTTCTGGGTGTTTGTAATTCTCAGTGTAAAGTTCTGTTTGTGTCAATGTGGTTCAGTTCCCCGAGGGGTTGAACACATTTTCACCATCACAAACTTTATTCATATTAGCTGTGCAGTTTCATACTAAAATGTTACAGAGAAAAATATCAAGATGAAAGATTGAAGAGGAGTTTGCAATGTTTGGAAGGAGGTGCAGCTAAGAAGTGGAAGATGTGAATGATGTTATTGATGATTGAGAGGAATGCATTGCAACCTTGGGGCTTTTGGAGGTCGATCACCTTCCACACTTTGAAATTCAGAGCAAGCTGAGGCTTGAGGTCGTAAACAACAGTGATCTCCATGGATGTTGGGATGTGGAATACTTCGCTCTTCTTACATGCCTGGCGAGTTCAGTCGATGGCATCTGAGACTTTTAATACCAGGTTGTTGGGTTTGTGACCTGTGCTCAGCGAAATTCCCTTTTTAAACTTTTCTGCTTTCATAGGTGATCCCCAAGTCTCGATTCCTCTGGCAGTGTCACCGCTCAAACTGAGTCTTTCTCCATCCCACTTTGTTAATATCACAGCTGCTGGTTTCTGAGTGAAAACTGCTCTCTGCTTCATTGAAAATCAGAATATTTAATTCTGAGCATTTGGTGCTTTCACCGACGCAGCCTAGGTTTAATTCCCGTACAGGAAAAACTTTTTCCTTTCCACTGTGTGAACTGTCACAATGAACAGGAATTCCTTCTTGAATCAAATCAACTCTGGTAGCGTCTGTGGAGTGAGAAACAGAGTTAATCTTCCAGCTGGATGACCTTTCATCAGAGCTGGAAAAGTCAGAGATGTAACAGGTGGAAAACAAGTCCAGAGGCGGAGGGAGGGGGGTGAAAGGACAAAAGGGAAGGACAGTGATAGGTTACAAGGCATGAGAGAGAAACGGACTAAAGGGATGATGGTGCAAAATGTGGGTGGGAATGGGACAGATTTTTCTTCCTGCTGTTCAAACTGGGACAAATATCACTGATCAACCAATCATAACTGCTCTTTGAAAACAGCACGCCGGGCCGAATGGCCTCTTTCTGCGCTGTAACTTTCTATAATTGTTTCATTTCCATCCTCACTGCTGCTGCCTTCACAGTCATTCCATCATCTTACAACCCATTCCAGCAAAATCCTCACACATCTCCTTGTGTTCTGCTCCTTTAAGGTCATGGGACTGAGTAAATTCAGTGGGAAATTTCCTTCTCATTTAGCACGAGATTTGGAACCAGATCTGGGAAATATTTGTGTCAGTTCAAACAATAAAATCTTCCCTATCACCTCTACATTTTCCCATGCACCACCATCTCTATGGTCATTGCTTTTCAGCCTATCACAGCCCTTCTCTCATTCCCTATCTTCACTTCTGTATTTGTTCACGACCTGTTGCACGGGTGACATTTCCAGCTCGGATGCAAAACTCCAGCTCTCACTCCACTGATTCAGGCGGAGCTGATATGCGTTTTCAGTTTTCAATCAGGAAGTAATGCACATTTATTTTAATCATTCGCATGACATTTATAAGCACCGAATCCGAACCACTAGACTCCCAGGCTTGCAAATTCACAGCCCGGCTTATTCATGCTACCTGTGCATTTTATTTTCATTTCACATCTCTTTCACCAGAGGCACTTTTCTCCCACAAAATGCCACGTTTATTTAGAACATAAACAAGTTCTTCAGCCAATGACAACAGCGATTGGTGTTAGCTGGAGCAGCATTCATTGTCACACAGACCTGGGTTGTCATTGGGTCCTTAAGCGACAAAAAAGGATAGAAATCGCCAACTCTCCTGTTACCTGGCGAGTTCCAACAGATATTTTTTTTATTGAATATTCATTTCGAGTATTCTCCACTAACCCGCTGCCAGCTGAAGGATATCCTCATTTTGCTGAGTGTCCACCTTGTGAAAAGACGAAGAGCAAGTGCAATCCGGTTGTGAGATTCTGCATTCAGATAACATTCAACAACAAGCAGGAGCAATGCAACTTTCCCTTTCATCTAAATGAACAAGTTTCGATAATGTTTCTGCCTGGTTTGAACCAGGGACTTGTCACATATAAGGTGAATATGATAACCACTACACTACAGAAACTCGACACATACACAGTGGAGTACATCTGACTACAATATAGTTTCGTAGCAGCACTTTGGGTCTTTGTTTTGAAGAAATGGAATTCGGCTGTTCTCATTAGGAATGCTGGAGACAGACTGATCAACAATGTCATCATCAAATGGCACATCGCAGTATGAGGACCTTCCACCCATCGTGTCCATGTCCGCGTTTTTCCCCAAAGAGCTAACAGATCCATCTTGCTTCCTTCTCTCTTTCCACGGGTTATTACCTTTGAAGTTCTGTTTCCTAATTTGGTGCCTAGTTCCTCATACTTACTGTGCAGAACTTCTTTCCTGTCCTGTCCATGTCATTGGTACCTACATGTACCATGTTAACTGGATCCACCCCCTCCCAATGCAATTTCCTCTCCATCCCGGAGCAAATGTCCCAAACCCTGGCACCAGGCATGCAACACAGCCTTCTGGACTCTCGCTCTTCATTGCAGAGAAGAGTGTCAATACCCCTCACCATACTGCCCCCTACTGCCACGACATTCCTGTTTGCTCCCCCCAGTTGAACAGCTCCCTGTAGCATGGTGCCAAGGCCAGCCTCCTCATCCACCTTGTATGTTTCCTTTTCACCCACACAGATTGTGAGCACCTCAAGTCTGTTTGACAATTACAAGGTCTGAGGCTCCTTCACTATTGTCTGCTCGGTCCCTTTACCTGCCTCACACACGGTCACATCCTCCTGTCCCTCACTGCTGACCAAAACAGGCGGATCTATTTTTAAAGGCGTGGCTGTCATATGGAATGAAGTACCCAGGTATTTTCCACTTCCCTTATGTTGCGCACTGTCTACAGTTTGGCTTCCAAATCAATAATCCTGATCGCAATTCCTCTCGCTGTTTACACTTTCTGCAGACCAGTTTCTCCTGGATTGCCTTGGTGTCCCACATTCCACAACTGCAATTACACTTGTCTTCCAATGTTACTTATGTTATTTAGTTAACTTAATTTAATTACTTTCTTTATCAACTTCGGGTAATTTCTATGTATGGTACAATTTACTGTGCTTATTAAATGCTTCTGCGTGTATTAACCACACAGCAATATGTTTCAAGTGTTTATTTTAATTATTTTATTTTTAAAGTTTTAGTTAATTTATTTATAGATCTACCTTAACTCCCGTGCCCTAAGCTGGTTATTAACACACTCAGTGCCGAACACAAAGCACTTACCGGCCAGTCAACTTACAATGACATCGCTGTTGTCATTGGCTGAAGAAGCTGTTTGTGTTTTACCTAAACACACCTCTCTGTCGGAGAAACTTGTCTCTGGTGAAAATGGAAAAATAGGCCAAAGTAGCCACTAAGGTTGTTGACAGCTTCACTGATGGTCTCGTGGTTAGGAATTCGGTGGTTTTACTGCTGTGGCCAGCTTTCATTTCCAGTCAGAGAATGACGATTTTGTGAAATTGTTCAAACGAACGTGATTTAATTATTCATTGAAAACAGAAAATACAGAACGGCTCTACCAGAATCAGTGGAGTGAGAGGAGAAGTTTCACATCAGAGCTGGAAATGTCACACATCGAACAGGCCGAGGACAAATACAGAGGTCAAGTGAGGGAGTGAAAGCAGGAGAAGAGAAGGGATGTGATAGGATGTACAGCACGGACGAAAGAGATATTGGTGCAAGCCAAAATATGGGAGTTAATGGGGCAGATTTTACTGCCCACGGTTGACACTGGCACAGAAATTGCTCCTGATCAACCAATCACAACTGCTGCTTGAAAGCAGCACACCAACCGAATTGAAAGCGACACAAAAGCAGCTTGTGGGATTACTTCACCTCCACCTTTTAGCCCATTTCGATCCCTTCTCCCTACCCCACCCCCACTAGTGTCATCTGTCACTGCTCGTCCTGCTTTCTACCCTTAATTAGCACATCCTTCAGCGAATATACCACTGTCAACACCCCTTTGTCCTTTTCTCCATGACATCTTTGGCAATCTCTTCTTTGCCTCCACCTATCACTGGCCCTCTATCCAGCTCTACCTGTCCCAGCCCCTCAAGCAGCTTATATTTCACCTCATTTCTATTTTTCTTTAGTTATGATGGTCCACAGATGCTGTCAGACCTGCTGAGCCTTTCCAGCTATTTTTGTTTTTATTGCACCTCACCATCAGTTTCATGCTCCAACTCACGTCAGTTGTTGTTTTCATTGGCTGAAAAAGACGCTTGTGTTCAATCTAAAGCTGCCATTTTGTTGGGGAAACTTGCCTCTGATAATAAAAGTTTGAAAGTAAAATAAAAGGCAAGGGTATCGTGGATAAGCCAGGCTAAAATACTCGGGAGCAGCTCCCTGGTGGTCCAATGGTTTAGACTCTGCTCTCCTACCACTGCGACTGGCGTTCAGTTCCAATTCAGGAAATGAAAAGTTATTGCTCATGTAAAAACAAACATGAATGACTTCCTGATCGAAAACATCTCTGCCAAAATCTGCGAGGACTGAGAGTTGTACTTTTGCATCAGAGCTGGAAGTGTCATGTGTACAACAGGTCGGGAACAAACACAGAGGCAGAAAAAGGACAGTGAAAGGCTGCAAAGCGCTAATGTACATTTCATTTGAAAACAGGAAATGCTGGAAAATCTTTCCGGGTCTGGCAGCATCTGTGGAGAAAGGAAGAGAGATTATGCTTCTTTGAAGAAGAGTCATATCGGACTTGAAACATTAACTCTGTTTCTTCCTCCATAGATACTGCCAGACCTCCTGAGCTTTTACAGCATTTTCTGTTTTTATTTCAGGTTTCCAGCATCTGCAGAATTTTGCTTTGGCACTTTACTTGATGTTGTCTCTTCTCATCCTTCCAGCCAAAATCAATCACTTCACACTTCCCTACATTAAATTTCAGCTGCCACTTGCCCGCCCAAATAGATTTGTTGAAGAGTCTGAAAGGAGAACCGACTCAAACTGGGAATGAAAGAATGAGAATGAAAGAAAAAGAAAGTGACGGGTTTTGTAGATCCCAGGGGAAAGAGACTCCAGGATCAGTTCATTGTGACAGTTCACACAGCAACAAGAAAACAACATTCCCTGATGAAGGCCAAACCCGGGCGGCAGGAGAGGGAGTGCCGAATAATAGCATGTTTAGTTCAAACACAGAAGACTTGTTCAGCCAATAACAGCATCGAGTGTGTTAGACATGAACATGAAGTGAACAGTGAGGTGAAATAGTGCCACAAGCTGCGGATGTACAACTTTCAATTTCCAAAACCCACCAACCTCATCAATGCAGCTCCTCTGAAACTTTCAAGGCAAATATTGATCCTTTAAAAGGTGTAATTCCCAGAACTATACACAGTCCTCCATGTATGATTTAACCAGGGCTTTTATTGCTGTAACAAACCTTTCCCTTTTTTCTATAGCAGCCTCTATAACAGGTTGTACAACAAGAGGAATTAGAATCTGTGTATAGACTGAGAGAAATGGCGAGATGCTTGATCAGAACAAACTGTTTAAAATTTAAAACAAAAATCTACGGATTAAGTACATTTTTTTGGTTCAGAAACAGTATAGGAATCCTCAGTCCAACTCCTCATGTCATTGGGTCAAGAAAACTTTGTTAAAACTGCAGAATTTAGCAGAGTGGACACTGCAGAAGCTCTTGATTATCTTTCAATATTGCTTTTCTTAACTCAAAGTTTTCAAAAAAGGAATTGTACAATGGCTTGAGACGGGGAAAATCAGGGTTCTGGAGAGAGAGATGGAAACTAGGACGAATTAGAAAGCTCTTTGTAAAAAAGCTTATGACAATGAATCAGTGAGTGAAGGTCCTCTTACTGCGCTGTGCCATTTGATGATGACATTGTTGATCAGTCTGTCTCCAGCATTCCTAATGAGAACAGCCGAATTCCATTTCTTCAAAACAAAGACCCAAAGTGCTGCTGCATGACGTCACAGTTTAACATCCCAGCCGGGTGCCTTTCAGTTTAGAGGGTTCAAGTGACATCCCAGAAATAGCTGTAAATTGGTAAATGGAAGGGAGGGAGGGACTAAAGATAATTAGAATCACCAGGGAAATGGTTCTGAGAAAATTGCTGGAGCTGCAGGCTTACAAGTCCCCACATCCCGATGGACATGATCCTAGGATCTTTAAAGTGGTTAGTGAAATAGTTGATGAGTGGGTATTAATTTTCCAAGATTCTGTAGATTCAGGGAAGGCTCCTTGAGATTGGAAAAATAACAAATGTAATTCTTTTATTCAGGAAGGGAGGGAGACAGAAAAATGAAAACTACTGGCCAGTTAGCTTAAAATCTGTCATGGGGAAAATGTTAAGACGCTAATCTGAATCATGTTATAACAAGACAATAAGAAAAATTCAAGGTATTCTGGCAGAGTCAACATGGTTTTGTTAAAGGCAAATCAGGTGCTGTGTATAATGGGGAACTTGTGGATGTGCTGTACTTAGATTTCCAGGAGGCATTTGATAAGGTGCCACATCAAAGATTATTGCCGGAAGTAAAAGCTCATGGTGTAGTGGGTAGCATATTGGTGTGGATAGAAGATTGGCGAGCAAACAGGAAACAGAATAGGCATAAATGTGTCATTTTCTGGTTGGTATGATGTGACAAATGGTGTGCCACAGGGATCAGTGCTGAGGCCTCAAGTTTCTACAATTTATATAAATGTCTTATTTGAAGGGACCAAGGTAAGGTTACTAAATTTGCTGATGACACAAATATAGGTAAGAAAATAAGTTGTGAAGAGGATATAAAGAGGCTACAAAGGGATACAGATAGGTAAAGCGAGTGGGCAAATATCTGGCAAATGGCAGAGAATGTGGGAAAATGTGAAATTATCCATTTTTGTAGGAAGAATAAAAAAGAAGCTTCTTATCTAAATGGTGAGAGATTGCAGAGCTCTGAGATGTAAAGAATCTGGGTGTCCTAGAGCAGGAATTGCAAAAGGTTAGTGTGCAGGTGCAGCAAATGGTTAGAAAAGCTAATAGAGTGTTATTGTTTATTGTAAGGGGAGTTGAATATAAGCAGGGAGATTATACTTCAGTTATACAGGGCATTGGTGAGATCACATCGGGAGTACTGTGTCCAGTATTGGTCTCCTTATTTAAGGAAGGATGTAAATGCATTGGAAGCAGTTCAGAGAAGGATCACGAGGCTAATATCTGGAATGATCGGGTTGTCTTACGAGGAAATGTTGGAAAGGTCAGGCTTATATCTGCTGGAGTTTAGAAGAGTAAGAGGTGATTCGACTGAAACATATAAGGTCCCGAGGGGTCTTGACAGGGTGGATGTGGAGAGGATGTTTCCTCTTGTGGGAGAATCTAGAACTAGGGGTCACTGTTTAAAAAGACAGGACCACCCATTTAAGGCAGAGATGAGGAGATTTTTTTCTCTCAAATGGTCGTGAACCTTTGGGACTCTTCCCCAAAAGGCAGTGGAAGCAGAGTCGCTGAATATTTTAAAGACAGAGGTAGATTGATTCTTGATAATCAAGGAGGTGAAAGGTTATCTGAGCTGGCTGCGAATGCGGATTTGAGGTTACAATCAGATCAACATGATCTTATTGAATGGTGGAGAAGATTTGAGGGGCCGAGTGGCCTATTCCTGATTTTAATTTGTGTGTAAATTGTGTGAAAGATATTAAAAAGGCTGGACACAACTTGCGTTTAACACAAAGTTAATTTACTTCACTTTAATCCTCAATATTAACCCCATTAACTGGGCTGGAGTTTATTAACATCAGCAGAACAGACCCCAATGAAAATCATTCAGACCTGGGAGTGAGTAAAATACAATCAGTGCAGTTACTTGTGAACTCACTGCTGTGTCAGCAGGTAGGATGACTGAGTGAATCCTGAACCACACTTAGATGAGGTGAATAGTCTCTCCCCAGTGTGAAGTTGCCAGTGGACAGTGAGTTGAGATGATTACCTCAGTCCCACAGTGAGAGCACCTGAACGGTGTCTCGTCGGTGTGAAACAGTTCCCGGGAACGCTTAAAGCATTCCCCACATTCTGGGCAATTAAAATGTCTCTGGTCATTGTGAACTCGCTGGTGTTTCAACAGGGTGGATGACTGAGTGAATCCCTTTCCACACTCAGAGCAGGTCTCTCCCCACTGTGAGTGCGCTGGTGTTTAGTGAGGTCAGATGAATGTTTGAACCCAGTCCCGCAATGAGAGCACCTGAACGGTCTCTCCCCAGTGTGAATTCGCTGGTGTTTAGTGAAGTCAGATGACCACCTGAACCTACTCCCGCACTGAGAGCACTTGAATCGCCTCTGGTCTGTGTGAACATGTTGATGGTACATCAGTTCACTGGAACTGTTATAGCACTTCCTGCAGTCTGGACATTTAAAAGGTTTCTCATCAGTGTGAACTCGCTGGTGTATCAGCTGGTTGGATAGCTGAGTGAATCCCTTCCCACAATGGGAGCAGGTGAATGGCCTCTCCCCAGTGTGACTGCGTCGATGAGTTTCCAGCTCTGAAGGGTAATAGAATCCCTTCCCACAATCCGCACACTTCCACGATTTCTCCCTGTTGTGACTGTGCTTATGTTCTGACAGGCCAGACGATTGGCTAAAGCTTTGTCCACACACAGAACACGTGTACGGTTTCTCCCCACTGTGAACGATGTTTTTTCCTTCCATGTTCAAAATCCAATGGTATTCAGGTTACGATAAATTGGGTGACTCCGTCAGGTCCTGAGCTGATGTCTGGTTTGAGTTTCCCAACTGCAAATGCTCGTCTTCTAATCCCCTGTGAAATTGATTTAAAACAGAAAAAAGGGAGTGAGAGAGAACCCACAAAAACACAAAGGCAGGTTGTGAAATTGAGCTGAATGAATCTGGGAATTTGTGGGGCTGGCACGAGGAAAAAGTGACCATGAAAACTGCTGGATTGTCATAAAAACCCAACTGGTTCACTTAATGTCCTTCAGGAAAGAGAACCTGCCACCCGGTCTGGGCCTACACAAGGCTTTGGGTTCTATGTGAGGCTGAGGGAGATGGGAGTAGAAGGATTGAAGGAAAGGGATTTTATATTTCTATAACTAGAAAGAGTCCCCCAAATCCTCAACCTCCACTAACTAGGACCAGGGTAGCAGGTGTATGTGAACACCATCTCCTCCAAGTTCCCCTCCAAATCACACACCGTCCTAACTTGCCCGACATCCAGTACTGGATGAACAGAAATTTCCTCCATTTAAACATTGGGAAGATTGAAGCAATTGTTTTCAGTCCCCACTACAAACTCCACTCCCCAAACACCGACTCCATCCCTCTGCCTGCCAACTGTCTGAGACTGAACCAGACTGTTCACAACCATGGTGAAATATTTCACCTCAAGATGAGCTTCCAACCACATATCTTTGCCGTCTCCAAGAGTGGGTTTCCATCTGTGAGGATACTGAGACCTCACACTGTATATTTTTTTAGAAAATAGATATAGATATCCTCATGGCTATTTCTAAAATTTTAAAAACTGGACAAGGACCTTTTAAAATGGCTGAAGCTGTCTGTGACCACTGAACAAAAGATGATGCCTGGTATTATTGGAGAAATTTGGAACTCGCTATCTCTGAAGAGGCATTCATGACCCACTGTGGGCTGCACAGGCCAAATTCAAAGACAGCTATCCAAAGCCATCTGCATTTCATAACCCGGGCTGGCCAACAGGAGTCCAATCGTCTGCTGACACAAAGGGCCCCGCCACCTTACTTTTAATTCTTAATGATTGAGACATTTAATCATCTCGGGGACCCAGTTAAGGGATACACATCCCTTGTCAAAGACAAGGTGGGAGTCATGGGACATGGACCTCCAGCTTGTGTAACCAGTAATATTGCCTTGCTGCACTGATAAACCTCAGTTTGCCATTTTAACTTCTACAAGCAGCAAACAGAAAAGGTGTTCTGCCCAGATTGAATACCTGGCCATATCTACACTGTCTCTGCTGGAACATCTGTGCCTTCGCCTACAAGACTGATTCATCTCTGCATAGCTATCTCATCTCGTGAAGCCAACTCCATCGGAAACATGAATTATATAGCATCAGTTTTCAACCTGCTGACCTCCATGAAGGAACACCTCACTGGACTTTGATTCCAGACTCTGGGACCCACATAAAATACAATTTTTCTCTGTGGTCCCTGCCCTGTAAATCTTTCTTTTCTCCATCCCTCTTTAACTGTATGAATGCAAAGGAGCCACATTGCGATCGCCACCCATGTTTTGAGTGTGTGCAAATGAACTAACCCTTTGAGTTTGTCCTATCTGAAGTTTGCTGTGGGGTTATTAATAGAAATTAGATTGCATGAAAACCGAGGGTTGAAGAATACTTATAAAGAGGGAAGCAAATCAAAAACACCTTTCCTTTTACAAGTGGGTGGTGAGAGAAATCAGTGTGGTTTAAATTACCCCCCTCCTGACCCGAACACATCTCAATAACGTCATTCAACTTGGCCCTGTCTCAGCACGTTTCTGAACTCTCACCCACTCCTTTGTGGCCTCTAAACTTGACTGGCTGGCCTCCCATATTCAACCTTTGATGACCTGGAGTTTATCGAAACCTCTGCTGCCTGCGTCCTCTGCACTGAGTCCCATTCACTCACCCATCATCCTGTCCTCACTGACCTACATAGGCTCCCGGTTAAACAACAACTCAAATTTAAAATTCTCATCCTTCTTTTCAAACCCCTCCATGGCTTTGCTCTCCCCTATTTCCAGTCAAATAGATGTTTGAATCTTTTTCCACAGACAAACATACTTTCAGGTTCTGATGAATCGAGTGACTGTCAGGTTTTGATCTGATGTTTCGTTTGAGTTTCCCGCCTTCAAATCCTGTTCTTCTAATATCCTGCAAAAAAAAAATCATCCCTCTCAGTCCAAGAATAGAAATTGAGCAGAGACAAACACTTCTGTTGGTTTGAGTTTGCTGTGTGCAAATCCTCCCCTTCTAACCCCCTGTAAAAGGAGTTTCCAAAATCTATCCCTGTCAGTCCAGGATAGAAATTCACAAGATTGTCTCCTCCTGCTACCTGGACCAGGATGACCGCGCATGCGCCCTGCTGCATTAAAAAGGGCCTCCAGCCTGTCGGCGCGTCCCTGCAGCTGTTACCGAGCCGTTCGTTGCTAAGGCGAGCCAGATAGGCTCGTATTCGGCTTTTGAGGCCTCCACTGGGTGTTTATGAAGCCTCCCCACCCACCCCGTCACCTCCATTACCTCCAAAACTCGGCCATATCTCTCCGATTGCACAGGCCAAATAACCACCGCCCCGCAACTGCAGCACCGACACTGCGCATGCACGGTCGGACACTAAACTGCGCATGCGCTATTCCCAATTCGCCTGTGCGCCTGCGCAAGGGGTTCATTGAGTGCGAATAGGGCACATTCCGTCTCGCCGCGAATCCTGGGTACGATCACCGCCATTGAAAGGAAATATTCAATCAAAAATAATGTTATATGATCTGATTACGATTGGAGTAATAGGGCCAAGATAGAAAATTATTAAATCAATTGATGCAGCAGCCAAAGCACACGAACCCTCCAGCAGTTCTGTCCTGGGTGCAATTAACAGCAGAACAAACCCCGACAGCAAGATCTGAACTCACTGGAATCTCAGCAACTGGGGTGTGAACAAGTGATTTTTTTCCCCACATACGAGACATCTAATCTGTGTCTTGCCAGAGTCTACTAATTGTGGATCAAACCCTTTGAACTTTTACAGCTGGAGCTTTAACAGGTGAGGAAACTGTTCACTTCACTACACTTCACTTCACACACACAAAGTATCTGACTGGTCTCTCTCCATTGACTGTGCTGCTGTCTCAGTAAATGGGATGACCGAGTGAATGCCTTCCCACTTTCAGTTGGTAAACTGTCTTTTCACAGTGGGAATTTACCTATGGGTTACCAGCTCACACATGGATCTCATTCTGGTAAGAAGTTCCACATTTTCAACGCTTTACATTGAAAGAAAAGCAAAGTACCGCAGATGCTGGAAATCTGAAATTGAAACAGAGAATTCTGAAATTCTTATCATATTTGGTCATATATGTGGAGACAGAATCATAGTTTATATTTCAGGTCTGTGGCTTTGCATTAGAACTGCATAACTGAATAAAAATCAATAGTCTGGGACATTCACTCTATTTCCATTTCCATAGATACTGATGAGTGTTTCCAATATTTTCTGTTTTAAGTTTGGATTTCCAGCAGCTGCAGTATTTTGGGTCACTGTGAATCAGTTGTCTCTCACTTAACGTTACCTGGTTAAACAGATAAAATGTAGAGCCTTTAATTAATGAGACAGCAGTTACTGTCATCCTGTTTGACGTGAAATGAAACAAAATGCCAATTGCTCACTTTTATATATTCTTTCATGGGATGTTGGTGTCGCTGTCAAGGGCAGCATTTGTTGTCTATCCCTAAGCACTCTTAACAGAGTGACTTTCTAGGCCATTTCAGAGGGCAGTCATGAGTAAATCCACATTTTTGTGAGCCTGGAGTCACATGTAGTTCAGATTGGGTAGGGATGGTACATTTCGTTCCTTAAAAGATATTAGTGAACCAGATGGATTTTCGTGACAATCAAAGAACAATTCACCATTACTGAGACTAGCTTTCAATTCCAGATTTATTAATTCAATTCCCAATTCACCAAAGCTCATTCAACAGCACATTCCAATCCCGTGAGCCCAACCACCACGAATGACAAGGAAAGTGGATGATTGGGAAACACCACCACCTGCAAGTTCCCCTCTATTCTAAACATCATGCTGACTTGGAACTATATCGCCGTTACTTCACTGTCACTGGGTCAAATTTCTGGAACTCCCTCCCTAATAGCACTGCGCGTGCACCTGTACCACATGGACTGCCGTAGTTTAAGAAGATGGCTCGCCACCATCTTCACAAGGGGAAATTAAGGATGGGCATGATATATATATTGCCCGAGCAAGTGACACCCGCATCCCATGAAAGGATAAAAAGAAATGAAATCACAAATGGTGGCGGAATCTGAAGCCTTGTGCCTGGGCCTCTGGATTAATTCTCCCTGATTTTATCACTATGCCAATTCCATCCCGAAACAATTGAAGGGCAAATTTTCCGTGTGAGATCTCACTGGCTAATTTCACATTTAAAGCAAACACTATGATCATTGCACTCGGGAAATCCGTGTCCCACATCCCGGACAGAGGGGAAATGGCCATATATCTATCACTCTCATTGACAACCAGAAAATGCTGGAAATACTCAGCAGGTCAGGCCGAGACTGTGGAGAGAGAAACAGTTATCAGTTCAGGTCGTTGAAGTTTCATCAGAACTGGAAAGAAGCTGTAGGTGTTACAGATTTTCAGAAAGTTCATAGACAGGGGAAGGGGGAGGGGAGAGAACTGAAGGGAAGGTTTGTATCGGGTGGAAGACAGGAGAGAATAAATAACAAAAGGGATGAGGATGAAAGGCAAAAGCGATGAAGATGGAACTAGTAAAGGAACTAAAGATGGGAAAGTAATTCTGTATCTGTCATCTATTTCTGCTCAGATTGGAAATGTGTTGCTTCCCTGTTGATCCATTTCACTTCTGTCCCAAACTGAACACTCTCAACCCTTCTCCGGCATTACCTTTTACAAACATTTAATTGAACAAACACACACAAGGCACACGGAGAACGGAGGGGGGCGGGGGGTGGGGGCGGGGAGCGGTGGAAGGTGATGTTTGACTTGGTGGGGAACTTCCAGGCGGTGATATTCCCATCTTTCTGCTGCCCTTGTCCTTCTGGTTGGGAATGGCTGTGGGTTCGAAAAGTGCTGTCTAAGGAGCCTTGGTGAATTCCTGCAGTGCATCTTGTAGATGGTACTCACTGCTGCTCCTGTGCGTCGGTGGTTGAGGAACTGAATGTTTGTGGATGTGGTGCCAATCAAGCGGGCTGCTTTGTCCTGGATGGTGTCAAGCTTCTTGAGAGTTGTGGGAGCTGCACTCATCCAGGCAAGTGGAGAGTATTCCATCACACTCCTGATCTGTGTCTGGTAGTTTGTACACAGGCTTTGGAGAGTCAGGAGGTGAGTTACTCACCACAGGATTCCTAGCCTTTCACCTGCTCTTGTAGCTACAGTAATAATATGGCAATCCAGTTCAGTTTCTCGTCAATTGTAACCCCCAGGATGTTAATAGTGGAGGATGCAGCGATGGTAATGCTATTGAATATCAAGAGGTGATGGTTAGTTTCTCTCTTGTTGGAGATGTTCATTACTTGGCACTTGTGTGGCGCCAATGTTACTTGCCATTTTTCAGCCCAAGCCTGGATATTGCCCAGTTGAAAAGGAACAAAAACGGAGCCAGGTTGGTGTCATTCTTGCTTTCTGAGTGTTTTTCTCCCCTGAGAAACAAAACTTGTGCTCTGTCACTCTTGGTGTATATGTCTCTGTGTGTTCCTCTGTGTTTGTCAATGTGGTTCAGTTCCCGATTTTTACCAATCTAAACACTAACTCATTCGTCGTGTATTTTCATATTAACATTGTACAAAGTAAAAAGAACAGTGTTAAAACATGCAAGACGAGACCTATTTCATTGTTTATTTATTTATTTCAATGGAGACTGATCATAAGAAGGTGTAGGATCAGAAGTCGGCCATTCACCCAATTGAGTCTGCTCCACCATCCGATGAGATCATGGCTGATCTGATAGTCCTCAACTCCACTTTCCTGCCTTTTCCCCATGACCCTTGATTCCCTTACTGATTAAAAATCTGTCTATCTCAATCTTGCATATACTTAATGATCCAGCCTCCACAGCCCTCTGCGGCAAAGAATTCCAGAGATTCACTCCCCTCTGAGAGAAGAAATTCCTCCTCATCTCTGTTTTAAATTGGCGACCCCTTACTCTGAAATTATGCCCTCTGGTCCTAGACTCTCCCACAAGGGGAAACAACCTCTCAGCATATACCCTGTCAAGCCCCCTTAGAAAATTAAATGTTCCAAACAGGTCACCTCTCATTCTTCTAAACTCCAATGAGCACAGGCCCAACTTACTCAACCTCTCCTTATAAGAAAATCCCTCCATACTCGGGATCAACCCAGCGAACCTTCTCTGGACTACCTCTAATGCCACTATATCTTTCCTTAGATAAGTGGACCAAAAATGTTCAAAATATTCTAGGCATGGTCTAACTAATGCCTTGTATAGTTTTAGTAAGGCTTCCCCTTGTTTTATACTCCATTCCCTTTGAAATAAAGGCCAACATTCGATTTGTCTTCTCTATTACCTGTTGAACTTGTATGCTAGCTTTTTGTGAGGGCCCCCAAATCACTCTGTGCTGCAGCCTTCTGCGGTCTTTCTCTATTTAAATAATATTCAGCTCCTCTATTCTTCCTGCCAAAGTGCATAAACTCGCATTTTCCCACATTATATTCCAACTGCCAAACTTTTGCCCAGTCACTTAACCTGTCTATATCCCTCTGTATTCTTTCTGTCATCCTCACCACTCGCCCTCCCACCTAATTTTGTGTCATCCACAAACTTGGTGATAATACATTCACTTCCCTCATCCAAGTCATTAATATATTTTGTAAATAATTGTGGCCCCAGCACTGACCCCTGTGGCACTCCACTAGTTACAGGTTGCCATCCGGAAAATGCCCCCCTTATCCCAATTCCTTGTCTTCTATTAGTTAGCCAATCCTCTATCCATGTTAATATACTACCCACAAACCATCTTATTAAGTAGCCTTTTGTGTGGTGCCTCATCGAACGCCTTTTGGAAATCCAAATATATACATCTACTGGTTCCCCTTGTTACCTCCTCAGAGAATTCTAATAAATTTGTCAGGCATGATTTCCTCATCGTGAAGCCATGTTGACTCGGCTTGATTATATTATATATTTTTTAATGCTCTGCAATTACATCCTTTGTAATAGGCTCCAACTTTTTCCAAATGACAAATGTTTATCTCACTGGGTGATAGTTACCTGTTTTTGGTCTCCCTTTTTGAATAAGGGTGTCACATTGGCAGTTTTCCAATCCTTTTGTACTTTTCCAGAATCTAAAGATTCTTGGAGGATTACTACCAGTGTATCCATTATCGCTGTAGCTATTTCCTTTAATATTCAAGGATGCAGCCCATAAGATCCAGGGTTCTTATCGGCCTTTAGCCCCATTAGTTCCACTAGTACATTTTCTCTCGTGATAGTTATTAGTCTCTCATCCCCACCACCCCCCACACCGATACTTTTGGACCTTGATTATTTAGTATTTTTGGAATGCTATTAGTGTTTTCTACCGTGAATACTGATGCAAAGTACTTAGTCAACTTCTCTGCCATTTCCTCGTTCCCCATTATTATTTTCACAGCCTCATTCTCTAAGGGGCCCATGTTCACTTTGGCCTCTCCCTTCCTTTTTATCTTTTTAAGGAGCTCAGGATCACACAGAAATGTGATATTCCACAAAGCAGTTACCCAATGGGATTTAGTCTCCTCAGCATAGAGGAGAGCGCATTGTGAGCAGTGAATACAAGATACTGATTTGCAATAAGTACAAGTAAATCACTGTGTCACCTGGAAAGTGTGTTTGGGGCCCAGAAATGTGTGGTGGGAGGAGGTGAAAGGGTGGGTGCTGCATCTGCTGGGCCTTTATGGAAATTATTCACAATGATGTTCAATGAACACAAGAAATAGGAGCAGGGGTAGACCATACGGTCTCTGAGTCTGCTCCACCATTAAATTATCTTCCAGCTCATCTATACTTTCCCACCCTATTCCCATATCCATTGATTTTCTTAGTGTCCAAATATTCCTGGACTTCCAGCTTGAATATGGTCAAGATGGAGAACACTAGATTCAATTCAAGTTTTAATCTGGAAAATGTGCAAACAAGGTGCACATGAATTGCAAATTCACCTCCTCACTGCTTGGTAATCATGTTAACTGAACTTTCCACTGGCCCCGTGCTGAAATCTTGTCATTCTCTGACAGGTATTCTTAATGGTATAAGTGGCGGGTTTAGAATGAAAACCGCGCTCTGATGCATTGTCAGGGTAAGAGACAACTTTGTAGCTGATTCATAATGTCACAGAATGGCTCATTGGATTGGCTCATTTCATCTCACTTTATTTCAGCTAATGAGAGATTGTCTCAAATAGAGGATGGTGAATAATAGCTCTAAACCACAGTCCTCTCTCCCACTGCCGTAGTGATCCTTACTACATACAGGAATTTGGGACATAGTGACTTTGATGCTCGGATTAGCTCTGTCTCCATATTATAGAAAGGAGCGAGAAGCACTGGAGAAGGTGAAAAAAGATTTACTGAAATGATGCCAGAATTGGAAAGTTCTATCAATCAACAAAGATTGAACAGGTTGAAAAAGTTTTTCCTGGAAAAGAGAGTGAGAAATGACCAGAATGAGGCCTTTAAGATAATCAAATGGTTTGACAGGGTAGACAAGTGGAGGATGTTTCCATTTGTGAATGGATGAGAATAAATATAAGTTAGTCATTAATAAATCTAAAGTGTAAATCAGGAGCAATTTCATTCACCAGAGATAATGCAGAATGTGCTGTAAATACTCAGCATTTTACGAGCATCTGTAGATTGAGACACAGTTAAGTTTTCAGGCCTGTGCATGATGTAATGCAGTTCTGATGGAAAGCCATAACCCTGAAATGTGAACTATATTCCTCCCTCCACAGAAACTACCAGATCAGCTGAAAATTCCAACATTTTCCATTCTTATTTCAGATTTACAGCGCTTGCTTTTCTATAACTGTAGGTGGTTCTGAATGTAGAAGTTGTTAGCAGAAGGGGTTGAGATCCCAGTATGAGCTGGGAACCTATGGGTAACACCACACTGTGAAATGATCGTTCACTGGCTGAATTGCTGCATTTTTGCTGACAATACGGAGTTTAAAAGCTCTGTGAAAAATCACTTGTCCACACCGCCTGCTGAGACTCCAGTAAGTTCACATCTAACTATAGGGTTGTTCTGCTGTTATTTACACCTGGGACAGAAGCATGGTGGAGGACCTGTACACTTTATTTGTCATACTTAATAGTGTTATATCTTGGTCCTGTGACTCCAATCGTCATCGGATCACAAATAATAATTTTCTATTCAAAACTACGGTCTTTCAAAGGCGACGGGGCTACCCAGCATTCAAGGGGGAGCGAAATGTGCCCTATCCTCACTACAGCAACTCCAGGCGCATGTGCATTGCGGTACGTGCTTGGAGCATGCGCATTGCGGTCTATTTCATGAGCTTGCGCACCGCTGGTCTGTGACTGAAGCTGCTCAGAGCGGGTGAGATAATGTCGAGTGGAGCAAACTAACAGAGTTAATGGGTGTGTGAGGAGGAATGGAGCCAGCGGAGTGGTCAGGGAGGTTTCATAAAGACACAGTGCAGGCCGCAGACCCCAAATAACAAGGTACCGGTCTTGTGTTTGCGGAGAACGGGCCGAAAAATTCTGGATTTCTCCCTTCGCCAGGCCCGGGGTAACGGCCGCCATCTTTATAGGGGGCAATGTGCAGCAGGGCGCATGCGCGGTCATCCTGGTCCAGGCAGCAGAAGGAGACAATCTTGTGCATTTCTATCCTGGACTGACAGGGATGGATTTTGGAAACTCCTTTTACATGGGCTTAGAAGGGGAGAGTTCACAGATGGTAAAGTCAGGCCAAACATCACATTAAGATCTGACAGAGTCACTCAATTTAGCAGGACCTGGATCCTCGTTTTCTAATGCTCTGTACAAACCATTTCCCAAACCTGTCACTGTCAGCCCAGGATAGACATTCCCGACCTGGATATTATCGGCCGCTGAGTATAAGCCTTGAGCTCCAGGTCATTACTACTCAGTGTGTAAAAACGTTCTTCCTCACATGCCCCCTGTATCTCTTGCCTAAAATCTGAAATCTCTGTCCCCTAAACCTTTTACAATCAATTAATGGGAACAGTTTTTCTTTATCTCCCTTATCTAAACTGATCATAATCTCTACATCTCTATTACCCTTACCCCTCACTCTCCTTTGCTGCAAGGAGAACAACCCCAGTTTCTCCAACCTGACCTTGCAATTAAAACCCCTCATCCCCTGAACCATTCTGGTAAATCATCTCTGCACCCTCTCAAAAACCCTCACATCCTTCATAATGTGTGGTGATCACTGGTTTGCACACACCCAGATGTTCTGTGTTCGTGTGTGTGACATCATAAGAACATAAGAAATAGGAACAGGAGTAGCCCATTCAGCCCCTTGACCCTGCTCCGCCATTCAATAAGACCCTGGCTGATCTTCTTGTGTTTTGATTCCCAAATTCCCATCTAACACTGATAACCTTTGATCCCTTTGCCTAACAAGAATCTGTCTACCTCTGCCTTTAAAATACTCAGTGACCCCACCTCCTGAGGCAGGGAGTTCCAAAGTTGCATAACCCTCTGAGAGGAAATAAAAATCTCCTCATCTCTGTCCTAAAAGTGTGACCCCTAATTTTAAAACAGAGCCCCCTAGTTCTGGACTCACCCACAAGAGGAAACATCCTTTCCACGTCCACCTTGTCAGGGCCATTCAGGGTCTTACATACTTCAATCAAATCATCCTTCACTCTTATAAACTCCAGTGGAAATAAGCCCAGTCTGTCCAACCTTTCCTCATAAGACAACCCACACATTCCAGGTATCAATCTACGAAATGTCCTTTGAACCATCTCCAATGTATTTACACTCTTCCTTAAATAAGGAGACTAAAACTGCACACAGTATTTAAGGTGCGGTCTCATCAATGCCCTGTATAACTGAAGCATAACATCCTTACTTTTATGTTCAATCCCTCCCGTAATAAAGGATAGCATTCCATTAGCCTGCTTAATTATTTGCTGTACCTGCAGACTAACTTTTTGTGACTCATGTACTAGAACACCTAGATCCTACTGCACCTCAGAATTTAAGTAATATTCTGCTTTTTTGTTCTTCCTGCCAAAGTGAACAACTTCACATTTTCCCACATTAAACTCCATTTGCCAGACCTTTTCCCACTCACTCAACCTATCTATATCCAACGGCAACCCCCTCATGTCCTCTTTGCTGCAGGATGTAAAATTCAATCATATTGTGTTCACTGCTACCTAGGGGTGCCTTTACTCTGAGATCATTAATTAATCCTGTCACGTTACACAATACCAAGTCCAATATAACCTGCTCTCTGCTTGGTTCCTGAACATGCTGCTCTAAGAAACTATCTTGAAAGCATTCCAAGAGCTCCTCATCCAGGCTACTACTGCCAATCTGATTTTTCCCAGTTTATATGCAGATTAGAATCACCCATGATTATTGCCGTCACTTTATCACAAGCACACAATATTTTCTTTTGAATACTTTGTCCTACACTGTGGCTAGTGTTAGGAGGCCTGTAGACCATTACCACAAATGACTTTTTCCTCTACTATTCCTCATCTCCACCCAAACCGATTCTACATCCCGATCTCCTGAAGCAAGGTCATCTCTATCTATTGCATCAATGCCCTTTCTGATTAACAATGCTACCCCTCCACCTTTACCTAGCTTCCTATTCTTCTTGAGCATCTTGTACCCCTCAATATTAAGGACCCAATCGTTGTCATCCTGCAGCCAAGTCTCCATAATTACGATCAGACCATATTTATTTACTTCAGTGTGGGTCATCAATTCATTTACATTGTTATGAATGCTACGTGCATTCAGATAGAGAGCCTTCAGTTTTGTCTTTTTGTTACATTTGTAACATTTAGTCTTGCCTGTTCTCAGGCTTTATCTCAGTCCTTTCCTGCCATTCTCTGACTCTCATTTCTCATATTTCTATTGCTCTCCTGTCTTGACTCTACACCTTGAATTGCTGCCTCCACCCAAGCTTGACCCCTCACCGCTCTTGTTTAGTTTAAATCACACATCGACTATTAAACGGTGACATCACCCCGCTCCCCGGGTATTTCCTCAACTGGGAGATTTTTCTCTGACTCCAGTGCTTCTGATATCTTTCCAGCTGCAGGCTCCAGCAGGAGAGTTTCAGATTGAAAACAGTGAGATAGTTTCAGAGTTGAGTATTTTTCACCATTCATCTACAATTTAGAGCTTTTAGTTGGCTCCAGGGCTGGTGTGATTCCTTTACTGTGGATCTGAATCCATGTCCATCTATTGCTCTGTTTCACCTCTGCCCTCCCTGATCACCTCTCTGCCATTGTCTAACTTCCTCTGTCTCTAATACTGGGTGTATTTTAATTATGTTTAGTATTTTACTGTTACTCCTGCTGACCCTGTCTAAATGAGGTTTCCACTGCTGTCCATCCCCAGACCATGTGCTGCTGGCTTCCCAGCTTTATCTTCCCACAGTATCTCTCATAGTCAGGAATTGTTTTTCCTGTGCTATAGTCCATTTCTCTCCCACTTCTGAGCTTATTTTGACCATCAAATTCTGCACCATTTTTATTCCCCCTAATTCATTCTGCACACCCTGAAATGTTAACTCCACAGATACTGCCTGACCTGCTGAGTATTTCCAGCATTTGCTCTTTTTATATCCGATTTCCAGCAGCTGCAGTATTTTGCTATTATTTTATTGCAGGCGTTGCTCACAGAACCGAGTCTAGAAACACAGATGGACCAATTAAGAGCCAGTTTGTATCATGGTGGGTGTCAGTTACAGAAGTTGGTCCCTGGCCTCCAGTGTTGGTCCTTTTTCATCTAGTCACAGAATCATTGAATGATTACAATATAGACGGAGGCCATTCAGCCTGTTGTGCCTGTGCTGGCTCTCTGCAAGAGCAAATCAGCCAGTCCCACTCCCCGGCCCTTTCACTAACAAGACCAGAAAATGTTGTCAATCCCCGGTTACCTGTGGAGAAGATGATGTTTGACCTTCTCGAACCGCTGCAGTCCTTGTGATGAAGCTGCTCCCACAATGCTGTTAGGTGAGGAGTTACAGGTTATTCACCCTGTAATGATGAAAGAACAGTGATATATGTCCAAATCAACAATAATTTGTATTTCTATAGCACCTTTTGTGTAACAGAATGTTCCAGGATGTTTCACCGGAATGTTATAAGGAAACATTTGAGAACGAACCACAAATAGAGATATCAGGGCAGATTAACAAATGTGAAGTTGAAAAGGTAAGTTTTAAGGATTATCTTAAAGGAGGAAAGTGAGGTGGAGAGGTTTATGGAGGAAATTCTAGAGTTCATGGTCTTGGCAGCTGAAGGTGCGGCCAACAAAGATGAAGGAATTAAAATTGGGAATGCTCAGGAGGTCGGAATTAGAGAAGTGTAGATATCTGGGAGGGTTGTGAGGCTGGAGGAGATTACAGAGATAGGGAAGGAGAGACCATGGAGGAGTTTGAGAACAAGGATGAGAATTTTGAAAATGAGGTTCTCCTTATCCCGGAGCCTTTGCAGGTCAGTGAGCACAGGGGTGATGGGTGAACAAGACATGGTGTGAGTAAGCACACGGGCAGCAGAGTTTTGGATGACCTCAAGAGTACAGGGAGATTGAATGTGGGAGGCCGGCCGGGAGTGCGTTAGGATAGTTAAGTCTAGAGGTATCAAAGGAATGGATGAGAGTTTCAGCAGCAGATGAGCTGAGACTGGGGCGGAGTCGGGCGATGTTACTGAGGTGGAAATAGGCGGTCTTGGTGATGATGTGGATATGTGGTTGGAAGCTTATCTTGTGGTGAAATATTTCTCCATGGTTGTGAACAGTTTGGTTCAGTCTCAGACAGTTATCAAGGAGAGCGACACTGCCACCTCTCCCCCTCTCTCTCTCTCTATGTTCTTCCCTAGAGGCCAGAGTCTTGTGTAGGCCCAGACTGGATGGCAGGTTCCCTTCCCTGAAGGACATTAGTGAACCAGTTGGGTTTTTATGACAATCCAGCAGTTTTCATGGTCACTTTTCCCTAGTGCCGGCCCCACAAATTCCCAGATTCATTCAGCTCAATTTCACAACCGGCCTTTGTGTTTTTGTGGGTTCTCTCTCACTCCTTCTGTTCTGTTTTAAATCAATTTCTCAGGGCATTAGAACAGGAGGATTTGCAGTCGGGAAACTCAAACTAAACATCACATCAGGATCTAACGGAGTTGCCCAATTTATCGTAACCTGAATATGATCAGATTTTGAACATGGAAGGAGAAAACACCGTTCACAGTGGGGAGAAACCGAACTCTGTGTGGACGAGGCTTCAGCCGATCTTCTGACCTGATGGAACATAAATGCAGTCACACTGGAGAGAAACCATGGAAATGTGGGGACTGTGGGAAGGGATTCAAATACCCATCTGACCTGGAAAAGCATCAGCGCAATCAGACTGGGGAGAGACCGTTCACCTGCTCCACATGTGGTAATGGATTCACTCAGTCATCCAACCTGCGGAAACACCAGCGAGTTCACACCGATGAGAGGCCTTTTGAATGTCCAGATTATGGGAAGTGCTATAAAAGTTCCGGGGAACTCATGTTCCATCAACGTATTCACACTGATGAGAGACCATTCAGGTGCTCTCACTGTGAGACTGGGTTCAACACATTATCTGATCTCACTATACATCTGAGAATTCACACTGGGGAGAGGCCGTTCACCTGCTCCCAGTGTGGGAAGGGATTCACTCAGTTATCCCATCTGCTGACACACCAGCAAGTTCTCACTGAGGAGAGACTTTTCAAATGCCCATGTCGTGGGAAGTGCTATAAAAGTTCCAGGGAACTAATGTGCCATCAACATGTTCACACTGATGAGAGACCATTCAGGTGCTCTCACTGTGGGACTGGGTTCAAGACATCATCTCAGCTCACTGTGCACCAGCGAACTCACACTGGGGAGAGGCCGTTCACCTGCTCTGAGTGTGGGATGGGATTCATTCAGTCATCCCACCTGCAGACACACCAGCGAGTTCACACTGGGGAGAGACCTTTTAAATGCCCAGACTGTGGGAAGTGCTATAAAAGTTCCTGGAATCTGATGTACCATCAACGTGTTCACACTGACGAGAAACCGTTCGCCTGCTCCAAGTGTGGGAAGGGATTCACTCAATCATCTCAATTGCTGACTCACCAACGAGTTCACACTGATGAGAGACCTTATAAATGCCCAGACTGTGGGAAGTGCTATAAAAGTTCCGGGAACCTGATTTCCCATCAAAGTGTTCACACTGACGAGAAACCATTCAGGTGCTTTCACTGTGGGACTGGGCTCAAGACATCATTTGAGCTCACCGTTCACCAACGAATTCACACTGGGGAGAGGCCGTTCATCTGCGCTGATTGTGGGAAGCGATTCACTACCTCATCCCACCTGCTGAGACACCAGCGAGTTCACGAGTAACTCTTTCGAGTTATCAACAGTCACAGATTGCAACTCTTTCGAGTACAATCACAGTTCTTGGTTTCCGGGAGTGGGACATGAACCCACAACCCTCTGATTCAAAGGCGAGGGTGCTATGAACTGAGCCACAGCTGACACCTCCGCGAGTTCACTAGTAACTGTAGTGATTGGATTTTGCTGTTAATCACATCCAGACTGAACCATGTTCTTTGGGGTCTGTTTCTCCTGATGTTCATTGACTCCTAATATTCTGGATGAAGTTAAATAAATCAGCTTTTTATTAAACACAGTGTGTGTTGAATCTTTTAAACATCTCTGATTGTTCCATTTGAAGGGCTCTCCTTCTCCCCTGTCTCCTCCATCCTCACCTCCAACAACAAGTGTGAGGAGCTCATGGAGCTTCTTTGTCACGAGGTTTGAGACAATCCAATCAGCTGCCTCTGCTGCTTCCCTCCCTTCCACTAGCCCAACGGGCCAAACTGTCTCTAAAGTTCCCCCCTTGTCTGAGCCCTGAACCCACATCTTTCTCCCATCTCCCCTCATGTCCTCCCAATGCTCATGTTGTCCATTAGACCCACCTCCTGCTCCATCGACCCTATTCCTACTACAATGTTGATCACCCAACTTCCCCATGTTCGAAGACATGGTTACCGGTTCTCTCTCTTCAGGTGCTGTTCTTTGCCTCAAATCTGCCATCATCACCCCCTCCTCAAAAACAAACCTTTGATCCCACCGTTCTTGCAAACTACTGCCCCATCTCCAACCTCCCCGCTCCTCCCTACACTGTTCGAACGTGCTGTCACCTCCCAAATACTAGGATTCTCAGTGTGAACAGGGTGGAATGTGTTTGGAGACAGGATGTCCCAGTTCTCCACACTGGGATTCTCAGTGTGAACAGGGTAGGATGTGTTTGGAGACAGGATGTCCCAGTTCTCCATCCTGGGATTCTCAGTGTGAACAGGGTGGGATGTGTTTGGAGACAGGATGTCCCAGTTTTCCACCTTTAAAGGGACAGGGAGAGGACCAGCTGGGCTGAATGACGCTGCTTTATGACATCACTGCAGTACCTAGTAACCATTCTCCCTGAGCCCTGCTCATTATGGGCTGGCTTTAGCTCAGTGCTGTTACAGGAAGGGAAACAGGAGGAGGATTCGAGCCGTGTGGAGCTCAGGGTTAATGGGCAGAGATACAGGATCAATTTCTACCTTACTGAGTGAGAAATGTCATTGTCCAGGACAGTCCCTGTCACTCAGTATATGTATCCTGGGGACAGGCTGATGGGTTTACTCTGTATCTATTTCGTGCTATATTTGACTGGAGAGTGTTTGATTCTGGCAGTAATTGTTCACCTCGATGATGAAGAGATAAATCCGTCATCTTCTCGCCCAGCCACAGATCCTGAAAGACAAGGAGTGTCTGTAATATTCTGGACCATGTCCTTGACCCAGTTTTGAACTCCTTTCTCACATCTCCTCTCATCCTGCTTTGTTCTAATGAAAAGACCCCCAGTTTCTCCAGTCTCTCCTCATGGGAAAGAGAAGTTGGAATTAAGTTAGAAACTCAAACAGGAGCTTCAAAGCAGACAGGTCACCATGAGAAAACATTTCATTCCACAGTCAGTTATTATCATCTGGAATACACTGTCTGAAAGTTTAAAAGCAAAATACTGCAGATGCTGGAAATCTGAAACAAATACAAAAATTGCTGGAAAAACTCAGCAGGTCTGACAGCATCTGTGGAGAGAAAGACAGAGTCAGAAGAAGAAGAATCATATGGACTCGAAACGTTAACTCTGTTTTTCTCTCCACAGATGCTGTCAGACCTGCTGAGTTTTTCCAGCAATTTTTGTTCCTGTCTGAAAGTTTGGTTGGAGCAGGTTCAACGGTAACTTTCAAAAGGGAATTAGAAAAATGCTTGAAGGAAAACATTGACCAGGTCATTGGGAAACAGCATGGGAGTGGACTATTCAGATTGTTCTTCCAAAGAGCTGGCAAAGGCTCGATGGGCTGAATGGCCTCTTTCTATGCTGTAGCCTCTCATCCGTGGTATCATCTTTGTAAAATCTCTCCTGCACCCTCTTCATGGCCCTGACATCATTCCTGTTGTCAGATGGCCAGGATTTGACTCAATATTCTAAATGCAGCTTAACTAATGATTTATAAATTAATTTTATGAAGTAAAGTGGGGTAACAGATTCAAACAGCATTTTAAACTTGTCCTTCACATTTAAAGATTTGTGTATCTGAACCCCTTGTAACATGGCTAAAAGACATTGAGGTAAAATGTCTGGTATAATGTGTGTTATGGGATAGAGAAGTTTAGTCTGAGTTAGAAACTCAAACAGGCTCTTCACTGCAGACAGGTCACCATGGCAACACTGATAAGACATTCCATTGCACAGAATCAGCTCATTGGAAACTCGAATCAGATCAGGGAAAAGGACAGAGTTTGTCTGTTATTAACCACAATATAAACTGAAACCAGAGTGAGGAATAGAATAGATCAGATTATAATGTGTGACATTTATTCCTATAATTGTGAAACTATCAGAAATAACAGAATTAACAGTGGGCAGGGGAGTTTAGGGTGAATGAGAAAATTCCTGAAGAAAAGTAACTGCTGGGAACCAGGGAATGTGTCCTTGTAAATCACAGATTAGAGAAATTCCAGCTGTCTTATCCTCACTTCCTGCCAAAACCCAGCAGAGAAGACAAAGAAGAGTCAATGGCCAGAGCTGGATCACTACAGGGTATAAAAGTGAGGGGATACTGATGTAAGGAGGCAGTTGGGACTGGAGACACCAGAGATCAAACTCAGGGCACCCGAGGTTCCATCCAGCGGGCTGACGTCGTGTAAGTGACTGTGGACACAGGAGACTTGCATGTTTACTCTGATGGATTAGTATAAGATACGGTCAAGGACAGAGAATCTGATCAGCTGACGTTTCTTAAAAAGCTATTAATGCTGCTGACACTGGACTCTCAAATCCACTCATTATGAAGATACGTTTTAGCAAAAATCTTCCACCTCTTAACCACAACCCCTTTTATACTGCTCCCATTCACAAACATCAAGGAGAATTTTTAACTGATTATTGAGTGACTATAAATGAAGGAGAAATGTAGACTGGTCAGGGAGGGTCTGTAAATGAACAGCAATGTGACTGGCCAGGGAAGGTCTGTAAATGAAAAGCAACATTGCACTGATGTGCTGGGCTCCTCCGGCATTGGGGATGGGATATTTGTGGAGCCTCCTCCTCCAGTGAATTGTTTAATTGTCCACCATCATTCATGATTGGATGTGGCAGGTCTGTGGAGCTTTGACCTGATCTGTTTGTTGTGGGTTCGCTTAGCCCTGGCTATCACTTACTGCTTATGCTGTTTGGTAGACAAGTAGTCCTGTGTTATAGCTTCCCCAGGTTGACACCTCATTTTTAGTTATGCCTGGTGCTGCTCCTGGCATGCTCTCCTGCACTCTTCACTGAACCATGGTTGATCCCCTGGATTGGTGGCACTGGCAGAGTGGGGGAGAAGCTCAGTCATGAGGCTACAGATTGTGTTTGAGTACAATTCTGCTGCTGCTGATGGGCCACAGTGCCTCATGGTTGCCTAGTCTTGAGTTGCTAGATCTGCTCAAAATATAACCCATTTAGCACAGTGGTAGTGCCACACAACGCGATGGAGGGTGTCCTCAATGTGAAGATAGGACTTCATCTCCACAATGAGTACGGTGGTCACTCCTCTGGATCCTGTCTCTCTCTCTCTCTCTGTGTCTCCTCCCCTCGAGGCCAGAACTTTGTGTAGGTCCAGACTCGGTGATGGTTCCCTACCCTGATGAACATTAGTGAACCAGTTGGGTTTTTACGACAATCTAGTAGCTTTCATGGTCACTTTTTCCTCGTGCCGGCCCCACAAATTCCCAGATTCATTCAGCTCAATTTCACAACCTGCCTTTGTATTTTTGTGGGTTCTCTCTCACTCCCTTTTTTCTGTTTTAAATTAATTTTTCAGGGAATTAGAAGGGGAGAATTTGCAGCCGGAAAACCGAAACCAAACATCACATCAGGATCTGACGGAATCGCCCAATTTATCGTAACCTGAATATTATTTGATTTTGAACATGGAAGGAAAAAGCACCGTTCACAGTGGGGAGAAACCGTACACATGTCCTGTGTGTGGACAAAGCTTCAGCCAATCCTCTGACCTGTCAGAACATAAATGCAGTCACACTGGAGAGAAACGATGGAAATGTGTGGACTGTGGGAAGGGATTCAAATACCCATCTGAACTGGAAACACATCAACGGCATCACACTGGGGAGAGACCGTTCATCTGCCCAGACTGTGGGAAGGGATTCACTCAGTCATCCAACCTGCTGAGACACCAGCAAGTTCACGCCTAGGAAAGGGCTTTTAAATGCCCAGAGTGTGGGAAATGCTTTAAGAGCTTCCAGGATCTGAAGTACCATTAACGTGTTCACACTGATGAGAGACCGTTCAGGTGCTCTCACTGCAGGACTGGGTTCAGGCGATCATCTCAACTCACTCAACCCAGCGAGTTCACAGTGGGGAGAGACCATTCTCCTGCTCTGAGTGTGGGAAGGGATTCACTCGGTCATCCCACCTGCTGATGCACCAGCAAGTTCATAAGTAACTGCAGTGACTGTTTCTGTTTCTGTTAATCACATCCAGGACTAAATCATTTACTCAGTGTCTGATCCTGCTGATTTAATTACCTCCAGGAAAGCTGTAGCGGTTAATACTCTTCACAAAAGTCAAATAAACCAATTTTGTGTGAAACACACAAGGTGTCGAGTTTTTAAAAATATCTCTAATACGTTAGTTCCTTTTGAAGGGCTCTCCCTCTCCCTGTCTTCTCCACCCTCACCCAAACAATAAGTGTGAGGAGCTCATGGAGTTTCTTTGTCACTAAGATTGAGACAATCCGATCAGCTTCCTCTGCTGCTTCCCTCCCTCCCACTAACCCACCGGGACAAACTACCTCTTAACTCCCTACTCACACTCAACAGCTGATCACTCACATCCACATGTCCACTGTTTTGTCTTTCTTCATTTATGGCTGTGGGTGTCGCTGGCTCAGCCAGCATTGATTGCCCATCCCTAGTTGCCCTTGAGAAGGTGGTGGTGAGCTGATATTGTGAACAGTTTTCTCTCTCAACCTCCACATCTGTGACACATCCCATCTCTTCTCCTGCTTCAGCCGATTTGCTGTTGAAACCCTCATTCCTGCCCTTTCTATCTCCGACTAGTCAGAAGCTATCCTAACCCTCCCCGCATATTCCACCCACCCCTACACCACCCCCACCCACCCACCCACCCCGACCGACTGTCAATCCAGAACACTGGTCCATTTATTTAAAAATTCCCATGGGACGTTGGACAGACGAGAGTAACACTGTTGTCCATCCTGATTGTGCTTTGAACTGAGTGGCTACCTCAGCCATTTCAGAGGGCAGTGAAGAGCCAATCACATTGCTGTGTGTCTGGAGTCACATGTGGACCAGACCAGGTGAGGATGGCAGATTTCATTCCCTAAACGGCTTTAGTGAACCGGATGGGTTTTTACAACAATCCATGTTGGGTTCATGGTCCGAACACGAGCTTTCAATTTGAGAGTTTTTTTCCTTGAATTTAAGTTCCACCAGTCTTTGCTGAGATTTGAACCCAGAAGGACAGCCTGGGCCTCGGGATTACTAGTACAGTGATGTTGTCACTTTGCCCTTACTCACTGACCTACATTGATTTCCGTTCTGGCAATGCATTGATTATACAATTCGCTGATTTTAGTTTCAAATCTCTCCCTGGTCTCGTCATCCCCCTATCTCTGGAAACACCTCCATCCCGACAGCCCTCTGAGATCTTTCTGCTCTTTCAATTCTGGACTCTTATACATCCCCGAATTCCATCACTCCACCTGTGCCGGATGTGCATTCAGCTGCCTGGGTGTGAAGGTCTGGATTCCCTCCCTAACCAGCTGCACCTCTCTAACTTTCTCTCCTCTCCTTTAAGAGGCTTCTTAAAACCCACCTCTTCGACCCAGTGTTTGGTCACCTGTCCTAATATCTCCTTTTGTCTTGGTGTTGAGGTTTATTTGATAACTGTGAAGCACCTCGGGATGTTTGACTGTTAAAGATGCTATATAAATACAAGTTGTTGTTGCTGCTGTTAATCACATTTAGGACTGAAACATCTTCATTCTGACAGTGGGAGTTTATTGCAGGTACAGCAAGCAGTCAATGAGGAACACAAATGGTATGTTGGCCTTTATAACAAGATGATTTGAGTATAGGAGTAAAGATGTCTTACTGCAACTATATAAGCCTTGGTGAGACCACACCTGGAGTATTGTGTGCAGGTTCGGTCTCCTTAGTTAAGGAATGATATACTTGCCATAGAGGGAGTGTGATAAATGTTCACTAAATAATTCCTGGGATGGATGGATTGTCCTTTGTGGAAATATTAAATAGACTGAGTCTTCATTCTCTGGAGTTTAGAAGAATGAGAGGGGATCTTATTCAAACAAAATGTTTAACGGGCTCGACAGGGTAGATGCAGGAAGGGTGTTTCACTTGGCTGGGGGTCTAGAACTGGGGGACACAGTCTTATTCTAAGAGGGATGCCATTTAGGACTGAGACGAGGAGTAATTTCTTCACTCAGGTGGTGGTGAATCTTTGGAATTCCCTGATCCAGAGGGCAGTGGACTCTCAGTTGTTGAGAATATTCAAGATTGAGGTCCATCGATTTCTATATCTTAAAATATCAAAGGATATGGGGATAGTGCAGGAAAATGCTGTTGAAGTAGATCAGCCCTGACCTCACTGAATGGCAGAATAAGCTCCAAGGACTGAATGGCCCACTCCTGCTCCTTTTTCTTATGTCCTTATTGCTGCTGATGTCAATAATCTCCATGTAACTGGGCTGGAGTTTAAATTCTGGATATATGTCCAAAATCAGTTTTGTTTCACACACACTGTGATAAATTACAGACAAACATACATATGAATTAGGAGCAGGAGTAGACCACTCGGCCCCTCGAGCCTGCTCTGCCATTCAATAAGATCATGGCTGATCTGAATGTAACCTCAACCCCACATTCCTGCCTACACCAATAACCTTTCACCCCCTTGTTAATCAAGAATCTATCCAGCTCTGCCCTAAAAAATATTCAATGACACTATTTCCACCGCATATTGAGTGAGAGTTCCAAAGACTCACTACCATCTGAGAGAAGAAAAATTCTCCTCATCTCTGTCTTAAATGAGCGACCCCTTATTTTTAAATGCTGACCCCTAGTTCTAGATTCTCCCACAAGAGGAAATATCCTCTCCACATCCACCCTGTCAGACCCCTCAGGATCTTAAAGGTTTCAGTTAAGTTTCCTCTCACTCCTCTAAATTCCAGTGGATACAAGCCTAACCTGTCCAAGCTTTCCTCATAAGACAACCCACCCGTTCCTGGTATTAGTTGAGTAAACACTTTCTGAACTGCTTCCAACACATTTACATCATTCCTTAAATAAGGAGACCAGTCTCACCAGTGCTCTGTACAATTGAAGTTAACCTCCCTACTTTTGGAATCAATTCCCCTCAATAAATGATAACATTCTATTAGCTTTTCTATTACTTGCTGTACCTGCATACTAGCCTTTTGTGATTCATGCACTGGGACACCCAGAACCTGACAGCTTTGCAATCTCTCACCATTTTGATAATCAGCTTACTTTTTATTCTTCCTGCCAAAATGAACAATTTCACATTTGCCCACATTGTCCTCCATTTACCAGATCTTTGCCCACTCACTTAACCCTTTGTAGCCTCCTTATGTCCTCTTCACAATTTACTTCTCTACCGACCTTTGTGTTGTCAGCAAATTTAGAAACCATTCCTTCAGTCCTTTATTCCTCCTACCAGCTACCCCATGACTAACAACCACAAAGAAATAAAATCAAAATACCAGGGATGCTGCAAATCCGATTTTAAAACAGAAAATGCTGGAACAAACTCAGCAGGTCTGGAAGCATCTGTGGAGAGAGAGAAGCAAAGTTGATGCTTCGAGTTCAATATGACTCTTCTTCATTCTGGCTTCACTTTAGCTACTGCTAAACTGGAATTAAAAGTTGGTCATTTTATCCACGTGAATAATGGATAATAAGATGTTAGATAAATGTTCAGAAAGTCAAACTGTAACTGATTAAAGAAAATCAGAAGAGTGGAGATGCTGGGAATAGGAATGTTCTAATGAAAGATGATCGAGCTAAAACTTTCGCTCAGTTTCTCTCTCCAGATTTCCCCTGACCGGAGGAGTGTTTCCAGCATCCTGTTAGATCAGGTACTTCCACGTCAAGAGGTCTGATTGTTTTTTTCCCCAAAATATGAGACATCCCACAGTGATAAATGTGTTACATTGGGTCTGAGCTCTGAGATTTGTATTTTTTTTTGGGAGGGGGGGCATGGTGCTGGATCTCAATGCTGCCCTCAGTCTGACGTCACAATGATGTTTGAGCTCTCCTTCATCCTGGCTCAGGACTAACACAGATAGAGTGAAGAGAATGAGCAGAAACAACCATCCCAGCCAGGGGATGTGTAACACTGTCAGGGTGACAGGGAAGGAGATGGAAGAAGGCATGAAGATTACAGGGATAGGGGGAGACGAGACCCTGGAGGGATTTGAAAACAAGAATGAGAGTTTTAAATCGAGGCATTGTTTCACCAAGAGCCAATGTAGGTTAGTGAGCACGGGGGTGATGGATAAACAGGACTTGGTGTGAGAAAGCACACAGCCAGGAGAGTTTTAGATGATCTCACGTTTCCATGTGAGGGTGGGGTGAATGTGAGAGGCCGGCCAGGAACGTATTGGAATCGTCAAGTCTAAAGGTAACACGGACATGGATGAGGGTTTGAGCAGCAGATGAGCTGGGGTGAGGTGGAGATAGGCGATGTTATGGAGATTCAAATATCTGGTACTAGTGATGGTGTAGGTATGCCTGATGTTAGATATGACAGATGGTCAGAAACTCAGCTTGGAGTCAGATAAGACACTGAGATTGTAAACATTGTGGTTCAGTCTCAGACAGTTCCCAGGGAGAGGGATGGACTCGGTAGTTAGGGAAAGGAATTTGTAGTAGGGACTGAAGGCTTTGGTCTTCCCAATTTTTGGTTAGAGGAAATTTCTGCTCATCCAGTACTGGGTGTGGGATAAGCAGTTTGATAATTTAGTAACAATGGAGAAATGGAGAGGGATGGTGGTGAGGTAGAGCTGGGCATTGTCAGTGTACGTGTGAAAACTAACACGGTGCTTTTGGATGATGTCACCTGGTGGCAGCATGTAGATGAGAAATAGGAGGGGCCAAGGATAGATCCTTGGGGGACACCAAGTACGAGGGCTTTGGAGAGGAAAGGGAGGTCGGAGATGGGGCAGTAGTTTGTAAAGATATTGGGGTCAAAGGGTTTTTTTTTGGGTGATGACATTGGATTTAAAGGTGGAAGGGACAGGACCTGAAGAGAGAATTGTTAGCAATACAGCTAAAATGGAGAAGTTGGCTGGTCAACAGGGAATAGGGTCAAGGGAGGAGAAGGTGGGTCTGATGGACAAGGTGAGCACAGAGAGGGCACGATGGGAGAGAAACTGGAGAAAGAAGTGAGTTGTAAATGGAGGAACTTCAGAGGCAGTCTGGCCTGGTGGGCTAGTGGGAGGGAAGCAGGAGAGGCAGCTGATCGGATTGTCTCAATCTTAGTGACAAAGAAGCTCCATGAGCTTCTCACACTTGTTGGAGGTGAGGATGGAGGAGACGGGGGAGAGGGAGAGTCCTTCAAAAGGAACTAGCCTCTGTCTGAGAGATTAAAAAGACTTGAAACACAGTGTGTTGAACAGAAAGGTGATTTATTTTTCTTTACCCAGAATATTAACACCTATAACTGGGCTGGAGTTCGTTAGCATCATCAGAAACCGACCACAGTTCCATCCCGGATGTGATTAACAGCAAAATCACATCACAAGTAGTTACGTGTGAATTCGCTGGTGTGTCAGCAGGTGGCATGACTGAATGAATCCCTTCCCACACACGGAGCAGGTGAATGGTCTCTCCGCAGAGTGAACCCGCTGGTGTATCAGCAGATGGAATGACCGAGTGAATCTCTTCCCACACTCAGAGCAGCTGAACGGTCTCTCCCCGGTGTGAGTGCGTTGGTGAACAATCAGACCAGATGATCGCCTGAACCCAGTCCCGCAATGAGAGCACTTGAATGGTCTCTTGTCAGTGTGAACACCCCGATGGACAACCAGTTCCTGGGAACCTTTGTAGCACTTGCCACAATCAGGGCATTTAAAAGGTCTCTCATCAGTGTGAACTCGCTGGTGTGAGAGGAGGTTGGATGAGTGAGCAAATCTCTTCCCACACACAGTGCAGGTGAACGGTTTCTCCCCAGTGTGAACTCGCAGGTGTACAGTGAGCTGAGGTGAATGCTTGAACCCAGTTCCACAGTGAGAGCACCTGAACGGTTTCTCGTCAGTGTGAACACGTTGATGGGACATCAGCTCCCGCGAACTTTTATAGCACTTCCCACAGTCAGAACATTTAAAAGGTCTCTCATCAGTGTGAACTTGTTGGTGTCTCAGCAGGCTGGATGACTGAGTGAATCCCTTTCCACACTCAGAGCAGGTGAACGGTTTCTCCCCAGTGTGAATTCGTTGGTGTACTGTGAGGTGAGTTCCTGTCTTGAACCCAGTCCCACAGTGAGCGCACTTGAAAGGTCTCTGGTCAGTGTGAACACGTTGATGGGACATCAGTTCCCGTGAGCTTTTATAGCACTTCCCGCAGTCTGAACATTTAAAAGGTCTCTCGTCAGTGTGAACTTGTCGGTGTCTCAGTAGGGTGGATGACTGAGAAAATCCCTTTCCACACTCAGAGCAGGTAAACGGCCTCTCCCCAGTGTGACTGCGCCGATGAGTTTCCAGTTTAGACGGGGATCTGAATCCCATTCTACAGTCTCCACATTTCCACAGTTTCTCCCTGTTGTCTCTGCATTTATGTTTTGACAGGCCAGATGATCGGCTGAAGCCTCGTCTACAAACAGAACACGTGTACGGTTTCTCCCCACTGTGAACGGTGCCTTTTCCTTCCATGTTCAAAATCCGATGATATTCAGGTTACAATAAATTGGACAACTCCGTCAGATCCTGATGTGATGTTTGGTTTGGGTTTCCCGACTACAAATCCTCCCCTTCTAATACCCTGTGAAACTGATTTAAAAGAAAAAAATGGAATGAGAAAGAACCCACAAAAACACAAAGGCAGGTTGTGAAATTGAGCTGAATGAATCTGGGAATTTGTGGGGCCAGCACTAGAAAAAAGTAACCATTAAAACTGCTGGATTGTCATAAAAACCCAACTGGTTCACATGCTCCTGCTCCCCTGGATGGAGATGGAGGGAGATTCCATCAGAATTCTTATCGAGATGCAGATATCACCTTCACTACCTGCTGCTCCCCCCTCTCTTTTCGGTCTATCTCTTCTCTCTCTCTTTCTGTCCTTCAATAAATGCCAGAATCTTGTGTAGACCCAGACCGGGTGGCAGATTCCCTTCCTCGATGGACATTAGTGAACCAAACTTGACTATTCTAATTCACTTCTGGACGGCATCCCATATTCAAACCATCAGAAAATTGAGATTTTCTAAATCTCCACTGTCTATGTTTTCTGCACTGAGTCCTGTTCGCTCACTGATCTAGAAAGGCTTCTGGTTAAACAGTTTCAAATTCTTATCTTTGTTTTCAAATCCCTTCTTGCTGTTCGCTGTTGCCAGTCACACAGACTTTCAGCACACATAAGACAAACATACATTGAGGTCATGATGAATCAAGTGACTCCGTCAGATCCTGACCTGATGTTTGGTTTGAGTTTTCTGCCTTCAAAACTGCTCTTCTACTATCCTGTTCAAAAAAATGGCAACACTGTCAACCTCAGAACAAACATTGAGAAGAGACAAACATTTCCCTCGGTTTGGGTTTTCTGTGTGTAAAACCTCCCCTTCTAACCCCCTGTAAAAGGAGTTTCCAAAATCCATCCCTGTTAGTCCAGGATAGAAATTCACAAGATTGTCTCCTCCTGTTACCTGGACCAGGATGACCGCGCATGCGCCCTGCTGCACACAGTGATAAAGATGGCGGACATGAACCCGTGACTGTCAGCGGAGACGGGGCCCTGCAGTTGACGCCCTGTTTTGGTGGAAGCACCGGATCGTTTCGTTCTTTTTTCGGGGCTTTGAATCGCCACTGGGTGTTTATGAACCATCTCCACCCACTCCGCCGCCTCCATTACCCTCGAAAATCGACCATTTTTCCCTGGTTCCGGAGCCGAGACAACCGCCTCCCCGCAGCTGCAGCACTCACACTGCGCATGCGCCGTTTGGAAAGCCCACAGCGCATGCTCCGTTCGTAACTCACCACTGCGTCTGCGCAAACGCTCCTTGGAGTGTGGATAGGGCATATTCTGATTCACCGCGAATGCTGGGTAAAAGTGCCGCCATTGATACCTCATCTTGTTGAATATACAATTAGATCTTGTGATCCAATTACGATTGGAGCCATAGGTCCAAGATATAAAATTATTAAAAACACTAGCACGGCAACCAAAGTGCATTGGCACTTATGTCCTGGGTATCCTTCAGAGCAGAACAAAGCCCTACAGTTAGATGTGAACTCACTGGAGCCTCAACAGGTGGGGTGAACCAGTGATCCCCCCCCCATTCATAGAACATTTAAACCGTGTCTTGCCTGTTAATAATACATCGATTCTGGGTCAAATCCCTTATATGTTTAAAGCTGAAGTGTTAACAGGTCAGCCCACATGAAGACATATAAATTTCCATGGGATGTGGGTGTCGGTGGCAGGGTCAGCATTTAAAACCCATCCCAATTTGCCCGTGAACTGAGTAGCTCGCCGGGCCATTTCAGAGCGTATTTAAGAATCAACCACAATACTGTGTGCCTGGAATCACATGACCAAGTAGGGAGGGCAAATTTCCTTCCCTCAAGGGCGTTTGTGAACCAGATAGATTTTTAGAACAATCGATGAAGGTTTCATAATCGCCATTGCAAAGACTCGCTTTTAAATACAGAATTTATTTCCTGAATTTAAAGTTTCATCAGCTGCTGTGGTGGGATTTGAACCCATATCTCCAGAAGATTAGCTGGTCTCTAGATTACTAATTCTCATAATGACATTGCCACTACACTAGCATCTCTCTCAAAGCACCGAATTGATCTCCCTCCGGTGTGACTGTGCTGCTGTGTCAGTAAATCCAGTGATTCTATTTCCACTTTCAGCTGCTGAATGATCTCTTCATGGCGGGATTTTATCCATGAGTTCCAGCTAAGACAGAAATCTCAAACCCTTCTGCTAATGAATTCCACATTCGTAACATTCCCCAGTTTAAAAAAAAAGCAAAGTACTTCAGATACTGGACATCTGAAACAAAAACAGGCAATGCTCAAAGTGCTCAGCAGATCTGCCACTATCTGTGAATACATCTGTGACCTTTCATCAGAACAGCACTGCATCAGTACACAGACCTGAAATGTTAACTCTGTTTCTCGAACCACAGATGCTGCCAAATATGTTGAATATTTGAAGCATTTTCTATTTCTATCTCTGGTTAATGAAGTTGCTCTGGAATTGCGCATTAGGTTTATTGGTGGCTAACTTATTTTTATTCTGAAGAAAAGTCATGTGGACTCGAAACGTTAACTCTGTCTTTCTCTCCACAGATGCTGTCAGACCTGCTAAGATTTCCAGCATTTTTTGTTTTTGTTTTAGATTTCCAGCATCCGCAGTATTGTGCCTTTATTTTTATTCTTGCTGATTTTTAAGTAGAAATATCTTCCACTTGTCTCCCCTGTCAAACCCTTTCAGAACCTTAAGGGCCTCGACAAGGCCATCCTGCACTCTCTTTAACAGAGAAAACATATTCAACCTGTTCAGCCTTGATAGTTCTGACTTGCCATTCCTTGCATCATTCCAGCAAATATTTCTTGTACCATGTACAACGTTCCTATATCTATTTTATAACATGGGGACCGAGCTAATTTGAACATCAAATTCATCATTCTCTCTAAATAATCTATGTTGGAAAGGTCATGTTGTAATATCGCATGTATCTATGATCAGACAGGCATGTACCTTCAAGAGAGCTGATTGTGACATCATACATATGCGATATTCTGACATCAGACCATGCGATATTGTGCCATCAGATCATGTGATATTGTGACGTCAGACCAAGTGATATTGTGACATCAGACCATGTGATATGCTTGTATAAAAGTACCAGCCCCGCCTTGAATGACAGCCCCTGTGCTTTGGAATCCATCAGGAAAGTCAGTTCGTCAATCAGCCTGTTCAGCAATACAGCCCAGACCATATAGATGTCTGTGATAGAGTTGTCATGTATGTAGTTGCCCTATGAATAAACCTTTTGATACTTGTTCTATGCAAAATCTCTGTCTCATTGTTCATGTGATAGGAGCTAACATAATGACACAAGAAAAAATCAGTGGCTGGTGTCGGTTATTGAATACACTGCTGGAGGTACAGCTTTTTAAGTATCTTTACCTGAAACATGAACATTACTTTAGTTTTCTGCAGCAGTACATTACTCCGAGTTCAGGGAAGTCCACAAAACGTCCCGAAGTTCAGATCTGGCCCATGACACATCCACAGACACCAAGCACCATTGCCGGCTGCTCTTCACTCCCTCAGCACAGCTCCAGCCTCTCCCTGTCGTTTAGTACTCCACACACCATGGCTGTTTCCTGCCTGCTCCTGTTGCTCTATCAAGTGATTAAATACGACTCCGCAATGTGTACAGGAATTCTTTCCCAGAGTGTGCAGGAGCAATCAGTTGTTTAAACCGCATCAAAAAGGCGGTGAGTAATGGTGCAGGGATTGAAGGGGCCGGAGCTGGGAGTGGTGGTGAAGGAAGGTGACAGCAGGAGATTAAAGTGAGGGAAGGGGAAGGAATATTAGTATGGAATTGGAGGGAGGGGGAAGGAGTATCAGTGTGGAATTGGAGAGGGGGAAGGAGTATCAGTGTAGAGTTGGAGGGAGGGGGAAGGAGTGTCAGTGTGGAATTGGAGAGGGGGAGGTGTGTCAGTGTGGAATTGGAGGGAGGGAGAAGGAGTATCAGTGTGGAGTTGGAGGGAGGGGGAAGGAGTGTCAATGTGGATTTAGAGGTAGGGGAAGGAATCTCATTATGGAATTAGAGGAAGGCGGAATGTGTGTTAGTGTGGAATTGGAGCTAGTGGGAAGGAATCTCATTATGGAATTGGAGGGAGGCAGAATGAGTGTCAGTGTGGAACTGGTGGGGGGGAGGAGTCTCACTGTGGAATTGGAGGGAGGGGAAACAATTGACAATGTAAACTTCGAGGGAGGGAGCAGGAGCAGTTAGAGGAAGAATTAGGAAGTCATCTCCATCCTGACTCTGCATCTTCCATATTAAAACTTGAATTGAACCTATCATTCTCCATCTTGAGTATATTCACATGGAAATGCAGGAACTGTTGGACACTAAGGGAATTGATGGGCGGGAAAGTGGAGTTGAGGTGGAAGATCATTTAATGGTGGAGCAGGCTGAAGGGGCCGTATGGTCTACACCTGCTCCTATTTCTTGTGTTTTTTGAACATCACTGAGAATCATTTCGATTCAAGCACAGCAGATGGAGCACCCGCCATTTCCCTTCCTCCCACCCCACGTACCAGGGCCTCAGACACACTTTCCAGGTGATGCAGTGATTTGCTTGTCCTTCTTGCAATTTAATATTGTGTATTCACTGCTCACAATGTGACCTCCCCTACACTGAGGACACTAACTCCTGATTGGGTGACTGCTTTGTGGGACATCACTATTCAGTCTGTGAGTGTGGCCTTGAGCTTCTGATCATTTACCAGTTTAATTCTCCCCTTCCCCAGTCCCACTCAACTCTCTGTCCTCGGCCTCCCGCACTGTCCCAATGAATCTCAAAGGAAACTGGAGGAACAACAGCTCATCTTTGGTTAAACACTTTCCAGACTCAACATTCATTTCAAGAATTACAGATAATAACCATCACTACAATTTTTTTCAGACAGTAGGTGCTGGTAATGTTCCTGCTGTGAACATTTATCCCTCCTCTAGTCCTGTCCTTTCTTTCACTTGTCTCATTAGTTTATTTCCTGATCTCATTATCACCCAATGTTGCCTTGGACCATCATCCCCTTTGTCATTTAACCACTCCAGCCTTCCATCCTATCACAAAACCGTTGGTTCCTTCCTCCTTTCCCACTCTCTTTTCCCTGACTCTGTACTTGTTTGAAAACAATTAAAGCATTGAAAGATGAGCAGGAACTTCTGTAGTGCCCAGTCTGCTAAGTTCTTCAGTGTTAACAAACTTTCCTTGACCCAATGATACGAATAGTTGGACTGGGGATTATTATTGTGTTTTTCAATCAAAAAAGATATATTTAAGCTATTATTTACAATTTACTTTTTTAAATGACATTTATTCTGATCAAGTATGTCCCCATTTTTCTCAGTCGATAGATACAATCGAATTCCCCTTGCTGCTCAACCTGTTACAGAGGCTGTTATAGAAAAGAGGGAAAGGTTTGCTACAGCTATACAAAGCCGTGGTTAGGTTACACCTGGAGGACTGTGTATAGTTCTGGGAACGGCACCTTATTAAGGAACAATATTTGCCTTGAAAGTTTCAGAAGAGCCGCATTGATTAGGTTGGTGGGTTTTGGAAATTGGAAGTTGTACAAACACAGCTTGTGGCACTATTTAACCTCACTGTTCACTTCATGTTCATGTCTAACACACTTGATGCTGTTATTGTGTTTGTATTGTGTTTGAACCAAACATGCTATTATTGGGCGCTCTCACTCCTGCAACCCGGGTTTGGCCCTCCTCAGGGAATGTTGTTTTCTTGTTGCTGTGTGAACTGTCACAGTGAACTGATCTTGGAGTCTCTTTCCCCTGGGATGATCAAAACCCATCACTTCTCTTCTTCCTTCATTCTCACTCTTTCATTCCCAGTTTGAGTCGGTTCTCCTTTCGGGCTCTTCAACAAATCCATTTGGGTGGGCAAGTGGCAGCTGGAATTTAATGTAGGGAAGTGTGAAGTGATTCATGTTGGTCGGAAAAATGAGAGGAGGCAACATGAAACAAAGTGTACAATTCTAAAGGGGTTTATCCGTTACACAGCAAGTGGTTAGGATCTGGAATGCACTGCCTGGGAGTGTGGGGGAGGCAGATTCAATCGTGGATTTCAAAAGAGAATTGGCCAGAAAATGTAGGTCTCTGGGGAAAAGGCGGGGGAGTTGGACCAGGTGAGTTAGTTTCCAGAAGAGTAAGAGATCTCCCTTTTCAGATGGAGATGAGGAGGTTTTTTCTCCCGCCAAGGGCCGTTGGTCTGTGAAAATATTTTCCCCAGAAAGCAGTGGAGGCTGGGTCACTGAATTTATTCAAGGCAGAATTAGACAGATTTTTGACAGACAAGGGAGTCAAGGCTTATGGGGGCAGACATGAAAGTGGAGTTGAGATCACAACCAGATCAGCCATGATCTTATTGAATGGCAGAGCAAACTCAAAGGGCTGAATGGCCGACTCCTGTTCATAACTCCTATGTCCCTATGAACCGGGCCGAATGGCCTCTATCTGTGGTGTAACCTTGGCTCTGCTTCTCTAATACTGAGTGGCTCCAGTGGCAAAATGGTTCAATTTATGCTCCTGTAATGTTCTAATTCAATGCTGATACCGCTCAAGGCAATGGTTACAGCGACGTACTGAATGGTCGAGCAGTCTCAGGGGTTCGATTTCGAACTCCAGCTTTTTCAGGAAGCCATGGGTTCAAGTCCCACAGCAGCAAACATTTCCGCTCATCTGACATTTCAACAAATCCATCAAGGGGTGCTTGGGGTAGCTGACGCCTGCGGTGTTTCATTTTGGTCAGAAGAACGAGGATAAATTGCAGGGTGACCAGATATGGCAGGGACCGAGTCCAGCTTTCTCAGTTATAACCATTCTCGGGTTTTATTTGAACAACATTACGGTTTACCTAATGTTTGTAGTCAGGGCCGAGTGGTTAAGGCGATTGATTCAAAACCTACTGGGGTTTCCCCACGCAAGATTGAATCCTGCCAACTGCGCTTTTGGTACCTCCAGAATTAATTATTGGTTAAATAGAATCAAAACCTTCCAAACACTCCTGTCTTTTTCCCCACTTCACTTCCACGTTCCTTCATTTCCGTTCATCTGCAAGCATTCGCCAAATCTGCAGTCGGAAATGGAACAAACTAAGCCAAGTTGGTGACATCCTTGTTTTCTGGGTGTTTGTCTCTCCTTAGGCCCCTGTAACTCTCGGTGTATATGCCTGTGTGTGTTCCTCTGTGTGTTCCAATGTGCTTCAGTTCCCCGAAGTGTTGAACACATTTTTTTTTACCAGTACAAACGTTATTCACGTATTTTACGTATCTTCATGATAAATGGTACAGAGAATAACAGCAGGTTCAAACGTTACCAAAGGAGATCGACCGTTTCTGTGTTTTTTTGAGTTCAGACTGTGAATTGACTCCAGCCTGCGAATTGACTCAGTGCCCACATGTTACACAGCGGAGAACACTTAAACAGACAGTGGATTCACTCAGTGTGACAGTGTGTTCCAGTTCAGGATATGCAATCAGAGAATCAATTTGTATGAGTTGTTTTCAACCCAATATTTCGAATAGGTTGGATGTTATACACATGTTGGATCTAATTTCTTTCGTTTTGTTCGAAATGAACATGAATAAATCTATTTGTGTGGAAACTTACTGAATAAGAGCAGGCCTGGCAAAGTTTGGATAATATTTCCTTGTAGCCAAAGGACACAGCATCTCTGTAGTCAGTTCATGTCTGGTTCCTTGCAGCCTTTCACTGTCCGTCTCTTTTCATTCCACTAAATCTCTTCACTTCTGTACTTGTTCCAGATTTATTGCTCAGCCGACATTTCCATTATTGGTGCCGAACCATGAACTCAATTGGACTGGTTCTGTTGAAGCTGACAGTATTTATGGTGCCAATCAGGAAGGAGTTCATATGCATACGGAGAAATTGCACCAGAGCAACAATTCTCAACCCCTACCCAGGAATTAAACCCGGGCCGCGGAGGTGAAAGCACAGAATCCTAACCGTTAGATAACCTAGGAAATTGCCTGACCAGCTTGCATCATCCACGCCGCTTTTGCCGTTTCTTCACTTGAGACCACCAAGAACGATTTCTGTGAGCTGGGACATGAAATCGACAGTGAGGTGATATAGTCCCACTAGCTGCTCATGTGCAACTTTCAATTTCCAAAACTCACCAACCTCATCACTGAGGCCAACCATTGTGGCCGAGTGGTTAAGGCGATGGAGGCCAAATCCATTGGAGTTCCCCGCTTCTCATTACTTCTGGTTTTAACTGTGTGGCTACAGAGTTAATTATTGATTAAATTAAATAAAATCCATCCAAACACCCGGGCGTTTTCCTATCTCTGTTCATTCACGAAAACATTCACGAAACTTGCAGTTGGAACTGGAACAAAACTTAGTGCCATACTTACTTTCCGAGTTTTTGTCTCTCCTTAGAGACAATCCCTTGCCCTCTGTCACTCTCGGTGTATATGACTGTGCATGTTCCCCTGTGTGTGTCAATGAGGCTCAGTTCCCCAGTTTCAAACGCTATTCACAAAAAAGTTCAGAAACAAAATCAAGAATTGTTCCTCATCTTCATCGACCTGACCAAGGCGTTTGATTCTTTCAGTCGTGAAGCTCTATGGATCTTCCTCCAGTGCTTTGGTTGCCCATTGAAGTTTGTCACCGTCCTGCGACTCCTGCATGACAGCATGACCGCCTCCGTCCTGAGTGGAGGATCTGAAACTGACACCTTTCACATCCGGACCAGGGCCATACAAGGTCGTGTGATCACCCCAACTTGTTCACCATTTACCTGACTGTCATAGTCCACCTCATCCAAGATGACCTACCACCTGGTGTCAACATTCAATATGATCTGGACGGGAAGCTCTTCAACCTTGGTTGCTTCTGGACAAAAACCAAAACTCACCACCATGGACATCCACGACCTTCAGTTTGAGGATGACTGTTGCATGATGGTTCACTCTGTAGGGGATATGCAAAGGACGCTGGGCCTCTTCAATATCTCATATAAGAGCTTGGCCTGTCCTTAAACATCGCCAAGACGATGGTCCTTCACCAACCTTCCCTGGGCCAGTTAAGCATCCCTTGTGCCATCCACATAGATGGGGTGGGCCTATAGTATGTGCAGCACTTCCCTTATCTCGGCAGCCGCCTCTCCCAAGGGACCATTCATCGATGAGGAAGTCCAACACCGAGTCAACTGGGGAGTGAGATTTGAAGTTTCACATCACAGCTAGAAATGTCACACGTGGAACAAGTTGAGAACAAACACACAGATGGAGAGGGGAAGTGGAAATAAAAGAGAAGGGCTGTGATAGGTTACAAAGCACTGACTACAGAGCTGATGGTGCAAGGCAGAATATTATTCCTGTATTACCCATGTCACTTGCAGCTCTAATTTCCTGATATATACCGTGCCCAACATTACCACTACAGTTTGGTGGCCTGTAAACAACAGCCACCAATGTTTGTTCCCTCTTGCTGTTTCTGAGCTCCACCCAAACTGATTCTACTACTTGATCCTTCGATCTAAGATCCTCTCTCTCTAATGTACTGATCTTGGCCCTTATTAACAACACTAGCCCACCTCCTTGTCCTTTTTGCCTATCCTTCCTAAATGATGAAAATCCTTCAATATTGAGGCCAGCCAATCACACTGCTCTTTGAAAGCAGCACACAGAGCCGAATGGCCTCTTTCTTTGCTATAACGTTCCATAAATTGTTACTTCCCAACACAACGGTTACTTATTTCACAGTCATTCTGCCATTTTATAATCCACTCTAGTGAGTGGGTTCAAAGCTTAACACCGTGCAAAAGACCAGAAGGAGTCTGCAACTGTGGATAATCGGCACTGTGCACATTCCTGTAATCAGTATGTGAGAGAATCAGGAAAATGAGGTCCTGGTTTATCTTTACCATGTCATCTTCAAACCCATCCCTGCTAAAATCCTTGGGCTTGACGTTCCCTCTCCCTGCTTTCCAGGGAAATCCCGGGTTCACCAACTGTGTCTACGTCAAGCAGCGAATTGACCTGGGAGCTGGATGGGCAGAGGGAGTTGGACGGGCATGGGGGGCGCCAGGGACAGGGTGGGGGGGGGAAGCAGGGACAGTGTGGGGGGCGCCAGGGACGGGGTGGGGTGGCAGGGACATGGGGGGTGGGGGCAGGGACAGATGTAGAAACAGCTGTGACATGAAAGCGGCAGAATTTGATGTATGTCAGTTACTTTCAGTGATGAATTTCTGCCGTGTGTCGCCTTGTCAGTTTCCCAAGAGCTGCAATGATGAGGTTGGTGGGTTTGAGAAATTGAAAGTTACACATGAGCAGCTTGTGGGACTATTTCACCTCACTGTCGATTTCATGTTCCAGATCACAGCAACTGTTGCTGTCATTGGCTGAAGAAGTCGTTTGTGTTCCATCTAAACAAGCAGTTTTGTGGTAAAAGATCTGAAATGAAAAAAATAAATGGGCAAAAGCAGCATGGGTAAGGCAAACCGACAAGCTTGTTACCAGTTTCCCTGGTGGGCAAGTGGTTAGCATTCAGCGCTCTCACTGCTGCGGCCGGGGTTTGGTTATTGGTCAGGGAATGTAAGTTTTGTGAAATTGTTAAAACGAGTGTTAATTTCTTACTAATTGAAACATTTAACAACTCCGCCAGAATCAGTGGAGTGAGAATTGAAATCTCATCTCACAGCTGAAAATGTCACCGCTCATAGACTCATAGTCACAGAGCCATCGAGGGCAACAGCACAGAAAAAGGTCCTTCGGCCCATCGAGTCTGTGCTGGTCAACCAAGTACTGAACTATTCTAATCCCATTTTCCAGCAATCTGGAACCAGCTGGAACAGGTCGAGAACAAATATGGACACAGAATGAGTGAATGAAAGAAGGAGAAGAGAAGGGCTGGTTGCAAAGCACTGATCAAAAAGATGGTGATGCACGGCAAAATATGGGAGGGAGAAGGACAAATGTTGCTGCCTACTGTTTGCACTGACACAAATATCACTCCTGATGGATCAACCAATCACAACTGCTCTTTGAAAGCAGCACGCCCGGCCGAATGGCCTCTTTCTGTGCTGTAACATTCTATAATTTTATGTTCCCTAACACCGCTGTTGCTGCATTCACAGTCATTCTGCCATATTATAACTCACTCTAGCGAGATTACCTTGTATTTGGCTCCTTTGAAACCAAAATACTGAGTAAATTCAGCGAGTTATCTTCTCATTTCCAGGCAGGGGCAGAAGCAGAAAGAGGTGTGACATGAAAGTGTTTTGAATTTGATGTGTCTCAGTTGCTTTGAGTGATGAACGTCTGTCTTGTAGGTTTCACAGGAGCCGCAGTGATGAGGTTGGTGGCTATTTTGAAAGCAGCAAAATTTGAAACAAACACAATGGTGCCCACTACCCAAAGATTAATAATCTTATGTTCTGCTGACTGAGTCAACGGGGCAAGTTTGAAAAAAAAAAGATCCATATGCCAACATATATGGAGAAAAACATTGTTTTCCACCTGGAGCCTCAGCTTTTCTGAATTTCAAAGTGTAGAAGGGAATCGACCTACAAAAGCCACAAGGTTGCAATACATTCCTCTCAATCATCAATAACATCATTCACATCTTCCACGTCTTCGCTGCACCTCCTTCCAAACCTTGCAAACTCCTCTTGCATCTTTCATCCTGATATTTTTATCTGTAACATTTTCATCTGAAGCGACAGAAATGTGGGCATGAGAGCAGGGTGGAGTGTTGAAATGGCAAGCGACAGGGAGGTCTGGGTAATGCTTGCGGACAGACCGAAGGTGTTCTGCAAAGCGCTCAACCAGTCTGCGTTTGGTCTCTCCATGTCCGTCCTTGGCCTGCTGCATTGTTCCAGTGAAGCTCAACGCAAACTGGAGGAACAGCACCTCATCTTCCGACTAGGCACTTTACAGCCTTCTGGACTGAATATCGAGTTCAAAAATTTTAGATCATGAACTCTCTCCTCCATCCCTACCCCCTTTCCGATTTCCAACCCCCCCCTTTTTTTCCAATAATTTATATAGATTTTTCTTTTCCCACCTATTTCCATTATTGTTAAATATATTTCCATCCATTGTTTTATCTCTACCTTTTAGCCTTTTTCGATTCCTTCACCCCACCCACCCCCACTAGGGCTATCTGTACCTTGCTTGTCCTGCTTTCTCCCCTTAATTAGCACATTCTTCAGATAATATCACCTCCTTCAACACCTCTTTGTCCTTTTGTCTGTGACATCTTTTGGTTATCTCCACCTATCACTGGCCCTCTATCCAGCTCTATTTGTCCCACCCCCCCTTAAACCAGCTTATATTTCACCTCTCTTCTATTTTTACTTAGTTCTGTTGAAGGGTCATTCGGACTCGAAACGTTAACTGTATTCCTCTCCGCAGATGCTGCCAGACCTGCTGAGTTTCCCAGGTATTTTTGTTTTTGTTTTGGATTTCCAGCATCCGCAGTTATTTGCTTTTATCTCTAGAGTGTTGAGAATCTGGAATCTCATCCCAGAATGATTAGAGATCCACGTCTGAGCTCGGAACCCATGGGTAAAATCCCACTGAAAAAAGACAGTTCACCAACTGAAGGTGGGCAGGAATTCACTCAGTCATCCCATTTACTGAGACAGTCAAAATGGAGAGAGGTATTTCACGTGTGAGGAGGGATTTAGTCAGTTTCTCCAACTGTTAACACTCCGGCCTTAAAAGTTCAAAGAATTTGATCATAAATGGTGCATTCTGGCAAGACACAGATTAGATTTTTCGTATGTGAGGAAAAGAAATCACCCCAGTTGCTGAGATTCCAGAGAGTTCACATCTAACTGTAGGGGTTTGTTCTGCTGTTAATTGCACCCAGTACAGAACGTGAATTTTGGCTGCTGCATAAATTGATTTAATAATTTTATATATCTCCCTATGTCGCAAAATTTAATCGGATCACATAACATAATTTTCGATTGAACAATATTTAATTTCAATGGCGGTTCTCCTGCCCGGCATTCGTCGCGAGACAGAATGTGCCCTATTCTCAAGACAGGAGCCTCTTGCGCAGGCGCAGTGGCATTTGTGGGTCGAGCATGCGTGGTTCGCTTTTAGAATAGCGCATGCGCAGTGCGGATTCTGCGGCTGTGGGGAGGCTGACACTTCGAATCTGTGACCGAAGAGAAGCGGCCGATTGTAGGAGGGTAATGGAGGCGGCGGAGTGGGTGCGAAGGATTCACAAACACCCAGTGGAGGCCTCAAAACCTGAATAAGAACCTATCAGGCCCGCGTTAGCACCGAACGGGCCGGTAACAGCTGCAGGGCCGCGTCTGCAGTTTGGAGGACCGAAATCATGCAGCAGGGCGCATGCGCGGTCATCCTGGTACAGGTGGCAGGAGAGAATCTTGTGAATTTCTACCCTGGACTGACAGGGATGGATTTTGGAAACTCCTTTTACAGGCGGTTTGAAGGGGAGGATTTACACACAGCAAACTCAAACCAAGAGAAACATTTGTCTCTTCTCATTATTGGACTGACAGCAATGTTTTTTTTTTACAGGGTATTAGCTGAGCAGAATTTGAAGGTGGGAAACTCAAACCAAACATCAGATCAAAACCTGACAGAGTCACTCGATTCAGCAGAACCTAATGTATGTTTCTCTGTGGTAAAATATTCAAACATCTGTGTGACTGGTAATAGGGGAGAGCAAAGTCATGGAGGGATTTGAGAAGAAGGATGAGAATTTTGAATTGAGTTGCTGTTTAACCGGAGCCTGTGTTGGTCAGTGAGGACAGGGAGATGGGTGAGTGAATGGGACTCGTGTAGAGGACAGAGACAGCAGACATTTGGATAAACTCAAGTTTATCACGGAGGTCAGCCAGTCAAGACTTGAGGTCATAACGAATAGATGAGAGCTCAGAAACAAGAGCTGACAGAGGGCCAAAATGAGTGATGTTACTGCAACATTTTATGGACAAGATGGGGGTTAATTGAAACGACACTGATTTCTCTCATTTCCCATCCACAAACAGAAAGGTGTTTTTGATTTGTTTCCCTCTTTATAAGTATTTTCCAACCCTCGGTTTTCATATGATCTAATTTCTATTAGTAACCCCACAACAAAGTCAAGATAGGATGAACTCAAAGGGTTAGTTTATTTGCACACACCCAAAACTTGTGTGGTGTGAATGTTACTTGCTTATTGTCACCTCAAGCCTCTGTGTGACTGGAAATAGAGGAGAGCAAAGTCATGGACTGATTTGGAAAGAAGGGTGAGAATTTTAAATTGAATTTCTGTTTAACTGGGAGCCTGTTTAGGTCAGTAAGTACAGGGTGATGTGTGAGTGACTAGGACTCAGTGCATAGAACAGGGTGATATTTATATGTACTGCCTGAGACCGAACCAGACTGTTCACAAAAATACAAGCAGGATACTGCAGATGCTGGAAATCTGAAATAAACAGAAAATGCTGGAAAGACTCAGCAGGTGTGGTAGCATTTGTGGAGAGAGAAACAGAGTTAATGTTTCGAGTCCATATGACGCTTCTTCAGTTCTCCCCGGAGCAAAGGAGATTGAGGGGAGATTTGATTGAGATGTATGACTTTATGATAGATTTAGATAAGGTTGATAAACAAAAGCTCTCCCCATTAGCTGATCGGACACGGTACATCACTGAAACCACAATTAACCATTCCCTTGGCTGAAGTGCGTACAGAAGACGTCATCTGTGGAAGAGCTCTCTCTCCACACACTGCTAGACCAGCTGAGGCTTTCTAGTATTTTCTATTTTTATTTCAGACTGTTCACAACTTTGGTGTAACATATATATTCATATATACATAATATATATATATGTATAAAATGTGTATATATCTATTTATGTACATGTCTATATATAAAACACCACAGTTGTGAACAGTCTGATTTAGTCTCAGACAGTTGCCAGGGAGAATGATGGAGTTGGTGGCCAGGGAGTGGGGTTTGTAGGGGATTGAAGACAATGGACGATGTGTGACTTGGAGAGGAACTTGGAGGTGATGGTGTTCACATACACTTGCTACCCAGATCCTAGGTCGTGGAGGTTAAGGAATTTTGGAGATTCTGTTCAATTATCGACAAAGTTGTAGCCCTGTTTTAGATATATAAAATCCCTCGCTTCATCCCTTCTGTTCCCACTTCTCTTAGTCCCGTTCCTCACACCAGAATCTTGTGCAGACCCAGACCGGGTGGCAAGTTCCCTTCCCTGAAGGACATTAGTGAACCAGTTGGGTTTTTATGACAAACCAGCACTTTTCATGGTCAATTTTTCCTTGTGCCGGCCCCACAAATTCCCAGATTCATTCAGCTCAATTTCACAACCTGCCTTTCTGTTTCCCTCACTCCCTTTTTTCTGCTTTAAATCAATTTCACAGGGTTTTAGAAGGGGAGGAATCACAGTCAGAAAACTGAAACCAAACATCATGTCAGGATTTGACGAAGTCGCCCAATTTATCGTAACCTGAACATGGAAAGAAAAAGCACCACTCACAGTGGGGAGAAACCGTACACGTGTTCTGTGTGTGGGCGAGGCTTCAGCCGATCATCTGGCCTGTCAGAACACAAATACAGCCACAGCAGGGAGAAGCCGTGGAAATGCGGGGACTGTGGGAAAGGATTCAATTTCCCATCAAAGCTGGAAATACATCAGCGCAGTCACACTGGGGAAAGGCCATTCACCTGCTCTGTGTGTGGGAAGGGATTCACTCGCTCATCCACCCTGCTGACACACCAGCGAGTTCACACTGGAGAGAGACCATTCATCTGTTCAGAGTGTGGGAAGAGATTCACTCAGTTATCTCATGTCATGGCATACCAGCGGGTTCACAATAATGAGAGACCTTTTCAATGTCCAGAATGTGGGAAGTGTTTTAAAAGTCCTGCTGAAGTGATGTGCCATCAACGTGTTCACACTGATGAGAGACCACTCAGGTGCTCTCACTGGGGCTGAGTTCAGGCATTCATCTCAACTCACTATGCACCAGCGAGTTCACACTGGGGAGAGGCCATTCAGCTGCTCCGAGTGTGGGAAGCGATTCCCTCAGTTATCCGACCTGCTGACGCACCAGCGAGTTCACACTGGGGAGAGGCCGTTCACCTGTCCCAAGTATGGGAAGGGATTCACTCGATCATCCAACCTGCTGAGACACCAGCGAGGTCACACTGACGAGATACCGTTTAAATGTCCAGACTGAGCGAATTGCTGTAAAAGTTCTGGAGAACTGATATCCCGTCAACGTGTTCACACTGAAGAGAGACCGTTCAGGTGCTCTCAGTGGGGACTGGGTTCAAGTGGTCGTCTCAACTCAGTGCATACCAACACACTCTCACTGGGGAGAGGCCATTCACTTGTACTGAGTGTGGAAGATGATTCACTCGGTCGTCCATCCTGCTGAGACACCAGCGAGTTCACAAGTAACCACAGTGCTTGGATTTTGTGATGAATTTTTGTCATTGGGTCTATTTCTGCTGATGTTAATTAAATGCAGCCTAGTTATAAGGGATAATGTTCTGGATAATATAAAAATCAAATAAATCAGATTTGTGTCTTCTTATCATGTCCACGGACAGTCTATCCATGGCCCAGCCAGAACTGGACACATTTTTGCGCCTTGTTGTTGAATTCGGCAAGATCTGCATTGCAGGAGATGTTGCATAGTCTGTGGCTCAGTTCCACATTCACAAGTTGTCGGGCTGGTTGTATATCCCCATTTGCTTAGTGACACCTTTGAATGACCTACACCAGTCCTAAGTCTGTTAAGTAACTTCCAGGTTGCCCAGTTGCAATTAGCTCCTGGGGGAAGGCTTTCATCCGGTAGAATTTCCATCGCTAGGGGTTGTTCGAGACTGGCGAGCCGGTCTTTCCACAAGGCGATGCGGGCTTCAGATGGGGTTGATTGTAATGGAACAACACTGTTCATGAAGCTCTTCCTTGACTTTAGGGGCCTGGGTGTAGGTGTATGACCATGTAGAGGGTGCCTCTCATCTGATGATTGATGGAGTCGCTCTTTCTTGCTGGCTACCGTTCTTCTTATATCAGGGGGAGCGATACCCGCCAGGATATATAGGCTGTTGGTGTTTGTTGGTTTTAAACAATCTGTGATAAGTCAGCAGCTTGCATTCAGAATGGCATCCATCTTCTTAGCATGAGTAGATCTTTCCCATGCAGGGCAGGCGTATTCGGCAGTGGAATAGCAAAGAGCAAGTGCACTGGTTCGCAATGTTTTCTAGCTTGCTCCCCATTTTGTGTTAGTGAGCTTATTCAGGATGTTGTTTCGTGCGCTCACTTTTGCCTTTGTCTTTTCGATGTGGTTCTTGAAGGTGAGGCATCTGTCAAGTGTGACTCCTAAGTAGACAAGGTGCTCGCAATGCGTCAGTGTTGCTCCACACCAGGTTACTTTAAGCTGGCGTTTGGCTTCACGGTTTCTGAGGTGGAATGCACAAACTTGCGTCTTTGATGGGTTTGCGCGAAGGTGGTTTTCTTCATAGTAGGATGTTAGTCCCTCCAAGGCCTCAGAAAGCATTTTCTCCACGGTGTTAAAATCAGTACTTTGGGCAGTGACACATTAGTCATTAGCATATATAAAACAGCGTGTGACACCGTCTATAGGTTGGTCATTCGTGTAGATGTTGTACAGCAGCGGTGCAAGCACGCTTCCCTGAGGAAGACCATTCTTCTGAATACGCCACCTGCTGCACTTCCCACCTAGTTCAACGTAGAACCGGGGATTCTGAAGCAGGCTTTCTAACAGCTCTGTTAAGTGAATAGCTTTTGTCATCTCTAGGATCTAGCAGAGGAGACGTCTATGGTTCACTGTATCGTATGCTGCTGACAGGTCTACAAAAACAGCACCTGTTACCATCCTTTGCTCAAAACCATCTTCGATATGTTGTGTGAGGTTGAGCAATTGGCTTCTTGTTGATTTTCCGGGGAGGAAACCTGCTTGCTCTGGAAAGACTGAAGGAAGATTTTTCAGACTGAAGGAAGATTTATAGTGGAGTTCCCCAGGAGTCAATGTTAAGAACCCTGCTCATCTTAACAGATATAAATGACCGAGACCTTGGTGTTCAGGCACAATTTTGAAATTTGTTGACAGAATCTTGAGTGGGCACAGACTGCGCAGCAGCTGCCCTTCCCTGAAGGACATGAGTGAACCAGTTGGGTTTTTATGACAATCCAGCAGTTTTCATGGTCACTTTTTGCTCGTGCCGACCCCACAAATTCCCAGATTCATTCAGCTCAATTTCACAACCTGCCTTTGTGTTTTTGTGGGTTCTCTCTCACTCCCTTTTTTTCTGTTTGAAATATTTCACAGAATATTAGAAGGGGAGGATTTGCAGCCTGGAAACTGAAACCAAACATCACATCAGGACCTGACAGAATTGCCCAGTTTATCATAAGCTGAATATCATCGGATTTTGAACATGGAAGGAAAAAGCACTGTTCACAGTGCGGAGAAACCGTACACGTGTTCTGTTTGTGGACGAGGCTTCAGCCAATTATCTGGCCTGTCAAAACATAAATGCATTCACAATGGGGAGAAGCTGTGGAAATGTGCGGACCGTGGGAAGGGTTTCAGATCCCCATCTGACCTGGAAACACATCGGCGTCGTCACACTGGGGAGAGGCCGTTCACCTACTCCGTGTGTGGAACGGGATTCACTCATTCATCCACCCTACTGAAACACCAACGAGTTCACACTGATGAGAGACCTTTTAAATGTCCAGACTGTGGGAAGTGCTCTAAAGGTTCTCAGAACCTGATGTCCCATCAACGTGTTCACACTGATGAGAGACCGTTCAGGTGCTCTCACTGTGGGACTGGGTTCAAGCGATCATTTCACCTCATGCACACCTGCGAGTTCACACTGGGGAGAGACCATTCACCTGCTCCGTGTGTGGGAAGGGATTCACTCAGTCATCCACCCTGCTGAAGCACCAGCGGGTTCACACTGGGGAGAGACCTTTTAAATGTCCAGACTGTGGGAAGTGTTTTAAAAGTTCCTGGGAACTGATATTCCATCAACGTGTTCACACTGATGAGAGACCGTTCAGGTGCTCTCATTGTATGACTGGGTTCAGGCGATCATCTAACCTCACTGCACACCAGCGAATTCACACTGGGGAGAGGCCGTTCACCTGCTCAGAGTGTGGGAAGGAATTTGCTCGGTCATCCCACTTGCTGAGACATCAGCGAGTTCACAAGCAACTCCAATGATTGGATTTTGCTGTTAATCACATCCAGGACTGAACCATGTGCATTGGGGTCTGTTTCTGCTGATGTTAATATACCCCAGACCAGCTATAGGTGTTAATATTCTGTATAAAAGTCAAATAAATCAGCTTTGTGCTAAATACTGTGTGTTGAATCTTTTAACATCTTTTAACACAAGGTAGTTCCTTTTGTAGGGCTCTCCCTCTCCCCTGCCTCCTCCATCTTCACCTCCAACCAGTGTGAGGAGTTCATGGTGCTTCTTTCAGAGAACTTTCCAAACCCACGATCACTACCATCTAGAAGGACAAGGACAGCAGATCCATGTGAACACCAGCACCTGCAAGTTCCCCTCCAAGTCACTCATCATCCTGACTTGGAAATATATCGCCGTTCCTTCACTAACGCTGGGTCAAAATCCTGGTTCTCCCTACCTAATAGCACTGTGGGTGTACCTACACCACATGGACTGCAGCTGCTCAAGGAGACAGTTCACTACCTTCTCAAGGGCAATTAGGGATGGGCAATAAATGCTGGCCTAGCCAGTGATGCCCACATCCCATGAATGAATAAAAATAATTGAGACAATCTAATCAGCTGCCTCTGCTGCTTCCCTTCCTTCCACTAGCCCACCAGGCCAAACTATCACTGACGTTCTCCTGCCTTAGGCCTGAACTCAAGTCTTCCTCTAAGTTGCTGTGTGACCTCCCATCGGGCAGGTTTCCTTTTGTCTCTCCAGGTTGGATGATCAGTTGAAGCCTTGTCCACACACAGAACACAGACCCCATCATGAGACCGGGTAATTGGGAGAACAGGGGGTGAAAGAGTTGTGAGGGGGGAGGGAAGCATTGAGAAGGGCTAAGAATCATGAGGGGGTGGGGAAGAGTTGTGACAGACAGAATGGGGGATGCGATGTCATTTATTCACTGACCTTTATGCTGGAGTCAGTTTTGGGGCCTTGAACCTCATTCTCTCGACACCCGGACCACTGGCAGGAAAAGAAACGCACGTGTCCTGGAGCCTCGAACCCGATGGCAGGACTGTCCGGGCTGAGTCTCTGCTCCACATCCCCCATTGCTGCCTCGGAGCTCACAACCCCAATTCCTCAGCCCCCCACCCCACCTGGAATTACGACCCTCTGTTTGAGATCCCCTGCTGTAAAATTGGGCCAAGGTTTTTGTTTGGAGTCTCCTGTCTGCAAATCCTCTCCCTCCAATATCCTGCAAATGGAGTTTACAAAGGGCATCACTGTCAGTACAGGATAGAAATTCAGAACAGAGAGTTCTAGTTTCTATGGAACATTTTTTCCTCTCTTGTTCCCCCAAAGCTGTAAATCCCCATCTCACACACTGTCTTCCCTGAGCTGAAATTCAAACGCATCGCACCATCTCCACCATTTCCTTCCTCCACTCCCAGTTTTCTCCCTCCCTCTACTCTGGCTGGGTTCAGTTCTCCAGCTCCTGTGACTCTTATTCGGGTCCTCAGACTGACCCCAGCTGCCGTCCAGTGGAACACAGGAGGGGACCCCCTGTTGGATCTTATTCAGGCCCTAAAGCTGCACAGCTCGTTTCTGACCCTGGGGTGGGTGGTCATAGTGCCCTCCTTCAGTTTCTGAATCAGTGATAGTAACAAAGCAGGATGGAGAAAGACACATTTTGAGGGGTGACACTGCTGGAAGAATGGAGAGCTGGAGTTCACCTGGAAAAGGAGAAAAGTTTAAAAACAAAGAGCACCCAATGTGAGGCTCAAACCCACAACCCTGAGATGAAATGACTCGGGCTCCTCCAGCTGAGTTAGCCAGACAATCGGCAATGTTATATCCATATCTGTTATCACAGTGAGTTAACTGAATGAAATGGCAGAGAAGGAAATTGACCACCAGAAGCCCAACCGTCCAATGCTTTCCACTCAATCATCAATAGCATCGTTCACAGCTTCTGCTGGTTAGCTGCACCTCCTTCCAAACGTTGTGATCCATTTTCCTCAGGATTTGTTCCTGGATTTAATATTTACCTGCTTTGTGCCCTCATTTTGAAATGAGATTCACTTCAACATTCAACACAAACTGAATTGCAAACCTGATGGACAAACAATGGGAAACAAGTCACTCGGTAACACAAATCCCATGGTGCTCATTTTCAGATTCACAACAATCAGCTTTTTAATAAAATAAAGGAATTTGCAGTGAAAATATTGAGAAAGGTGGTGTGACTTTTATTTGTGACTCACTCATTCGGGTATTCTGTAAATGCTGCTTGGAGGTTAAGTGTCCGGGATATAATGTACCTGAGTTTTCCTGAGCTTGTGCTCGGTGTATTGGGAGGTTTGGTCCGGGTCGGTGTATCTTGCATCCCAGGGATGGGCAGTAACCCGCTGATTGAAGCTGCAGTCGCCGCTTTCTGCTGGCAGCGGGTGATTGGAGAGTTCGGGGCCAGAATATTGCTGCTTCCCGTGTTGTGATATAGCAGGTGGTATTTGCCGAGCTGACCAAATCCCAAAGGAAAACTTGGTCAGGCTATTACAACAATTTTGCAATTTGTATTTATTATGAGAAGGTATGTGTACTGAAGTCAGAAGTAAAGTTTCCACTACCGCTTTTGGAGATATTAAATTATTAAATTAAAATATTTATTAACAGAAGAAAAGAAAACTTAAACACATAAGATTACAGTTACACAGTTAACTTTTCCCAGAAGATTTCTACTTAGCTAGATTCACAAATAAACACCCATTTCCAGACAACAGTAAAACATCCAGTAATATTACTACAAGGCACCCACTGTTGCTATAAGGGAGGTATTTCGCAAGCTTCTCGCTCTCCCTCTCAGTCGACAATGGAAATCCAAGTTTTGTAAGAAAACCTTGTTTTCTGCAACTACCAGACACTTCTCTGGGGTGGTGAGAAGCTGCTTCCTTCATTGGACTGTGTTCACATGGCACACTCTTCAAGATCACATGGCCAAGCCCCTCATATACCCAATGTTTTTAACTTGCTTTTGAAGATTACCTTTCGCAGAATCTAAAAACTTTCATGTTGTTTTTATGGCCACTACTTTAGGGAAAAATAAACTTAATAACTTTGCTTTATTTATTTATGCTCTTTGCCAGTTGGAAGACTTCCTTTTTTCTCTCTTTAAAATTCAATAGCTAAAAATTCAGCTCCTCATTTATCTCCCAATGCAAATTCCTATTCATGCTGGATCTACTGGTATCCCATCTGAGCTCACTCATCTCCACTTCAAAAATACCTGCTTTACACCTAATCCTTCTGATGATTTAAATCTTGCAGTCTGACTGTCGTCAGTCTAATTAAATTAGTCACACACACACACACCTACACACAGTCCGCACAAGCCTGCTTCACAGTATCCTACAGTAATAAGGGGGGAAAAAAATATTTTGTTTACACCTGTTTCACTCACTGTGGAGCTGATGAAGAGAGAATAATTTATTGGTTCGTTTGAATCCATTAACCTCATAGATTTCTAATGGGTTAGATGTAGGTAAAAGACAGTGGTTCTTCAAGGTATGCCACAGGCCAAACAGCTCAATCAGCTCCACCCTCAGCTCAGGAGAGCTCAACTACTCCACATCCTGTCCACAGGGGAGTTCTCCTGGTGCCGTGGGACCAACATTCATGCTTTAACTAACACCACCAAAAAAACTGGATTATCAGTTAGTCTGATTGCTGTTTGTGGAATCTTACTGTGCACAAACTGGCTGTCGTGAAACAGCAACAACTTGTATTTATAAAACACGTTTAAAGTAATAAAACATTCTAAGCTGCTTCACAGGAGTTTCATAAAGAATAAGATTGACACAGAGTCACAAAGGGAGATATTAGAGTAAATGGACAAAACCTTGATTGGAGAGGCAGATTTTAACCAGCATCTTAAATCAGGAGAGAGAGCTGGAGGGGGTGGAGAGGTTTAGGGAGGGAATTTCAGGGTTTCACACCGAGGCACAGCCACCAATGGTGCAGTAATTAAAATCAGGGATGTTCAAGAGGCCAGAATGAGAGGAGCACAGATATCTCAGAGGGTGAGTGACTGAAGGTTACAGAAATAGTGAGGGACGAGGCCAAGGAGGGAATTGTAAACAAGGCTATAAATTTTAAAATTAAGGCACTGCTTGACCAGGAGCCAATGAATGTCATTGAGCACAGGGCTGATTGGTGAACAGGACTTGGTGTGAGAAAGCTCACGAACAGCAGAGTTTTTGATGATCCCACGTTTCCAAGTGGGGACGGGTTGAATTGGAGAAGCTGGCCAGGAATGTATTGGAATTGTCAAGTCTAAATGTAACATGGGCAGGGATGAGAGTTTGAGCAGCAGATGAGCTGGGGGTGGGGTGGAGACAGGTGACATTATGGAGATTGAACTATCTGGTATAAGTGATGGTGTGGATATGTGGTCAGAAACTCATCTTGGGGTCAAATATGACACTAAGATTGTGAACAGTGTGGTTCAGCCTCAGACAGTTCCATAAGACCATAAGACATAGGAGCAGAAATTATGCCATTCGGCCCATCGAGTCTGCTCCGCCATTCAATCATGGCTGATAAGTTTCCCAACCCCATTCTCCCGCCCTCTCCCCGTAACCTTTGATCCCCTTACCAATCAAGAACCTATCTATCTCGGTCTTAAATACACTCAATAACCTGGCCTCCACAGCCTTCTGTGGCAATGAATTCCATAGATTCACCACTCTCTGGCTAAAGAAGTTTCTCCTCATCTCTGTTCTAAAAGGTCTTCCCTTTACTCTGAGGCTGTGCCCTCGGGTCCTAGTCTCTCCTACTAATGGAAACATCTTCTCCATATCCACTCTATCCAGGCCTTTCAGTATTCTGTAAGTTTCAATCAGATCCCCCCTCATCATTCTAAACTCCATCGAGTATAGACCCAGAGTCCTGAAACGTTCCTCATATGTTAAGCCTTTCATTCCTGGGATCATTCTTCTGAACCTCCTCTGGACCCTCTCCAGGGCCAGAACATCCTTCCTGAGAAACGGGGCCAAAAATTGCTCACAATATTCTAAATGTGGTCTGAACAGAGCCTTATAAAGCCTCAGCAGCACATTCCTGCTTTTATATTCTAGTCCTCTCGAAATAAATGTCAACATTGCATTTGCCTTCCTAACTACCGACTCAACCTGCAAGTTAACCTTAAGAGAATCCTGGACTAGGACTCCCAAATCTCTTTGCACTCCAGATTTCTGAATTCTCTCCCCATTTAGAAAATAGTCTATGCCTCTATTCTTCCTACCAAAGTGCATGACCTCACACTTCCCCATGTTGTATTCCATCTGCCACTTCTTTGCCCATTCTCCTAACCTGTCCAAATCCTTCTGCAGCCTCCCCGCCTCCTCAATACTACCTGTCCCTCCACCTATCTTTGTATCATCTGCAAACTTAGCCAGAATGTCCTCAGTTCCTTCATCTAGATCATTAATGTATAAAGTGAAAAGTTGTGGTCCCTACACTGACCCATGCGGAACTCCACTAGTCACCGGTCGCCATCCTGAGAAGGACCCCCTTATCCCCACTCTCTGCCTCCTGCCAGACAGCCAATCTTCTATCCATGCTAGGACCTTGCCTCTAAAACCATGGGCTCTTATCTTACTGAGCAGCCTCCTGTGCAGCACCTTGTCAAAGGCCTTCTGGAAGTCCAAGTAGATAACATCCATTGGCTCTCCTTTGTCTAACCTGCTCGTTACCTCCTCAAAGAATTCTAACAGATTTGTCAGGCATGATCTTCCCTTGATGAAACCATGCTGACTTTGCCCTATTTTACCATGCACTTCCAAGTATTCTGAAATGTCATCCTTAATAATGGGCTCTAAAATCTTACCAATGACCGATGTCAGGCTAATCGGCCTGTAATTTCCCGTCTTTTGCCTCACTCCCTTCTTAAACATGGGGGTTTCTTTAGCGATTTTCCAGTCCTCTGGGACCCTGACTTGAGTGATTCCTGAAAGATCACCACTAACGCCTCCACTATCTCTTCAGCTATCGCCTTCAGAACTCTGGGATGTAATCCATCTGGTCCAGGTGATTTATTCACCTATAGACCTTTCAGTTTTCCTAGCACCTTCTCCTTGGTAATGGCCACCAAACTCACCTCTGCCCCCTGACTCTCTTGAACTTTGGGGATGTTACTTGTGTCTTCCACCGTGAAGACTGACGCAAAGTACCTATTCAGTTCCTCCGCCATTTCTTTGTTCCCCACTACTACTTTCCAGGGAGAGGGATGGACTCGGTAGTTAGGGAAAGGAATTTGTAGTGGTGACCGAAGACAATGTCTTCTTATAATTGGAGGAAATTTCTGCTCATCCAGTACTGGGTGTGGGATAAGCAGTTTGATAATTTAGTAACAGTGGAGGAATGGAGAGGGATGGTGATGAGGTGGAGCTGGGTGTTGTCAGTGTACATGTGAAAACTAACACGGTGCTTTTGGATGATGTCACCGAATGGCAGCATGTAGATGAGAAATAGGAGGGGCGAAGGATAGGTCCTTGGGGGACACCAAGTACAAGGACTTTGGAGAGGAAAGGGAGGTTAGAGATGGGGCGGTAGTTTCCAAAGATGGCTGGGTCAAAAGTTGTTTTTTTTTGGAATGGGTGAGGATGGTGGATTTAAAAGTGAGAGAGACAGTATCAAAAGGCAGAGAGAACCATTAACAATATCAGCTAAGATGGAAAAGTTGGATGGTCAGCAGTTTAGTGAGAATAGGGTCAAGGGAGCAGGAGGTGGGTCTCATGGACAAGATGAGCACTGAGAGGGCATGAGGGAGATGGGAGAGAAACTGGAGAAAGATGTGGGTTCAGGGCTCAGAGAAGGGGGATCTTTAGGGGCAGTTTGTCCCGGTGGGCTAGTGGAAGCGAGGGAAGCAGCAGAGGCAGCTGATCGGATTGTCTCAACCTTAGTGACAAAAAAGCTCATGAGCTCCTCACACTTGTTGTTGGAGGTGAGGATGGAGGAGACGGGAGAGAGGGAGAGTCCTTCAAAAGGAACTAACTTGTGTTTGAGATATTAAAAATATTTGACACAGTGTATTTAAAACAAAGCTGATGTATTTGACTACTTTTCTGATAATAATAGCCCCTATAACTGGGCTGGAGTTATTAACATCAGCAGAAACAGACCCCAATGAACCTGGTTCATTCCTGGATGTGATTAACAGCAAAATCCCATCACTGTAGTTACTTGTGAACTCGCTGGTGTCTCAGCAGGTGGGATGACTGAGTGAACCTCTTCCCACACTTGGAGCAGGTGAACGGCTTCTCCCCAGTATGAATACGCTGGTGTATAGTGAGCTGAGATGATTGCCTGAATCCGGTCCCACAGTAAGAGCACTTGAATGGTCTCTCGTCAGTGTGAACACGTTGATGGGACATCAGTTCCCTGGAACTTTTATAACACTTCCCGCAGTCTGGGCATTTAAAAGGTCTCTTGTCAGTGTGAACTCGCTGGTGTCTCTGCAAGTTGGATGAATGAGTGAATCTCTTCCCGCATTTAGAGCAGGTGAACGGCCTCTCCCCAGTGTGAACTCGCTGATGGTCAGTGAGCTGAGATGACCACTTGAACCCAGTCCCACACTGAGAGCACCTGAACGGTCTCTCGTCAGTGTGAACACGTTGATAGGACATCAGTTCCTGGGAACGTTTAAAGCTCTTCCCACACTCTGGGCATTGAAAAGGTCTCTCGTCAGTGTGAACTCGCTGGTGTATTAGCAGGGTGGTTGAACTACTGAATTGCATCCCACACTGGGAGCAGGAGAATGGTTTCTCCCCAGTGTGAACTCGCTGGTGTTTCTGCAGGGTGGACAACAGACTGAATCCCTTCCCACACTCAGAGCAGGCGAATGGTGTCTCCCCACTGTGAACTCGCTGGTGTCTCAGAAGGCTGGAGGACTGGGTGAATGCCATCCCACACTTGGAGCAGGTGAATGGTCTCTCCCCAGTGTGACTGCGCTGATGCACATTGAGGTAATATGAGGTCTTGAACCCAGTCCCGCAGTAAGAGCACCTGAACGGTCTCTCATCAGTGTGAACACGTTGATGGGACATCAGTTCCTGGGAACTTTTATAACGCTTCCCACACTCTGTGCATTTAAAAGGTCTCTCGTCGGTGTGAACACACTGGTGTGTCTGCAGGGCGGATAAAACAGTAAATCCCTTCCCACACTCAGAACAGATGAATGGCCCCTCACCAGTGTGAAATCGCTGATGTGTCAGCAGGTGGGATGACCAAGTGAACCCCTTCCCACATTCAGGACAGGTGAACAGTCTCTCCCCAGTGTGACTGCGCCAATGCATTTCCAGCTGGGATGGGTAACTGAATCCCCTCCCACAGTCCCCACATTTCCACAGTTCCCTCCCAGTGGGAAAAGTGCTTTTTCCTTCCATGTTCAAAGCCAATGATCCAAATGAATCCAAACACCTTCTCAGATCCTGATCTGATGTTTTGTTTCAGTTTCTCAACTGCAAATCCTCCCCTCCTAATAATCTGTGAAATTGATTTAAAACAGAAAAAAGGGAGTGTGAGAGGATCCACAAAAACACAAAGGCAGGTTATGAACCCGAGCTGATGAATAATTTATACGCCGGCACTAGAACAAACTGAACGTTAAAGCTGAGTGATAGAGAGAGAGAGAGAGAGAGAGGGGGAGAGAGGGAGAGTGAGAGAGAGAAAGGAGAACCCTCAACCTCCACCACTTAGCAGGACCAGGGCAGCTGGTACATGTGAATATCATCACCTCCAAGTTCCCCTCCGAGACACACGGCGATATAGTTCCTAGTCAGGATGGTGTGTGATTTGGAGGGGAACTTGCAGCTGGTGGTGTTCCCATGCATCTGTTGCCCTTGTCCTTCTCAGTGTTAAAGGTCGTGGGTTTGGAAGGTGCTGCCGAAGGAGCCTTGGTGTATTGCTGCAGTGCACCTTGTAGATGTTGTACACTCCTGACACTATGGTTGGAGAAATTGGGGTGGTTCTCCTTCAAGCCAAGTGGACTGAAGGGAGATTTGATAGAGATGTGCAAGTTAATGATAAGTTTAGATAAGATAGATAAAGAAAGGCCGTTTGCAAGTAGGTTGAAGGGGGCAAAAACAGCAAACGCTGGAAAAACTCAGCAGGTCTAACAGCATCTGTGGAGAGAAAGACATTGCTAACGTTTCAAGCCCGGTTGACTTTTTTCTTCTTCTCTCTGAAGAAGAGTCATCAGGACTTGAAATGTTAACTCTGTCTTTCTCTCCACAGATGCTGTTAGACTTGCTGAGTTTTTCCAGCATTTGCTGTTTTTGTTTCAGGTTTCCAGCATCCGTGATATTTAGCTTATATCTTAGGTTGAAGGGAGATTTGATAGAGGTGTGAAAATTAATGGTAGGTTTAGATAAGGTAGATAAAGAAAAGCCGTTTGCAATAACTGATAGTAAAAGGATTACAAGACACAGATTTAAGATTTAGTGCAAGAGCTACAGGGGGGATGTGATGAAGTAATTTTACACAGTGAGAGGTAATGACCTGAAACTCAACACTTACACTCAGAGGCCGACAATATCCAGGTCCTGATGAATGGAGTGATTCAGTCCCACTTAGATGTGAAGTTTAGTGTGACTGTCCTGTCTGAGAATTCTGTTGTAATATCCTGCAAAAAAGTAGACAAAGGTATTACAGGCAAGCAAGGAAAAAAATAGAGAAGAGACAAACATTTCTCTTCGTTTGAGTTTGCTTGTGTAAATTCTCCCCTTCTAACCCCCTGTAAAAGGAGTTTCCAAAATACATCCCTGTCAGTCCAGGGTAGAAATTCACAACAAAAACAAAAACTCAGCCGGTCTGGCAGCATCGACGGAGAAGAGCAAAGTTGACGTTTCGAGTCCTCATGGTCATGATTTCCAGCATCCGCAGTTTTTGTTTTTAATCGAGAAATGCACAAAATTCTCTCCTCCTGCTCCTGGACCAGGATGGCCGCACATGCGCCCTCTGAACATTCCCCTATAAAGATGGCGGCCGTTACCCCAGGCCTGGGGCCTGGGACCTGAGACAGCAGCTGTTTCCGGTTTAGTGCAAACGCGGGACCGGGAGTTCCTAATTCGGGTCCTGAGTCTTATGCTAGGTGTTTATGAAACGTCCCAGTCTATATCGACTCCATTTCTCTCCTGTACTCGGCTGTCACTCACCCTTTCCCGCCTCCTTCCTCCTTCAGCTCCCGCACTCCCCGGGGTTCAGGTACAATGACACTGCGCCTGCGCGTGACGTCACCACTCGAGTCCCCGCCCCCTCTTCACTCCGATTGGTTGGAGGACCAACCGCTCCCGCTCGGTCCTCCAGTCCCGCCCCCTCTTCCTATTGGTCCGGAGCTGCCGTCAATCATCCGGGCATTGTGACGGTACCAGGTGGTGAGAGCGGCCACAGACTCAGCCTGACTTGCTGATTCTTGGCAGCATTTTCTGTTTGGGAATTAGAGCTAGAGATGGATGGTCAGTTCCCCTCTGTCCGGGGGGGATTCACACTCATTTCCCCAGTGCACTGATTATCACCTTTACTTTACATGAGAAAGTCCCCGGTTCAATCCCGGCTGGAAACTTTGTGTTTACAATTGTTGCTGAAGCTGAATTCACAGTGAGTTTAGTTTCATATCGAACAGGGGGACAGTTATAGTCTCATTCTTTAAAAGCTCCTTCTTCATCTTTAAACAGGGAACGATAATTCAGAGAAAAAAAGCAAAAAACTGCGGATGCTGGAAATCCAAAACAAAAATAAAGATACCTGGAAAAACTCTGCAGATCTGGCAGCATCTGCGGGGAGGAACGCAGTTAACGTTTCGAGTCCGTATGACTCTTCAACAGAACTAACTTAAAATAGAAGAGGGGTGAAATATAAGCTGGTTTAAGGGGGGATGGGACAAGTGGAGCTGGATAGAGGGCCAGTGAGAGGTGGAGATTGCCAAAAGATGTCATAGACAAAAGGACAAAGAGGTGTTGAAGGTGGTGATATTATCTAAGGAATGTTCTAATTAAGGGTAGAAAACAGGACAAGCAAGGTACAGATAGCCCTAGTGGGGGTGGGGTGAAGGAATCGAAATAGGCTAAAAGGATGGAAATATATTTAAAAATAATGGAAATAGGTGGGTAAAGAAAAATCTATATAAATTATTGGAAAAAAAGGGGGGGTATCAGAAAGGGGGTGGGGATGGAGGAGAGAGTTCATGATCTAAAATTGTTGAACTCAATATTCAGTCCAGAAGGCTGTAAAGTGCCTAGTCGGAAGATGAGGTGGTGTTCCTCCAGTTTGCGTTGAGCTTCACTGGAGCAATGCAGCAAGGCAAGGACAGACATGTGGGCAGGAGAGCAGGGTGGAGTGTTGAAATGGCAAGCGACAGGGAGGTCTGGGTCATGCTTCGGACAGACCGAAGATGTTCTGCAAAGCAGTCACCCAGTCTGCATTTAGTCTCTCCAATGTAGAGGAAACCGCATTGGGAGGAACGAATGCAGTAACTAAATTGAGGGAAGTGCAAGTGAAATGCTGCTTCACTTGAAAGGAGTATTTGGGTCCTTGGACGGTGAGAAGAGGGGAAGTAAAGGGGCAGGTGTTGCATCTTCTGTGGTTGCATGGGAAGGTGCCGTGGGAGGAGGTTGAGGTGTAGGGGGCGATGGAGGAGTGGACCAGGGTGTCCCGGAGGGAACGATCCCTGCGGAATGCCGCCGGGGGGGTGAAGGGAAGATGTGTTTGGTGGTGGCATCATGCTGGAGTTGGCGGAAAAGGCGGAGGATGATCCTTTGAATGCGAAGGCTGGTGGGGTGATACGTGAGGACAAGGGGGACCCTATCATGTTTCTGGGAGGGAGAGGAAGGTGTGAGGGCAGATGCGTGGGAGATGGGCCGGACACAGTTGAGGGCCCTGTCAACCACCGTGGGTGGAAAACCTCAGTTAAGGAAGAAGGAGGACATGTCAGAGGAACTGTTTTTGAAAGTGGAATCATCAGAACAGATGCTATGGAGGCAAAGGAACTGAGAGAATGGGATGGAGTCCTTACAGGAAGCGGGGTGTGAGGAGCTGTAGTCGAGGTAGCTGTGGGAGTCGGTAGGCTTGTAATGGATGTTGGTGGACAGTCTATCACCAGAAATTGAGACAGGTCAGGGAAGGGAAGGGAAGTGTCAGAGATGGACCATGTGAAAATAATGGAGGGGTGGAAAGTGGAAGCAAAATTAATACATTTTTCCAGCTCCAGACAAGAGCATGAAGCAGCACAGAAGCAATCATCAATGTACCGGGGAAAGATTTGTGGGAGGGGGCCGGAGTAGGACTGGAACAAGAATGTTCCACATATCCCATAAAGAGACAGGCATAACTGGGGCCCATGTGGGTACCATAGCCACACCTTTTATTTGGAGGAAGTGAGAGGAGTTTAAGGAGAAATTGTTCAGTGTGAGAACAAGTTCAGCCAGATGGAGGAGAGTAGTGGTGGATGGGGATTGTTCGGGCCTCTGTTCGAGGAAGAAGCGGAGAGGCATCAGACCATCCTGGTGGGGGATGGAGGTGTAGAGAGATTGGACGTCCATGATGAAGAGGAGGCTGTTGGGGCCAGGGAACTGGAAATTATTGATATGATGTAGGGTGTCAGAGGAATCATGGATGTAGGTGGGAAGGAACTGGACAAGGGGAGAGAGAATGGAGTCAAGATAGCAAGAAATGAGTTCCTTGGGGCAGGAACAGGCTGACACGATCGGTCTGCCAGGACAGTTCCGTTTGTGGATTTTGGGTAGGAGGTAGAAGCGGGCCATCCGAGGTTGGGTGACTATCAGGTTGGAAGCTGTGGGAGGAAGATCTCCAGAGGAGATGAGGTCAGTGACAGTCCTGGAAACAATGGCTTGATGTTCTGTGGTGGGGTCATGGTCCAGGGAGAGGTAGGAGGAAGTGTCTGCGAGTTGACGCTCAGCCTCTGTGAGATAGATGTCAGTGCGCCAGACAACAACACCACCACCCTTGTCAGCAGGTTTGATGACAATGTCAGGGTTGGACCTGAGCGAAGGGAGTGCAGCAAGTTCAGAGAGAGACAGGTTAGAGTGGGTGAGAGGAGCAGAGAAATTGAGACAACTAATGTGACGCCGACAGTTCTCAATGAAAAGATCAAGAGATGGTAAGAATCCAGAGGGAGGGCTCCAGGTGGAGTGAGAATATTGGAGGTGGGCAAATGGATCCGTTGAACGGGGAGAGGACTCCTGCCCAAAGAAGTGAGCATGGAGACGAAGGCGGCGGAAGAAGAGTTTAGCATCGTGCCGAGCCCAAAATTCATTGAGATGAGGGCGTAAGGGTATGAAACTAAGTCCTTTGCTGAGAACTGAACGTTCAGTGTCGGAGAGGGGAAAGTCAGGGGGTATGGTGAATACACGGCCGGGGCTGGGATTGGAAGATGGGATGGGGACAGAGGGACAGGCAGGGGTGGAGGGTCCTGGATGGGTGCTGGTGTCGATGAGTTGTTGGAGCTTGCATTCCATGGCACCTGAAAGAAAGAGACAAAGTTTCTTGTTGAGGCGTCGGATGAGATGAAGAATAAAATGAAACTGGGGGCAAAACTGTCTTAAACAAAACTTGTTTGAAACAAGATGTTTATGCGAAGGGGCAACAGAAAAGAAGAAAAGCAACTTGTTTACAGATTGAATCGGGGGTGGGGTGCAGCATAATGTACCTGTGCATGTCAGTGAGGATCCCCAAGGTCCTACAGCCGTCTGCATGCAGTGTTTAGTGGGCCCTGGGGGAGGGGAGGATTGAACCATTTGGGAAAAAGCACAGGGTGGGAGATCACCCCTCCCCCACTGTCCTGGTTACACAAACGGCTCACCTTGGACTGTCCCACACCTGGGCAGGGTGGGATCAAGGTGCAGGAAGCTGCAAGCTGGTTGGTTGAGCTGTGAACTGGGCGGAGTTAGGGGCGTTTGAGTGACAGGACTGGGGCTATATCAGAGCAGGCACAGTCACTGCTTCCCCCTTTCCTCGTGGAGGTTTCACTGGAGTTGTGTTGGTGAGTGTTTCTAAACTCTGTCTCACTATCCCGGGAATGGAGGTGGTTTGGAGGTTGCAGTGAGTGTTGGATTATATTGTTTCTCCTCATTTTTCCCGCTTCTCCCAACTCCCAGTTCCAGGCTGCAGGTCCCGGTGATTCTGGATGCGGGACAGTTGTTAGTCCCGGCCCTGGTGTGGGTGCGCAAGCGCAGATGCGCGGCTTATTGTTCTGTAATAATGGCGGGTGATCGTCCTCCTGTATTTTGCTGCAGTTCTTCACCTCCTTGACTCTCCCGGCGCCATAGTTGCCACCTGCCGATTGCGGCAACCGACCTTCGATCAGGAAATTAACAACTTATAGATAGAGCGGTTTCTGGAGCGCATAGCATTGTGGGAACATTGCCCGCCATTAGTCTGCGGCCATCGCCGAGAGTTATCGTGCAGTCTGAAGGCAGGTCAACGACCTGAGTCCCTACTTCTGTTTCTTAATCTGTTCATGTTGCTTGACCCACTGGATATTTAAAATATTTTATCTCTTCATTTCTGATCCAGCCTTGCAGAGTTTTGCTTTCGTTTTTTTTTGTTTTTTAGAACCGAGTCTAGAAATACAGGCAGACCAATTAGGAGCCGTTTTGAATTAGGGTGGGTGTTGAATGGGAGTCTTTTTGCTGCATCAGTTTTGAGCTGGAGGAGAAGCTGCTGGGGTTAACCCCGAGGACTTTGGAAACCAGTCCGGCCCAGCAATTTCCAATGTGAGGCTGTGACGGGAGGTAGATTCTGGGGGGTGATTGAGTTGCTAAACGGACACTGTCCATTCAATTTAAGAGTATTGTTTTGGAAGCAAGTATTTCTATAGTGCCCTTTTATCAGAGATTTTTCTTAACTCCATTCTTGGTATTTGGTGTCACCAACAAGACCAGCAGATATTGTCAATCCCCAGTTGTCTGTTGATCAGGTGTTGGTGGGCCTTCTTCCTAAACCGCTGCAGTCACTGTGGTGAAGGTGCTCCCATAATGCTATATAAAAGCAAAATATGCGGATGCTGGAAGTCTTGAACACAAATAGAAAATGTTGGAAAAATGCAGGAGGTTTAGGAGCATCTGCGGAGAGAGAAAAACAGAGTTGATGTTTCAAGTCCATATGACTCTCCTTCAGAGCTCAAGAAAAGTGGAAATGTGATGAGATTTATACTGTTCAAGTGGAGGTGGAGGGTGGTGGGGCAGATGGAGCTGGATAGGAGGCCAGCGATAGGTGGGGACATATATCATCACTGACTGATGCTGATGATATTTGTCCAAATCAACAACAAGTTGCATTTATGTAGCAAGCAGAATATAATAAAATGTTCCAACAAATATTGGAATATTTAAAACTTAAGCACATGAGGAGATGTCATGGCAGATGATCAACAGCTTGGTCAAAGAGGTAGGTTTTAAGCAGAGTCTTAAAGGATGAGGGAGAGGCAGAGAGGCCTAAATAGGGAATTCCAGGGCGTATTGCCTGGGCAGCTGAAGACACTGTCACCAATGGTGAGTCAATTAAAATCAGGGATGCTCAATAGGCCAGAATTAGATAATCCCAGATATCTGGAACAGATGTAGGTTGGAGGAAGTTCTAGAGATCGTGAGGGAGCGAGGTCACTGAAGGATTTGAAAAAAAAGATGAGGACTTGAACATTGAGGTGTTGCTTCACCAGGAGCCCATGGAGCTCAGTGCTGGATGAAAGAGACTTACGGGGAGCAGAGTTTGAAATGACCCCATCTTTACGTGGCCAGCTAGGAATGGTCCAATTTAGCAGGAACAAAGGAATGGATGAGTTTCAGCAGCAGATGAGCTGAGGCAGGAGTGACTTTAGGCAAAGTTACTGAGGTGGAAATAGACGGTCTTAGTGATATGTAGTCATAAGCTCAGCTTGGGGTGAAATATGACACCAAGATTGTGAACAGTTTGGTTCAGACTCAGAGTTGTCAGAGATGGATGGCATTGATGGTCAGGGAGTGAAGACAATGGCTTCAATATTCTCAATATTCAAATGGAGGAGATTTCTGCTCATCCAGTACTGGATGTCAGGCAAGTCAGGACAGTATGTGACTTGATGGGGAAATTGGATTGTGTTCACATTCATCTGTTACCCTGGTCCTGCTAGGGGATGGAGGATGAGGTTTGGGAGATTTTGATAGAATTGCAGATGCATAAAATCTCTTTCCTTCACCCCCTGCCCCTCCCATCTTCCTCTCTATTTCTCCCAGTAGATGCAGGTGTTTTTTTATAGTCCCTGACCAGTTGTAATGCTCCTTTCCCTGAAAGACAGGAGTGAACCATTTGGGTTTACACAACAATCCACCAGCTTTCATGTCACTTTTTTCCTGGTACCAGCCCCACAAATTACCAAATTCATTCACCTCAATTTCACAACCTGTTTTTGTGTTATTGTGGGTTCTCTCTAATTCACTTACGTCTGTTTAAACTATTTCCGCAGAATTTTCAATCAGAAAATCCAATGTTTCATCAGAATCTGACAGTGTGGCACAATTTGTCATAAACTGAATTTCATTGGATTTTAAGCATGAAAGATAAAAGCACTTTTCACCATGGGGAGAAACCGTACACGTGTCCTGTATGTGGACGAGGTTGCAGCCAATCATCTGGCCTGTCAAAACACAAGCACAGTCACACTGGAGAGAAACGATGGAAATGTGGGGACTGTGGGAAAGGATTCAATTATTCATCCTAGCTGGAAACTCACCGGTGCACTCACACTGGGGAGAGGCCGTTCAAGCATTCTGTATGTGAGAAGGGATTTGTCGATTCATCCACCCTCCTGAGACACCAGCTCATTCACGCTGGGGAGAGGCCGTTCAGCTGCGCTGAGTGTGGGAAGGGATTCGTTTATTTATGTGATCTGTTGAGACACCAGCGAGGTCACACTGGGGAGAGACCGTTCACCTGCTCAGTGTGGGAAGGGATTCACTCAGTCATCCCATCTGCTGAGGACCAGCGAGTTCATGCTGGAGAGAGGCCGTTCATTTGCCCTGTATGTGGGAAGGGATTCACTGTGTCCTCTGACCTTGTGAAGCACCAGCGAATTCACACTGAGGAGAGGCCGTTCAGCTGCTCCATGTGTGGGAATGAATTCACCTGGTCATCCAACCTGATGAGACACCAGCGAGTTCACAAATAACAAACAGGATTTTGTTGTTAGTCACATTCAGGACTGAACCATGTTCATTGGGCTCTGTTTCTGCTAATGTTAATGCTGTTTGGCACACAAGTAATCCTGTGTTATAGCTTCACCAGGTTGGCACCTCATTTTTAGGTATGCCCGGTGCTACTCCTGGCATGTTCTCCTGCACTCTTCTTTGAACCAGCATTGATCCCCTGGCTTGATGGTAATGGTAGAGTGGGGGAATATGCTGAGCCATGAAGTGACAGGTTGTGTTCGATTACAATTCTGCTACTGATGGCCAACAGCGCCTCATGGATGCCCAGCCTTGAGTTGCTAGATCTTTTCGAAATCTATCCCATTTAGCACAGTGGTAGTGCCACACAACTCAATGGAGGGCATCCTCAATTTGAAGGTGGGACTTCGTCTCCACAATGGTGGTCATTTCTACTGATACTGACATGGGCAGATGTATGAGCACAGCAGGTCTGACAGCATCTGTGGAGCGGAAGACAGAGTTAACGTTTCAATTCCATATGACTCTTCTTCAGAACTAAAGAAAAATAGAAATAAGGTGAAATATAAGCTTTTTGAGGGGGGTAGGACAGGTGGAGCTGGTTAGAGGGCCAGTGATAGGCAGAGGAGCAGCGTGTCGGGAGATGGGGGCAGCGGCACACGTATACTATACACGTTGCTCAGCTTCATAATTCACAGCACTATTCCTGATGTTCAGAAGAACATCCTGGGCTAATTACAGCCTCTAAATTCCACATGGAATTTTGAAGGATGCTAATTCTCCTCTGGGTGGATGGTCTGGTTGATGAGAGAATTCTGAGACAGGCCACATGGAGAAAGAATATCATGTTGTTTTGACTCAGTATCCAATACTCCCCTGAGTTTGTTCATTGCTGCCCCAATGTTTTGGGACACATGTTACATGATGTATAGCAGGTACTGTAGATGCTGCTCATCTTCATAATCCACAACACTATTCCTGATGTTCATCAGCTGCCTCACTTTCTTTCCCATTAATTCCATTTGCTGATCTATCAGTAATGGACTTGCTGCCATCTTGAACAAAACTGTTTTCACCACTAAGGCTCCACTGGTATTTAATAGTCTTCATGACATCATCGCACTGGGACTGGATGACATCATAAGAGTCCATTGTTTCTTAATGATCCACATCAATAACTAGAGGAAATATTAATAAACCTGAGCACATTATCTAGGCTGACACTCCAGGGTGACATTGAGGGACTGCTGCACTGTCAGAGACAGCATCCTTCAGATGGAACTTATGGAGACTCTGGTCACAATCTTGCAATCCTCCATATACAGTAGTGGTGTCAAAGGACTGACAGATTGTAAATGTTACACCCCTGTTCAAAAACACAGCAATTCCAGGACAATCAGCTTCGCATCAGTGGTGGGGAAAGGTTGGAGCCAATAATCCAAGACGAAATCAATTAGCAGTTGGCAAGGTATCAGTTATTGTTTCCAGCATTTTCTGCTTTTAATACCGATACTTCCCTGGATCCCAAGATGAAAAGAGGCTCTCTGGGAGATATGGGGAGCTGGGACTTGTCCATGAGGGTAACCAGAGGTCTGAGAACTGAAAGAATCTAGAGTTGGAAGGAGAGAAGATGCAAAAATGGAGCAGTCAGTAACAGGACATCAATTAGTCTCCTCTTATCCTGGAGAAATCAAGGAGTCGACATTCTGAGAGTTTGAAACAAAGCTGGTTTATTTAACAAATATCAAGATATTAAACTCCAGCCCAGTTACAGAGATTATCACCAGTTGAAATAAACCCCAACTGTCAGAATGAACATGGTTCAGTTCTGGATGTGATTAACAGTGACAGTTACAGCAGAATCGAGAATATTAGGGGGAACAGAGGGTAAATAGAAATTATTTCCGCTGGTCAGACAGTCTAGGAATAGGTGGTATAGTCTAAAAGTTAGGACCAGACCCTTCAGGAGTGTCATTACATCTGATACATGACACAGAAAGAAGCCATTCAGCCCAGCCAGTCCATGCTGATGTTTAAACTCCACCAGAGCCTCCTCCCATCATTCCTCATCTAAAACTATCATCGTAACCATTTATTCCCCTCTCCTCTTGTGCTTGTCTAGCTACGCCTTAAATAATATTAGATGTGATTCCACGATTAGACATACATACTAAACAATCCTGACTGTGCTAAGAATTATACAAACAACCAATTTAAGATTATCAGTTGGTCTCACTGTGTGCCTCACTTACACTTGCTAGAAGCTACATATATTCACACACAGGGCCCTGTCCTTTGCACAACTAAATGAACACATCCACGTATTGCACCCTTTTCAACTAAACAAAAGCTATACGATTCACTTTAACCACTCCCAGTGGTAGCAAGTTCCACTTTCTCACCACTCTTTGAGTGAAGAAGTTTCTTCTGAATTCTGAATTGGATTTTTTGGTGACTATCCAAGATTTATGGTCTCTAGTTATGCTCTTCCCCACAAGAGGAAACATTCTCTCTCTATCGCTCGATCAAAACCTCTCAGACACTGAATTGGAGAGTTCGTACCAAAGATCCATTTGGGATTGAAGTAAAAGTTCAGAATCTTGTTGTTGCCTAATTTCTGATGAGAGTTCCTGAATTATGGGGAAGATCAGAGACAGCGGTTCTTAAAGAGACACTACAGCCCCGAGAACACAATCAGCTATAGATCAGGATATTAAACTCTGGCCCAGTTACATGGATTGTTAACATCAGCAGAAACAAACCCCAACTGTCAGAATGAACATGGTTCAGCCCTGGATGTGATTAACAGCAGAATCCAACCCCTGAGGTCACTTGTGAATTCGCTGATGTCTGAGCAGGTGGGATGACTGAGTGAATCCTTTCCCATGCTCCGAGCAGGTGAACGGCCTCTCTCCAGTATGAATTCGCTGGTGTTCACTGAGGTGGATTGAAGACCTGAATCTCTTTCCACAGGAAGTACAGTAGAACGGTCTCTCTCTCCAGTGTGAACTCGCTGGTGTGTCAGTCGGTTGGATGACTGAATTAATTTCTTCCCACACTCGAACAGGTGAAGGGCCTCTCCCCAGTGTGAACTTGCTGGTGTTTCAGCAGGGTGGATAACCAATTAAATCCCTTCCCACACTCGGAGCAGGTGAATGGTCTCTCTTCAGTGTGTATCTGTTGGTGTGTCCGCAGGTTGGATAACTGAGTGAATCCCTTCCCACACTCAGAGCAGGTGAACGGCCTTTCCCCAGTGGGACTGCATCGATGGGTTTCCAGTCGGGATGGACGATTGAATCCTTTCCCACAGTCCCCACATTTCCATGGTTTCTCCATGGTGCATGTGTCCCTCTGTCTCTCCAGATTTGATGGTCAGTTGGAGCCTCGTCCACACACACATGTACAGTTTCTCTCTGCTGTAAATGGTGTGATTTTTTTCAGGCTGCATAACTGTTTAAAGCTCTCTCCACAGTCAGTTCACTGGAACACTCTGACTTGGGGTGTGTGTGTCTCGGTGCTTTCCAGTCACACTGATGTTTGAAATCTTCTCCCACAAACAGAACCGACAAACATTTCTCCTTCCACATTCAATGATCGACTGTACTCAGGTCCTGATGAATCGAGTGACTCTGTCAGATCTTGATGTGATGTTTGGCTTGAGTTTCCTGTCTGTAAATCATCTCCCCTGTAAAAGAGTTCACAAAAACCATCACTGTAAGTACAGGATAGAAATTCAAAACAGACATTTCGAGTTATTTGGTACATGTTTTCCTCAAAAACGTGGTCCAATCAAACTGAAAGAAATTCAAATCAGCAACAATGTACCAATAAAAGCAAAGGGAACCTTCCTATCTAAACCAGAATGTTGTTTCCAGTGTCTATGAGACACTCTGTACCTATGAGCTGCCCACCGGTTGTGTGAGATATCAAGCATACCGGTGGACACCGCATGTTCCCTCTCCAGGGCCACCCGGGCATGGACAAGACTACGATGAGAGGTTGGCAGCCAGTGTGACCACCCCCATGTGTGTCACCCATCCTGGATCGACAAATTCCTGTTTTTACCAGGCCCATGAACAGTTACACTCCCCCTTCATACTGGTCAGACAAAGATTAGGAGCGTGGGGCTGAAGTGTCACCAAAAATTGAGGATGAGCCCCTTCAGGTAACTATACAGGGGCTGCAACCTCTCACCCTGAACATATACAAGGCCCATGGACTCCTCTCGGCTGCAAACACCCTGCAGCCTGGGACTGGGTGAAGCTGCTCCAAACCTGGTGCCCAGTATTGATTGTCCCGGCACTAGGACCAGCTGGGAACCGAGACACTGAAGCCACGACCACTCATTGTTACATCAACAAGGTGGCCGTGCATGTGCCCTACTCCCTGCTGAAACAAAATGGCGGCCATTAACCTGGGCCTGGTTTCATTTGAATTTATTTTATTTTGTTCCTGGGATGTGGGCGTCACTGGCCAGGCCAGAATTTATTACCCATCCCTCGCTGCTGCGGAGAATGCTGGGTAAAGATACTGCCATTGAATGTCCAATCAGAAATGGTGATTTTTTTGTTATGATGCAGAGTTTGGGGCAGTGGGCTATTCAATAAAATTAGCAATTAATTTATAAAAAATCTCAATGTATAGAGCATCTATCATCCACCCAGAACAATGGGAGTGGGAATTGTCCATCTAAGTAAAGTCAATAGATACGTAATGAGGGGGTCATCATTCTCTGTATCTTTACCGAACATCGACATGCTAAGGGGGAAATGAATGACCTTTAAACACCACGTCTACATCGCACTGAACTGTCTGAAACTCATAATAGAAGCCACATGAAATAAAATATTGAGAAATATTAAACCATTTATAAAATGTTTTTAAAATATATTTGTGGGAGACGGTGGCATCATGGAAATGTCAATAAACCAGTAATCCAGAAGATCAGCCTGTGGACTTGGGTTCAAATCCTACCGTGATAGCTGGTGGAATTTAAATTCAGTTAGTAAACCTGGAATTGAAAGCTAGCCTCAGTTCACAAAAATTCCTTTACAGAAGGAAATCTGCCATCCTTACCTGGTGTGGCCACATGTAACTCCAAATCCACCGAAATGTGGTTGACTGTGAATGGCCCTCTGAAATGGTGTGGCAAGCCACTTGCTTCAAGGGCAGTTGGGGATGGGCAACAAATGCTGGCCTTGCCCACATTCCATGAAAGAAAATGTTTAACACCCTCCGCCACTGAATGGCTACAATTTCAGAATGAATTGAAGTCAGAGGACCCAGAAAAGATGCAAGAGAGCAGTTCCCCTTCCAAGGAAAACAAACCAACTTCACCTCACCTAACTGAAGTTCCTCATTTCTTGTGAATCTTTTCTGCACATTCTCTAATGTCTCACATTCTTCCTGAAGTGAGGTGCTCAGAATTGGACACAATACTGCAGTTGGGGGAAAGCCAGTGTTTTATTCAGGTTTATCCTAACTTGGTTGCTTTTGTACTTTATTCCCCTGTTCATAAAGCCCAGGATTCCACATGCTTTATTCACTGCTTCTCAGCCTGTCCTGCCATCTTCAATGATTTGTGTACATAAAGCCCCAGATTCCACTGCTCCTGCACCTTTTTACAATTGTACCCTTTATTTTATTTTGTCTCTCCTCATTCTTCCTACCAAAATGAATCACTTCACACCTCTCTGAATTAAATTTTATCTGCCACCTGTCTGCACATTCCACCATCTTCTCTATGTCCTCTTGAAGTTTTTCAACATTCTCCTCACTGTAAATACAACTTGAAAATTTAGTTTTGTTCGCAAATTTTGAAATGTTGCCCTGCACATATAAGTCTAGGTCATTAATATATATCAAGAAATCAGTGGTCTGACCATCGACCTCTTGTGATCCCACTGTATACTTTTCCTCAATCTGAAAAAAACAACCGTTCACCATGTGTGTTGTTTCCTGTCACACAGCCAATGCTGCCTCTGCCCCGTGGATTTTAAATTTGCGAACAAGCCTATTACTTTGCGCTGTATCAAATGCCTTTCAGAATTTCATGTGCACATCAACCATGTTACCCTCATCAACTTTCTCTGTTCCCGTACCAAAAAACTCAAGCAATTAGTTCAACGTGATTTGTCCTGAACAAATCCGTGCTGGCTTTAATTAATGCACAATTGTACAAGTGACTTAATTTTGACCAGAATTGCCGCTTCCAAATGCTTTCCCACACAGAGGCTAAACTGACTGATCTGTCGATGCTGGGCTGATCCGTCCATTTAAGATTACTAAGGATTTAATATTAGTGCCAGGAAGTGTGAGGAAAACGAGGGAAGTGGTGAAATTGTAATTACATTTAAAGACACTGATAACTGACAAACAGCTCAATAGTTAATCAGATTTCAAGACATTAAGTACAGATAACAAATTAATTTATGAATAAATGAATTGAATTATTAATAACATCAGACAGAGGGCTTGGAATGGAGAAACGAACAAAACTGCGATGCTTAAAATATGAAATGAAAACAGTAAGAACTGGAAACACTCAGCAGATCTAGAAGAATCTGTGGAGAGAGAAACAGAATTGACGTTTCAGGTCTGTGAGCCAGTGAAAGGGGGGAGGTGGAAGAGGAACAGAAGGAAAGGTCTATGAAAGACTGCAGGGCGGGAGAGATTAATTGACAAAAGGTTTTATGATGCAAGGTCAAAGGGAGTGATAATGGGACTATTAAAAACACAAAAGCTGTTTCTAGATTAGGTGTGAATGGCACGATAACAACAGTCGGAATGCGATGTGAAGAAAATGAGAGAAATAAGAAAGGAAAATAAGGACTCAAAGAAACAAGAAACAAATGAGGGTAGAGATTATCATAGAAAATTGTTGAACTCAAATTTTGATTCCCAAAGCCTGTAAAGTGTCTCCCTTTGACCTGCTAATAAACTGTTACCTTTTTATTTATTCTCAGGTTAGATGAAAGGTCACAGAGCTGTCACATTAGCTCTGTTTCTATCTCCATAGATGAAGGCCTGACCCGCTGAGGATTTCCAACATTTTAAGATTCATGTCAGGATTGTAGACTGTGAGAGTTTGTGAAGAAAGAGATTGTATCAAATTTATTTGCCACATCGATAACAAAAGTCTCGGCCTCATGACATTCCAGCCAACTGTTTATATTCGTGTCTGAGGAATAATGTTCACTGTTTTATATTCGGGTCTGGGGGATAATGTTCACTGTTTTATATTCGGGGCTGGGGGATGATGTTCACTGTTTTATATTCGGGTCTGGGAGATAATGTTCACTGTTTTATATTCGGGTCTGGGGGATAATGTTCACTGTTTTATCTTCGGGTCTGGGGGATAATGTTCACTGATTTATATTCAGGTCTGGGGGATAATGTTCACTGTTTTATATTCGGGTCTGGGGGATAATGTTCACTGTTTTATATTCGGGTCTGGGGGATAATGTTCACTGTTTAATATTCGGGTCTGGGGGATAATGTTCAGTTTTATATTCGGGTCTGGGGGATAATGTTCAGTTTTATATTCGGGTCTGGGGGATAATGTTCAGTTTTATATTCGGGTCTGGGGGATAATGTTCAGTTTTATATTCGGGTCTGGGGGATAATGTTCACTGTTTTATATTCGGGTCTGGGAGATAATGTTCACTGTTTTATATTCGGGTCTGGGGGATAATGTTCACTGTTTTATATTCGGGGCTGGGGGATAATGTTCACTGTTTTATATTCGGGTCTGGGAGATAATGTTCACTGTTTTATATTCGGGTCTGGGGGATAATGTTCACTGTTTTATCTTCGGGTCTGGGGGATAATGTTCACTGATTTATATTCAGGTCTGGGGGATAATGTTCACTGTTTTATATTCGGGTCTGGGGGATAATGTTCACTGTTTTATATTCGGGTCTGGGGGATAATGTTCACTGTTTAATATTCGGGTCTGGGGGATAATGTTCAGTTTTATATTCGGGTCTGGGGGATAATGTTCAGTTTTATATTCGGGTCTGGGGGATAATGTTCAGTTTTATATTCGGGTCTGGGGGATAATGTTCAGTTTTATATTCGGGTCTGGGGGATAATGTTCAGTTTTATATTCGGGTCTGGGGGATAATGTTCACTGTTTTATATTCAGGTCTGGGGGAATAATGTTCACTATTTTATATTCGTATCTGGAGATAATGTTCACTATTTTATATTAGGGTCTGGGGGATAATGTTCACTGTTTTATATTCAGGTCTGGGGGATAATGTTCACTGTTTTATATTCAGGTCTGGGGGATAATGTTCACTGTTTTATATTCGGGTCTGGGGGCTAATGTTCACTGTTTAATATTCGGGTCTGGGGGATAATGTTCAGTTTTATATTCGTGTCTGGGGGATAATGTTCACTGTTTTATATTCGTGTCTGGTGGATAATGTTCACTGTTTTATATTCGGGTCTGGGGGATAATGTTCACTGTTTTATATTCGTGTCTGGAGATAATGTTCACTGTTTTATATTCGGGTCTGGGGGATAATGTTCACTGTTTTATATTTGGGTCTGGGGGATAATGTTCACTCTTTTATATTCAGGACTGGGGGATAATGTTCACTGTTTTATATTCAGGTCTGGGGGATAATGTTCACTGTTTTATATTCGGGTCTGGAGATAATGTTCACTGTTTTATATTCAGGTCTGGGGGATAATGTTCACTGTTTTATATTCAGATCTGGGGGATAATGTTCACTCTTTTATATTCAGGACTGGGGGATAATGTTCACTGTTTTATATTCAGGTCTGGGGGATAATGTTCACTGTTTTATATTCGGGTCTGGGGGATAATGTTCACTGTTTTATATTAGGCTCTGGGGGATAATGTTCACTGTTTTATATTCAGATCTGGGGGATAATGTTCACTGTTTTATATTCAGGACTGGGGGATAATGTTTACTGTTTTATATTCAGGTCTGGGGGATAATGTTCACTGTTTTATATTCGGGTCTGGAGATAATGCTCACTGTTTTATATTCGGGTCTGGGGATAATGTTCGCTGTTTTATATTAGGCTCTGGGGGATAATGTTCACTGTTTTATATTCGGGTCTGGGGGATAATGTTCACTGTTTTATATTCGGGTCTGGGGGATAATGTTCACTGTTTTATATTCGGGTCTGGGGGATAATGTTCACTGTTTTATATTAGGCTCTGGGGGATAATGTTTGCTGTTTTATATTAGGCTCTGGCGGATAATGTTCACTGTTTTATATTAGGCTCTGGGGGATAATGTTCACTGTTTTATATTCGGGTCTGGGGGATAATGTTTGCTGTTTTATATTAGGCTCTGGGGGATAATGTTCACTGTTTTATATTCGTGTCTGGAAATAATGTTCACTGTTTTATCTTCTGGTCTGGGGGATAATGTTCACTGTTTTATCTTCGGGTCTGGGGGATAATGTTCATTGTTTTATCTTCGGGTCTGGGGGATAATGTTCACTGTTTTATCTTCGGGTCTGGGGGATAATGTTCACTGTTTTATATTAGGCTCTGGGGGATAATGTTCACTGTTTTATATTAGGCTCTGGGGGATAATGTTCATTGTTTTATATTAGGCTCTGGGGGATAATGTTCGCTGTTTTATATTAGGCTCTGGGGGATAATGTTCACTGTTTTATATTAGGCTCTGGGGGATAATGTTCAGTGTTTTATATTAGGCTCTGGGGGATAATGTTCACTGTTTTATATTTGGGTCAAGTGCGGATTTAAACGAGGAGCCTCTTCAATTCGGGACAGCAACTGCATTTTTGGTATGACTTTAAACAAAATAATCTATCCTGGTGTGAGGGACAAACATTTTCTGATTTAGAGCAGTTGGCTAAAGCGAGTTTGAAGCTCAATCCTTCAATTCTGTAAATTTAAACTAAAGCCAGACAAGCAGAAAGCTGCTGATGTTTAAAAGGGCCGGGGCGGTGATGGGGTGAGGTGTCCGGAGGAAGCCTGATACACACACTGCGCAGGGTGAGCTGGGGAAAGAGGAGTAATTACTTGGTTAAACAGGGAGCCATGAGCCAGGGCAGAAGCTGGGAATCACTGGAAATGGAGCTGCAGGATAAATACACATTAGAGAATCATAGAATGGTTACAGCTCAGAAGGAGATCGTTCGGGCCATCGTGTCTGTGTTGGCCCCCTGAAGGACCAATTTTCCTCCTGCCACTACAGGGCAATGGGCCAAGTACTGGAAAATGGGATTAGAACAGATACATGCTGATGGCTGGCACAGACACGATGGGATGAAGGGCCTGTTTCTGTGCTGTATAACTCTATGAATCTATGACCTCCCTGCCTTTGCCCTACCGTAGCCCTGTGATTAAACAAGTCTTAAACAAGACTTGTATGAAAGAAAAACAGAAATAGCTCGAAAAACTCAGCAGGTCTGACAGCATCTGCGGAGAGGAATACAGTAAACTTTTCGAGTCCGTATGACTCTTCATCAGAACTAAGGAAAAATAGAAATGAGATTAAAATATAAACTGGTTGAGGGGGGTGGGACAGGTAGAGCTGGTTAGATGGCCAGTGATAGGTGGAGGCAAAGGAGAGATTGCCAAAGATGTCATAGACAAAAGGACAAAGAGGTGTTGATGGTGGTGATATTAGCTATGGAATGTGCTAATGGTGACATTAAGCATAGAAAGCAGGACGAGTAAGTAGCAGGTAGCCCTAGTCGGGGTAGGGTAGGGGGAAGGGATCAAAATGGGCTAGAAGGTGGAGATAAAACATTGAATGGAAATACATTTAAAAATAATAGAAATGGGTGGGGGGGAGTGAGGTGCAAGATAATGTACCTGTTCAGGTCAGTGAGGATCCCCAAGGTCCATCAGCCGTCTCCATGCAGTGTTCAGAAGACCCTCGGGGAGGGAAGGAAGAATTTTTAAAAATTCATTCTCGGGATGTTGGCTTCGCTGGCTGGGCCAGAATTTATTGCCCAACCCTAGTTGCCCTTGAGAAGGTGGTGGTGAGCTGCCTTCCTGAACTGCTGCAGTCCATTTGGTGTAGGTACACCCACAGTGCTGTTAGGAAGGGATTTCCAGGATTTTGACCCAGCAACAGTGAAGGAACGGCGATGTATTTCCAAGTCGGGTGAGTGACTTGGAGAGGAACTTCCAGGTGGTGGTGTTCCCATCTATCAGCTGCCCTTGTCCTTCCGAATGGTAGTGGTCATGCGTTTGGAAGGTGCTGTCGAAGGAGCCTTGGTGAATTCCTGCAGTGCATCATGCAGATGGTACACGCTGCTGCTACTGTGTCTCTATGGTGGAGGGAATGAATGTTTGTGGATGTGGTGCTAATCAAGCAGACTGCTTTGTCCTGGACAGTGTCCAACTTCAGTGTTTTAGGAGCTGCACGCACCTAGGCAAACTACACACGTCCATTTGGGACACAGCACAGGGCGGAAGATCACGCCTCCTCCATTCTCCTGATTATACAAAGGGACTCACCTTGGACTGTCCCACACATGGGCAGGGCGGGGTCAAGATGCAGGAAGCTGCAAGCTGGTAGGTTGAGCTGCGAAATGGGCGGAGTTAGCACGGTTTGAGTGACAAGTCTGGGGCTATATCAGAGCAGGCACAGTCACGGATTCTCCCTTTTCCTCGTGGATGTTTCACTGGAGTCGTGTTGGTGAGTATTTCTAAACTCTGTCTCACTATCCGGGAATGGAGGAAGATTGGAGGACACTGAATTTTACATCATATTGTTTCTCCTTGCATCGTTTCTCTTTGCGGTGATTCTGGATGCGGGACGGTTGTTTGTCCCGGTCCTGGTATGGGTGCGCAAGCGCAGCTTATTGTGCTGTAATAATGGCGGGTAATACCCAGAATGCTCCGCCTGGTAGAATACGGTCTATCTCCATCAGCAGGGAACCAACCCGCCCTCATTCCACCATTATGAATTTAATTTTCCATTTATCTGTTTAGTTGGCAAGTCTGTTTATGTCTTGCTGTAATTTGCTGCAGGTCTTCACCTCATTAGCTCTCACTGCAGACTGCAATGACCGCCCATCGACCAGGAAATAAACAACTTTTAGATAGAGCGATTTCTGGGCCGAATAGCATTATGGGAATGTTGGCCGCCATTATTCAGCGGCTATCGCTGAGCGTTTTCGTGCAGAATGGAGGCAGATCAGCGACCTGAGCCCCTACCACTGTTTCTTAATCGGTTTATGCTGCTTGACCTGCTGGATATTTAAAGAATTTTACATTTTAATTTCAGCTCCAACCTTGCAGAGTTTTGCTTTCGTTTTATTGTTTTATAGAACCATGTCTCGAAACACAGACAGACCAATCAGGATAAAAGCAAATTATGCAGATGCTGGAAATCTGAAATCAAAACTGAAAACGCTGGAAAAACTCAACAGACCTGACAGGATCTGTGGAGAGAGAAACAGAGTTAACGCTTCAAGTTTGTATGACCCTTCTTCAGAGCTGTGTTTTCTTCAGCGCTCTGAAGAAGACTCAAAATGTTAATTCTGCTTCCACAGATGCTGTCAGTCCTGCTGAGTTTTTCCAGCATTTTCTGATTTTATTTCAGACCAACTGGGAGCCGGTTTGAATTAGGGTGGGTGTTGGATGGGGGTCTATTTTTATTGCATCATTTTGAGCTAGGGTGGAGTTGGAGGCGAAGCTGCTGGGTTGAACTCTTGTCAGGCCCAAAACTTTCAAATGTGCGACAGCCAAGGGAGATAGATTCTGGGGGAGATCAGGTTGCTAAAGGGATACTACCCATTCAATTTCAGAGTACTATTTTCGTATCAAATATATTAATAGTTCCTTTGTATCCGAGATTTTTTGTTAACTCCATTCTTGGTATTTGGGTGTCATTAACAAGACCAGCAGATATTGTAAATCCCCAGTTGTCTGTTCGTCAGGTGTTGGGCCCTCTTCCTGAACCACTGCAGTCACTGTGGTGAAGCTGCTCCCACGATGCTGTTTGGTAAGGAGTTGCAAGATTTTCGCTTAGTGATGATTTATGTCCAAATCAACAACAACACCTTGTATTTATATAGCACCCTGGATAGAATAAAATCTTCCAAAGTATTTCACAGGAATATTATACTGGAATATTTAACACTGAGGCACACAAGCAGACATCAGGGCAGATGATCAACAGTATGGTCAAAGAGGTAGGTTTCAAGGGGAGTCGTAAAGGGTGAGAGGGAAGCAGAGAGGTCTAAGGAGGGAATTCCAGAGCTTATGGCCTGGGCAGCGGAAGGCACGGTCACAAATGGTGGGTCAAATAAAATCAGGGATGCTCAAAAGGCCATAACGAGATGAGCCCTGATATCTGGGAAGGATGTAGTCTGGTGGATATTATAGAGATAGTTGAGGGCGAGGTCACTGAAGGATTTGAAATTGAGGATGAGGGTTGAACATTCAAATGCTGTTTAACCAGGAATAAATGTTGCTCAGTGAGCACAGGAGTGTTGAATGAGCGACATTTAATGTGAGTAAAGATGCAGGAAGCAGAGTTTTAAATGACCCCATCTTTATGTGGGCGGCAAGGAATAGTCCAGTTTAACGGGAACAAGGGAATATATGACTTTCAGCAGATGAGCTGAGGCAGGAGTGAAGTTAGACAAAGTTACTGAGATGTAAATAGGCCATCTTAGTGATATGTCATCAGAAGGTTAGCTTGAGGTGAAATATGTAGGATCGAAATTCCTTCCAGCTGGAAAATTTAAGGACCATAATTTCAAACCCACGGACATGTTTTGGCCTCTTTATTTAAACTATAAATTTCAAAAAGGTAAGCTGCAGTCAGCAGTACAGGGCTGGGCAGCAAGGGGTTAATTTGGACATTTAATGAAAACACAGTGACTCAAAAAAAGGGTTCGGACTTTGACTAACACCATCAAGAAACCTGATTACCCAATACAATGGAATAAAGGATATATCCTCAATACAATACACATAAGGAATTATTCAGCTACCACAGAAAATAGCATTGTAATAGGGTCAATCAATCCCTAATTCACTTTGGAGCCAGTTGTTGTTACTGTGCCACCTCAAAGAGCAGGAGAATTGCTCATACAACGAAAACTGATAATATTCGTCTATATTCATCGTCCATGGAAAACCCTGTATTGTTTCAACCAGCAGGAGCTGATGACATTTGTCTGGATTTTGCATAGAATCAACTAAATGGACATTGGAATAACAGTAAATATGTTTTGACATTTGAGTGAAGTTATTATAAAAGCAGAGCAGATTTGAGTACCTAGGCTGCAGCTGCAAAAAGGGTCGAGTTTGGTCACCTCGACTCAGGCCTACAGTCAACATCAGACAGACCAGTTGTGTTGGGGATTGTAATTTACAGACAAATGGTAGTGATATTGGTCTGAGGGTTTTGTGAAGGCTTGGGGCAAAAACGTGGTGTCTTTTGCCGGTATCTTGTAACTTGTTTCAGCCCTATCTTGGTGATATTGGTTTGAGGTTTTTTTTTTAAGGTTTCAGGATAGGACATAGTGTTTTGACAAGGTGCTTTGTAAATTTTAACTGAGTCGGGGTGACTTTGTGTCGGGTACTGGGAATAGGTTGTTTTAAATTTTGGGTTTGTACTGCAGGGTTGTGGGCGATTAAATAAAGCAATTGTGAATTATCAGAAGAAACCTGTCTGGCTGGTCACCCTTTTCAACCCATACACTTGTGAATCTGGTGTCCCGAGCTTTAGCATGGGGAGGGTCTCTGAGGGAAAAGGGAAGCCCCTACAAATATGGCACCAAGATTGTGAACAGCCTGGTTCAGACTCTAAGTTGCAAGGGAGATGGATGACATTGATATTTAGGGAGTGAAGATTGTAGCGGGGACTGAAAACAATGACTTTAATCTTCCCAATGTTTAAATGGAGGAATTTTCTGCTCATCCAGTACTGTATGTCAGACAAGTCAGGACAGTGTGTGACTTGGAGGGGAACTTGGAGGTGATGGTGTTCACAAACACTTTCTACCCTGGTCCTTCTATGTGGTGGAGGATGAGGGTTGTGGAGATTCTGTCAACGTGCGGGTAAAGTTTTAGATACATAAAATCCATCTCCTTCACCCCCTGGCTCTCCCATCTCTCTATATCTTTCCTCCCATAAATGCTGGAGTTTTCTGTAGGCCCTGGCCACTTGGCAAGTTCCCTTCCCTGAAGGTCATGAGTGAACCTGTTGGGTTTTTATAATAATCCAGCAGTTTTCATGGTCATTTTTTCCTAGTGCCGGCCCCACAAATTCCCAGATTAATTCAGCTCAATTTCACAACTTGCCTTTGTGTTTTTGTAGGTTTACTCTCACTCCCATTTTTTCTGTTTTGAACTATTTTCACAGGATTTGAAGTCCCGAATCTCAAACCCAACATTATATCAGGGTCTGACGGTGTTGCCCAATTTATTGTAACTAAAATATCATCGGATTTTGAATATGGAAGTTGACATTGTGGAGAAACCGTACACATGCTCCGTGTGTGGACGAGGCTTCAGCCGAACAACTGACCTGTCAGAACACAAGTACAGTCACACTGGAGAGAATCCATGGAAATGTGGGGACTGTGGGAAGGGTTTCAATTATCCATCCCAGCTGGAAACTCACCAGCGCACTCACACTGGTGAGAGACCATTTACATGTTCAATGTGTGGGAAGGGATTCACTCAGTTGTCCAGCCTGCGGACATACGAGCAAGTTCACGCTCAGGAGAGACCATTTACCTGCTCTCTGTGTAAAATGGGATTGGCTGATTCACCCACCCGACTGAAACATAAGCGAGTTCACACAGCGGAGAGTCACTTCACCTGCTCCGAGTGTGGGAAGAGATTCACTCGTCAATTCAATCTACTGAGACACCAGAGAGTTCACACTGGGGAGAGGCCGTTTACCTGCTTCATGTGTGGGAAGGGATTCACTCGTCAATTCCATCTACTGAGACACCAGAGAGTTCACACTGGAGAGAGGCCGTTTCCCTGCTCCGAGTGTGGGAAGGGATTCACTCAGTTATCCAACCTGCTTACACACCAGAGAGTTCACACTGGGGAGAGGCCGTTCACCTGCTCCAAGTGTGGGAAGAGATTCACTCAGTTATCCAATATGCTGAGACACCAGCGAGTTCACAAGTAACTGCTCGGGTTGGTTATAATTCCCCATGACATCCTGGTCTGAAGCATACTCATTGGAGAGTGTTTCTGCTGATGTTAATAAACTCCAGGCCAGTTACAGATTCTGGATAAAATTCAAGTAAACCAGTTGTGTTAAACGCAGTATGTTGAGTCTTTTTGATATCTCGAGCACAAGTTAGTTTCTTTTGAAGGGTTCTACGCTTCTTCTGTCTCCCACATCCTCACCACCAACAAGAAGTGCGAGGAGCTCATAGAGCTTGTTTGTCGCTACGATTGAGACAACCTGATCTCTGCTGCTTCCCTCCCTTCCACGAGTCCACCCGGGCAAATTGTCTCTAAATTTCCCCCTTGCCTGAGCCCTGAACTCGCATCTTTCTCCAGTTTCTCTCACATCTCCTCTCATGCCCTCTGTGTGCACCACCCACTTCATTGACCTTATTCCCAAGAAACTACTGACCATCCAAATTCCACATTTTTGCTGACATTGACAATGGTTCTGACATTGTCAATGGTTCTCTCTTTTACAGGTACTGTCCCTCTCTCCTTTAAATCTTCCATCATTACCACTGCCCTTTAATAAAAACAAACCCTTCACTACTCCATCTTTGCATGCTGCCGCCCCATCTCCAGACCCACTTTCCTTTCACAAATCCTTAAAAGGTTTTGTAATCTCCCAAATCCGTGTCCATCTTTCCCAGAACTTCCTGTTTGAATCCTTCCATGTTTCTGCCCCATCACAGTTCCAAAACAGTTCTTATCAAAGCCACAAGCGACATCCTATGTGGCTGTGACAAAGGTAAACTTTCCCTTCTGGTCCTTCCTCGCCTTCCAGGAATGGAGACAGCCGGACCTGCGAGGGACACCTCTGCTCGGGCAGCGGGCTGAGTTTGGAAAAAAAATCCATGAGTAACATCACAGGAAAACTAAAAGCTGCTGTTAGGGAGTGTGTTTGAACAGCTTAAAACTAGAAAAACGTTTCATTTATAAAGAAGTAGCCACTTGCTTTTCAGTAAGGAACAGTAGCAATAGGGAAGGAAAGTTAATCAAGTCAAAGTGAAATAAAGTAATAAAGCAAACCAAAGTAAGATAAAGTTAGTGGAAGCATAATAAAGTTAAGTTACTAATAATTTATTCTACTCTAAGTGTAATAAATTAGAAGTAAATAAAGTTGGTAACAAGAAGTGTTTGAGAGTCCAGAAGGCAGGATAAACAAAGCAGAGCATTGAGCATGCTTCGAATACGGAATTATGTCAAAAATACAAAGTTAAGGGCGCTCCACCTGAATGCGTGCAGCCTTCACAATAAGGTAGATGATCTAAAGGCACAAATAGAGGTAAATGGGTACGATATTATTGCCATTATGCAAACATGGCTGTATGGTGACCAAGACTGGAAACTGAATATTCAAGGATATTCGACGTTCAGGAAAGACAGTCAAGGGAAAGGAGGTGGAATTGTGCTGATAATAAGGGAGGATATCAGATTGCAAGAACAATCTGTTTGGGTGGAGCTAAGAAACAGCAAAGGGCAGCAGACATTGTTTGGATAAAAACAAAAAGCTACTGCGGATGCAGAAAATCCAAAACAAAAACAGAATTACCTGGAAAAACTCAGCAGGTCTGGCAGCATCGGCGGAGAAGAAATCAGTTAACGTTTCGAGCCTTCATGGCCCTTCGGCAGAACTGAAGCATAGTTAGGAGAAGGGAGAAATATAAACTGGTTTAAGGTGGGGGGGGGGGGGGGGGGGGGGGAGAGAGAAATTGAGGGTGTGGTGATTGTGGAGATAAGCAGTGATAGGAGCAGATAATCAAAAGATGTCACAGACAAAAGGATCGAAGAGATGTTGAAGGTGGTGATATTTGTCTAAGAAAAGTGCTAATTAAGAATGGAAGACAGGATACTCAAAGTACAGCTCTAGTGGGGGTGGGGTGGACAGACTAACAAGGTTTTAGTTTTAGATTTAAAAATAATGGAAATAGGTGGGGAAAGAAGAATCTATATAAATGATTGAAAAAAAATGGGGGGGGTGGGGGGAGAAACGGGGTGGGGATGGGGGGAGGGGGAGTTTAAGATCTAAAGTTGTTGAATTCAATATTCAGCCCGGAAGGCTGTAAAGTGCCTAGTCGGAAGATGAGGTGCTGTTCCTCCAGTTTGGGTTGGGCTTCACTGGAACAATGCAGCAAGCCAAGGACAGACATGTGGGCAAGAGAACAGGGTGGAGTGTTAGAATGGCAAGCGACAGGGAGGTTTGGGTCTTTCTTGCGGACAGACCGCAGGTGTTCCGCAAAACGGTCGCCCAGTTTGCGTTTGGTCTCTCCAATGTAGAGGAGACCGCATTGGGAGCAACGAATGCAGTAGACTAAGGGGAAATGCAAGTGAAATGCTGCTTCACTTGAAAGGAGTGTTTGGGCCCTTGGACGGTGAGGAGAGAGGAAGTGAAGGGGCAGGTGTTGCATCTTCTGCGGGGGCATGGGGAGCTGCCATAAGTGGGGGTTGAGTAGTAGGGGGTGATGGAGGAGTGGACCAGGGTGTCCCGGAGCGAACGATCCCTACGGAATGCCGTCGGGGGGGGTGAAGGGAAGATGTGTTTGGTGGTGGCATCATGCTGGAGTTAGTGGAAATGGTGGAGGATGATCCTTTGAATGCGGAGGCTGGTGGGGTGATAAGTGAGGACAAGGGGGACCCTATCATGTTTCTGGGAAGGAGGAGAAGGCGTGAGGGAGGATGCGTGGGATATGGGCCGGACACGGTTGAGGGCCTTGTCAACGACCGTGGATGGAAAACCTCGGTTAAGGAAGAAGGAGGACATGTCAGAGGAGCTGTTTTTGAAGGTAGCGTCATCAGAACAGATGCGACGGAGGCGAAGGAACTGAGAGAATGGGATGGAGTCTTTACAAGAAGCGGGGTGTGAGGAGCTGTAGTCGAGGTAGCTGTGGGAGTCGGTACGCTTGTAATGGATATTGGTGGACAGTCTATCATCAGAAATTGAGACAGAGAGGTCAAGGAAGGGAAGAGAAGTGTCAGAGATGGACCATATGAAAATGATGGAGGGGTGGAGATTGGAAGCAAAATTAATAAATTTTTCCAGGTCCCGACGAGAGCATGAAGCAGCACTGAAGTAATCATCGATGTACCGGAGAAAGAGTTGTGGGAGGGGGGCCAGAGTAGGACTGGAACAACAAGGAATGATCCACATACCCCATAAAGGGACAGGCATAGCTGGGGCCCATGCGGGTACACCTTTTATTTGGAGGAAGTGAGAGGAGTTAAAGGAGAAATTGTTCAGTGTGAGAACAAGTTCAGCCAGACGGAGAGTAGTGGTGGATGGGGATTGTTGGGGCCTCTGTTCAAGGAAGAAGCTAAGGGCCCTCAGACCATCCTGGTGGGGGATGGAGGTGTAGAGGGATTGGACATCCATGGTGAAGAGGAAGCGGTTGGGGCCAGGGAACTGGAAATTGTTGATGTGACGTAAGGTGTCAGAGGAATCACGGATGTAGGGGGGAAGGGACTGGACAAGGGGAGAGAGAAGGGAGTCAAGATAACGAGAAATGAGTTCCGTGGGGCAGGAACAGGCTGACACGATCGGTCTGCCAGGACAGTTCTGTTTGTGGATTTTGGGTAGGAGGTAGAAGCGGGCCGTCCGAGGTTGGGCGACTATCAAGTTGGAAGCTGTGGGAGGAAGATCTCCAGAGGAGATGAGGTCAGTGACAGTTCTGGAAACAATGGCTTGATGTTCTGTGGTGGGGTCATGGTCCAGGGAGAGGTAGGAGGAAATGTCTGCGAGTTGACGCTCAGCCTCCATGAGGTAGAGGTCAATGCGCCAGACAACAACTGTACCACCCTTGTCAGCGGGTTTGATGACAATGTTGCGGTTGGACCTGAGAGAACGGAGTGCAGTGAGTTCAGAGAGAGACAGATTAGAATGGGTGAGAGGAGCAGAGAAATTGAGACGGCTAATGTCACGCCGACAGTTCTCAATGAAAAGATCAAGAGAAGGTAAGAATCCAGAGGGAGGGGTCCAAGTGGAGGGAGAATATTGGAGGTGGGTAAAAGGATCCGTTGAACGGGGAGAGGACTCCTGCCCAAAGAAGTGAGCACGGAGACGAAGACGGCGGAAGAAGAGTTCAGCATCATGCCGAGCCCGAAATTCATTGAGATGAGGGCGTAAGGGTATGAAACTAAGTCCTTTGCTGAGCACTGAACGTTCAGCATCGGAGAGGGGAAGGTCAGGGAGTATAGTGAATACGCGGCTGGGGCTGGGATTGGAAGATGGGGTGAGGACGGAGGGACAAGCAGGGGTGGAGGGTCCCAGATTGGTGTTGGTGTCGATGAGTTGTTGGAGCTTGCGTTCCTTAGCACTTGAGAGAAAGAGAAAAAGTTTCTTGTTCCAGTCCTACTCCGGCCCCCTCCCACAACTCTTTCTCCGGTACATCGATGATTACTTCGGTGCTGCTTCATGTTCTCGTCGGGACCTGGAAAAATTTATTAATTTTGCTTCCAATCTCCACCCCTCCATCATTTTCACATGGTCCATCTCTGACACTTCTCTTCCCTTCCTTGACCTCTCTGTCTCAATTTCTGATGATAGACTGTCCACCAATATTCATTACAAGCGTACCGACTCCCACAGCTACCTCGATTACAGCTCCTCACACCCCGCTTCTTGTAAAGACTCCATCCCATTCTCTCAGTTCCTTCGCCTCCGTCGCATCTGTTCTGATGACGCTACCTTCAAAAACAGCTCCTCTGACATGTCCTCCTTCTTCCTTAACCGAGGTTTTCCATCCACGGTCGTTGACAGGGCCCTCAACCGTGTCCGGCCCATATCCCACGCATCCTCCCTCACGCCTTCTCCTCCTTCCCAGAAACATGATAGGGTCCCCCTTGTCCTCACTTATCACCCCACCAGCCTCCGCATTCAAAGGATCATCCTCCACCATTTCCGCCAACTCCAGCATGATGCCACCACCAAACACATCTTCCCTTCACCCCCCCGACGGCATTCCATAGGGATCGTTCCCTCCGGGACACCCTGGTCCACTCCTCCATCACCCCCTACTCCTCAACCCCCACTTATGGCACCTCCCCATGCCCACGCAGAAGATGCAACACCTGCCCCTTCACTTCCTCTCTCCTCACAGTCCAAGGGCCCAAACACTGCTTTCAAGTGAAGCAGCATTTCACTTGCATTTCCCCTAACTTAGTCTACTGCATTCGTTGCTCCCAATGCGGTCTCCTCTACTTTGGAGAGACCAAACGCAAACTGGGCGACCGTTTTGCGGAACACCTGCGGTCTGTCCGCAAGAAAGACCCAAACCTCCCTGTCGCTTGCCATTTTAACACTCCACCCTGTTCTCTTGCCCACATGTCTGTCCTTGGCTTGCTGCATTGTTCCAGTGAAGCCCAACGCAAACTGGAGGAACAGCACCTCATCTTCCGACTGGGCACTTTACAGCCTTCCGGGCTGAATATTGAATTCAACAACTTTAGATCTTAAACTCCCCCTCCTCCCATCCCCACCCCGTTTCTCCCCCCCCCCTGCTTTTTCAATAATTTATATAGATTCTTCTTTCCCCACCTATTTCCATTATTTTTAAATCTAAAACTAAAACCTTGTTAGTCTGTCCACCCCACCCCCACTAGAGCTGTACTTTGAGTATCCTGTCTTCCATTCTTAATTAGCACTTTTCTTAGACAAATATCACCACCTTCAACACCTCTTTGATCCTTTTGTCTGTGACATCTTTTGATTATCTGCTCCTATCACTGCTTATCTCCACAATCACCACACCCTCAATTTCTCTCTTCCCCCCCCGCCCCCCCACCAACCTTAAACCAGTTTATATCTCTCCCTTCTCCTAACTATGCTTCAGTTCTGCCGAAGGGCCATGAAGGCTCGAAACGTTAACTGATTTCTTCTCCGCCGATGCTGCCAGACCTGCTGAGTTTTTCCAGGTAATTCAGACATTGTTTGGAGTTGTTTATACGCCACCAAATAGTAATGGTAATGTGGGGCGTGGTATTAATCAGGAGATGAGAGAAGCATATAGCATAGGCAATATATTGATCATGGGTGACTTCAATCTGCATATAGGCTGGGTAAACCAATTGAGCACTGATGCTGTGGAAGACGAGTTTCTGCAGTGTGTTGGGGATGGTTTTCTAGGGCAGTATGTTGAGGAGCCGACTAGAGGACAAGCTATTTTAGGTCTAGTATTATGTAATGAAAGATGGATAATTAATAAAGGAATAAATTCTCAGGTTGGCAGGCTGTGACTATTGGGGTACTGCAAGGATCAGTACTTGGGTCCCAGCTGGTCACAATATATATCATTGATTTGGATGTGGGGACGAAATGTAATATTTCCAAGTTCATGGATGAAACAAAGCTAGGTGGTAATGTATGTAGTGAGGAAGGTGTAAAGCGGCTACAGGAGAATTTGGACAGACTTATTGAGTGGTCAAGGACATGACAGATGGAATATAATGTAAGAATATGTAGATTGTCCACTTTGGTAGATGTGCAGAGTATTTCCTAAATGATAAGAGATTAGAAAGTGTAGATCTGCAAAGGGACCTGGGTGTTCTTGTCCATAAGCTACTGGAGGCTAACTTGCAGGTGCAGCAAGCTATTTGGAAGGCTAATGGAATGAAAGAGGATTTGAGTACAGGAGTAGTGAAGTCTTGCTTTAATTTTATGGTTTAGACCACACCTGGAGCACTGTTCCAGTGAAGCCCAACGCAAACTGCAGGAACAGCACCTCATCTTCCGACTAGGCACTTTACAGCCTTCCGGACTGTATATTGAATTCAACAACTTTAGATCTTGAACTCCCTCCTATATCCCCATCCCCTTTCCGTTTCTTCCCCCTCCCTTTTGTTTTTTCCAATAATTTATATAGATTTTTCTTTTCCCACCTATTTCCATTATTTCTAAATCTATACCTTTAATGCCCTGTCAGTCTTTCCACCCCACCCCCACTAGAGCTGTACCTTGAGTGTCCTGCCATCCATTCTTAATTAGCACATTCGTTTAGATAATATCACCACCTTCAACACCTCTTTGTTCCTTTGTCTGTGACATCTCTCTGCTCCTATCACTGCTTGCTTGTCCCTACAACCACCCCCCCCAACTTCTCTCCCCCCACCCCCCCACCTTAAACCAGCTTATATTATACCCCTCTCCTAATATTACTCAGTTCTGTTGAAGGGTCATGAGGACTCGAAACATCAACTCTTTTCTTCTCCGCCGATGCTGCCAGACCTGCTGAGTTTTTCCAGGTAATTCTGTTTTTGTTTAGGATCCACCATCTCCTTTTCCCGCAGGACCTCTAGGACTTTCGTGCCAATCACTGCCTGATGGACTTATGATCAATGGTGTTTCTCTGCATAAATTTTTCCAGGAGGGACAGGTGGTACAGCATGGTCCAACTACTTGGAGCATTCCGCGGCAGCATGGCCAGAACCATCCTTCGCAACACCAGGGACAGGTAGAACCTCAGCACGGAGTGACACTTGGTATTTGCGAACCGGGGGGTCTATGCACAGCTTGATGCAGCCGCACACAAAGGTGGCCATCAGTATGAGGACAATTTTGGGCACGTTTTTTCCTCCCTTATCTAGAGGCTTGTACATTGGGTCCCTGCGAACATGATCCATTTTCGACCTCCAGATAAAGTGAAAGATGGCTCGGGTGATCGCCATTGCACAAGAGTGTGGAATGGGCCAGGCCTGCGCCACATACAGCAACAGCAGGAATGCCTCACATCTGATGACCAGGTCCTTACCCGCAATGGAGAGGGAGTGTCGCTCCCACATGCCCAGTTTTCTTTGCACCATAGACACTCACTCCTTCCAGTTTCTAACGCATGGCCCGGTCCCTCTGAACCATATCCCCAGCACCTTCAGGCCCAAAGAACATGGCCTTGCTCTTCCCACTATTTACCTTGGCTCCCGAGGCCATGGTCACAGATGTGGATCAGTCTGTGCACCGACAGCAGATCCGAGCAGAAGACGGCGACATCATCCATGTACAGGGAGGCTTTGACCTGAGTGCCTCCGCTGCCTGGGATCGTCACTCCTCTTATGCCCAGATCCTTCATGATGGACTCAGCAAAAGGCTCTATGCAACACACACACAGGACAGGGGAGAGAGGGCAGCCCTGCCTGACTCCAGATTTAATAGGAAAGCTATCTGATTCCCACCCATTGATTGAGACTGCACTACAGATGTTAGTGTTGAACGTTTGGATCCAGTTGTGGATTACCTCCCCAAACCCCATTTTGGAGAGCACATTCATCATGTAGGTGTGCGATATTCTGTCAAAGGCCTTCTCCTGATCAAGGCTGATGAGGCAGGTGTCTACACCCCTGTCCTGCACATAGGCAATCGTATCCCTGAGTCATGCAAGGCTGTCAGAGATATTCCGGCCGGGCACAGCGCAGTTCTGGTCAGGGTGGATCAGAGACCATTCAGATACTTCATGTGCGCAAAGGGATTACTCACTGCCCGCCTGTTAACACTCCAGTTCTAGAAGGTCAAAGGATTGGATCCACAATTGCTACATTCCAACTGACAAGACGGAGTTTCCATAGTCAGAGTAAGGGGAAAAAAAATCACTTTCCACACCGCCTGCTGAGACTCCAGTGAGTTCAGATCTAATTGTCGGGGTTTTTCTTTTCAGAAAAGGCATTTCAATGGCGGTATGTTTACCCAGCATTCAGTGGGGGGCAGAATGTTCCCTCGCCTCACTGCAGGAGCTCCAGGCGCATGCGCAGTATCTGGCAGTGACTGGTACATGCGCATTGCGCTCTCTGACTGGAGCATGCGCAGTATCATCTGTACCTGGAGCTGGTGGAAGACGCTGAGAAATGGCGAACACAGGCGAGTAAAAGGAGCCGGTGAGTGGGGGAGGGATGGAGGCGGCGGAGTGGGCGGGAAGGCTTCATGAAGACCCTGTGAAGGTCTGAAATCTTGAATAAGAAGCTACCAGTCCTGCGGTTACACCGCATGGGACCGGGACAACTCTGACCCGCGTCTCCTCTCGGAGACAGGCCCGAGTTAACAACCGCCATCTTCACAGGGGCAATGTGCAGCAGGGCGCATGCGCGGCCATCCTGGTCCAGGTAGCAGGAGGAGAGAATATTGTGAATTTCTATCCTGGTCTGACAGGGATGGATTTTGGAAACTCCTTTTTCAGGGGTTAGAAGGGGAGGATTTACACACAGCAAACTCAGACCAAGAGTAATGTTTGTCTCTTCTCAATTTCTATCTTGGACTGACGGTTAGTGTTTTTGTAAATTTCTGATACTGGATCTTAGAAGTGGAGGGTTGACAGATGGGAAACTCAAATCAAACATCAATTCAGATCTGGCAGAGTCACTCGATTCTTGAGGACCTGAATATCATCAGCCTTTAAATCTGGAAGGTAAACAATTGTCCTGTCTGTCTGTGGGCAAAGGTTACTTGTAGGAGAAAGAATAATGAACTGGGGAAAGCCAATTTCAATAGGGTGAGAATGGATCTGACCCAGTCAAGTGGAATCAAAGGTTGGCAGGAGAAATTGTAGTTGAAGAATGGGCTGCCTTTAAAGAGGAAATAGATCAGGCACAGTGAAGACATTCTTACAAATGAGGAAGGTGTGGCTAACATATCCACAGCTCACTAAATACGAAAAGAGATTGAAATGAAGATGAATAAGTCTGCTAACAGAGATATCGGGGGCTAATACAACCGAGAGACAGGATAATGAAAGAAGATTCAGCGAGGAATTGGAAAAAGAAAGAGAAGCAAAGAGAGTATGAAAAGAGACAGGCATCTAACATGGAAGGAAATCAACACGCCTTATCTGGCTTATACCTAGCAACAGGGTGGTTAAAGGAGAAGGAGGCTGATTAGGGATTTTAAAAAAGGTGATTTACCCATTGGGACAGGGGGCATGGATGAGGTATAAATGAATATTTGGCATCTGTCTTTACCAAAGAAGATGATGCTGCACAGGTCATGGTTAAAGAGGAGGTAGTTCAAACACTTGTGGTGTTTAATATTGATAAGGAGAAGGTATTATATAGGCTGTCTGATAAAGTTTACAAGGCACCAGGATTGGATGAGATGTATCCAAGGATACTGAGGGAATTCAGAGTGGAAATTGTGGAGGCACTGACCATATTATCCCAATCTTCTTCAGACCCATGAGCGATGACAGAGGACAGGAGAATTGCAAATCATACACCTTTGTTCACAAATGGTGTAATGATAAGCCCAGCAACTACCAGACCAGTCAGTTTAACCTTAGGGGTGATAATTCTGGACAAAATTAATAGTCACTTAAGCAAATGTGGGCTAATTCAGGAAAGCCAGCACAAGTTTGTTAAGGGAAAATCATGTTAAACTAACTTGCTTAAGGTTTTTCAAGAGTTAACAGTGTGGTTGATGAGGGTAATGCTGTTAATGTTGGTGTAAAGGTCTTCCAAATGGCATTAGATAAAGTGCCACATAACAGACTTGTGAGCAAAGTCATAGCTCATAGAACAAAATGGGCAGCAGCAACATGGGTACAAAATTGACTGAGTGACAGGAAACAGAGAGTAATGATTTTTCAGAATGGAGGAAGGTTGAAAGTGGATTTCCCCAAGAGTCAGTGTTAGGACTCCTGCTCCTATGACCTAGACCTTAGTGTTCAGGCACAATTTTGAAATTTATGGGCACAAGACTGTGTAGAAGGTCCTTTCTCTGGTGGGCCTTAGTGAACCAGTTTTTGTGACAATCCAGCATCTTTCGTGGTCACTTTTCCCTCGTGCCAGCCCCACTAATTCCCAGATTCATTCAGCTCAGTTTCACAATCTGTTTTAGTGGGTTCTCTCTCATTCCCTCTTTCTGTTTTAAATCAATTCCACAGGATATTAGAAGGGGAGGATTTGCAGTCGGGAAACTGAAACCAAACATCACCTCAGGATCTGATGGAGTTACACAGTTTATCGTAGCCTGAATATCATCGGATTTTGAACATGGAGGGGAAAAGCACCGTTCACAGTGGGGAGAAACCGCACACGTGTTGTGTTTGTGGACGAGGCTTCAGCCGATTATCTAATCTGGCAGGACATAAATGTAGTCCCAACAGGGAGAAACTGTGGAAATGTGGGGACTGTGGGAAGGGATTTAATTACATGGAAAGACATCGGTGCAGTTAAACAGCAGAGAGACCGTTCATCTGCTCCGAGTGTGGGAAGGGATTCACTCGTTCATCCTACCTACTGAAACACCAGACAGTTCACACTGACAAGAGACCTTTTAAATGGCCAGACTATGGGAAGTACTTCAAAAGTTCCTGGGAACTGATGTCCAATCAACGTGTTCATACTGACGAGAGATTGTTCAGCTGCTCTCACTGTGGGTCTGGGTTCAGGCGATCACCTCTTCTAACTGTGCACCAACGAATTCACACTGGGGAGAAGCCATTTATCTGTTCCAAGTGTGGGAAGGGATTCACTCAGTCATCCAACCTGTTGAGACACCAGCATGGTCACACTGGAGAGAGGCATTTCATCTGTTCAGAATGTGGGAAGGGATTCACTGATTCATCCCATCTGTTGATGCACCAGCGAATTCACAGTGAGGAGAGACCTTTTCAATGTCCAGACTGCGGGAAGTGCTATAAAAGTTCCGGGGACCTGGTGTCCCATCAACGTGTTCACACTGACGAGAGACCGTTCAGGTGCTCTCACTGTGGCACTGGGTTCAGGCGATTACCAAACCTTATTTCACACCAGCGAGTTCACACTGGGGAAAGGCCTTTCACCTGCTACGTGTGTGGGAAGGGGTTTACTCAGTCATCCAACCTCCTGAAACACCAGCCAGTTCACACTGGGGAGAGACAGTTCACCTGCTCCGTGTGTGGGAAGGGATTCACTCAGTCATCCAACCTGCTGAGACACCAGCAGGTTCACGAGTAACTACAGTGATTGAGTTTTGCAACTGAACCATGTTTCACTGGGGTCTGTTTCTGCTGATGTTAGTAAACTCCAGCCCAGCTTTAGGTGTTAATGTTCTAGATAAAAATAAAATCAATTAGCTTTCTATTAAATAGATGATGTTGAATCTTTTTACTATCCCTAAGACATTAGTTCCTTTTGAAGGGCTCTCCCTCTCCCCTGTCTCCTCCATCCTCACCTCCAGCAACAAGTGTGAGGAGCTCATGGAGCTTCTTTGTCACTAAGATTGAGACAATCCGATCAGCTGCCTCTGTTGTTTCCCTCACTTCCACTAGCCTACCGGGACAAACTGTCTCTAAAGATCCCCCATGTCTGAGCTCTGAATCCACATTTTCCTCCAGTTTCTCTCCCATCTCCCCTTCCTGCCCTCTCAGAGCTCACTTTGCCCATGAGACCCACCTCCTGCCCCATCGACCCTATTCCCACTAAACTGCTGATCGCCCATTTTCCCCATGTTCACTGATATTGTTAATGGCCCTCTTTCTTCAGGTACTGTCCCTGTCACCTTCAAATTTGCCATCATCACCTGTCCTGAATAAAACCAACACTTGACCCCACTATCCGGTTAAACTCCTGCTCCAACTCCAACCTCCTATCATACTGCAAAGTCCTGATCGCCTCCCAAATCCATGTCGACATTTCCCAGAACTCCATATTTAAATCCCTCCAATAAGATCTCTGTCCCTGTCACGGTATCGAAACAGCTCTTCCCAAAGTCACCAATGACACCCAATGTGAATGTGACAAAGGAAAACTCCCTCATTGTCCTTCTCGGCCTGTCCACAGCCTCTAACAACGTGGACCAAACCGTCCTCCTCCAACGCCTCTGCACTGGTGGCCAGCTGGGTGGGACATGATGAAACAATGTACAAACAATTCAAGGGCTGACTGACTTCAAGAAATAACCGGGCAGACAGGGAATGTCACTGTTACAACAAGGAGAGTCCGTGGTTTCAGTGAATGAACCGACAGATGGGTGTTTTGGATTATCTAAGACACTCAACATGTGATGGAAAAGCAAGTTTAATGACAAATATGCAGATACAGGAGAGCTCCAAAGACATGTCATCGATTAAAGTTTCTCCCGTACGTTTGGAATATTTTGTAGACATTACAGCATTGATCATGATTACAGAATGAACCGTGTGCCCTTGTCTATACTTTCGATCCTGTACGTTCATGCCGACGTAGAAATGGTCTGCACCCATAGCTGGTTCCTCTGTTACTCCCCTCCCACCCCACACCACAAGTGCACTTCCTCTGACATTCCCGCCTTTCTAGCTCCTTCTCATTGTCTCCCTTTCCATCAAAAATCAGCAAATTGTTAAAAAAAAATCAATGTAAAAATAATGTCTAACCTTGTAATCCCGACATTGGCAAGAAGTCCCCTTATGTCCCCGTTGGACATCTGTCCATTCGACCATACCCTAATCCTTCTGTAAATTAACCATGTCAGTCAGACAAAGCAGAATTATTAACTTGAAGCATCTATGTGTTAATGGCACATTCCCCCCTTTCAAGGGTTAGGACAGGTTAGGAAGAAGGTTCATATTGTCATCATTCAGAACAACCCAGATTACAAAGGAACAACTGATCTCAAAGACAACCTCTTGTAATATGCGTGGAGGGGGTGTGCTGACTCAGGTTTAAGGGGGTGAAATGATATCACATTAAAATCTGGAACTCAGATGGGGATATGGATTTGTGTTAGGTGGGAAGATCTGGATCAGTGCATTACTCCAGGGAGCCTGAAGATCAGAGGGACAGTATTTCAGAACTTCCTGTGATCGCAGCAATCCCATTGCTCACTGTGAAAAAGATCGATGGAAATATTTAAAGTGGAAACCATAGGCGTGTTGGAGGATGTTGTACACGAGGAATTTGTGAACTATCTGAGGACAATAGTGAGGGGAAAGGAATGGATCTGGAAAGCAGCAGACACTTCATGTTGCTCCAGGAGAAGTGGGGCCTGGTTGTGTAGGTGTCAGGTTTTACACAGCACACAGTCAGCCTGTGGTTTCACCCTGGATGAAGAATCTCCGAATCGTACCATTCACATCACTGCATGGGATTCTCAGGAGCCATGTTGTCTACTTGGAGAGGAAGGTTTGTGTTATAGCTAATGAGAAGCAGCACAGACAACCACACACAGAGACCCACACACACACATTCTCTGTCTTTCTCACACACACTCAGACATCCTCTCCACACCCACACACACTTCCACACTCAGGGACACACCCATACCCATACAAACAGACACACGAGGACACATCCTGTCCTAACAGGTGGACAACACTGACCAAAGTGACTAATACTGGGGATAAAGTATTGGTGCCTATGAAGAACACTGTTTCTGGCACATTCAAGTCAACATCACCCTCCATAGCCTGTGAGCGGTTTTGACCATCCAATCTCACCCCTTTCTCTGAACATTGAATCTACATTGAACAACATCTGGGACAGAGGCTACAACACAATTAGAACAATGAGCTGTCCATTGCCAGCCTTGATGACAGTGGAAGGTTGTAAAATTTCAGAACAACATCCCTGGATAATTGCAGCCTCTAATTTTCTCTTGGAATGACTGAAAATGTCAATTCCTCTCATGTTGATGGTCTGTTGATGAGAGAATTCTGAGACAGGTCACATGGAGAAAGAATATAATGTTGTTTTGACTCTGTATCCAATATTCCCCTGAGTTTGTTCATTGCTGCCCCAATGTCCTGAGACATGTTCCTATGTTCAAAAGGAACTATTTTGTGTTAGTAATATTAAAAAAGACTCAATACACCATGTTTTTAACACAAATCTGATTGTTATCCAGGATATAAACCCCTATAACTGGGCTGGAGTTTATTAACATGAACAGAAACAGACCCCAATCAACATGGTTCAGACCTGGATGTGATTCACAGCAAAATCCAATCACTTGTTAATTGTGAACTCGCTGAAGTCTCAGCAGGTTAGCGACTGAGTGAATCCCTTCCCACACTTGGAGCAGCTGAACGGCCTTTCTCCAGTGTGAATTCGCTGGTGTACAGTGAGTTGAGATGACCACCTGAACCCAGTCCCACAGTGAGAGCACCTGAACGGTCTCTCGTCAGTGTGAATACGTTCACGGTGCATCAGTTCACTGGAACTATTAAAGCACTTCCTACAGTCTGGGCATTTAAAAGGCCTCTTATCAGTGTGAACTCGTTGATGTGTCTTTAGGTGGGATGACTGAGTAAATCTCTTCCCACACTCAGAACAGCTGAACAACTTCTCCCCAGTGTGAACTCACTGGTGTCTCACAAGGTTGTTCAAATGGGCGAATCTTTTCCCACACTCAGAGCAGCTGAATGGCCTCCCCGCAGTGTGAGTTTGTTCGTACCTCATCAGGCTGGATAACTAAGTGAATCCCTTCCCACACTCTTTACAGGTGAATGGCCTCTCCCCAGTGTGAATGTGCTGGTGTATTGTGAGTTCTGATAAATATATGCTTTCTTTACCACTTGATCTGCCACCTTCAGGGACCTGTGGACATGGACTCCAAGGTCTTTCACTTCCTCTACTCCTCCCAATATTCTCCTGTTTATTGTGTATTCTCCAGCTTTGCTTGCCCTCCCCAAATGCGTTTGCATGAATTTCCTTTCTCTTCTGCAGCTGATTTAAAGTTGTTGATTTTTCTCCAAAGGTTAAATTGGGATTGATATTCAAAGTGAACTATTTTACTGCAGAAACAACTTCAGCTGGGAGTCAGTGAATTAAGAAGAAAGATCCCAAACAGCAGTTCTGCAAGGTACACTGCAGGCCCGACAGCTCAATCAGCTCCACTCTCAGAGCTCAACAACTCCACATCTTGTCCACAGGGGAGTTCTGGTGCACTGGGACCAACATTCGTGCTTTAACTAACACTACCAAAAAAAACCTGGATTAATCAGTCTGATTCCTGTTTGTGGAATCTTACTGTGCACAAACAGGCTGTCATGAAACAGGAACAACTTGTATAAAACGTCCCAAGGTGCTTCAGAGGAGTTCCATAAAGAAAAAACTGACAAGTCACATAGGGAGATATTAGGGTCAATGGACAAGGCCGTGATTGAAGAGGTAGATTTTAACCAACATCTTTAATCAGGAGAGAGAGGTGGAGGGGTGGAGAAGTTGAGGGAGAGAATTTCAAAGCTTCACACCTAGGCACGGCCAACAGTGGTGAAGTAATTAAAGTCAGGGATGCCAAAGAGGCCAGGAAGATGAGTGCTGAAATCTAGGAGGGTTGTAGGACTGGAGATTAAAGAGATAGAGAAGGATGAGGCCATGGAGGGATTTGAAACAATTATGAAATTTTAAAATGGAGACATTGCTTGACCAGGAGCCAATGTGGGTCAATGAGCACAAGGGTGATGGGTTAATGGGATTTGAGGTGAGAACACACAGGCACAGAGTTTTGGATGATCTCATGATTCCGTGAGGGGACGGGGTGAATGTGAGGGGCCGGCCAGGAATGTATTGGAATTGTCAAGTCTAAAGGTAACACGGACATGGATCAGGGTTTGAGCAGCAGATGAGCTGGGGGTCGGATGGAGACAGGCGACGTTATGGAGATTGAAATATCTGGTATTAGTGATGGTGTGGATATGTGGTCAGAAACTCATCCTGGAGTCAAATATGACACCTAGATTGTGAACAGTGTGGTTCAGCCTCAGACAGTTCCCAGGGAGAGGGATGGACTCGGTAGTTAGGGAATGGGATTTGTAGTGGTGACTGAAGACAATGGCTCTGATCTTCCCAATTTTTAATTGGAGGGAATTTCTGCTCATCCAGTACTGGATGTGGGATCAGCAGTTTGATAATTTTGTAACAGTGGAGGAATGGAGAGGGATGGTGGTGAGGTAGAGCTGGGTGTTGTCAGTGTACATGTGAAAATTAACATGATGCTTTTGGATGATGTCACCGAGTGGCAGCATGTAGATGAGAAATAGGAGGGGCCAAGGATAGATCCTTGGGGGACACCAAGTACAAGGACTTTGGAGAGGAAAGGGAGGTTGGAAATGGGGCAGTAGTTTGTAAAGATTTTGGGGTCAAAGAGTTTTTTTTGGGTGATGAAGGTGGATTTAAAGGTGAGGGGGAAAGTACCAGAAGAGTGAGAGAACCATTAACAATATCAGCTCACATGGAGAAGTTGGATGGTCAGCGGTTTAGTGAGAATAGGGTCAAGGAAGCAGAAGGTGGGTCTCATGGACAAGATGAACACTTGAGAGGGCATGAGGGGAGATGGGAGAGAAACTGGAGAAAGATGTGGGTTCAGGGCTCAGAAAAGGGGGGACTTTAGAGACAGTTTGTTCCGGTGGGTTGGTGGAAGGGAGGGAAGTAGCAGAGGCAGCTGATCGGATTGTCTCAATCTCAGTGACAAAGAAGCTCCATGAGCTCCTCACACTTGTTGGAGGTGAGGATGGAGGAGACAGGAGAGAGGGAGAGCCCTTCAAAAGGAACTAACTTGTGTTCAAGATATTAAAAAGATTTAACACTGTGTGTTCAACACAAAGCTGATTTATTTGACTTTTATCCAGAACGTTAATCCTATACTGGGCTGGAGTTTATTGACATCAGCAGAAACAGACCCCTGTGAACATAGTTCAACCCTGGATGTGATTAACAGCAAAATCCAATCATTGTAGTTACTTGTGAACTCACTGGTGATTCTGCAGGTGGGATGACCGAGTGAATCTTTTCCCACACTTAGAGCAGGTGAATGGCCTATTCCCAGTGTGAACCCGCTGGTGATACACCAGAGTGGATGACTGTGCGAATCCCTTCCCACATTCAAAGCAGGTGAAAGGCCTCTCCCCAGTGTGAACTCGCTGGTGTGTCAGCAGGTGGGATGACCGAATGAATCCCTTCCCACATTCAAAGCAGGTGAACGGCCTCTCCCCAGTGTGAACTCGCTGGTGTGTCAGCAGTTGGGCTGACTGAGCAAATCCCTTCCCCCATTCGGAGCAGGTGAACGGCCATTCCCCAGTGTGAACTCGCTGGTGTGCAGTGAATTCCGCTGATAGAATGTACCCAGCCCCACAGTGAGAGCACCTGAATGGTCTCTTGTCAGTGTGAACACGTTGATGGGACATCAGTTCCCCAGAACTTTTATAGCACTTCCCACAGTCTGGGCACTTATAAGGTCTCTCCCCAGTGTGAACTCTCTCATGTCTCAACACATGGGACAATTAAGTGAATCCCTTCCCACACAAGGAGCAGGTAAACGGCCTCTCCCTAGTGTGAACTCGCTGGTGTACAGAGAGTTGAGATAATTCCCTGAACCCAGTCCCACAGTGAGAGCACCTGAATGGTCTCTCGTCAGTGTGAACACGTTGATGGGACATCAGGTTCCCGGAACTTTTATAGCACTTCCCGCAGTCTGGGCATTTAAAAGGTCTCTCGTCAGTGTGAAGTCGCTGGTGAGTCAGCAGTTGAGATAACTGAGTGAATCCTTTCCCACAGTCCTCACATTCCCACGGTTTCTTGCCACAGTGAATGGTTCTTTTTCCTTCCATGTTCAAAATCTGAAGATATTCAGATGACGATAAATTGGGTGATTTTGTCAGATCTTGAGGTGATGTTTGAGTTCCTTGACTGCAAGTTCTTCCCCTCTAACACCCTGTGAAATTGATTTAAAACAGAAAAAAGGGAGTGAGAGAGACCCCACAAAAACACAAAGGCAGGTTGTGAAATTGAGCTGAATGAATCTGGGAATTTGTGGGGCCGGGATGAGGAAAAAGTGGCCATGAAAACAGCTGGATTGTCATAAAAACCCAACTGGTTCATTGATGACACAGGACTCTGGCCTCCATGCAAAGAGAGAGAAACACAGAGAGAAAGAGAGAGTGGTCGGAGCAGCAGGCAGGAAATGAGAGGGACTTTATTTGCCTAAAGCTCAACCAGAGCTTTTATGAAACCTCCACCTATAGCAGGGGTGGGGAATCCATGGCCCGTGGGCTGGATCCGGCCCGTTGCTCAATTTTATCCGGCCCCCAGCAAGAGTTCTAAAATTAAAATTAGCTCCGATGTTTTGCGTAGAGTCTGAACACGGCACCAGATCTCTCTATTGCCAGAATGACTTTGTTTTCTTGCTGTCTCAGTCTCTATTTTTAGTGAGATCTGTACAAACTCATCATGACAGCACGGCTGCTCGTTTGTCTCTGTAACTGACCACGATGCTGCGGGAAAACAATGAAGTCCCGGGTGAACTTTAGGACAGTGTTAGACTTCTGGGTTGGGAAACTCGCCGTCCAATTTCGACAAAAAGGATGGCACCAGGAATGCTGAGAAACATTATGTTTGGCTGTGGTTGCTGTTCTGTGGGAAGAGCTCCAAATCAGCAGATGACAAGTTGACAATGCAGTTCTATGTACTAAAGCTCCAGCCACAATGTTAATTTTTATGTGCGTGTGGCCCGCAACTGATTTTGTCTATGTGTGAATGGCCCGTGATAAGAAAAAGGATCCTCACCCCTGACCTGGAAGGACCAGGGTAGCAGGTGTATGTGAACACCATCACCTCCAAGTTCCCCTCCAAGTCACACACTGTCCTGACTTGTCTGACATCCAGTACTGGATGAGCAGAAATTTCCTCCATTTAAATATTGGGAAGACTGAAGCCATTATCTTCAGCCCCCGCTCCAAACTCAATCCCAAGCCAACGATTCCATCCCTCTCCCTGGCAACCAGACTGTTCACAAACATGGTGAAATATTTCACCCCAAGATGAGCTTCCACCCACATATCCACATCATCACCAAGACCGCCTATTTCCACCTCAGCAATAAAAACAGAAAATGTTGGAAATACTCAGCAGGTCAGGCAGCATCTGTGGAGAGAACGAGAGTTAATGTTTCAGGTTGTGATGAATCTTCCTCAGAACTGTGGAAAGATAGAAATGTAATAAGTTTTGAGTCAATGAAAGGGGGATTGTGAGGGAAGAACAAAAGGGAAGGCCTGTGATCAGGTGGATCCACCTCAGTAACATCGCCCGACTTTGCCTCTGCCTCAGCTCAACCATTTCTGAAACTCTCATCCATTCCTTTGTTCCCTCTAGACATGACGATGCTGACACTTTCCTATCCAGCCTCCCACATTCAAAGTCCATAAATCTGAGATCATCCAAAACTTCACTCTCTGTATCACAGAGTCACAGAATTGTTTGAGCAGTGAAGACGACCATTCGGCCCTTCCTGTTTGTACCAGCTCTCCAAATGAGCAATTCACTTAGTGCCATTCCCCCACTTTCTCCCTGTAACCCTGCACATTCTTCCTTTTCAGGCATCATCCAATTTCCACTTGAATACCTCAATTGAAGCTGCCTTCACCACACTCTCGGATAGCACATCTTAACCACTCGCTGTGTGAAAAGGTTTCTCCTCATGTCTACATTGATTCAGTTTTCTTAAATCTGTGCCCTCTCCTTCTAGATCCTTCTACCAATGGGAACAGTTTCTCCCTCTCTACCCTGTCCAGACCCCTGAGATTTGAAGATGTATTCAAAATCATAAGTAAGTCTCACTCGCAATGTCTATTTCCCCCCCATCACCACTCTGCTCATTGACCCATACAGGCTCCCGGTGAAGCAACACCTCAATTTTAAAATTCTCATCCTTGTTTTCAAATCCCTCAACAGTTTCTCCTTCTGTCTTTTCCATTCCCTGTGATGATTGAAATAATTTCCCACAGACAAACCTTATTCCTTCCACATTCAAATGCTGATGATAGTCAGGTCCCAATGAGCGGAGTGAATCTTTCAGTTCTTGATGTGATTCTTGAATTGAGTTTCCTGTCTGTTAATCTGCCCCTTCTCATATCCTGTAATAGAAATTTAGAATAGCCATCATTGTCAGTCCAGGATAGAAATTAAGAGACAAACATTTCTCTTGGTTTGAGTTTGCTGTGTGTAAATCCTCCCCTTCTAACCCCCTGTAAAAGGAATTTCCAAAATCCATCCCTGTTAGTCCAGGATAGAAATTCACAATATTCTCTCCTCCTGCTTCCTGGACCAGGATTACCGCGCATGCGCCCTGCTGCACATTGCCCCCTATAAATCCGGAAATGTGAGGGGCGGACGAGGTCCCGCAGCTGCCGCCGGATTCGCAGCAAAGGTGGGACCTTTACATTCCTACTGTGGGTTTGGTGCCTCCACTGGGTGTTCATGAACCCGCCACACCCACTCCGCCGCCTCCATTACCCTCCTACAGTCGGTTATTTCTCACTCGTTGTGGAGCCGAGATGATCACAAACCACGCAGTCGCAGCACCCGCTGCGCATTTGCCAGATGGAACATGCACCGCGCATGCGTAGCCTCCCCTGCAGTGAGAATAGGGCACATTCTGTGTCGCTCCAAATGCTGGGTAATAGTCCCGCCATGGAAAGGCGATCGTGTTGAATAGATAATGTTTTGGGATTTGATTGCGATGGAGCCATAGCGGAAGGATATAAAATTATTAAATCCCTTGATCGATAAACCAAAGTGAACAGGCCCTGCACCATAGTTCTGTCCTGAATGTAATTACCAGCAGAACAAACCGCTACTGCTGAAACTCTTTCGAGTTATCAACAGTCACAGATTGCAACTCTTTCGAGTACAATCACAATTCTTGGTTTCTGGGAGTGGGACATGAACCCACAACCCTCTGATTCAAAGGCGAGGGTGCTATGAACTGAGCCACAGCTGACACCTCCCCGCTACCGCTGAATGTGAACTCAATGGAGTCTCAGCAGATTGGGTGAATAATTGATTTTTTTCCCTCATACATGGAACATTTAAACAGCGTCTTGCCATTAAGACCATTATGGATGAAATGCTTTCAACTTTTAAAGATGGAATTTTTAACATTGTTAAAGGGCAATAATGAACCAAATGGGTTTTTCTGGCAATGCTAGTCACCATTGCTGACACTGACTGTCAATTACACGCTTTGGTTGATTCATTGAATTTAAATTCCACCAACTGTGATCCTGATTCCCAATCAGAAAATTCTGGAAATACTCAGTGGTCAGGCCGAGACCGTGGAAAGAGAAACATGTAATGGCTCAGGTCACTGAACTTCCAACTAAATTGGAAAATAAGTTAGAGATACAATAGATTTTAGGGAAGAACACAAACAGGGAAAGGGAGAGGGGGCAAGAACAGAAGAAAAGGCTTGTGATTGGGTGAATACAGGAGAGATTAAATAACAAAAGGGATAAGGACACAAGGCAAAAGCTGTGGTAATGGAACGAGTAAATAAACAAAAGGTGGTAGAGCCATTCTGTACCTGTCATCTATTGCTGCTCTGATTTGAAATGTGTTGCTTCTCTGTTGATCCATATGACTTCTGACCCAAACTGAAAACTCTCAATCCTTCCCCGCCATTACAGAGATTTTATTGAGCAAATACACACAAATCATGCAGGAAAAGTCTCAATTTTTAAACATTGAAATACCGAAACATAGAAATATTTACGACCCAGAAGGTAGTCGTTTGATCCATCGTGTCCATGTTGACAGAAAAAGAACAATCTGAAGAAGGGTCATTCCGACTCGAAATGTTAACTCTGTTTCTCCCTCCACAGAGCTTTTTCCACCATTTTCTGTTTTTAATTCAGATTTTCTGGATCCACAATATTTTGATTTTATATTATTATTATTTATGATATAAAAGAACAATCCAGTTCAATCTCATGTTCTAGCTCTTAGTCTGTAGCTGTGTAGGTTACATCAGCTCAAATCATTTGCCAAGTTTTCTTTTCTTTAATCCAGTGGGGGTTTCTGCCTCTGCCAACAGCTCAGTCAGTGAGTTCGAGACCCCACACAACTGAGTGAAATAAATTGCTCGACAACTCCTCACTAATCCTTCCATTAATTTTGTTAAGTTGAATTGTTGGTTTTACTGTGACTCTGTTAGTAACACTTTCTCCTCTATGTTGGAAGGTTCTGACGTCAAATCCCGTTACTGAGACTTGAGCACAGCAATCAGTTAACCATCCAGCAGAGTACTGAGGGAATCCTGCACTGGCGGAGGTGTTTCCTTGGGATTTTAAACTGAGGTCCCCTCTGCCCCCTCAGCTGAATTTAAAATACCCCATGTCATTATTTCACAAAGAGTCCAGTGTCCTGTCCAATATTTATCCCTCAATCAACATCTCAAGAACAGATTCTCTGCTTATTATGATGTTGCTGTATGTGGGAGTTTGCAGCATTTCCTACTTTACAACACTGAATGCACTTCCAAAATATCTCATTGGCTTGAAAGCATTTTGGGATTCCAGTGGTGTGGAAAGGCACTATTTAAATGTGAGGATTTCTTTCTTTCTAAATCTATGTCCCTGGTTATTGATGTCTCTGCTCACAGAAATAGCTCCTTCCTATCCACTCTATCTCCGCCCCTCATAATTTTATACACCTCAAATAAATCTCCCCTCAGCCTCCTCTCCAAAGAAGTCAAACCCATACTATCCAATGTTTCCTCACAGCTCGTTTTGATGTGAATAAGGTTCAGGAGGAGTTCCCGAATACTCTCCCACAATCTTATGCATTAGATCATTCTCGCCTGGATCCTGATTGACGTGGGCCCACCGCTATCGGTCCCCCAAGAAGTGGCCATTCTAAATCTGTGACTCTGAGCAGTTTTGGTGGTACAGGGGCTTGAGTGGGACTTGCCACTTTTAAAGTGTCATCACTCATTGTACATTAGGCTGCAACTACACATTTGTCTCTCACTCCTCCAGTGAAGCAGAGGGTAGTTTTCACTCATAAACCAACAACTGTGATATTAACAAGGTGGGAGAAAGACTCAGTTTGAGCGGTGACACTGCCAGAGGAATGGAGAGCTAGGGATCACCCATGAAGCAGCAAAGTTTAAAAAAACTGATGATGCCCAACATGGGGAATCAAACCCACAACGCAAAGATTACTAGTTTCATGCTCTAAAAACTGAGCTAGCCGGGCATGCACCCACATAAGTTCACATCCCTTATCGCAGCGAGATTAATGCCTGAATGCAATGGTGGAGAAGGAAATTGACACCCAGAAACCCAAGGGTCCAATGCTTTCCAATACACCGAGCACAGCCTCAGGAAAACACAAGGAGATCACATCCCGGTCACTCAACTTCCGAGCAGCATTTACACAATACCCGACTGCACCTCCTTCCAAATATTGTGATCCATTTTCCTCAAGATTTGTCCCTGGATTTAATACTCACATGCTTTGTGTGCTCATTGTGAAATCAGATTTGCTTCAATATTCAACATAAGGACAAATAGGGATGGACAATAAATGCTGCCTTAGCCAGTGACGCCCACATCCCATGAACGAATTTAAAAGAAACAAATTGAATTCCAAACCTGATGGACAAACAATGGAAAACAAGTCACTCGTAACACAAATCCCATGGTGCTCACTTTCAGATTCACAACAGTCAGCTTTTCAACCAAGTGAAGGAATTTTACAGTGAAAAGATTTAGAAAGTTTGTGTGACTTTTATTTGTGACTTACTCACTCAGTGTTCTATAAATGCTGCTCGGAGGTTTAGTGACTGGGATACAATCTACCTGTGTTTTCCTGAGCCTGTGCCCGGTGTATTGGGAGGTTTGGCCCGGGCTGGAGTATCTTGTGTCCCAGGGATGGGCAGTAACCCGCTGATTGAAGCTGCAGTCGCCGCTTTCTGCTGGCAGCGGGTGATTGGAGAGTGCAGGGCTGGAATATTGCTGCTTTTCTGCTTTTCCCTGTCTCACTCACTGTGGAGCTGAGGAAGAGAGAATAATTGATGGGTTTGCCTGAATCCAATAACTTCAGAGATTTCAAATGGGTTGGAGATAGGTACATGGTAATTCTAATTGTTTTCTCATTATATTTGAAATGAATACTTTAAATAAAACTGTTTGTGCGGGGACTCACTGGATAACAGTCGAGCTGGGAACATTTGGGAGATATTCTCTTGCTGCTCATGTACCCATTAACAATTGGAATTGAAAATGAATGCTGACGGAGAGAAATCAATGAAAGCTGACCACACACCCACCTCCCCCCCCACCGCCCCACCCCCAACGAATGGTCTCAACTCACCAATCTTTCAGTTAACACCCAACGTGCTGAGAAATTGCACCACAGAGACTGATGGAAGTACACTTCTGCAAGATGTCCTAATCCAGGGGGTCAGCGAGTTAAACCTTCAGATTTAGTTGTGTCAATTGTTCTCTGCACAATAATGATTGTTCAAACTGTCTGTCTGAAGTCTCCGCCCCGCTCAACATCTCCTGTACCCCCCGCATTTTCACTCTAGACTCACATCAAGTCTGAGGCATTACAATGGGGTCTCACTGGGAAAAGGTTTGTGAAGTGGCGCTGTATTAATAGACTCAGCATCATTATATTTAACACAAAACTGTTTAATTTGACTTTTATCCACAACATTAACCCCTATATCTATCTAGAGTTTATAAACATCAGCAGAAACAGACCCCAATGAACATGGTCCTGGATGTGATTAACAGCAAAATCCAATCACTGTAGTTACTCGTGAACTTGCTGGTGTTTCAGAAGGCTCAATGACTGAGTGAATCGCTTCCCACACTCAGAGCAGGGGAATGGTCTCTCTCCACTGTGAATGCCCTGATGTACAGTGAGTTTAGATGCTTGTCTGAATCCAGTCCCGCAGTGAGAGCACCCAAATGGTGCTCACTTCTGTGTCACCAGGGTGGATACCTGAGTGAATCCACTCCCACACTCGGAACAGGTGATTGGCCTATCCCCAGTGTGAATGCGCCAAAAGGTTGGAGCCTGGGAAGTAACTAAATCCCTTCCTACCATCTCTACTTTACCACAGTTTCTCCCTGGTGTGACGGTGCACGTGTTTCAACAGGTCAAATGGTTGGCTGAAGCCTCGTCCACACACACAACACTTATGTGATTTCTCCCCACTGTGAACGGGGCATTTTCCTTCCATGTTCAAAATCCGACGATATTCAGGTCACGATAATTTGGGCGATTCCTTCAGATCCTGATGTGATGTTTGGTTTCAGTTTCTTGGTTGCAAATCCTCTCCTCCTAATACCCTGTGAAATTGATTTAAAACAGAAAAAAGAGAGTGAGAGAGAACCCACAAAAACACAAAGGCAGGTTGTGAAACTGAGCTGAATGAATCTGGTAATTTGTGGGGCCAGCACTAGGAAAAAGTGACCATGAAAACTGCTGGATTGTCATAAAAACCCAAAAGGTTCACTAATGTCCTTCAGGGAAGGGAACCTGCCACTCAGTCTGGACCCACACAAGACTGGTCTATGTGGGAGGAGAGAAAGAGAGAGAGAGAGGCAGAGGAGGGGGCATGGGAAATGGACTGTGTACATCTGTAACTCAACCAGCATATTGACAGAATCAACGCAACTCACAGCCCACAGCACCCAGAATACAAGGGCAGCTGGTGCATGGGAAAACCGTCACCTGCAAGACGCACACCAACGAGTTCACAATGGGGAGAGGACGTTCACCTGCTCCGCGTGTGAGAAGGGATTTAATTGATCATCCAACCTACGAGAAACCAATGAGTTCACAACTGACTGCAGGGGTTGGATTCTGCTGTTATTGCTGCTGTTAATCACATCCAGGACAGAACCATCTTCATTCTGATGGCTGGGCTTTGTTTCTGATGGTGTTAATAATCCCTGTAACTGGGCTGGAGTTTAATATTCTGACAATCAGTTTGCTTTACTTTGGAACCTTTACCCTTCATATTAAGTATCTGTCTTCGGGCTGTTCTCATGGAACCAAACTGTGATTTATTTGTACTTCTTGCAATTTAGTTACTGTATTCACTGCTCATGATGTGGTCTGCTCTATATTGGGAAAACCAACACAGATTGGGCGGTCACTTTGTGGAACAACCTCCGTTTAGTCTGTGAGCTTGACCCTGAGCTTCCGGTCACTTGTCATTTTAATTCTCCGCCTCACCCCCACTCTGACCTCTCTGTCCTCGGCCTCCTGCACTGTTTCAATGAAGCTCAATGGGAGCTCGGGGAATAGCAGTTCATCTTTCAATTCAGCAATTTACAACCTTCCGCACTCAACATCGATTTCAGCAGTTTCTGCACCAACAGAGAGTTGTCAGGATCTGGAACACTCTACCTGAAAAAGTGCTGCAACCGGATCCTACCAGGAATTTTAAAAGGGAGCTGACAGGGATTTGAGTTTGAAGAACTTACATGGTTACAGACAGAAAGTGGGTGTGTGGGGCTAAACATGACTGCTCTTTCAAAGAGGCAGCACAAGCACAAAGGGCTGAATGGCCTCCTTCTGTGTTCTAAGTTTCTTTGATTCCAGGAGTTGGTCATTTAGCCCCTCGAGCCTGTCCCACCATGCAATCAGATCATGGCTGATCTGTGACCCTTTGTCTCATGTGCCTTAACTTATAACTTGTGTTAGCAAAGATCTATCAATGTCAGATTGAAACTGGACATTGATCAAGCATGAACTGCCTATTCAGGAAGAGAATTCCAAACTTCTCCCAACTTTACCTGAAGAAGATTTTCCTAATCACACTCCTGAAAGGGCTGGCTCTAATTTTTTGGACTATGTTCCTCAGTCCTGGATTCCCCAACCAATGGAAATACTTCCCCTCTATCTACCACACCATTTCCAATTAATATCATGAAAACTTTGAGAATATCCTCCTTAATCTTCTAAATTCCAGGGAATAGAACCCTCAAGGTGAGATGATGAATACTGTCAGAAGGAATAGGGAGAGGCAACAGATACTTAATGGTACAGTCCCAAAGAGAGTGCAGGGACAGGGGACCTGGGGGTTGATGTGCACAGACGTTTGGGGGTTACAGGACATATTGAGAGAGCAGTTATCAAAATATATGGAATCTTGGGCTTCATAAACAAATATAATGTGTACAAAAGCAGGAAAATAAGCTGACCCTTTATGAAGCTCTGGATAGGTCACAACAAAAGCATCTAGTTCTGGTCTCCACACTTTAGGAAAGATGTGAGGGTCCTGGAGAGGGAGTAGAGGAGATTAACCAGAATGGTTGCAGGAAAAGGGAATTCAGTTACAAGGTTAGATTGGAGAAGCTGGAGTTGTTCTTCTTGGAGTTACAGAGTTGAGGGGAGATTTGATAGAGATGGACAAGATTGTGACAGGTTTAGATAAGGTGGACAAAGAAAAAGTTGTTTTCATTAGGCGATGGTACAAGGATTAGGGGGACACAGATTGAAGGTTATGGGCACTCGATACAGGGCAAATGCATGGTGGAACTTTTTACACAGCAAGTGGTAATAACCCAGAACTCTCTGCCTATGAGGGGGAAAGGAAGCGGAAATGCTCAATGATTTAAGAAGGAGATTGGATCGGCACATAAGGGAAATAAACTTGCAGGGCTTTGGGGATACAGCAGGGGAATGTGACAGACTGGATTTCTCTACAGAAAGTCAGCATAAACCCAATGGGCTGAATGGCCCCTTCCTGTGCTGTAATTACTGTGGTTGAGATGCGATCTAAGCAGTATTTTGAATATCTTCGTGCATTTCCAGTCACACTGATACCTGAAATCTTTTCCCACAAAGAGAACAGACAAAACCTTTTTCCTTCCACGGTCGAAGTCCGATAATATTCAGGTCCTGATGAATCGAGTGACTCTGTCAGATCTTGATGTGATGTTTGGTTTGAATTTCCCCGTCAGCAAACCCTTCCCATTTAATATCCTGCAAAAAGATTATTAAAAAATCCATCCCTGTCAGTCCAGGATAGAAATTGAGAGGAGACAAACATTTCTCTTGGTTTGAGTTTGCTGTGTTCGAATCCTCCCCTTCTAACACTCGGTGTAAACTGGGCTCTGGGAGTTTCTATTCCGGGTTTGGAGTCCTACACCGGGTGTTTGTGAACCCTCCCAGTCCACCCTCCGGCTCCATTCCTCTCCTGCACTCCGCCCTTTCTCACCCGCTGGATTTGCAATCCGACCGCCTTCATCCTGGTCCCGCACCGGTACTGCACATGCTTTGCCACAACTCGGCCCCGCCCCATATTCACTCTGATTGGTCGGAGGACCGCTGCTCGCACTCGGTCTTCCAATACCGCCCCCTCTTCCTATTGGTCCCGAGCTGCCGTCGAACAGGGAGCATGCGTGGCTGCCATCTTTACAGAGGCTGCAGACCCAGATGAATGACCCACAGGAGGGACAACAAATCAGAGATAGAGTTTGGTGTGAAATCAATGGGTTGTTGTAAAACAGGAGATCAGGGTAACAGTCAGAAACAACAACAACTTCTATTAACATCATAAATCATCCCAGTGAGCTTCACAGGGAAATTATAAAACAAAGTGTGACACCCAGACACATAAGGAGATATTAGGGCAGGTGACCAAAAGCTTGGCCAAAGAGTTTTAAGGATAGTTTTAAAATAGTCGCTTGGTTGTACAGAACTTGAATATTACTGAAAAAAGAGACAAGCTGTCGAAGCTTTCATCAGGACTCGTCAGGACAGATGCAAGAATCCCAAATTTCAAAGGGAGCAACAATATTTCTGCATGAAAGAAGGGTGCTGATTGGTTGGCCAGTCAGTTCTGATTGTTTGTTGCCATGGAGAATACAGCAGGGAGCTATTGTCGCCCATGCTTTTCTTTAATTCAACAAAAGGCCTTATGCCTGGACATGTTCCTTCTGCCTGCAGAGGACAGGTACCTGTGTATTAATATATGAAGCTCCCAGCAAGCATAAGTGAGACACATTATGAACCCGACTGATAACTTTGATATTTGGTGTTCTTGCATCTGTCCTGATGAGTACAAGATAGAAAGTTTTGACGGAATGTCTCTTTTTATCAATACTCAAATCTCTTGAAGGAGGAAAGTGTGGTAAACAAAGGGAGAGGTGTAAGGAGAGAGTTTCAGAACTTGGGGACGAGGGAACTAAAGGCACGGTCACTAATGGTGGAGTGATTAAAATAGGGAATGTACAAGGTCAGAATTCTAGCAGTGCAGATATCTCAGAGGGTTGTGGGGCTGGAGGAGATTACAGAGATAGGGAGGGGTGAGGCCATGGAGGGATTTGAAAACAAGGATGAGAATTTTAAAACCAAGTTGCTACTTGACCGGGAGTCAAGGCAGGTCAGGAAGCAGAGGGGTGTTAGGGGAATGGGCCTCACTGCAAGTGAAGACACAGGCAGCAGATATTTGGATGGCTTCCACTTTACGGCGGGGAGAACGTGGGAGACCAGCCAGGAGTGTGTTGGAATAGTCGAGCCTGGAGGTAACAACGGCAGGGGTGAGGATTTCAGCAGCAGATTCACTGAGACAGGGTGAGGTTGGGGGATGATACAGGGGTAGAATCGGGCGATCTAAGTGATGGCACGGGTATGAGGTCAGAAACTCATCTCGAGATCAAATGTAACACCGAGGTTGTGAACAGATTTGTTTAATCTCAGACTGTTCCCAGGGAGAGGGATGGAGTTGGTATCTGGGAAATGAAGATTGGAGCAGGGACTGAAAACAGTGTCTTCAGTCTTCTCAGTGTTTAATTGGAGTTAATTAGTCATCAGGAAGAGAAGCAGGAACCAGAATGGGCCATGAGACTGATCCCAGGTTTAACTTAGTTAGAGAGGGAGTGAAGGAAGGAAGGAAACCCTGGGAAGCTTGGGGAAACCACCTTCACGATCACTCATTAAATCTCCACATGTAAGTTTTGGACACAAGGTTAACATTTGCTATTCTGTATGGTCGGTCAGGGGGTTTCAGATTAATGTTTTGTCATGAGTAATAACTGAAGTGAATGATCAAACATATTGTTATCTCCAGTTGTACAAATTTGTTAAACAGGTACAGAAAGAATTGTCCAAAACTCTGTTTGGATTTCAGCACAGGGAGGAGGGAGAGTGTGTGGGATGGGGATTTGCAGCTTTGGAGGAACAAGAGAGGAAAAAATGTTCCAGAGAAACCAGAATTGTCTGTTCGGAATTTCTATCCTGTACTGACAGTGATGACTTTTGTGAACTCCTTTTACAGAGAATTAGAAGGGGAGAATTTGCAGACGGGAAACTCAAACCAAACATCACATCAAGATCTGACAAAGCCACTCAATTTATCAGGACCTGAATATCATCGGCCTTTGAATCTCGGAGAATTGTTTGTCTATTTTGCCTGTGGGAAAAGATTTCAAACATCAGTGTGACTGAAACAGCACCGAGACACAGTCACACCCGAGTGAGAGTGTTCCAGTGAACTGACTGTGGAAAGAGCTTTAACCAGTTACACGGCCTGAAAAAACATCACACCATTCACAGCGGGGAGAAACTGTGCATGTGTTCTGTGTGTGTGGACGAGACTTCAACTGATCATCCAACCTGGAGAGACACAGGGTCACCCGCACCATGGAGAAACCGTGGAAATGTGAGGACTGTGGGAAAGGATTCAATTGTCCTTCCCATCTGGAAACCCATCGATGCAGTCACACTGGGGAGAGGCTGTTCACCTGCCCCGAGTGTGGGAAGGGATTCACTCAGTTATCCCAACTTCTAACACACCAGCGGTTACACACTGGAGAGAGACCGTTCACCTGCTCTGAGTGTGGGAAGCGATTCACTCAGTTATCCAGCCTACTGCGACACCAGCCAGTTCACACTAGAGAGAGGCCATTCACCTGTCCTGAATGTGGGAAAGGATTCACTGGTTCCTCTGACCTGCTGAAGCACCAGCGAGTTCACCCCGAGGAGTGGCCGTTCAGCTGTATTTCCTGTGGAAAGAGATTCAGGTCTTCATCCAACCTGTTGAGACATCAGCGACTTCACGCTGGAGAGAGGCCATTTGCCTGCTCCGAGTGTGGGAAGAACTTCACTCAGTTATCCGACCTTCTGACACATCAGAGGGTTCACTCTGGAGAGAGACAGTTCACCTGCACAGTATGTGGGAAGGAATTCACTGGGTCCTCCGACCTGCAGAAACACCAGCAAATTCACACTGAGGAGAGGCCGTTCAGCTGTACTTCCTGTGGAAAGAGGTTCAGGGTTTCATAGAACCTCAATGTACATCAACGACTTCACACTGGGGAGAGGCCATTCACTTGCTCCGAGTGTGGGAAGGGATTCAGTCAGTTACCCAACCTGTTGACACACCAGCGAGTTCACATGGGAGAGAGACCGTTCACCTGCTCCAAGTGTGGGAAGGGATTCACTCAGTTATCTAACCTCCAGTCACACCAGTGAGTTCACAAGTGACTGCAGGAGTTGGATTCTGCTGTTATGGTTGCTGTTAATCACATCCAGCACTGAACCATACTCATTTGGACAGTTGGGGTTTGTTTCTGCTGATGTCAATAATCCCTGTAACTGGGCTGGAGTTTAATATTCTGGATCTATAACCGATTGTGTTCTCGGGGCTGCACTGTCCCTTTAAGAACCGCCATCTCTGATCTTTCCCCATAATTAAGGAACTTTAATCAGAAATTAGTTTACAACAAGATTTTACTTCAATCCTAAATTGATCTTTGGTACGGACTCTACAATTCAGGAACCTGAGAGGTTCCACTGATTAACATCTCCAATTAGGAAGTGCTGATTAATCCTTGCTGACAATTCTTACTGACTTGCACATTACTCACAGTGACACCTCCATTATCCACCAGAAAGAAGGGGAATGGGAATTGATGGAGAATCGAAAGTTCTCAAATTGTAACCCTCCTGCCTGGTACAGAAATCCCCTTGGCACGGGAATGGAGATAAGTTCAATCCAAGTAATGGGCTGTAAGAAATCATTGTCTAATAATCCTATAAAATCTTCAGAAATGTATGGAATGTTAGAATAGCTCACTCTCTCTGTTGTGAAGAAAGCTTCCATATCAGCTTGCTGGCTGACAAACACAGGACAGGGCTGTTATCTCTGCCAAGGACATGTCTCTAGCACAGGCCCTGAAACAAGACATTCCTAACCCTGATACGATTGGATCTCATGACCCACATGTAAACCTACTGTCTGTGTAAAGGTTAAAACAGGCTTTCGAGAGCACAGAGATTTTGACGTGATCCACACTGGCTACAGCACAATACCCACACTCTGGCTCACACCAGTTAACTGTTCAGAGGAGACTGACACCACCAGCTACAGAGACCAGCACTCACTCTGCGTCATCCGTCCGTTTGTCCTCCAGACCGGTAAACCTTTCTCACCTGTCACGGTCGTGTGTTTTCCTGTTTATTTAGCTTACAAATCATATTTAAACTTTTGCTTCTCAATGAACTACTTTCAAATCACTTATGAGCTCGACCCCGTTTTTGGGTAATCTGTGACTTCCGAATCTAAATCTTACCAGCCATAATGAAGAGGGCAGTTCTGGTCACCATATTATAGAAAAAGATATCAAGTCACTGAATCGGGCCCAGAGCAGATTTATAATGATGATGCCAGAAATGTGCAGCTAAACATTTCAGGAAAGGATTGACAGACTTGGTCGCTTTTCTCTTGAGAAAGTAAGGCAGAGGCTAATCGAGGTCTTTAAAATGATGAGAGATTTTGATCGAGTGGATACAGAGAGAACATTTCCTCTTGTGGGGAAGAACATAATTAGAGACCATCAATATCAGATGGTCACCAAGAAATCCAATAGGGAATCCAGAAGAAAATTCTTCACCCAAAGAGTGGTGATAAAGTGGAACTCGCTACTGGGAGTGGTTAAAGTGAATGGTATAGTGTTTGCTTAGTTAAAAGGCACAATGCATGGATGTGAGATTTTTTTGGCAAAGGACAGGACCGTGTGTGTAGCTTCTAACACACGTAAGTGAGCCACATTGTGAGTCTGACTGATAATCTTAAATTCTTTGTTAGTGCAATTCTTAGCACATTGAGGATTGTTTAATAAGTGTTGTCCAATCATGCAATCACATCTAATATTATTTAAGGAGAAGCTCGACAAGCTCAAGAGGGAGAAGGGAATAGATGGTTACGATGATAGATTTAGATTAGGAAAGATGGGAGGAGGCTCTAGTGGAGCATAAACACCAGCATGGACTGGCTGGGCCGAATGGCCTGTTTCTGTGTCATGTATTCTATGCAATCACACTCCTGAAGGGTCTGGTTCTAACTTTTAACCTATCACACCTATTCCTCGACTGCCTAACCATAAAATAATTTCTATTTACCTGCTGTTCCCCTCAATATTCTCGATTCTCCTGTTACTGTCACTGTTAATCACATCCAGAACTGAACCATGTTCATTATGACAGTTGGGGTTTATTTTTACAGATGTTAATAATCCCTGTAACTGGGCTGGAGTTTAAGATCTTGATGTCTGTTAAATAAATCAGCTTTGTTTCAAACACACACAATGTCGAGTCCTTGATTTCTCCAGGATAAGAGGAGACTAATTGATGTCCTGTTCCCAACTGCTCCATTTTTGGATCTTTTCTCCTTTCTCACTCTAGATTATTTCAGTTCTCAGACCTCTGGTTACCCTCATGGAGAAGTCCCAGCTCCCCACAGCTCCCAGAGAGCCTCTTTTCACCTTGGGATCAAAGAACAAAGAAAAGTACAGCACAGGAACAGGCCCTTCAGCCCTCCAAGCCTGCGCCGATCATATTGCCCGTCAACTAAAACATTTTGCACTTCCGGGTTCCTTATCCCTCTATTCCCATCCTGTTCATGTATTTGTCAAGCTGCCTCTTAAACACCAATATCGTACCTGCTTCCACCACCTCCTCTGGCAGCAAATTCCAGACACTCACTATGTAAAAACTTGACCCGCACATCTCCTCTATAGATTTCTCCTCTCACCTTAAATCTATGTCCCTTAGTAATTGACTCTTCCACCCTGGGAAAAAGCTTCTGACTATCTACTCTGTCCATGCCACTTATAATTTTGTAAGCTTCTATCAAGTCGCCCCTCAATCTCCGTCGCTCTAGTGAGAACAATCTGAGTTTCTCCAACCTCTCCTCGTAGATAATAACCTCCAGACCAAAGCCTCGGTATTAAAAGCAGAAAATGTTGGAAATAATAACCCATACTTTTCCAAGTGCCAATTGATTTTGTCCTGGATTATTGTCTCCAGCCTTTCCCCACCACTGATGTGAAGCTGATTGTCCTGGAATTGCTGTGTTTTTGAACAGGGGTGTAACATTTACAATCTGTCAGTCCTTTGACACCACTACTATATAAGGAGGATTGGAGATTGTGACCAGAGCCTCCACAAGTACCATGTGAAGGATGCTGTCTCTGACAGTGCAGCAGTCCCTCAATGTCACCCTGGAGTGTCAGCCTAGATAATGTGCTCAGGTTTATTAATATTTCCTCTTGTTATTGATGTGGGTCATTAAGAAACAATGGACTCTTATGATGTCATCCAGTCCCAGTGCGATGATGTCATGAAGACTATTAAATACCAGCGGAGCCTTAGCAGTGAAAACAGTTTTGTTAGAGATGGTAGCAAGTCCATTACTGGTAGATCAGCAAATGGAATTAATGGGAAAGAAAGTGAAGCAGCTCATGAACATCAGGAATAGTGTTGTGAATTATGAAGATGAGAAACATGTACAGTATATGTCCCATCTCTCGACACGCTGCCCCATCTCCCCGCGCTCTGCCCCCATCTCCCCGCGCTCTGCCCCCATCTCCCCACGCTCTGCCCCCATCTCCCCACGCTCTGCCCCCATCTCCCCACGCTCTGCCCCCATCTCCCCACGCTCTGCCCCCATCTCCCCACGCTCTGTCCCCATCTCCCCACGCTCTGTCCCCATCTCCCCACGCTCTGTCCCCATCTCCCCACGCTCTGTCCCCATCTCCCCACGCTCTGTCCCCATCTCCCCACGCTCTGTCCCCATCTCCCCACGCTCTGTCCCCATCTCCCCACGCTCTGTCCCCATCTCCCCACGCTCTGTCCCCATCTCCCCACGCTCTGTCCCCATCTCCCCACGCTCTGTCCCCATCTCCCCACGCTCTGTCCCCATCTCCCCACGCTCTGTCCCCATCTCCCCACGCTCTGTCCCCATCTCCCCACGCTCTGTCCCCATCTCCCCACGCTCTGTCCCCATCTCCCCACGCTCTGTCCCCATCTCCCCACGCTCTGTCCCCATCTCCCCACGCTCTGTCCCCATCTCCCCACGCTCTGTCCCCATCTCCCCACGCTCTGTCCCCATCTCCCCACGCTCTGTCCCCATCTCCCCACGCTCTGTCCCCATCTCCCCACGCTCTGTCCCCATCTCCCCACGCTCTGCCCCCATCTCCCCACGCTCTGCCCCCATCTCCCCACACTCTGCCCCCATCTCCCCACACTCTGCCCCCATCTCCCCACACTCTGCCCCCATCTCCCCACACTCTGCCCCCATCTCCCCACACTCTGCCCCCATCTCCCCACACTCTGCCCCCATCTCCCCACACTCTGCCCCCATCTCCCCACACTCTGCCCCCATCTCCCCACACTCTGCCCCCATCTCCCCACACTCTGCCCCCATCTCCCCACACTCTGCCCCCATCTCCCCACACTCTGCCCCCATCTCCCCACACTCTGCCCCCATCTCCCCACACTCTGCCCCCATCTCCCCACACTCTGCCCCCATCTCCCCACACTCTGCCCCCATCTCCCCACACTCTGCCCCCATCTCCCCACACTCTGCCCCCATCTCCCCACACTCTGCCCCCATCTCCCCACACTCTGCCCCCATCTCCCGACACTCTGCCCCCATCTCCCGACACTCTGCCCCCATCTCCCGACACTCTGCCCCCATCTCCCGACACTCTGCCCCCATCTCCCGACACTCTGCCCCCATCTCCCGACACTCTGCCCCCATCTCCCGACACTCTGCCCCCATCTCCCGACACTCTGCCCCCATCTCCCGACACTCTGCCCCCATCTCCCGACACTCTGCCCCCATCTCCCGACACTCTGCCCCCATCTCCCGACACTCTGCCCCCATCTCCCGACACTCTGCCCCCATCTCCCGACACTCTGCCCCCATCTCCCGACACTCTGCCCCCATCTCCCGACACTCTGCCCCCATCTCCCGACACTCTGCCCCCATCTCCCGACACTCTGCCCCCATCTCCCGACACTCTGCCCCCATCTCCCGACACTCTGCCCCCATCTCCCGACACTCTGCCCCCATCTCCCGACACACTGTCCCATCTCCCGACACTCTGCCCCCATCTCCCGACAATCTGCCCCATCTCCCGACACTCTGCCCCATCTCCATTCCATGACCTAGAATTTTTCTCTCAAGTCTTCTGTGTGGCACCGTATCAAATGCCTTTTGAAAATCCATATACACCACATCAACGACGTTTCCCTTATTAACCTTTTCTGTTATCTCCTCAAAATACCCCAGCAAGTTAGTTGAACATGATTTTTCCCTTGATGAATCCATGCTGGCTTTCTTTAATTATCCTGCACTTGCCTAAGTGATGATTGATTTTATCCCGTACTATAGTTTCCAGAAGTTACCCTGCCACTGAGGTCAAAATGACTGGCCTGTAGTTGCCAGCTTTATCCTTACATCCCTTTTTGAACAAGGGTGTAACATTCACAGGTCTCCAGTCCTCTGGCACCCCTTCTGTGTCTGAGGAAGACTGGAAGATTATCATTCGTGCCTCTGCACTTGTAGTGCCTCTGTTCTTGCAGTTCAGTGAGATCTGATCACTTACTGAGTGAGTGAGTCTCTATAAATGTAACTCAGATAGACACAGCTTGTTGGAACAGACCTGGGGAGAAGGAAGCTTTGAATTAGCCACTAGACTTTCTGTTCTCCACAATTGGTAAAAGGTAATGCTTTCCAAACATTCAAAACGACGAATCAAGTCATTAAGGAGCATTTGTTTTTAGCTGAATTATTTGGTAGAATTACAGTGAAGGAGTGGGATTGACCCACAGCCTGAGTCACCACTTTAAGGACAGGAAGAGAGAGAATCTGGAGAGGGGAAAAGAATTAGTTGGAGACCAGGCATTGAATCTGGAACAATGAGCAGAGAGGGGGAGGAGTGTGTGGGACAGGGATTTATAGATTTGGGGGAATGAAAGGAGAAAGAATAATCCATAGAAACTAGAATTGTCTGTTCTGAGTTTCTAACTGGTACTGACAGTGATGACTTTTGTCAACTGTGTTTACAGGGGATTAGAGGGAGAGGATTTTCAGATGGGGAAACTCAAACCAAAAATCTTGACAAGATCTTATGGAATCATTAAAATCATAAATGATCAGCCTCTGAGTATGGAAGGAAAAATGTTTGTCTATTTTGTCTGTCGGGAAAGATTCACATCATCATTGTGACTGGAAAATCACCAGGACACACACACCCGAGTCACAACATATATCAGGGTCAAACCTGGCATCAAGCATCCAAAAAGTCTGGTTTAGTCTCAGACAGTTGCCAGGGAGAGGAATGGAGTTGGTAGCCTGGGAATAAAAACAATGGGGTCAGTCTTCGCTATATTGAATTGAAGGAAATTTCTGCACATCCACCACTGGATATCGGAGAAATAGTCTGATAATTTAATAAAAGTGGAGAGGCCACTAAGCTCCTGACCTCATTGCAGCCTTGAATCAAACATGGACAAAAGAGCTGAACTCTAGAGGTGACATGAGAGTGACTGCCCTTGATACCAAGGCAGCATTTGACCGAGTGTGGCATCAGAGAGCCCTAGCAAGACTGGAGTCAATGGGAATCAGGGGAAAACTCTCCGCTGGGTGGAGTCATACCTAGCACAAAGGAAGATGGTTGTGGTTGTTGGAGGTCAATCATCTCAGTTCCAGGACATCACTGCAGGAGTTCCTCAGGATAGTGTCCTGGGCCCAACCATCTTCAGCTGCTTATCAATGACCTTCCTTCCATCATAAGGTCAGAAGTGGAGGTATTTACTGATGAATGCACAATGTTCAGCACCATTCACGACTCCTCAAACACTTAATAACTCCATCCTCAAATGCAGCAATATCTGAACAATATCCATGCTTGGGCTGACAAGTGGCAAGTAACATTCACGCCACACAAGTGCCAGGCTATGACCATCTCCAACAAGATAGAATCTAACTATCGCCCCTTGACATTCAAGGGCATTACCATCGCTCAATCCCCCACTATCAACATCCCGGGGGTTACCACTGACCAGAAACTCAACTGGACTAGCCATATAAATACTGTGGCAACAAAACCAGGTCAGAGGTTAGGAATCTTGTGGCGATTAACTCACCTCCTGACTCCCCAAAGCCTGTCCACCATCTACAAGTCACAAGTCAGGAGTGTGCTGGAATACTCTCCATTTGCCTGGATGAGTGCAGCTCCTACAACATTCAAGAAGCTCGACACCGTCCAGGACAAAGCAGCCCGCTTGATTGGCACCACATCCACAAACATTCACTCCCTTCACCATCGACGCACAGTAGCAGCAGTGTGTACCATCTACAAGATGCACTGCAGGAATTCACCAAGGCTCCTTAGACAGCACATTCCAAACCCACAATCACTACTATCTAGAGGGACAAGGGCAGCAGATAGATAGAAACACCATCACCTGAAAGTTCCTCTCCAAGTCACTCACCATCCTGACTTGGAAATATATCGCCGTTCCTTCACTGTCACTGGGTCAAAATCCTGGCACTCCCTCCCTGACAGCACGGTGGGTGTACCTACACCACATGGACTGCAACGGTTCAAGAAGGCAACTCACCACCACCTTCTCAAGGGCAATTAGGGATGGGCAATGAATGCCCAAGCCAGCGAAGCCCATCCCTTGGAAGATTTAAGAAGAAAACCCCCTGGAAGATTCCCTTTAAAAGCGACATCTTTGACCAAGCTTTTGGTCACCGGCCCTAATATCTCCTCATGTGGCTCAGTGTCAAATGTTACTTTTCTGTGAAATGTCTTGGAACATGGTATAACATTAAAAGTGTGATAGAAGCAGAAATGATTGTTATTGATTTGGAATTATAACGCCATCCCTTCATCATCGCTGGGTGAATAACCTGTAACTCCTTACCTAACAGCATCGTGGGAGCACCTTCACCACACGGACTGCAGCGGTTCAAGAAGGTAAAACATCATCTTCCCCACAGGCCACTGGGGATTGGCAATATTTGCTGGTATCTGTGGAGAGGGAAACAGAGTAAACATTTCAGGGTGTGCAGAATGAGGGAATAAAAATGGTACAGAATTTGATGGTCAATATGATCTCAGAGGTGGAAGATAAATGGACTATAGCACAGGGGGAAACAATTCCTGATGATGAAAGATATTGTGAGAAGATAAAACTGGGAAGCCAGCAGCACATGGTCGGGGTATGTGGCAGCAGTGAAAACTTCATTTAGATTCAGTCAGCAGAAGTAACAGTAAAATACTAAACAGAGCTAAAATACACCCATATTAGAGACAGAGGAAGTTGGGCAATTGCAGAGAGGTGATCAGAGAGGACAGAGCTGAAACAGAGCAATGGATGGTGTTATGAATTCAATTCATCCTGCATCCCTGGGTGATAACTGTGCAGATTGTAAAATTTAAAAGTACAGGATGTTCTAATGCTTGTTACGTTGGTTCCTGTCTAGTAACAAGGGTGGGACCCTCTGGGAGTGTTTTGATAGGTCACAGATCAGTTCAAGTGTCAGTGAACAGCTCTTCTTGAAGCAGTTATTTCCAGGAGTTGCCAGGCAACAGGTGGCACAGAGACAGGGACGGGCAGACGTCCCAGTTAAGTTGAGTTAAAAATTTAGAGAAAAGGCTGCAGGGGCAGAATTTAACTAAAGAGGGCTGTTGAAGCAAAGGTACCCATTTGGAGCAATGGCGTTCTGCTTGGCACAGCCATAACTCTAAAACTGTGCTTGCAAGCTAGTGTTTGAGTGTACTCAGGAATCCAGGGAGAAGGAATCTCAGAAAGCAAGACTGAAACTCTGTGAGGTGGGCCATTGTTAAAGCCATCTGAGTGGGAGTGACTTTTGGAGAGAATTCCAGGTGAGATCTTTGACACTGGGGATTGGAAACCCTCTTGAGAAAGAGTAAGTTTCAGTGAGATTGGTTGACTCAATGTGGGACTAATGGCTGAGTGGATTGTAGAGAAATCCATGGAATCTCTTTTGGTTGCATCTGTCATTTACTCTGTAGTGTGGTGTGTCTCACCACAGTTCATCTGTTAATTCACATGTACCTCATACTTACTCTGAATGTTCGAGTATCAGATACAGATTGTAAATTGTTTTATCTTTCTGAACTTGTACAGTAAATTTTGTTTTATTGTTGTTCAAAACCCAGTGAAACTTGTAGCCTTATTCCAAAAGCAGGTGTCTTAAATCTCAACCTTCATCTACATGTTAGTGATCCCTCACCGGATTGCATATGTGTCTGGCCAAGAATCATAACAATGGACATGGGATTCAGATCCACAGGAAAGAAGCCACACCAGCCGCTAACAGGATCCACACCAATTGGTGAAGTCAAAACTAAGACACAGAGCCTTTTCTTGCTGAGATAGTTTGTTGACTTGGTTCACTGTCAACACTGCTCACCCATACCCAGTGTCCCAGCTATCCCCTACTTCATTGTGTTCAAACACCCATCACCTGTTTACCTTAACACTCTCATTGACATTAACAAACCTTAACAATGTCACTGAGAAGACATTCACACCAACCTCAGAGCCATGGAGCTTTGCATAGATAACAGAGCATAGACAAAAGAGCATAAAACCAAAATCTTTAAATTGTAGATGAATAGTCAAAAATACTCACTTGTGAAACAATTTCAAGGTTCAACTTTAAATTCTCCTGCTGGAGCCTGCAGCTGGAAAGATATCAGAAGCACTGGAGTCAGAGAAAAATCTCCCAGTTGAGGAAATGCCCGGGGAGTGGGATGATGTCACCGTGTAATTGTCGATGTGTGATGATGTCACAGTGTAATTGTCGATGTGTGATGATGTCACAGACACAAACACAGAACATCTGGGTCTGTGCAAACCAGTGATCACCACACATTGTGAAGGATGTGAGGGCCCTTGAGAGGGGGCAGAGGGGATTTACCAGAATGGGTAAAGGGATGGGGGATATGAGCTAGAAGGTTTTGTTCTCCTTCAAGCAAAGGAGAATGAGGGAAATTTGATAAAGGTGCACAAGATTATGATAGGTTTAGATAAGGCAGATCACACAGAATCACACAGTGCGGAAGAGGCCCTTCGGCCCATCGAGTCTGCACCAACACGTGAGAAACACCTGACCTACTTACCTAATCCCATTTACCAGCACTTGGCCCATAGCCTTGAATGTTATGACGTGCCAAGTGCTCATCCAGGTACTTTTCAAAAGGATGTGAGGCAGCCCACCTCCACCACCCACCCAGGCAGTGCATTCCAGACCGTCACCACCCTCTGGGTAAAAAAGTTTTTCCTCACATTTTCCAAACCTCCTGCCCCTCACCTTGAACTTGTGTCCCCTCATGACTGACCCTTCAACTAAGGGGAACAGCTGCTCCCTATCCACCTGTCCATGCCCCTTATAATCTTGTACACCTGAATCAGGTCGCCTCTCAGTTCTTCTCTGCTCCAACGAAAACAACCCAAGTCTATCCAACCTCCCTTCATAACTTAAATGTTTCATCCCAGGCAACATCCTGGTGAATCTCCTCTGAACTGCCTCCAGTGCAATCACATCCTTCCTATAATGTGGCGACCAGAAACGCACACAGTACTCCAGCTGTGGCCTCACCAAGGTTCTATACAACTCCAACATGACCTCCCTACTTATGTAATCTATGCCTCGATTGATGAAGGCAAGTGTCCCATATGCCTTTTTCACCACCCCACTAACATGTCCCTCCGCCTTCAGAGATCTATGGACACATATGCCAAGGTCCCTTTGTTCCTCAGAACTTCCTGGTGTCATGCCGTTCATTGAATATTTCCTTGTCAAATTACTCCTTCCAAAGTGTATCACCTCACGCTTTTCAGGGTTAAATTCCATCTGCCACTTATCTGCCCATTTGACCATCCCTCCTATATCTTCCTGTAGCCCAAGACACTCAACCTCACTGTTAACCACCCAGCCAATCTTTGTGTCATTCGCAAACTTACTAATCCTACTCCCCAAATGTCGTTTATATAAATTACGAATAACAGGAGACCAAGCACACATCCCTGTGGTATGCCACTGGCTTCCAGCCACTAAAGCAGCCTTCTGTCATCACCCTCTGTCTCCTACACAGAAGCCAATTTTGAATCCAACTTATCAAATTACCCTGTCTCCCATGTGTATTTGCCTTCTTTATAAGTCTCCCACGTGGGACCTTGTCAAAGGCTTTGCTGAAATCCATATAAACTACATCAACCTCACTATCTTCATCTACACACCTGGTCACCTCCTCAAAAAATTCAATCAAGTTTGTTAGGCATGACCTCCCTCTGACAAAGCCATACTGATTATCCCTGATCAAACCTTGCCTCTCCAAGTGGAGATAGATTCTCTCCTTCAGAATTTTCTCCAATAGTTTCCCTGCCACTGACATGAGACTCATTGGTCTGTTGTTCCCTGGCTTATCTCTACAACCCTTCTTAAATAGCAAAACCACATTAGCTGTTCTCCAGTCTTCTGGCACCTCCCCTGTAGCCAGAGGAGAATTAAAATTTTGGGTCAGAGCCCCTGTGATCTCCTCCCTTGCCTCCCTCAGCAGTCTGGAATACAAATCATCTGGACCTAGAAATTTGTCCACTTTTGAGCCTGCCAACACCTCCAATACCTTGTCACTCCCTATATCAATTTGCTCAAGAACCTCGCAGTCTCTCTCCCCAATTTCCATACCTTCATCCTCATTCTCATTCTCTTGAGTGAAGACGGATGTGAAGTATTTGTTCAACACTCTAGCAATGTCCTCTGGCTCCACCCATAGATTGCCCCTTTGGTCCCTAATGATAACGATAGTTAATGAAAAGTTGTTCCCATTAACTGATTGTAAAATGATTACGGGACACAGATTAAAGATTTTGGGCAAGATTTGTAGGGGGATTGAGAGGAAGAAATTTTACACAGTGAGTGGCAATGACCTGGAACTCAGTGATTATACTCAGAGGCCGATAATATCCAGGTCCTGAATTTCTATCCTGGACTGACAGTGACATGTTTGGGAAACGGTATATACAGAGCATTAGAAAAGGATGATCCAGGTCCTGATGAATCGAGTGACTCTGTCATATCTAAATGTAATGTTGGTCTTGACATTCCCGTCTGTAAATCCTCCCCTTCTAACCCCCTGTGAAAGGAGTTTCCAAAATCCATCCCTGTCAGTCCTGGATAGAAATGCACAACATTCTCTCCTCCTGCTAACTGGATCACTGCGCATGCGCCCTGCTGCACATTGCCCCCTATAAAGATGGCGGCCGTTGCCCCCGGCCTGGCGAAGGTAGAAATCCAAACGTTTTCGGCCCGTTCTCTGTAAACACAAGACCGGTACCTTGTTATTTGGGGTCTGAGGCCTGCACTGTGTCTTTATGAAGCCTTCCTGCCCACTCCGCTGGCTCCATTCCTCCTCACACACCCACTAACTCTGTTAGTTTGCTCCACTCGACATTCTCCCGCCCGCTCTGAGCAGTTTCAGTCATAGCACTGCGCATGCTCATGAAACAGATCGCAATGCGCATGCCCCAGCACCTCTCTGCAATGCGCATGTGCAGGGAGCTGCAGTCGTGAGGATAGGGCACATTATGCTTCCCTTTGAATGCTGGGTAGTCCCGCTGCTATTGAAAGTCCACATTTCTGAATAGGAAATTATTATTTGTGATCCAGTGACGATTGGAGCCACAGGGCCAAGATATAACAATGTTTTTTGATATCAATTGACTTAATAAAGCGCAGTGGTCTTCCGCCATAGTTCTGTGCCAGGTGTAATTAACAGCAGAACAAATCCCTAGTTAGATGTGAAATCACTGGAATCTCAGCAGGCCGTGTGAACAAGTGATTTTTCATTCCATACACAGAACATTTAAATTCTGTCGTCAGTAAGGATGTAACAACTCAGCTGGTGAACGATCATTTCACAGTGTGATTTTACCCATAAGTTTCCAGCTCACACGGGGATCTCAAACCCTTCAGATAATGAGTTCTACATTCTCAACAATCTACAGTTATCAAAAAGTGGGTGCTGTGAATCTGAAATTAAAATGGAAAATGCTGGAATTTTTAGCAGACCTGGCAGTACCGGTACAGTGAGGAATATAGCATCAGTGAATAGTCCTAAAAACTTAACTCTTCTTAATGCAGATGCTCCTAGATGTGCTGAGTGTTTCCGGAACATTCTGCATTATCTCTGGTGAATGAAAATTGATCATGATTTACACATTAGATTTATTAGTGACTAACTTATATTTATTTCCATCCATTCACAAGTGGAAACATCTTTCAGGTGTCCATCCTGTCAAACCCTTTCACTATCTTAAAGTCCTCGGTCAGGTCATCTCACTGTTTTCTCCAAACAAAACTTTTGCAAACTGTTGAATCTTTGTTGATTGATATAACTTTCCAATTCTGGCATCATTCCAGTAAATCTGTTTTGAACCTTCCCCGGTGCTTCTCGATCCAATTTAACATATGGAGACAGAGCTAATCTGAGCATCAACATCACTATTGCCCCAAATTTCTGTATGTTGGAAGGATCAGTACAGCAGTGGGAGAGAGGACTGTGGTTTCGAGCTGTTATTCATAATCCTCTATTTGAGAGATTATCTCACTAGAATATTTGGACACTAAGGGAATCAATGGATATGGGAATGGGGCGGGAAAGTGGAGTTGAGCTGAAAGATCATTTAATGTGGAACAGGCTCAAATAGCCATATGGTCTACCCCAGCTCCTATTTCTTGTTTTCTTATGAACATCACTGTGACTCATTTCCATGCAAGCACAGCAGATGCAGTGCCCGCCCTTCACCTCTTCCCTTCCCACATTCGAGGTCCCCAAACACATTTTCCAGGTGATACAATGAAAAGGGTCAGCGACCTGAAACATTCCATCCTCTTGGTCGACATGAAACTAAACTCATGATTAATTCCTCCTCAATAACAGAGAGTGAATCAATAGCACCACCACTGACCGAGCTGGTCGATTCCTAAAAGACATAGTTGCTAGACTGGGTCTGTGACAAGTCGTGAGAGAGTCTTCAAGAGGGAAAAGCATACTTGACCTCATCCTCATCAGTCCGTCTGCTGCAGACGCACCTGTCCATGACAGCATCAGTAGGAGTCACCTCCTACGAAGTCATTGTGGAGACCAAGTCCCATCTTCACATTGAGGACGCCCTCCATCGTATGGTGTGGCATTACCATCGTGCTAAATAACATAGGTTTCGAACAGATCTAGAAACTCAAAGCTGGGCATCCATAGGGCCCTATGGGCCATCAGCAACAGCAGAATTGCACTCAACCACAATCTGTAACCTTATGGCCTGGCATATTCCCCACTCTGCCAGTACCATCAAGCCAGGGGATCAACCCTGGTTCAATTAAGAGTGTAGGAGGGCATGCAAGGAGCAGCATCAGACATACACAAAAATGAGATGTCAACCTGGTGAAGCTACAACATAGGACGACTTGCAGGCCAAACAGCGTACACAGCATGTTTAACAGAGTTAAGCGATTCCACAACCAACGGATCATATCTAAGCTCTCCAGTCCTGCCACATCCAGTCGTGAATGTTGTTGGACAATTAAACAACTCACTGGAGGAGGAGGCTCCACAAATATCCCCATCTTCAAGAGTACTGAAAACGTGTGCTCCAGAACTCGCTGCACCCCTAGCCAATCTGTTCCAGTACAGCTACAACACTGGCATCTCCCCAGCAACGTGGAAAATGGCCTGGGTATGTCCTGTACACAGAAAGCAGGACAAATCCAACCGGGCCAATTACTGCCCTATCATTCTACTCTCGATCATCAGCAAAGTAATGGAAGGGGTCATCAACAGTGCTTGCTTAGCAACAACCTGGTCACTGGTGCTCAATTTGGGGTCTGCCAGGATCGCTCAGCTCGTGACCTCATTACAGCCTTCATTCAAACATGGACAAAACAGTTGAACTCCGGAGGTAAGGTCAGATTAATCAGCATTTGACCGAGTGTGGTATCAAAGAGCCCTAGCAAAACTGGAGTCAATGGAAATGACGGGGGAAACTCTCCACTGGTTTGAATCCTGGGTTGTGGTTGTTGGAGGTCAATCATCTCAACTCAGGACATCGCTGCAGGAGTTCCTCAGGATAGTGTCCTCGGCCCAACCATCATCAGCTGCTTCATCAATGACCTTCCTTCATTCACAAGTAAAAATCATGATGTTCGCTGAAGATTGCACAATGTTCAGCACCATTTGTGACTCCTCAGATACTGAAGCAGTCTATATCCAAATGCAGCAAGACCTGGAAAAACGTGCCAGATTAAATAGAATGTGGGAAATGTGAGGTTATGCTACTTGGCAGGAAGAATAGAGGAGCTGAATATTATTTAATTGGAGAAAGACAGCAGAAAGCTGCAGTACAGAGGGATTTGGGAGACCTTGGGCATGAATCCCAAAAAGCTAACATACAAGTTCAGCAGGTAATAGGGAAGGAAAATGGAATGCTGGTCTTTATTTAAAAGGGAGTGGAGTATAAAAATAGGGAAGTTTTTCTAAAACTATACAAGGCACCAGTTAGAACACACCTAGAATACTATGAACAATTTTCGTCACCATATCTAAGGAAAGATATTCTGGCACTGGAAGCAGCCCAGAGAAAGTTCATTCGGTTGATACCCGGTATTGAGCGATTTCTTTTATGAGGAGAGGTTGAATAGGTTGGGCCTAAACTCATTGGAGCTTAGAAGAATGAGAGGCGACCTTATTGAAACATATAAGATTCTTTGGGGACTTGACAGGGTAGACACTGAGAGGTTGTTTCCCTTTGTGAGGGAGCCTAGGACCAAATGGCATAATCTAAGAGTAAGGTGACGCCCATTTGAAAATAGATGAGGCAGAATTTCTTCTCTCAGAGGGTAGTGAATCTGCAGAATTCTTTACCACAGATGGCTGTTGAGGCTGGGCCGTTAAGTATATTCAAGGCTCAGATAGACAGATATTTAATCAGTAAGGGAATCAAGGGTTATGGGGACAAGGCAGGGAAGTGGAGTTGAGGATTACCAGATTAGCCATGATCTCATTGAATGGTGGAGCAGACTCTATGGGCCAAATGGCCTTCTTCTGCTCCTACATCTTATGGTCTTATGGACAATACCCAGTCTTGGTCTGGCAAGTGGCAACTAACATTCACGCCATATAAGTGCTAGGCTATGGCTATCTCCAACAAGAGAAGATAACTAAATCCCCTTGACATTCAATGGTATTACTCCCAATTAATCTCCCATTATCAACATCCTGGGGGTTACCATTTACCAGAAACTGAACTGGACCAGCCACATACATACTCTGGCTACAAGAGCCGGTCAGAGGCGAGGAATCCTGCAGCGAATATCTCACCTCCTGACTCCCCAAAGCCTGTCCACAATCTACAAGGCACAAGTCAGGAGTGTGATGGAACATTGTCTATTTGCCAGGATCAGTGCAGCTCCAAAAACACTCAAGAGCTCGACACCATCCAGGACAAAGCAATGCACTGGATTGGCACCACATCCACAAACATTCATTCTATCCACCACCGACGCACAGTCGCAGCCAGTGTGTACCATCTACAAGATGCACTGCAGAAACTCACCAAGGCTCCTTAGGCAGCACCTTCCAAACCCACGACCACTACCATCTAGACGGACAAGGGCAGTAGATAGACGGGAACACCACCACCTGGAAGTTCCCCTCCAAGTCACTCACCATCCTGACTTGGAAATATCGCCGTTCCTTCACTGTCGCTCGGTCAAACCCAGCATCTCATGAATGAATTTTTAAAAATCAATTGTAAACACAAAGCTTCCAGCCGGGATTGAACCGGGGACTTTCTCATGTAAAGTAAAGGTGATAATCAGTGCACTAGGGAAATGAGTGTGAATCCCCCCCGGACAGAGGGGAACTGATCATCCATCTCTAGCTCTAATTCCCAAACAGAAAATGCTGCCAAGAATCAGCAAGTCAGGCTGAGTCTGTGGCTGCTCTCACCATTTGAAACCGTCACAATGCCCGGCTGATTGACGGCAGCTCTGGGCCAATAGGAAGAGGGGGCGGGGCTGGAGGACCGAGCGGGAGCGACTGGTCCTCAAACCAATCGGAGTGAATGAGGGGCGGGGTTATAGGGCGACGCCCCGCGCAGGCGCAGTGTCATTGCATCGGAAGGCCGCGGAGTGCGGGAGCTGAAGGAGGAAGGAGGCGGAAAAGGGTGAGTGACAGCCGCATACAGGAGAGAAATGGAGCCAGTGTGGACTGGAAGGTTTCATAAACACCCGGTGCAGGCCTCCGGACCAGAATTAGAAACTCCCGGTCCAACGTGTGCACCAAACCAGCAACTGAGACTCTTCAGGTCTCAGACCCGGAGTGACGGCCGCCATCATTCCCGGGGCAATGTGCAGCAGGGCGCATGCGCGGTCATCCTGGTCCAGGTAGCAGGAGGAGAGAATATTGTGCATTTCTATCCTGGACTGACAGGGATGGATTTTGGAAACTCCTTTCACAGGGGGTTAGAAGGGGAGAATTTACACACAGCAAACTCAAACCAAGAGAAATGTTTCCTCTTCTGATGTAGATCTTATAAATTTCTTTCACAGGCTATTAGAAGGGGAGGGTTGACAGACAGAAAATGCAAATCAAGAATCCCATCAAGATCTGACAGTCACTCGATTCATCAGAACCTGAATATCATCGGTGTTTAAATGTGGAAGGAATAAGGTTTGTTTGTTTTATATATGGAATGAGATTTTGAACATCTGTGTGACTGGAAATAGAGAGGGAGAGACCGTGGAAGGATTTGAAAACAAGATGTGAATTTTAAAATTAAGGTGCTGCTTAACCAGGAGCCTGTGTAATCCATGAGCAGAGTGGTGAGATGAGCTGAGACTGGGGTGGAGTCGGGTAATGTACTCAGGTGGTGATAGGTGATCTCCATGAGGATGCAGATATGTGGATGTAAGATCATCTCGGGTAAAATATAACATCAAAGTTGTGAACACTCTGGGTCAGCATCAGCCAGTTGTCAGGGAGAGGGATGGCTCCATGGCTATGGAGTGGAGTTTGTAGCAGGGACTGAAGACACTGGCTTCAGTCTTCCCAATATTTAAATGGAGGAAATTTCTGTTCATCCAATATTGGATTTCAGGCCAGTCAGGATGCTGTTAGATTTGGAGGGGAACTTGAGGTGATGGTTCGACATACACCTGCTACCCTGGTCCTTCCAGGGGGTGGAGGTTTTGTCAAAGTTTTGGTTGAGGTTTAGGTATTGAAAATCCCTCTCAGTCTCCCTCTGATGCTGCCACCACTTTTCTCTCTCTCTTCCCATGGAGTCCAGAGTAGGCCCAGACCAGGTGGCAGGTTCCCTCCCCTGAAGTACATTAGTGACCCAGTTGGGTTTTTATGACAATCCAGCAGTTTTCAGGGTCACTTTTTCTTCGTACCGGCCCCACAAATTCCCTGATTCATTCAGCTCAATTTCACAACCTGCCTTTGTGTTTTTGTGGGTTCTCTCTCACTCCCTTTTTTCTGTTTTAAATTAATTTCACAGGGTATTAGAAGGGAAGGATTTGCAGTCGAGAAACTGAAACCAAACATCACATCAGGATCTGACAAATCATTGGGTTCTGAACATGGAAGGAAAAAGCACCGTTCACAGTGGAGAGAAACCGTACACGTGTTCTGTGTGTGGATGAGGCTTCAGCCAATCATCTGGCCTGTCGAGACACAAGCACAGTCACACTGGGGAGAGTCCGTGGAAATGTGGGGACTGTGGGAAGGGATTCAGAACTCCATCAGAGCTGGAAACTCATCAGTGCACACGCACCAGGGAGAGACCGTTCATCTGCTCTGAGTGTGGGAAGCGATTTACTCAGTTATCCCACTTGCTGATACACCAGCGAGTTCACACTGGGGAGAGGCCTTTCACCTGCTCCGAGTGTGGGAAGGGATTCACTCAGTCATCAAATCTGCGAACACACCAGCGTGTTTACACAGGGGAAAGACCGTTCACCTGTTCTGAGTGTGGGAAGAAATTCACTCATTCATCCCACCTGCTGACACACCAGCAAGTTCACGCTGACAAGAAACCTTTTAAATGTCCAGACTGCGGGAAGTGTTTTAAAAGTTCCAGGGAACTATTGTCCCATCAACGTGTTCACACTGACGAGAGACCGTTCAGGTGCTCTCACTGTGGGACTGGCTTCAGACATTCATCTCACCTCACTGTACACCAGCGAATTCACAGTGGGGAGAGGCCATTCACCTGCTCTGAGTGTGGGAAAGGATTCACTCAGTTATCCAACCTGCTCACACACCTGCGAGGTCACACTGGGGAGAGACTGTTCACCTGCTCTGAGTGTGGGAAGGGATTCACTCGGTCATCTGACCTGCTGACACACCAGCAAGTTCACACTGGGGAGAGACCATTCACCTGCTCCAAGTGTGGAAAGGGATTTACTACCTCATCCCACCTGCTGAGGCACCAGCGAATTCACACTGGGGAGAGGCCATTCACCTGCTCTGAGTGTGGGAAGGGATTCACTCAGTCATCTGACCTGCTGACACACCAGCAAGTTCACAGTGGGGAGAGGCCGTTCACCTGTTCTGAGTGTGGGAAGGGATTTACTCGACCATCTGAGCTGCTGAGACACCAGCAAAATCATGAATAATTACAATGATTGGATTTTGCTGTTAATCACATCTGGGACTGAACCATGTTCATGAACCATGGGGTCTGTTTCTGTTGATGTTTATAAACTCCAGCCCAATTATAGGATGAGCATTCGGGATAAAAGTCAAATAAATCAGCTTTGTTTTAAATACACAGCATGTTGAGTCTTTTTCATATCTCGGGAACACAAGTTAGTTCCTTTTGAAGGGCTCTCCCTCTCTCCTGTCTCCTCCATCCTCACCTTCAACAAGTGTGAGGAGCTCATGGAGCTTCTTTGTCACTAAGATTGAGGCAATCCAATCAGCTGCCTCTGCTGCTTCCCTCCCACTCACCCACTGGGACAAACTGTCTTTTAATTCCCCCCTTGCCTGAGCCCATATTTTCCTCTATTTTCACGATTTTCCCTCACACCCTCTCTGTCTCATCTTGTCCATTAGACCCACCTCCACCCTCGAGCCTATTCCCACCAAACTGTTGACCATGCAACTTGCCCATGTTCACTGGTGCAAAAATACAACAGGAAAAGTAGCCCAACCATGGCTCACAAAATAAATTAAGGAAAATATTAGATCCAAAGAGGAATCATATAAAGTTGCTAGAAAATGTAGCAAGCCTGAGGATTGGGAGCAATTTAGAATTCAGCAAAAGAAGACCAAGAGATTGAATAAGAGAGGAAATAAGAGTATGAGAGGAAACGTGCAAGGAACATAAACGAGCACTGTAAAAGCTTCTAGAAGTATGTAAGAGGAGAAAGATTAGTGAAGATAAATGTAGGTCCCTTACAGTCTAAAATGGGAACATTCATAATAGAGAACAAGGAAATGGCAGAGCAATTAAACAACTACTTTAGTTCTGTCTTCATGCAGGAAGACACAAATAACTTCCCAGAAATACTAGTGAACCAAAGGTCTAGTGAGAAGGAGGAATTGAAGGAAATTAGTATTACTATAAAAACAGTGCTGGAGGAATTAATGGGACTGAAAGCCAATAGATCCCCAGGGCCTGATAATCTCCATCCCAGGGTACTAAAGGAGGTGGCCATGGAAATAGTGGATGCATTGGTTGTCATCTTTCAAAATGCTGCAGGTTCTGAAACAGATTGGAAGGTGACAAATGTAACCTCACTATTTAAAAACAGAAGGGAGGGGGTAAAAAACAGGGAATTCAAGACCGGTTAGCCGAATATCAATGGTAGGGAAAATGTTAGAGCCTATTTTAAAGGATGTGATAACAGGACACTGAGAAAACATCAACAGGATTAGACAAAGTCAACATGGATTTATGAAAGTGAAATCATGTTTGACAAACCTACTGGAGTTTTTTGAGGACATAACTAGCAGAATAGATAGGGGAGGACCAGTGGATGTGGTGTATTTTGATTTTCAAAAAGCTTTTGATAAAGTCCCACATGAGAGGTTAGTGTGCAAGGTTAAAGCACATGGGATTGGGGGTAATATATTGACATGGATTCAGAACTGGTTAGCAGACAGGAAACGGAGAATGGGAATAAATGGGTCTTTTTCAGAATGACAGGTGGTGACTAATGGGGTACCGCAGGATTAGTGCTTGGGCTCCAGCTATTCACAATATATATCAATGATTTTGATGAGGTAACCAAATGTAATATTTCCAAGTTTGCTGATGACACAAAACTAGGTGGGAATGTGAGTGGTGAGGAGGGTGTTAAGAGGCTTCAAGGTAATTTAGGCTGGTTGAGTGAGTGGGTAAATACATGGCAAATGCAGTATAACTTGGATAAGTGTGAAGTTATTCACTGGTAGGAAAAACAGGATGGTAGAGTATTATTTAAATAGTGATAGATTGGGAAATGTTGATGTACAAAGGGATCTGGGTGTCCTTATACACTAATCACTAAAAGCAAGCAAGCAGGAGCAGCAAGCACTTCAGGTAAATGGTATGTTGGCCTTCATTGCGAGAGGACTTGAGTACAGGAGCAAGGATGTCTTACTGCAGCTGTATAGGTCCTTGGTGAGACCACACCTGGAGTATTGTGTGCAGTTTTGGTCTCCTTACCTAAGAAAGGATATACTTGCTGTAGAGGGAGTGCAGCAAAGGTTCACCAGACTGATTCCTGGGATGGTAGGATTGTCGTTTGAGGAGAGATTGTGCTGAATAAGCCTGCATTCACTGGAGTTTAGAAGAATGAGAGGGGATCTCAATGAAACATATAAAATTCTGACATGGCTGGACAGACTGGATGCAGGGATGATATTTCCTCTGGCTGGGGGTTTGGGCGGGTGAGGGGGGGTGGTGTCTAGAACAAGGGGTCACAATCTCAGGATACAGGGTAGGCCATCTAGGTCTGAGATGAGGAGAAACTTCTTCACTCAGAGGGTGGTGATCCTGTGGAATTCTTCACCTCAGGGGGCTGCGGAGGCCAAGTCATCGACTATACTTAAAAAGGAAATAAATAGATTTCTAGACTCTAAAGGCAAGTAAGAGGAGAGAGCGGGAGGACGGCGTTGAGATGGAGAGTTAGCCATGATCATATTGAATGGTGGAGCAGGCTCGAAGGGCCGAATGACCTACTCCTGCTTCTATTTTCCTGTTTCTGTTGTTCACGGTTCCCTCACCTCAGAAACTAAGAACAAAAGATCGTAAGAAACAGGAGGAAGAGGAGGCCATTCCACCCCTCTAGCCTGCTCCACCATTTAATAAGATCATGGCTGATCTGATTGTGGCCTTAACTCCAATTTCCCGCCTGCCCCCATAATCCTGAGCACCCTCGTCGATCAAAAATCTGTCCAACTCAGCCTTGAATGTATTCAATGACCCGGCCTCCACTGCTCTCTGTGGATGAGAATTCCAAAGACTAACCACCCTCCAAGAGAAGGAATTCCTCCTCATCTCCAACTTAAATGGGAGATTTCTTAATTTGAAACCGTAACCCCTAGTTCTAGATTTTCTCACAAGGGGAAACATCGTCTGAGCATCCACCCTGTGAATCTGATATGTTTCAACAAGATCACCTCTGATTCTCCTAAATTCCAATGAGCATAGGCCCAACCTGTTTAACCTTTCCTCACAAGACAAACCCCTTCATCCCAGAAATCAGCCGAGTGAACCTTCTCTGAACTGCCTCCAATGCAAGTGTATCCCTCCTTAAGTAAGGAGACCAAAGCTTTACCCAATCCTCTCGGTAAGATCTTCTTCTGACTTTTAAACAGGGAGTATGGGGAACTGGGTCTGGATTTCAGTGCAGGGAGGAGGGAGAGTGTGTGGGACATGGATTTACAGATTTGGGGAACAAGAGAGGAAAAAAATGTTCTTACTGAAAAAAGAGACGTCAAAGCTTTTCATCTCGCACTCATCAGGACATTTCGCATGAATACCAATATAATGGGAAAACAACAATTTATACTGTATGTGAAGAGAGTGCTGACAGGTTGGCAAGTGGACTCTGATTGGTAGAGGCGTTGCCATGGAGAATGCACCAATGATGGTGACTGACAGTTAACTGCAAAGCTTTGTTTGAAATTAAACCAGGCATCTTGACCACGATTGGTCAAGGCATTGCCCTGAGGAATAAGTCAGTGAATGGCCACCACTTAATTTGTTTAGCTTAAAAAGGAGCCATGTATTCTGTATTTATAGTGAAGAATTGTGTAAACTTCTTTCCAGGGTATTAGAAGGGGAGGATTTTCAGATTAACAGTGGGGAGAAACCGGACATGTGGTTTGCGGTGTGGAGGAGGTTTCAAATAATCATCCAACCTGGAGAAACACAAGGATACCTACACCATGGAGAAGCTGTGGAAATATCAGGACTGTGAGAAGGGATTCAATTACCCATCTGAGCTGGAAACTCATCGGTGCAGTCACACCAGGGAGAGACTGTTTACCTGCTCTGTGTGTGGGAAGAGATTCAGTCAGTCACCCAGCTGCTGAGACACCAGCAAGATCTCATGTGACTGCAGGAGTTGGATTCTGGTGTTACTGCTGTTGTTAATCACATTCAACAACAACTCACCTTCATATAGCGATTTTACCACAGTTAACATCCCAAGGAGAGTTATCAAATGAAATTTATCAGAACCACACATTGAGAAATTTGGGAAGATGGAGAAAAACGTGATTAAAAAGGTAAGTTTTAAGGAGCACCTTAAGAGGGAGAGAGAGGGGGAGAGGTTTTGGGAGGGAATCACACAGCAAAAAGACTCAGACAGCTGAAAGCATGGCCACCAATGGTGAAGTAAAGAAAATACGGGGTGTGAAAGGGGCCAGAGTGAGAACAGGACAGATATCCGAGAAAGCTGTGGGGCTGGAGGAGACTCCAAAGGTAGGGAGGGGTGAGGCAATACAGGGGTTGAAAACAAGGATGAGAATTTTAATAATTGAGGTGTCACTGGGAGCCAGTGCAAGTCAGTGAGCACAGGGGTGATGGGGGAATAGGATTTGGTCTGTGTCAGGACACAGGAACAGAGTTTTGGATGACCTCGAGCTTGTGGAGGGTAGAGTGTGGGAGGCCGGCCAGAAGTGTCTTGGAATAGTCCAGTCTAGAGGTGACAAAGAGACGGGGTGAGGTTTTAAGCTGCAGATGAGCTGAGGTATGGACGGGGTCGGGCAGTGTTACAGAGATGGGAATAGGTGGTATTAATGACAGGGTGAATATGTGGCCGGTAACTCATCTCAGGGTCAAATATGAATCGAGGATATGAAAAGTCTGGTTTAGTCTCAGACACTTTCCAGGGAGAAGGATGGAGTCAGTAGCTCAGGAATGGAATTTGGAGCTTGGACCATAAAGAATGTCTCCGGCCTCTCCAAGATCCAATTGGAGGAAATGTCTTTAAGTTCCGTACTGGATGTGGGATAAGCAGCCTGAGAATTGGACAAGAGTGGAGGAGTATGAGAGGTGCTGGTGTCGTCAGTATCCATGTGAAATCAAACACTGTTCTCAGATGTTGTCCTTGAGGGGCAGTGTGTAGATGAGAAATAGGAGGGAGTCCAGGATAGATCCTCAGGGACACCAGAGATAACGGTGTGGGAGCTGGAAGAGAAGACATTGCAGGTGCTATGGTGGCTGTGATTTGCTGGATAAGCAAGGAACCAGAAGAGTGCAGAGCCACCCAGCTGGACAACAGTGAAGAGGGGCTGCAGGGTGAGCAGGTGGTTTAACCATGTCAAAGGCTGCAGACTGATGGAGAAGGACAAGGAGGGACAGCTCACCTTTGTCACAGTGACACGGGATGTGTTTAGTGACTCTTATAAGAGTAGTTTCAGTCCTGTGATAGGGGCAGAAACCTGCTGGGAGGGATTGAAACATGGAGTTCCAGGACAGACGGGGACGGATTAAGGAGGTGATGAAATGCTGTTGGATTTTGGCGAGGGAGGGGAGGATGGAGATGGGCCAGTAGTTTGCAAAGACGGCGGAATCAAGAGTTTGTTTTTCATGAGGAGGGGCTGAATACGGCGAATTTAGAGGAGACAGGACAGTACCTGAAGAGAGAACCATTAACAGTGTCAGCGAACATGGGGAGAGTGGAGGGTCAGTAGTTTAGTGGTATTAAGATTGAGGGAAGAGGTGGGTCTCCTCGACAAGATGAGCACTGAGGGGAGATGGAAGAGAAAATAAAGGTGTGGTTTCCGGGCAAGGGGAAGCTTTAGAGATAGTTTGGCCCATTGGGCTAGTGGAAGGGAGGGAAGCAGCAGAGGCAGCTGATCGGATTATCTCAATCTTAGTGACGAAGAAGCTCCATGGGTTCCTCACACTTGTTGTTGGAGGTGAGGATGGAGGAGACAGAGGAGAGTGAGAGCCCTTCAAAAGGAAATAACTTGTGTTTGAGATATTAACAAGAAACACCAGACTGTGTTTAACACAAAGCTGATTTATTTCACCTTTATCCAGAATATTAACCCTATAATTGGCTGGAGTTTATTAACATCAGCAGAAACAAGCCCCAATGAACATGGTTCAATCCTAGATGTGACTAACAGCAAAATCCAATCACATAGAAACATAGAAACTGGGAGCAGGAGTAGGCCATTTGGCCCTTCGAGCCTGCTCCACCATTCAATATTATCATGGCTGATCCTCTATCTCAATGCCACATTCCCGCTTTCTATCCATACCCCTTTATGTCCCTAATGTCCAAAAATTTATCAATTTCTTTCTTGAATATACTCAGAGACCCGGCCTCCACAGCCTTCTGTGGTAGAGAATTCCACAGGTTGACCACCCTCTGAGTGAAGAAATATTTCCTCATCTCAGTCCTAAATGGCCTGCCCCGTGTCCTGAGACTGTGGCCCCTGGTTCTAGACTCCCCAACCAGGGAAACATCCTCCCTGCATCTAGTCTGTCTAGCCCTGTTAGAATTTTATATGTTTCAATTTGATCCCCTCTCATTCTTTAAACTCTAGTGAATACAGGACCTGTCGAACCAATCTCTCCTTATACGACAGTCCTGCCATCCCCGGTATCAGCCTCATGAACCTTTGCTGCACTCCGTCTATGGCAAGTATATCCTTTCTTAGGTAGGGAGACCAAAACTGCACATAATACTCCAGGTGTGGTCTCATCAAGGCCTTGTAAAACTGCAGTAAGACATCCCTATTTCTGAACTCAAATCCTCTTGCAATGAAAGCCAACATACCATTTTCCTTTCTAATTACTTGCTGCACCTGCCTGTTTACTTTCATTGACTGGTGTACAAGGACACCCAGATCCCTTTGTACATCCACATTTCCCAATACATCACCATTTAAATAAATCTCTGCCTTTCTGTTTTTCGCACCGAAGCGTATAACTTCACATTTATCCACATGACACTGCATCTGCCATGTGTTTTCCCACACACACAACTTGTCTAAATCGCCCTGAAGCCTCCTTGCATCCTCCTCACAGCCCCGCCCAGTTTTGTGTCATCAGCAAACTTGGAAATATTGCATTTGGTTCCCTCATCTAAGTCATTTATATATACCGTGAATAGCTGGGGCCCAAGCACTGATCCCTGCGGTACACCACTAAACACTACCTGCCATCGGAAAAAGACCCATTTATTCCCACTCTGTTTCTGGTCTGTCCACCAATTCTTAATCCATGCCAGTATATTACCCTCGATCCCATGTGCTTTAATTTTTCCCACTAGCCTCTTATGTTGGACCTTATCAAAAGCCTTTGTGAAATCCAAATACACCACATCCACTGGTTCTCCCTTATCTATTCTACTAGTTACATCCTCAAAAAACTCCAGTAGATTAGTTAAGCATGATTTCCCTTTCAAAAACCCATGCTGACTTTGTCTAATCCCTTTAATGCTTTCCAAGAGTTCTGTTACTATGTCTTTTATAATAGACTCTAGCACTTTCCCCAGAACTTATGTTAGGCAATCACTGCAGTTACTCATGAACTCGCTGATGACTCAGCAGGGTGGATCACCAAGTGAATCCTTTCCCATACTCAGAGCAGGTGAACGGGCTCTCCCCAGTGTGAACTCGCTGGTGTTTGGTGAGTTCCGCTGATAGCATGAACCCAGTCCCACACTGAGAGCACATGAACGGTCTCTCATCAGTGTGAACTCGCTGATGGGACATCAGTTCCCCCGAACTTTTATAGCACTTCCCGCAGCGTAGTCATTTATAAGGTCTCTCCCCAGTGTGAACTCTCTCATGTCTCAGCACATGGGATAATTGAGTGAATCCCTTCCCACACTCAGAGCAGGTGAATGGCCTCTCCCCAGTGTGAATTCGCTGGTGTACAGTGAGTTGAAATGATCCCTTGAACCCAGTCCCGCACTGAGAACATCGGAATGGTCTCTCGTCAGTGTGAACACGTTGATGGCACATCAGGTCCCCAGAACTTCTAAAAAACTTCCCGCAGTCTGGGCATTTAAAAGGTCTCTCCCCAGTGTGAACTCGCTGGTGTAACAGCAGGTTATATGACTGACTGAATCCCTTCCCACACTCAGAGCAGGTGAACGGTCTCTCCCCAGTGTGAACCCGCTGGTGTATCAGCAGGGTGGATGAATTAATGAACCCCTTCTCACACTGGGAGCAGATGAACGGTCTCTCTCCAGTGTGAGTGCGTTGATGAGTTTTCAGCTCAGATGGGTAACTGAATCCCTTTCCACAGTTCCCACATTTCCACGGTTTCTCCCCAGTGTGACTGCGCTTGTGCCTTGACAGGCCAGATGATCGGCTGAAGCCTCGTCCACACACAGAACACGTGTATGGTTTCTCCCCACTGTGAACGGTGCTTTTTCCTTCCATGTTCAAATTCTGATGATATTCAGGATATGATAAATTAGGCGATTTCATCAGGTGTGTTGTGTTCTTTGGTTTGAGTTTCCCGGCTGCAAATCTTCCTGTTCTACTACCCTATGAAACTGATTTAAAACCGAAAAAAAGGGAGTGAGAGAGAACCCACAAAAACACAAAGGCAGCTTGTGGCACTTTGAAAAAGTGACCATGGAAACTGCTGGATTGTTATGACAACCCAACTGGTTCACTAATGTCCTTCAGGGAAGGAAACCTGCCACACAGTCTGGGCCTACACAAGACTTTGGCCTCTATGGGAGGAGTGAGAGAAGGGTGAGGAGTTGCAGGAGGATAGCAAGGGGTATTTTATATATCTACAATTCTATCAGAGCTTTGACAGAATCTCCCAAACCCTCAACCTCCACACCTAGAAGGACCAGGGTAGCAGGTGTATGTGAACAACATCACCTCCAAGTTCCCCTCCAAGTCACGCACTGTCCCGACTAGTCTGACATCCAGTACTGGATGAACAGAAATTTGCTCCATTTAAACATTGGGCAGACTGAAGCCATTGTCTTCAGTCCCCGCTACAAACTCCACTCCCTAACTCCCGACTCCATCCCTCTCACTGTCAACTGTCTGAGGCTGAACCAGACTGTTCACAACCAAGGTGAAATATTTCACCCCAAGATGAGCTTCCACATATCCACATCATCACCAAGACCACCTATTTCTACCTCAGTAATAAAAACAGAAAATGTTGCAAACACTCAGCTGGTCAGGCAGCATCTGTGGAGAGAACGAGAGTTAAAGTTTCAGGTTGTGATGACCATTCCTCAAAACTGCGGAAAGATAGAAATGTGATAGGTTTTCAGTCTGTGAAAGGGGGATAGTGAGGGAAGAACAAAAGTGAAGGTCTGTGATCGGGTGGATCCACCTCAGTAACATCCCACGACTTTACCTGTGCTTCAGCTCAACCAATTCTGAAACTCTCATCCATTCCATTGTTCCCTCTGGACATGACGATGCTGACATTTTCCTTTCCGGTCTCCCACATACAACCTCCATAAACCTGAGATCATCCAAAATTTCACTGTCTGTATCACAGAATTGTTACAGCACAGGAGGAGGTCATTCGGCCCTTCCTGTCTGCACCAGCTCTCCGAATGAACAATTCACTTAGTGCCATTCCCCCATCTTCTGCCCATAACCCTGCACATTCTTCCTTTTCAGATAATAATCCAATTCCCTCTTGAATGCCTCTATTAAAGCTGCCTCCACCACACTCACAGGCAGCACATTCCAGATCTTAACCACTCGCTGCGTGAAAAAGTTTCTCCTCGTGTCCCCATTGATTCCTTTTCAATTAACTTAAATCTGTGTTCTCTGGTTCTTGATCCTGCCACCAATGGGAACACTTTCTCCCTCTCTACTCTGTGCAGACCCCTCATGATTTTGAATACCTCTATCAAAACTAAGTGAATCTTCCTCACACCGTGTCCCTTCCCCCATCACCACTACTCATCCCAGTAAAGCAACACCTCAATTTTAAAATTCTCATCCTTGTTTTCAAATCCCTCCATGGTCTCTCCCTCTGTGTTTGGAGTCCACAGATATTCATAGGTATTTTCCCACAGAGAGAACAGAGAAACCTTATTCCTTCCAAATTCAAATGATGACGATAGTCAGATCCTGATGAATGGAGTGACTCCGTCATATCTTGTTGTCATTCTTAGTTTGAGTTTCCTATCTATAAATCTTCTTCCAATAATCTGTAAAAGAAGTTTAAAAAACCCATCACTGTCAGTCCAGGATAGAAATTGAGAAGAGACAAACATTTCTCTTGGTTTGAGTTTGCTGTGTGTAAATCCTCCCCTTCTAACCCCCTGTAAAAGGAGTTTCCAAAATCCATCCCTCAGTCCAGGATAGAAATTCACAATATTCTCTCCTCCTGCTACTTGGACCAGGATGACCGCGCATGCGCCCTGCTGCACGTTGCCCCTATAAAGATGGCGGATTTTAATGGGGAATTATGTGGTTGGCGCCTTCCCGCATTTGCCGCCCGGTTTGCGACAATCGCGGGACCTGTGCATTCCTAATGTGGGTTTGAGGCCTCCACCGTGTGTTTATGAATCCTCCCCACCAACTCCGCCGCCTCCATGACCTTCCCACAATCGGCCATTTCTCAGCGTTTGAGGACCCGAAATAAACACCTTCAGGCAGCGGCAGACTCTGCGCATGCGCCACTCAAAGCCCGCCACCGCGCATGCGCATCCGCTCCAGCAGTGAAGACAGGGCACATTCTGTATCGCTCCGAATGTTGGGTAATCGCCCCGCCATGGAAAGGCCATGTTGTTAAAACATCATTTTGTTTTGTGGTTTAATTACGATGAAGACGTAGGAGAAAAATATAAAATTATTACACCCCTTTATTGATAACCAAAGTGCGATGGCCCTGCACCACAGCTCAGTCTTGAATGTAATTACCAGCAGAACAAACCACAACAGTTAGATGTGAACTTAGTGGACTCTAGGCAGATCGGATAAACAATTGATTTCCCCCCCATACATGGTACATTTAAACTGTGCCTTACCATGAAGAATGTGCAGTTTTAAATGTGGATTGTTAATATCATTAAAGGGCAATAATGAACCAAATGTTTTTTTCTGACAATGATTATCACCATTACTGACACTGGCTGTCAATTACAAGCTTTGATTGATTCACTGAATTTGAATTCCACCAGATCTGATCCTAATTCCCAAACAGAAAATGCTGGAAATACTCAGTGGCCAGGCCGAGACTGTGGGAAGAAAAACAGTTAATGGTTCAGGTCACTGAACTTCCAACTGAATTGGAAAAAAGCTGGATATACAGCAGATTTTAGGAAAGAGCACAGATGGCGAAAGGAGGAGGGGAAGAACAGAAGAGAAGGTTTGTGATTGGCTGAACATAGGAGAGATTAAACAACAAAAGGGATGAGGATGCAAACAAAAATCAATGTAACGGAACAAGTAAAGAAACTAAAGGTGGGAGAGCTATTCTGTATCTGTCGTCTATTTCTGCTCTGATTGGAAAAATGTTGCTTTTCTACTGACCCATTTCACTCTATCCCACACTGAAAACTCTCAATCCTTCTCCAACATTATGAACATTTTATTGAGCAAGCACACACAATCATACAGGAAAAGTCTAATCAATTTAAATATTGAAATAATGAAACAAAGAAATATTTATGACCCAGAAGGTGGCCATTCGATACATCGTGTCCATGTCAGCAGAAGAAGAACAATCCAGTTCAGTCCCATGTTCTAGCTCTTGTTCTGTAGCCGTGTAGGTTGCAGCAGCTCAAATGAATTTCCACGTGTTCTTTTCTTTAATCCGATGGGGGGTTCTGCTTCTACCAACAGCTCAGGTAGTGAGTTCCAGACTCCCCACGCCCGCTGAGTGAAACAAATTAATTGACAACTCCCGTCTAATCCTCCCATTAACTCTGTTAAATTGAATTATTGCCTTTACTGTGGTTCTGTTGGTAACACTTTCTGCTATATGTTGGAAGGCTATGATGTCAAATCTCATTGCTAAAACTTGAGCACAGCAATGTAAGTTGACATTCCCTCAGAGCACTGAGTGAGTCCTGCACTTGCGGTGGTGTTTCCTTGAGATTTAATCTGAGCCACCCTCCTCCCCCCTGCCCTTTGAGGTGGGTGTAAAATTCCCCATGTCACTATTTCACAAAGAGCAGGGTCCCGTGTCATGTCCAATATTTATCCCCCAATCAACATCACAAGAACGGATTCTCTGCTCATTGTGACGTTGCTGTGTGTGAGAGTTGCTGTGTTCCCTACATTACAACAGTGTATCCACTTCCAAAGTACCTCATTGGCTGGAAAGCACTTTGAGATTCTGGTAGTGGGGAAAGGCGCTATATGAATGTGAGGATTTCTCTATTTCTGAATCTATGTCCCTGGTTATTGATCACTTTGCTCACGGAAATAGGTCCTTCCTATCCACTTTATCTCAGTGACTCATAATTTTATACACTTCAATTAAATCTCCCCTCAGCCTCCTCTGTTCCAAAGAAAACAACCCCATCCTATCCAATGTTTCCTCGAAGCTCATTTTGATGTGAATAAGGTTCAGGAGGAGTTCCCGAATACTACCCCCTAATCTTATGAATCAGATCATTCTCATCTGGATCCTGTTTGATGTGGACCCGCCATTGTCGGTCCCTTAGGAAGTGTCCATTCTAATTCTGTGACTCTGAACAGTTTTGTTGGTACAGGGACTTGAGTGGAACTCACTGCTTTTAAAGTGCCATCACTCGTTGTAAATTAGGCCGCACCTACAAACTTGTCTCCCGCACTTCCAGTGAAGTGGAGGGTGGTTTTCACATCTATACTTGCAGCTGTGATATTAACAAAAGCACACAGGAGAAAGACTCAGTTTGAACGGTGATACTGCAGGAGGAATGAAGAGCTGGGTTCCCCCATGAAAACAGCAAAGTTTTTAAAAATGACACCTAACGTGGGGCTTGAACTCACGATCCTGAGATTGTGTCTCATGCTTGACCAACTGCGCGAGCCAGACATACCAAAAGAACATATCCATATCTGTTGTCACAGCGAGATAACTGTCTGAATGAAATGGCAGAGAAGGAAATTGACCACTGCTTTCCACTCAATCATCACTAACATCATTCACAGCTTCCGCTTCTCAGCTGCACCTCCTTCCAAACATTGTGATCCATTTTCCTCAGGGTTTGTTCCTGGATTTAATGTTTAGCTGCTTTTTGTCCTCATTTTGAAATCAGATTCGCTTCAATATCCAACACAAATTGAATTGCAAACCTAACAGACAAACAATGGAAAACAAGCCACTCTCTAACACAAATCCCATGGTGCTCATTTTCAGATTCACAACTGTCAGCTTTTCAATAACATGAAGGAATTTTACAGTGAAAAGATTTAGAAAGTTGGTGTGACTTTTATTAGTGAGTGAACTTGGGTATTCTGTAAATGCTGCTCAGAGATTTAGTGACCAGGTTATAATGTACCTGCATTTTCCTGAGCCTGTGCTCGGTGTATTGAGAGGTTTGGGCCGGGTTGGAGTATCTTGCGTCTCAGGGATGGGCAGTAACCCGCTGATTGAAGGTGCAGCCACTGCTTTCTGCTGGCAGTGGGTGATTGGAGAGTGCGGGGCTGGAATATTGCTGCTTTTCTGCTTTTCCCTGTCTCACTCACTGTGGAGCTGAGGAAGAGAGAATAATTGATGGGTTTGTTTGAATCCAATATTTTCATAGCTTTCTAATATGTTAGACATAGTTACATGGTAGGTCTAATTGTTTTCTTGTATTATTTGAAATGAATATTCGAACAAGTTGCTTGTGAGGGAAAACAAAAACAGAATTACCTGGAAAAACTCAGCAGGTCTGGCAGCATCGGTGGATAAGAAATCAGTTAACGTTTCGAGCCTTCACGGCCCTTCGGCAGAACTGAAGCATAGTTAGGAGAGGGGTGAAATATAAGCTGGTTTAAGGGGGGGGGGGGGGGGGGTGGGGTGGGCGGGGGGGTGGTGGAGAGAGAAGTTGAGGGTATGGTGATTGTGGAGATAAGCAGTGATAGGAGCAGATAATCAAAAGATGTCACAGACAAAAGGATCAAAGAGGTGTTGAAGGTGGTGATATTTGTCTAAGAAAAGTGCTAATTAAGAATGGAAGACAGGATACTCAAAGTACAGCTCTAGTGGGGGTGGGGTGGAAAAGACTAACAAGGTTTTAGTTTTAGATTTAAAAATAATGGAAATAGGTGGGGAAAGAAGAATCTATATAAATTATTGAAAAAAAAGGGGGGCTTCACACCAGCATTTGTTGCGTCCGTGCTTTGCAGCCTCCTCTTTTTTTATATCACTTGAACCAAGTGTGGTGTTTTCCAGCTCTGAGGCGAAACTTAAGCTTTCACTCCTCTGATTCTGGTGGAGTTTTTAAACGCTTCCAATCAATGAGTGATTAACACTCATTTCAACAACTCAACATTCCCTAATCGGGAATCGAACCCGGGCTGTGGAGGCGAAAGCGCCGAATCCTAACTACTAGACTTAACTACGCTGCTTTTCCCTATTGTTTTTCAGTTCAGATCTCTTTCACCACAAAACTGCCTATTTAGGTTCAAAACAAATGACTTCGCCAGCCAATGACGCAACAGTTTCTGTGAGCTGGAACATGAAATTGACGGTGAGGTAAAATAGTCCCACAAGCTGCTCATGCGCAACTTTCAATTTCCAAAACCCTCCACCCTATTCGCTGTTGGTCCAATGGAAGCGCCGATTCCTAGTCACTGGACATCAGGGAAACTACCAATAAGGCTTGACATTTGGATTATGGAGGCAACTTTTGACTTTTTTTTTTCATTCCCGATCTCTTTAACCAGAAACAACTTTCTACGACCAAATGGTCTGTTTAGGCTGAACACAAGTGACGTATTCACCAATGAGAAGAACCATTGCTGTTAGCTGGAACATGAAATCGTTAGTTTCCTCCTTCAAGACAGTTCTTAAAGCCTCCCCCTTTGACCGAGCTTTTAGTCATCTGACCGAATATGAGGCTCGGTGTCACAATTTGTTCTCTAATGTTTCTGGGCAGCGCCTTGTGACGTTTCAACAGGTTAAAGACGCTTTATAAATATAAGTTGTTGTTGTAGGATATATATAGAATGGGCCAATCTCCTGCTTTATCTTTCACGCTGACGCTTTTTTCTGCGACATTTTAACATGAATTCAGGTAGATTAAGGTCACTAAACCTTCGAGCATCTTTTACAGAATACCCGAGTGAGTGAGTCACAAATAAAAGTCACACCAACTTTCTAAATGGTTTCACTGTAAAATTCCTTTATTTTCTTGAAATGCTGACTGTGAATCTGAAAATGAGCTCCATGGGATTTGTGTTACCGAGTGATTTGTTTTCCATTGTTTGTCCGTCAGGTTTGTAATTCAATTTGTGTTGGATATTAAAGCGAATCTGATTTCAAAATGAGGACACAAAGCAGGTAAATATTAAATCCAGGAGAAAATCCTGAGGAAAATCGATCACAGTATTTGGAAGGAGGTGCAGCTAAGAAGTGAAGATGTGAATGATGCTATTGGTGATTGAGAGGAATGCATTGCAACCTTGGGGCATTTGTAGGTCGATTATGTTCCACACCTTAAAATTCAGAACAAGCTGAGGCATCAGGTGGAAAGCAGCAGGTTTCTCCATGTATGTTGGCATATGGAGCAACTTTCCATGTGCCCGGCTAGCTCAGTCGGTAAAGCATGAGACTCTTAATCTCAGGGTAGTGGGTTCGAGCCCCACGCTGGGTGCTATAATATTTTTAAAATCCAAATAAGATTCATGTGGAAGCGTTCATTCTGTTTCTCTCACCAGCTGTGAAGTTTTTCCAGCATTTCCATCGTTCACAATAATTGGCTGTCATCTTTTTACTTTTAAAATCTTGCTGCTTGAAATAAACACCAATTGCCGTGTCTCCTGTGAAACTTACAAGACAGACATTCACCACTGAAAGCAACTGACACACGTCAAATTCAATGCATGTCCCATCTCCTTCTGCTTCTGTCTCTGCTTCGCCTCCAGCTCCCTCTGCCTGTCCGGCTCCCAGGTCAGTTAGCTGTTGCTTGATGCAGACACAATTCGTGGGAATGGATAAAACTCGTGGGTAAAGAGACACCTGGATTTCACCTTCCTGATTCTCCCAGATACTGATTACAGGAATGTGCCCAGTGCCGATTATCCCTCCCAGTTGTTCAGCTTTTTAATTGATTTTCACACTGGATTTCAATGTGAAGAAAGCAGAGCTGTCAAACTTATATTGTTCAGCAGATGTACTGCAAGAGGATACATAACAGGCTGATGGTAACGGTGCTCTTTGGACGTGGTGAGCTCCAGGGAAGGATTGGCACCATTAATGTGTCGCCCAATTAGTCTCGTGACAAATCTCGTGCTGGAAATGACAAGAAAACTCGCTGAATTTGCTCCGTGTTTTGGTTTCAAAAGAGACGAATACAAGGTAAGAAAGAACATCTCGCTCGAGTGGATTAGAAAATGGCTCAATGACCCGTACTGTTGGGAAACATAAAATTATAGAAAGTTACAGCACAAAGAGGCCATTCGGCCGGGCGTGCTGCTTTCAAAGAGCAGTAGTGATTGGTTGATCCATCAGGAGTGATATTTGTGCCGGTGCAAACTGTAGGCAGCAAAATTCGTACTTTTCCCACCCATATTTTGCCTCACACCAACATTTCTACAGTCAGAGCTTTGCAACCAGCCCTATCTCCTCTCCCCTTCATTCCCTCACTCCACTTGAACCAAGTGTGATGTTTTCCAGCTCTGAGGTGAAACTTAAACCCTCACTCCTCCGATTCTGGTGGAGCTTTAAAACGTTTCCAGTCAATGAGTGATCAACACTCGTTCCAAAAAAACTCAATAACTCGACATCCCCTGACCGGGAATCGAACCCGGGCCGCGGCGGTGAGAGCGCCGAATCCTAACCACTAGACCACCAGGGAAGCTATAGCAGTATTTTTCGATTCGGCTTATCTACGCTGCTTTTGCCTATTGTTTTTCAGTTCCGATCTCTTTCAGCACAAATCTGCCTGTTCAGGTTCAAGATAAACGGCACCGTCAGCCAATGAAAACAACGGTTTCTGTGAGCTGGAACATGAAATTGACAGTGAGGTGAAATAGTCCCACAAGCTGCTCATGCCCAACTTCCAGTTTCCAAAACCTTGCATCCTATTCGCTGTTGGTCCAACGGAAGCGCCGATCCCGAGTCACTGGACATCAGGGAAACGACCAATAAGGCTTGACATCTGAATTATGGAGGCTACTTTTGACATTTTTTTTTTCATTCCCGATCTCTTTCACCAGAGACAACTTTCTCCGACCAAATGGTCTGTGTCGGATGAACACAAGTGACTTCTTCACCAATAAGAAGAACCATTGCTGTTAGCTGGAGCATGAAATCGATACATTCCTCATTTAAAACAATTTTTAAGGCCTCCCCCTTTGACCGAGCTTTTAGTCATCTGACCGAATATGTGGCTCAGTGTCACACTTTGTTATATAATGCTCCTGGGGAACGCCTTGTGACGTTTCATTAGGTTAAAGGCGCTTTATAAATATAAGTTGCTGTTGTTGTAGGATAAATATATAAAGGGCCAGTCTCCTGTTTTATCTTTCACGCTGATGCTTTTCTCAGCGACATTTTGACAGGAATTCGCACAACTAATGTGAATCAAGTTTGTGACGTTAAAAACGTTTTAACCCCCTCAGGGACTGAACCACATTGACAATCACAGAGGAACAGACACAGAGACATACACTGAGAGTGACAGAGGCTTAAGGAGAGACACACACCCGGGCTCCGTGTTTGTTCCATTTCCGAAAGCAAATTTCCTGAATGCTGACAAATGAATGGAAATCAAAAAATACGGACGTATTTGGATGGGTTTCCTTCTGATTAACTGATAATTAATTTGGTTAAAATCAAAAATGGTGAAAACGTTAGTCAGCAGGATTCCAACCCTTGTGTTCATATTTACAACAAACGTTAATCATCGAACTTTCGCTCACACTCAGATAAACAAGCCTGGATAATGCTCTTGCCAGGTTTCAAACCGCAGCTCCATCATATGTGAAGTGAATATGACGCCACTCGCCTCTATAAACCCTGCGCTTTAAAGATCCTAATGGAGCTGTCTGGAATGTTAAGCGGTGACGTCATGCAGCAGCACATTGGGTCTTTGTTTTGAAGAAATGGAATTCGGCTGTTCTCATTAGGAATGCTGGAGACAGACTGATCAACAATGTCATCATCAAATGGCACAGCGCAGTAAGAGGACCTTACACCCATCGTGTCTATGTCAGTTTTGTACAAAGAGCTTTATAATTAATGACAATTTTCTTCTCTTTCTCCTTAGCCCTGTTTTTTTCGCTTTCAAGCCATTGAAAAATTCCCATTTGGAAACTCGGTGTTAAGAAAACCAATATTAAAAGCTTCAGCTGGTTCCTCACCTGAGCAAATACGTCAGCCTTGCTCCAGGGACTGACGTTTGCAGTGCTTTACTTTGGTCAGAAGTTCAAGGCAATATAATTTGCAGGTAAACCAGGATTTTTTTTTTATTCAGTCACGTGATGTGGGCTTCGCTGTCTGGGCCAGCATTTATTGTCCATCCCTAATTGCCCTTGGGAAGGTGGTCTGCCTTCTTGAACCACTGTAGTCCATGTTGTGTAGGTACTTCCACTGTGCTGTTAGGAAGGGAGTTCCAGGATTTTGACCCAGTGACAGTGAAGGAACGGCGATATATTTCCAAGTCAGGATGGTGAGTGAATTGAAGGGGAACTTCCAGGTGATGATGTTCCTATCTATCTGCTGCCCTTGTCCTTCTAGCTGGTAATGGTCGTGGGTTTGGAAGCTACTGTCTAAGCAGCCTTGGTGAATTCCTGCAGTGCATCTTGTAGATGGTACACACTGCTGCTACTGTGCATCAATGGTCAAGGGAGTGAATGTGGATGTGGTGCCAGTCAAGTGGACTGCTTTGCCCAGGACGGTGACCAGCTTCTTCAGTGCTGCGGGGGCTGCACTCATCCAAGCACGTGGGGAATATTCCATCACGCTCCTAACTTGTGCCTTCTAGATGGTAGACAGGCTTTGGGGAGTCAGGAGGTGAGTTACACGTTGCACGATTCCTAACCTCTGACCTGCTCTTGTAGCCACAGTGTTTATATGGCTAGTCCAGTTCAGTTCCTGGTCAATGGGAACCCCCAGGATGTTGATAGTGAGGGATTCAGTGATGGTAATGCCATTGAACATCAAGAGGCGATGGTTGGATTCTCTCGTGTTGGAGATGGTCATTGCCTGACACTTGTGGGGTGCGAATGTTACTTGCCACTTGTCAGCCCAAGCCTGGATATTGTCCAGGTCTTGCTGCATTTGGACATGGACTGCTTCAGTATCTGAGGAGTCGGGTACGCTGCTGAACATTGTGCAATCATCAGCTAACTTCGCCACTTCTGACCTTATGATGGATGGAAGTTCATTACTGGAGATGGTCGGGCCGAGGACACTACCCTAAGGAACTCCTGCACTGATGTCCTGGAGCTAAGTTGACTGACCTCCAACAACCACAACCATCTTCCTTTGTGCTAGGTATGACTCCAACAAGCGGAGAGTTCCCCCCTGATTCCCATTGACTCCAGTTGTGCTCGGGCACCTTGTTGCCACACTCGGTCAAATGCTGATCTCACCTCATCTCGGGAGTTCAGCTCTTTTGTTTATATTTGAACCAAGGCTGTAATGAGATCAGGAGCTGAGTGGTCCTTGTGGAACCCAAGCTGGGCATCAGTGAGCAGGTTATTGCCAAGTCAGTGCCGCTTGATAACACTGTTGATGACTCCTTCCATTACTTTGCTGATGATGGAGAGTAGACTGATGGGGCGGTAATTGGCTGGGTTGTATCATTCTCACTCTTTCTTTCCCAGTTTGGTCGGAAGAATGAGGAGAGACAGTATAAATTGCAGGGTTCCGAGGAAAAGGTCAGGTAATGGCAGTGACAGGACAGGCAGAAAGACCTCTTTCCCCGCTGTAACCATTGCATGATTTCATACAAATAATAGTAGTATGATAGCAGTTTCTGTAGTCATGGCCGAGTGGTTAAGGCGATTGATTACAAAATCATTGGGGTTACCCTGCACAGGTTCGAATCCTGCTGAGTGCGTTTCTCATTATTTCTGATTTTAGCCGCGCACAGACAGAGCTAATTATCGTTTGAATCGAGGAAAAGCGATCCAAACACACCCCTGATCTCTTATTTCCATTCATTTTTCAGCCTTCTGCAAATGTCCAGTGGGAAATGGAAAAAAAAATACTGAGCCAATTTGGTGACATGATTTCATTCTGGCATTTGTCCCTCCTTAGGCCTCTGTCACTCTCGGTGTATATCTCTGAGTGTGTTCCTCTATGTGGGTCAATGTGGTTCAGTTCCCAGAGGAGGTGAACACATTTTTACGAGCACAAACTATATTCACATTAGTTGTGTAACTTCACATTTCAATGTTACGGTGAAAAATATCAGGATGAAAGAGACAACAGTAGTTTGTCTCTTTCTATGTATGGACTACAACAACAACTTATATTTATAAAGCTCCTTTTTCCTAATGAAACGTCACAAGGCGTTCCCCAGGAGCATTTTATCACAAAGTGTGACACTGAGCCACATAATCGGTCAGATGACTAAAAGCTCAGTCAAAGGGAGAGGCTTTAAGAACTGTCTTAAAGGAGGAAAGTATCGATTTCATGTTCCAGCGAACAGCAATGGTTCTTCTCATTGGCTGAATACGTCACTTGTGTTCATCCAACACAGACCATTTGGTCAAAGAAACTTGTCCTTGGTGAAGTTTGTAAAAGTAAACTCCACTACAGTTTGGCGGCCTATAAACAACGCCCACCAATGTTTGCTGCCTCTTGCTGTTTCTTAGCTCCACCCAAACTGATTCTACATCTTGATCCTTCAATCTAAGAACCTCTCGTACTGATCTCATTCCTTATTAACAGCGCGACCCCACCTAGTTTTCTTTTTTGCCCATTCTTCCTAAATGACGAATATCATTCAGATCAACCAATCACACTGCCCTTTTGAAGCAGCACATAGGGCCGAATGGCCTCTTTCTTTGCTGTAACTTTCTGTCATTTTATGTTTCCTAACACCACGGTTAAGATGAACTTTCTTATCTTCCATGTGATGCTTTGAATTCAAGACAATAAGCAAATTCAGCGGGTTTTCTTATCATTTTGAGCACAGAATTTGGAACCGGACTCGTTGAATGACAATTAAATGGTCTGAATCGTAAGATGCAGCTCACCGAGTCCAAACAGGCACCGTGAGCATCAGCCTGTTATGTACATTCTTGCTGTACATCTTCTGAGCTATAAGCTGATCACAGCTCCACTTTCTGCACATTGAAAGACAGTGTGAAAATAAGCACAATTTCAAATCTTAACAACGTGCATATTTGTGATTTTCTGTGTGTGTCAACGTGGTTCAGTTTCTAATTCTCACCACCCAATCATTATCCATGTTAGTTCTCTGACTTCATATCAGCAAAAAAAAAGCTATTAACAAGACATTTCTCTCTTTATTTTGAGTGGAGACTGTTCAGCAACTAAACTTCTGGATGTTACAAAGCGGGGGATGATTGAAATTTTCAGATGATCTTATTAAGTAGCTGAGAATGCTCGAGGAGCCGAATGGCCAGTTCCTGATCATAATTTTTTTATATCCTAATTCAGTGTCAATGCTGGTGTCTAATCTGAATGAGCTAGTGAGGTCGAGCGGGCTCAGCCGTTGGTTCAGGTTTCGATCTCTCTGGTGATTTGGGCTTCACTTTCACCGCTGCCAAACTTTCTGGTGCTTTGTTATTTGAGACGCTTCTAAAAGATTCTCCGTGCGGTGAAGGAGCAGCTGATCTGTGCAGTGTTGTATTTCAGTTGGAAGAATGAGGAGAGACAGTGTAAATCCCAGGGTGACTGGGAAAAGGTGGGGCAATGGCACGGACTGGAAGACCTTCTTTCACTGGAACTCCCTGTATTCTATTATTTTAAACAAACAACATGCAGCCTTTATCCATTTGTCCTGGCCGAGTGGTTGAGGCGTTTTTCCACGTGGTTCGAATCCTGCCAACTCCCCTTCTTCTCATTCCTAATTGACACAAATTGTCTGCAGAATAAATTATCAGTCAAATGAAAAAGAAAACGACCGAAACACCCCCTTGTTTCTGACTTCAGTTCACCTGCAAATATTCAGTACATTTGGAGTCTGAAATGGAACAATAATTGGCCAAGTTGGTGACATCCTTGCTTTCTGGGTGTTTGTCTCTCCTTCGGCCTCTGTCACTCTCGTTGTATGTGTCGGTGTGTGTTCCTCTGTGTGTGTCAATCGGTTCAGTTCCCCGAGGGGATGGACACATATTCGCCAACACAATCTTGACTAACATTGGTTGTGCAACATCATATTAAAATGTCAAAGAAAAATATCAGGATAAACGATGCAAGTGGAGTTTGCAATGTTTGGAAGGAGGTGCAGCAAAGAAGTGGAAGATGTGAATGATGTTACTGATGATTGAGAGGAATGCATTACAACCTTGTGGATTTTGTAGGTCGATTATCTTCCACAGTTTGAAATTCAGAACAAGCTGAGGCTCCAGGAGGAAACGACATTGATCTCCTTGAATTTTCACATAGGAAATAATGCGCGTGCGTGCCTGGCTAGGTTGTGACAGAGACAGGGCGGGCAGAAGGCCCTCTTTGTCTGCTGTAACCATTCTATGACTTCATATAAATAATACAGGCTTACTTCCAAGGTCTGTAGTCGTGGCCGAGTGGTTAAGGCAATCGATTTGAAGTCCATTGGATTTTTCCTGCGCAGGTTCAAGTCCTGCTGACTAAGTTTTCCATTATTTCTGATTTTAACCATTGATCGCAGAAACAGTGAATGAAATCGACATTTTCACAACACCTGCAGTAGCAAAGTTTGACTAGTGGATGGCAGTGAAACCGTGGTTGGTCACATCACATGAAGCAAGCGCGGTCTCAATTATTACTGCTTTTGGCTCTGTCTCTGTTCGTATTAAATTAGACGCCGTTTCTGTTTCTATTACACTAAGACATGTCTCTGATCATATTAGAGAAGGTCATTTCTCAGTTGTTTTTGTAATTGGCTCAGTCTCAGTTGTTTATGCACTGGACTAGGGCCACAATACAGTTGGCACTATCTCAGTCATGACTGCACTGAAGCAGGTCTTTGCTCAAGTTACAATAAGCCATGCTCCAGTTTGCACTGCACTAGAGCTTGTCTCTGGTTATAGAAAACTAGAACATGTTTTTATTTGCATTTCACAATATTCTGTCTCAGCTATTACTCCAGTAGAACCTGCCACGTGTCTATCAAACTGGGCCCTGTCTCAGTTAATGCTGCATCAATACATGACTCCATTCATATCACACATTTCCCTGTTTCTGTTGTTATTATCCTATACCATTACTCTGTTATTGCTGGACTTATTCATGTCTCTGTTTTTATTGATCTCGTACATTTGCCGGTGTTTACTTCACCAGGCTCTGTGTCAGCTGATATTAAAAAGAGCCCTGAATTATGTGAAGCTCCACTAGACCCTGTATCAGTTTTCTTACACTGGATCCGGTCTGTGTTATTACTACACTAGGCAGGTTCGTATTACATAAGATCCTGTCTCAATTATTACTGCACTTGGCACTGCCTCACTTATATTCCACTAGATCGCGGCCCTGCTTATAACACACTCTATCATGTCTGCACTTATATACCGCTAGACCATTTCAGAACAAGTGACACTTATCTCTGTATCAGCCTGTCTCACACTCGAACTTGTCTGTCTTTTAAATTAAAATGGATCCTGTCTTTGCAGAGACTTTGTCTTTGTACCTCCTGTCTCTGCTTCTATTCCACTCTCCCTGTCTCTGTTTTTACTCCACGAGATCATGTCTGTCTCTCTTACATTGGAGGCAGTCTCCGTTATTACGGTCTTAGACTGTCTCTAGGAAGCAGTTACTCTATGTCATGTGCCTGTAATAACTATTCTATTTCACTTGATATTGATCCAAACCCTGTATCAATAACTACTGCACTAGATCCATCTCCGATATTACAGCTGTAGACCTTGTCTATGTTAATATAGCATTCGTCCCTGTCTTTGCTCAAGTAACATTAGATGCTGTTTCTATTATTACTGCACGAGTAATGTCTCTGCTTAAATTGCTCTAGGCCCTGTCTCATTAATTACCACATCAGGCTCTGTCTCTGTTGTTACTGCACTAGCCTATGTCTCTATAAGGTAGATGTCGAGCTCGAAACGGGCCTCTGACTTTGGCCTGAAAATAGAGGTTTCCCATTGACCCTATGTTCCGCACAGCTCCTGATATTCATTTTCATTACTGCCAACAGAATTACATATGAGACATCGCCTCTTCTGTATGTGTGTGTGAAAGCAAATCATGCTGCACAATTCCACAAAGATAAAAGATTTATCTTCACCAGAATGTTCCATTTGTTTTTATTTTCTCTTATTCAAACTTTAACTACAGATCGCCTAATACCGTAAATATTCATTGGTAGTATATTCTGTTGTGTGCTCTTGTTTAGAAATTCATGTCCTACCAACCATTTCTTTGGTAAGACGGGCACGGAGAATGCTGCGGAGAGTAATTCACCTATTGAATCCCCAAACTCGCCCAGCACCTACAAGGCTCAAGTCAGGAGTGCGATGGAACACTCTCCAATTGCTTGGGTGATTGCGGTTCCAGCAACACACTGTTGGCTCCAGCTCGACACCATCCAGCACAAAGTAGCCCACTTGTTGACACCTCGCCTATTACCTTCACCATTCACTCCCTCCACCACCAACGCACAGTAGCAACAGTGTGTACCATCTACAAGATGCACTGCAGGAACTCATCAAGGCTCTTTCGACTGCACCTTCCAAACCCACGACCACTACCATTTAGAAGGTTAATGTCAGCAGATAGATGGGAACACTACCACCTGGTACAGTAAGTCCCCATAATAAATGGAAAGGGGAACAGGATAACGTTCCACGTGGATGATATTTGATCGGCCTGGAGATGTCTGAGAAGGAGAACAGGAAGTTAAAAGATGCGACATGAAAGCAGCAGAACTTGATGTGTGTCAGTTGCTTTCTGTGATGAATTTCTGCCATGGTAACGTGGGAGATTTCACTGCCGACTGTTTACACTGATACAAATATCACTCCTGGCTAATCAATCACAACTGCCCTTTGAAAGCAGCGCGCCAGGCCGAATGGCCTCTTTCTTTGCTGTAACTGTCTATAATTTTATCTTTTCCAGCATCACGGTTGCTTCTTTCACTATCATTCCGACACTTTATTGCATATTATGGGGGAATGTACTTTCTTACATTCTATCCGACGCTTTTGAAGCCTGAGCAAATTCAAGGGGTTTTCTTGTTATTTCTGGCACGGGATTTGGAATCAGACCAGTTGAACGAGAGTTTATTGGTGCCAATCCTCCACTGTACTCACCCCTTAAAAACAATGGGTGTCATGAGCTGAAGGTGTCGTTTGAGTTCTAGTTAAACACAAAATTCTGTAGGAAAAATTTGTCTCTGGTGAAATTGTCTGAAAAAATGGCAAATGTGGCGCAGATAAATCACGTTGCAAGAGTTATAGACAGCTGTCCTCGTGATTTAGAGGTGAGGATTCGGCCCTTTCACCGCCTTGGCCCGGGCTCAATTCCCGGTCAGGAATGAAGGTTTATTGATCTGGTACAAACTGTTAAAACAGGCCTGATTTACTTATTGATTGAAAACCGAAACGCACAACAGCTCCGCCCGAATCAGTGGAGTGAGAGTTGAAGTTTCACATCAGAGCTGCAAATGTCACACGTGGAACAGCTTCGAGAAGAAATACAGTTCCTAATGCCCGAGGGATATGAATTTGGGCTATTTGTATTTACAAATTATCTCTCTCCAGCGTCCATTGTCTTAAATACTCGATCGTAAGGACCCGGTGAATGTCTGTTTAAATGTTGCTCGGTGAAAATTTCAATCACCCTCCACTTTGTAACATAGACACTTAGTAGCTGAACAGTTTCCACTCAAAAAAAAAATACAGAAAAAAATTCCCTCTTCAATCTTTTAAATTTATTTTTATTTTCTCTCTACGATTTTAATAAGAAGCCACAAAACTAAGGTGAATGAAGTATGGATTGTGAAAAATGGGGAACGGAACCACTTTGACACAGACAGAGAAACACACACAGACATATACACCGAGAGTGACAGAGAGCTGAGGAGAGACAAACACCCAGAAAGAAAGGATGTCACCAACTGGCTCAGTTTGTTCCATTTCTGACTGCAAATTTCGTGACTCCATACAGATTAATTTACATAAGAAAGCGCGGGTGTTTTTGTTTTATTCTATTTACCCGATAATTAATCCTGTTGGTACCTGGTTAAAATCGGGAATAATAAGAGCCGCAGTCAGCAGGATTGCAACGTACATTGGGAAGACCCGATAGATGTTAAAACCATCGCTTTAAACACTCGTCCACGACTGACAGCACATCCATAGTACAAGCACGCTCATATCAAATTAGAGATGGTGACAAAGTCAGCCAATCGGCCCATTGTGTCCGTGCTGGCTCTCTGGAAGAGCAACTCAACCAATTCCACACACCCGCCTTTCCCCCACAGCAATTTATATTTGTATTGCCTATCCCCGTTCTTCCAAACAAAATAAAGGACCGCAATCCGCAAGCTTCCCCGCACCCCCCACCCCAACCCCCGCCCGGTATTAAACTGGAGTTGCCTCTTGTCCGCCCAAACAGAATTCCTAAAGTGCCAGAAACGGGGAAACATCTGAAACTTTGGCAGCCGCGGGATACGGACCCATTCTGCCAGAGACTGGAACCTGAATCCAGCTCTCCCGTTTGTAGAGCACATTGACTCAGACTGCAGGTATCAGACCAGAAGTAACGAGGGTAACTTGATAAGAAAATATGTGTTGTTTTAAATTCGCTATGAAATCAATTGCATAAATCAATTATGTTTATGTCAAAAAGTTTATATAGAACCGCAGCAGCGAAAGCGCCAATTCCTAATAACCACTGCACCAGAGAAACTGTTTGCAAACCTCACAACCGGCTGATCTGTGCTACCTGTGCCTTTTATTTTCATTCCAGACCTTGCTCACCAGAGACACATTTCTCCCCCAAAATGACACGTTTGTATCGAACACAAACGACTTCTTCAGCCAATGACAACAGCGATTGCTGTTAGCTGGAACATCATTCATTGCCGCACAGTTCTGGGCTGTCACTGGGTCCTTCAGTGACAAACAACATAAAATAAATAACAAAAATTGCCACCTCTGCTGTCACCCAGCGAGTTCCAACAGATACTTGTTTTTTTGTGAATATAGGAGTTAGTCCGAATCCCAGCGCTGCCACAGTTTCAGTCACATTCCCCCTTTCAGGCACTTTAGGAATTTCCTTTAGGTGAGCAAGAGGAGATTCTGGTTTAATGCAGGGGGTTTGTGATCCTTTATTTTGACAGGAAGAACGGGGAGCGGCAATACAAATATAAATGACTGCGGGGGAAAGTCGGGTGTGTGGAATTGGGTGAGTTGTTCTTCCAAAGAGCCAGCACAGGCGCGATGGGCTGAGTGACTTACTTTTTCGCCAACTCTGATTTGATAAGAACACCTTTGAGCTCGGAGCAGCTGTTGGTCATAACTCAATGTTTAAGGTGATGGATTTGAAATCCATTGGGGTCTCCCCCTGTAGATTTGAATCCTGCTGACTACAGTTCCCATTATTCCTCATTTTAACCAGGTGCCGCCAACCTCATCCCTGTGAAACTGACAAGGCGACACGCGGCAGAAATTTATCACTGAAAGTAACTGACACACTTCAAATTCTGCCGCTTTCATGTCGCATCTTTTAATTCCCTGTTTTCCCTCTCAGACATTTCCAGGTCTATCAAATGTCATCTACCTGAAATGTTATCCTGGTCCTCGTCCACTGAATATGGTCGACTTTCCGTGCATTCTATTTGGCAGTTGGCTCCATAGCTCAGTGGTTAGAGCACTGGTCTCGTAAACCAGGGGTCGCGAGTTCAACTCTCGCTGGAGCCTGTGGTTTAGCTGATGAAACCAAGTTTCAAGACAATGCTGTAAAACAATATTGATCCTTGAAAAGGTACCGTTCCCAGAGCGACACACAGTCCTCCAGGTATGATCTAACCAGGGCTTCGTGTAGCTGTAGGAAACTTCTTTTCCATAACAGCCTCTGTAACAGGTTGCACAGCAAGAGGAATTAGATTGTAGATATCGAATGAGGAGTACTCTTTATTCTAATTATTTCTTTTTATTTCGAAGACCATATATGAATCCCCAGCCCAACTCTCCGTGTAATTGGGTCAGGGAAACTTTGTTAATTTTCACACACTGAGCATGGACACTGCAGAAGCTCCTGAACCTCTTTCAATATTGGTTTTCTTCAATCAGAGTTTTCAAAAGGGTATTGGTCAATCATTTGAAATGGAAAATAAAACTGCAGGGTTATGAAGGAAGAGAATGATATTGGAACTAAATGGAAGAAAGCACACACCCGATGGGTCGAATGGCCTCCTAATGAGCTGTGTCAATTTACAATTAGATCAATTTCTCTGCAGCATTTCAAAATGTCCCACTCCAATTCTATTCCTGTAAAACAGGATCTTGCAGTGCAGCATGTCTACACAGTTTGACATTCCATACAAGTCCCTTTGGCTTTTTCTCACAAATTGTTTCTGTAGTGTAGTGGCCTCGCCAGCGATGTCCACATCCTATAAATGATTAGAGAAACAAGTGAAGGTTTCACATTTGCTTCACATGTGCAAGGTCGCTGGTTCGAAAACTGATGGAAACATCAGAATTGAGTCATCTAATTGTGAGAAGTTGCACAATTCCCGTTTGTTGCTAAATAATAGCTGAATACATTATCTCACAGCCATGTGACATTAGCACTTCCCCAGGCTTTGACTGATTTTCTCCAAAAGGCATGGTTATGAGAAAGAGACAATAAATCAAACGAATTGCAATAAGGTAGTTCACACGTGTGTGAAATGTTGAACGATGTGCTGATGTGCTGTGTCATTTTATGATTCTAATGTCAGGTCAATTTCTCTGCCGCATGGCTATGTTTTTCAGCCGAATTGTACTTCCACAAAACAGGGTTCGGAAGTGCAGTAAGACTGCACGGTTTGATATTCTAAGTCAGTCCATGTGGTTCTGCTCATCGTTTCTGTAGTGCAGTGGTTACTACGTACACGCAAAAGGTCCCCTGTCTGGAAATGGGTAGAAACATTATCGAGATTTACACATCTAAGTGTGAGGGAAAGTTCCATAATTCACATTTGTTGTTGAATATTAATTGAATATAGTATCTCACCGCCACATTAAATCTGCCCTTCGCCAAGCCTCAAAAAGCCCCCCCAAAATCAAGAGGGATGAAACTGACTAGGCACAAAAACTAGCAGTTTCTTTAATTAACAACAGAAATTAATGAGTTTACAAATGCAAATTCACAGTTACTTACTGACTGAAAGATGACTACCAGTGTGATCCAAAGACTAGCGTCATCCTAAAGATAGATGCAACTGATACTATGATTGAACATGAGGGAGTGGGAGGGCTGGTAGAAAATCACTTTGTATCGCTCTTCATCATGGATCTTCATTCTTTCATGAGCATCGATGGCCAGCATGTGTTGTCCATCCCGAATTGTCCTTCAGCTGTGTAACTTGTTAAAGCGTTTCAAAAGGTAGTTGCGAATCAACCACATCTCAGTTCATAGCACCCTCGCCTTTGAATCAGAGGGTTGTGGGTTCATGTCCCACTCCTGGAAACCAAGAACTGTGATTGTACTCGAAAAGATTTGCAATCTGTGACTGTTAACAACTCGAAAGAGTATCACTGTGGGTCTGGAGTCACGTGCAGGTCAGACCAGGTAAGGACGACCGATTGAATTCCCTAAAGGACTGGTGAACCACAGGGGTTTGTATGGCAATCCATGATAGTTTCATGGTCATCATGACTGAAAGTACTGAGGACATGTCTGATCAGAATAATAAGCCTTTTGTAAGTTCGATATGAAATTAATTGCATAAGTAACTACTGTTTGTATCGAAAACTGCAGAAGGAACCCTAGTCCAACTCTTCATTTCATTGGGTAAGGGAAATGTTCATTAAGGCAAACTGCGTGGATTCTGCAGCAACTCTTTCTTCAAACGGGAATTTGGTAATGGTTGAAAGGGAGAAAATTCTGATTCATGGAAATAGAGAAGGAAATTGGGATTAATTGGCAAGATGGTTGTAAAAGGCTGGTTATAAATAGATGGGTGGAAGGCCCTCTTACTGAGCTGTGCCATTTGATGACGACATTGTTGATCAGTCTGTCTCCAGCATTCCTAAGGAGAACAGCCGAATTCCATTTCTTCAAAACAAAGTGCTGCTGCATGACATCACCGTTTAACATTCCAGACATCTCCATTGGGATCCAGGCAGGGAAGTGTTCCTGTAGTGTTGTGGTTACCCCGTTCATTTCACATGTGCAAGTTACCCCATTCGATGCTCGGGGAAAACATTATCATCCAGCTGTGTGGAAAAGTTACATCATCCCCACTCCTCTTTGTTGTTGAATGTGACCTGAATGCAGGATCTTGCAGCCACATTAAATTCGCTCTTCACTATTTCTGAATATTACGTTCAGCAAAATAAGATGATCTTTCCGCTGGCAGCGGGTGATTGGAGAGTCCATGGCTCTGGAACTTTGCTACTTTTTCCTGTCTCACTCACTGTGGAGCTGAGGAAGGGCGAATAATTGATGGGTTTGTTTCAATCCAAAAGCCTCATCGATCTCTATTGATTTAGATGGGAGTACCTGATCGTTAATTTCTTTTGTTATATCTGAAATGAATATCCATAAACAGAGCTTGATGTGGGAACCCATTGGGTGAGAGCCGAGTTTGCAACGTGAGGGTGGGGGAAGGTGGATTTTCTTGTGGTTTGGGGCCCCAGAAGGAACCAGAGCGTTAATGAAAACAGTGATAGCTGCACCCCTAGGTCGTCTCGAACCACCAATCTTTCTGTTAAGAGCCAAACACACTTATCAATTGCACCACATAGACTTGAGGAAAGAACCTGCACGCTGTAAGATATCCTAAACCAATGGCTCAGCGAGTGAAAGCTTCAGATTGCCGCAACTCGAATGACAAATATTCTCTATCAGTTATACTCTTCCTGATCTCACCCACTGCAGACGCATACATGTCATTGGGAACCAGCTCTCCTACAACCAGTGCCATCTCCCTTCGAGCCTTTTTGTGTTTGTCTGTTACCAAGTATTCTGATTGTCCTGAAACCGATAATTCTAAAGGGGTTTCTCTGTTACACAGCGAGTGGTTAGTATCTGGAATGCACCACCTGAGAGTGTGGGGAGGCAAATTCAATCGCAGATTTCAAAAGAGAATTGGACAGAAAATGCAGGTCTCCAGGGAAAATACGGGGGAGTGGGGCCAGGTGAGTTAGTTTCCAGAAGAGGAAGAGGCCTCCCTTTTCAGACGGAGTTGAGGAGATTTTTTTATCTCGAAGGATCATCAGCCTGTGGAATTATTTTCCCCAGAATGCAATGGAAGTTTGGTCATTGAATTTACTCAAGGCAGAATTAGACAGATTTTTGAAAGACAAGGGAGTCAAAGGTTAAAGGGTCCAGACAGGAAAGTGGAGTTGAGACCACAACCAGATCAGCCATCGTGCCACACCACTGCCAGGCAATGATTATCTCCAACAAGAGAGAATCTTACCATCGCCCCTTGGCGTTCAATGCCATTACCATCACTGAATCCACCTCTCTCAATATCCTGGAGGTTGCCATTGACTAGAAACTGACTGAAATCGCCAAAGAAATGCTATGGGTACAACACCAGGTCAGAGGCTATGAATCCTGCGACGAGTAGCTCACCTCCTGACACCCCAAAACCTGTCCACCATCTACAAATCACAAGTCAGGGGTGTATGATGGACTGCTCCCCATGTGACTGGATGAGTGCAGCTCCAACAATACTCACGAAGCTTGACACCTTCCAGGACAAAGCAGCCCGCTTGATTGGCACAACTTCCACAAACGTTCCTTCCCTCCACCGCCGAGGCACAGTAGCAGCAGTGTGTACCATCTACAAGGTGCACTGCAGCAATTCACCAAAGCTCCTTAAGCAGCAACTTCCAAACCCATGACCTAGAAGGACAAGGACAGCAGTTAGATGGGAACACCACCAATTGGAAGTTTCCCTCCAAGTCACTCACCATCCTGACTTAGAAATTTATTGCCATTCCTTCACTGTCGCTGAGTCAGAATCCTGGAACTCCCTTCCCAACAGCACTGTGGGTGTACCACATGGACTGCAGCGGTTCAAGAAGGCAGCTCACCACTACCTTCTCAGGGGCGAAAATGGATGGGCAATAAATGCTGGCCCCGACAGCGAGGCCCACATCCCGTGAATGAAAAGTTAAAATGGAAAACATTTTCATCCAGAGGATGGAGGACTTTTGGAATTCACTGCCTAAGTTTGTGGTTGAGGCTGAAACGCTCAAATTATTTTTAAATGTACCTGCATCAACACCTGAAGTGTTGTAACCTGCAAGGCTACGGACCAGGTGCCAAAAAGTGGGAATATAATGAGCGGCTGGTTTCTTTTTTCTCTTTTTTGGCTGGCGAAGACATGATGGGCTGAATGGCCTCTTTTTTCACCATAACATTTCTATAATTCTGTGGTTCGATGTTGAATGATGTTATTGATGCTTGAGAGGAAAGCATTGCAACCCTGGGGCTTTTATAGATCGATTACCTTCTACACTTTGAAATTCAGAAAAAACTGAGGCTCCGAATGGAACATATTTGTCAGTCTGTGTGTTGGGGAATAGCGCAAACGGATGCCTAAATTATTGCTAGGCAGTGTCTGTGGCGCTTGATTTGTGAGTTGGAGCTGCTTGCTGGACGCTATTGCTTTTAAACTTTGCTGCTTTCATGGGTGATCCCCAGCTCTCCATTCCTCCGGCAGTGTCACCACTCAAACTGAGTCTTTCTCCATCCCGCTTGCTGAATATCACAGTTACTGGGTTTATAGGTAGAAACTGCCTCCGCTTCAATGGAAGGTGGAGAATTTAGTGCTTTGAATTTGGTGCTTTCACTGCCACAGCCCAGGTTCAATTTCCGGCCAGGGAAAACCTTTCCCCTCCCGCTGTGTGAACTGTCAAAATAAACAGGAATTTCTTATTAAGTGAAATCAGCGATGATTTCTGTATGTTACAAAGTGCAGGATGATCTGATTAACTGACGGAGCTGGTTCGAGTTTCCCAATGACCTTCCATTGCTTCTGCCCTATTTTGGTGGCAACACCAGTGAAGGAAGCGATGACTAGTGGTGCTTAATGTGGTAGCGTGGCTGAGCGGTCTAAGGCACTGGATTTAGGCTACAGTCTCCATGGCAGTGTGGGTTCAAATCCCACTGCTGGCAAATGGTGTTTCCCTTTTGGTGTCTGCAGCTGCCCTATTAGAACCAACAGGTACCAGCTCGCATTAAATCCAGCGTAGTGTGTGGTGTTTTACTCTGATAGGAAGAACGAGGAGAGACAATTTAAATATGAATTGCTGGAGGGAAAAGGCGGGGTGTGGAATTACAGTTGTTGAGTTGCTCTTCCAGAGAGACGACATGCTGAATGACCATCTTATATGGCCGTCTATGATTTTATAAAAACAACATTAATGCAACTCTGGGGCTTGTATTCGTGACTCAGTTGTTAAGGTGAAGGGTTTTGAATCCATTGGGATCTCCAAAGGTAGGCTGGAATCCTGCCAACTGCGCTCCCTATCATCCCTAAATATTACAGTGTACCTGCACAATTAATGATCGATTAAGTTGAATAAAAAACACCCAAAATCTCCAGCGTTCTCTAATTTCCATTCGTCTGCAAGCATTCACAAAAGTTACAGCGAAAAATGGAACAAAAACGGAGCCAGGTTGGTGTCTTGTTTGCTTTCTGGGTGTTTGTCTCCCCTTAGACCCTCTTTCACTCTCGGTGTATATGTCTGGGTGTGTTCCTCTGTGTGTGTCAATGTGGTTCAGTTCCCCGAGAGGTTGAAAACATTTTACCATCACAACCTTTATTCACGTTAGTTGTGCAGTTTCATATCAAAATGTTACAGAGAAAAATATCAGGATGGAAGATGCAAGAAGGGTTTGCAATTGTTGGAAGGAGGTGCAGCTAAAAAGCAAAGGATTCAGCGAGATGTTTTCTTCTCATTTAATACGAGATTTGGATCTAGATCTGGGAGATATTTGTATCGGTGTAAACAGTAAAATCTCCCCTATAACCCTGCAAGATTCTGAGGAGGCTTGACAGGTTAATGTAAAGAAGACGTTTCCACTAGTGGGGGAATCTCGAACGAGGGAACATAGTTACAGAATAAGGGGGCATTAACTTAAAACTGAGATGCGAAGGAATTTCCTCTCTCAGAGGGTAGCAAATGTCTGGGATTCGCTACCCCAGAGAGTTGTGGAAGCTAGATCACTGAAAATGTTTAAAGAGGAGGTAGATAGATTTTTAAAATATCGGGAAGTTGAGGGCTATGAGGAGCTGGCACAAAAGAGGAGTTGAGGCCTGGGGCAGATCATCCATGATTTTACCGAATGGCGGGGCAGGCTTGAGGGGCCGAATGGTCGACTCCTGCTGCTGCTACTTCTTATGTTCTTATGTTCGTTTGAAACGTGTCTTCCAGTGAAAAGGGTCGGAAATAAAAATAAAAGGCGCAGGTAACATCGATAAGCCAGGTTGTAAGGCTTATGTGCAGCTTCACTAATGGTCTAGTGTTTAGGATTTGGTGCTTTTACCACTGTGACCTGTGTTCGGTTCCCCGTCAGAGAATGATAATTTTTTGACCTCGTGCAAACTATTAAAATGAGTCTGGATAATTTCCGGATTAAAAGCGAGAAATGCAGATAACCTTTGCCAGAATCAGTGGCTCGAATTTTGCATCAGAGTTGGAAATGTCATCTGGTCGCAACAGGTCGAGAACAAACACAGAGGTGAAGATAAGGAAGGAGAGAAGGGCTGTGATAGGTTGAAAAGCACTGACTATAGAGATGGTGTTGCAAGGTAAAATCGGTAATAGGGGAGATTTTACTGTTTACATCGACACAAGTATCTCCCAGATCTGGTTCCAAATCTCCTGTTAAATGAGGAGAAAACTTCTCGCTGAATCTTCCACTTCTCAGCTGCATCTCCTTCCAAACATTGCAAACTCCCCCTGCATCTTCCATCCTGATATTTTTCTCTGTAACATTTTGATACAAAGCTGCACAACTAATGTGAATAAAGTTTGTGATCGTAAAAATGTGTTCACCCCCTCAGGGAACTGAACCACATTGACACACAAAGAGGGATACACACAGACATATACACCGAGAGTGACAAAGGGCAAGGGTTTCTTTCTAAGGAGAGGCAAACACCCAGAAAGCAAACATGTCACCAGCCTGGCTACGTTTTTGTTCCACTAGGACTACAAGTTTCGTGAATGTTTTCGTAAATGAACGGAAATAGGAAAACCCCCTTGGATGCTTTAGTGCTTGGATGGATTTGATTGAATGTAACCGATAATTAACTCTGTAGACACAGAGTTAAAACCAGGAATAATGAGCAGCGGGAAACCCCAATGGATTTGAACTCCATCGCCTTAACCACTTGGCTACGGCAACTGGCCCTATGGACAGGTTAATTAATGTTGGTATATAAGATGGCTGCAGCAGAGAAGGCGGACATTCGGCCCATCTTCTCCGTGCTGGCTGTCTGGAAGAACAACTCAACTACTTCCACTGCCGTGCATTCTCACATAAGCAATTAATATTTGTATTGCCTCTCCTCCTTCTCCCAGTTAAAATTAAATCCAAACACGCCCGCCTTCTCTTTGAGCCGGCACTTTTTCGTCAAAAAAGAGCATTCAAAGTGACCCACACGTGAACCACCTATAACTTTGGCAGCGGTTTCACAAATAATGGAACCTGAATCCAGCGCCTGAGGCCGTTCGGCCAGGCTACCTCTCTCAACCTGCTGTTTCCCGTCGCCTTGATGGTATTTCCACTGAAACAGAACATTAAAAACATCAAAAAAGGAACAGGAATTGGCCATAAGCCCCATCAAGCCTCCGCTACCCCTTCATAAGATCATGTCAGATCCCCAACCTCAACACCAATTTCCCATCTGATCCCGATAGCCCTTCATTCCCTTAAAGTCCAAAAGTTTATTCACCTCAGCCTTCAGGATACTCATCGACTGAGGGTCCACAGAGCTCCAGGCTACAGAATTCCAAAGATTCACAAGTGAAGAAATGACTCCTCACCTCAGTCCTAAATGGCTGAGACATTATCCGGAGAACGTGAGCTCAGTTCTAGACGCTTCAGCCAGGGTGAAACAGCCTCTCAGCATGTTCACTGTCACTCAGGAATCAAATACAGTGAACCTTGGTTGCACACAGACAGCGAGAGAATGGAGGGAATAAAGGGCACAAGAGTCAACAGAGATAAAGACACAGACAGAGGGACTGAGAGAGTGAAAGAAAGTGAGACAGATATACAGGGACAAAGAGAGACAGATAAAGACAGAGAGTGGGGTAAACACGGAAAGGAACAGATACACTTCACCATTCCATATGATTGTTAACTTTAGATTGACATATGGAAAGAAAGAAAAGAAATAAAGACTTACATTTAAACAGAGCCTTTCACCAATTCAAGGAAACGGGAGGCTCTCTAGAATAATGTTTGGATGGTATAAATAGGGAACTGAACCACATTGACACACACAGAGGAACACACACAGACATATACACCGAGAGTGACAGAGGGCAAGGGATTGTCTCTAAGGGGAGACAACCACTCAGAAAGCAAGAATGACACCAACCTGGCTCCGGTTTTGTTCCATGCCTAGCTGTAACTTTTGTGAATGTTTGCAGACGAATGGAAATTAGAGAACGCTGGAAGTTTTGGATGTTTCTTATTCAACTTAATCGACAATTAATTGTGCAGGTACACTGTAAAGTTCAGGAATGATAAGAAGCGTAGCTGTCAGGGTTCCAGCCCACCTGTGGAGATCCCAATGCATTCAAAACCTGTCACCTTAACAATTCAGTCACGAACCCAAGCCCCAGATTTGCATGAATGTAGTTTGTATAAAATCATAGACGGCTACATTAGACGGTCATTCAGCCTGTCGTTCACATGCCGACTCTGTGCCAGAGCAGCTCAGCGACTGTAATTCCACACACCGCCTTTTTACTACAGCAACTCATATTTATATCGTCTCTCCTCGTTCCTCCTATTAAAGTAAAACACCACACGCTACGCTGGATTTAATGTGAGTTGGTATCTGTTGGTTCAAATTGGACAGCTGCAGATCCTAAAAGGCAAATAACTTGAATGTTTGGCAGCGGTGGGATTCAACCCCACGCCTCCGTGGAGACTGGAGCCTTAATCCAGCACCTTAGACCACTTGGCCACGCTACCATGACACCCATTACTGGTATTGCCAATGAAATAGAACAGAAGCAAAGGAGCAGGAATAGGTTATTGGGAAACTCGAACGAGCTCCGCCAGTTAATCAGATCATCCTGCACTTTGTAACATACAGAAATCATGTCCACTGCTAACTTCCTTTTTCAATGTTTCATTATTTCGATGTTTCAAATGATGTTTCTTTTTTCCTGTGTGACTGTGCGTGAAATGTTGGTAAAAGGTAATGAAATTGTAAATATTGACTGAGAAAAATGAGGAGATGATTGGTCAAGATAAACATTTTTAAATAATTCGATTTGACATCAACTATTTTTAAAATTTTGAAAACTGTTAAAAGTGTCAAAAGCCCACTCTTCATGTCATTGGGTCAGGGAAACTTTGTTAATTTTCACACACTGAGCATGGACACTGCAGAAGTTCCTGCACCTTTTTCAATATTGTTTTTCCTAACTCAGAGTTTTCAATAGGGAATTGGACAAAGACTTGAAAGGGAGAAAAAAAAAGGTTATGGAAAGAGGCAAAGAAATTGAGATTAACTAAAAATCTCTTTGTACAAAACTGACAGAGATATGATTGTCCGAAAGACCTCTTACTGAGCTGTGCCATTTGATGATAACATTGTTGATCAGTCTGACTCCAGAATTCCTAATGAGAACAGCCGAATTCCATTTCTTCAAAACAAAGACCCAATGAGCTGCGGCATGACGTCACCGCTTTACATTTTAGTGAAGCCCATTGGGCCTTTGTGCTGTTTCCTGTTTCTGTGGTGCAGTGATTTTCATGCTTGCCCAGCACATGAAACGGTCTCTATTTCAAAACTGGGCAGAGCCATTATCGAAATCTGTGGGTTCACGTGGCCTGGTCAGTGTTTATCCTTCAATCAACAGCACATGGTCTGCTCATTCTGACGTGCATGGTTTTGACTGTTTCCTGAGCGGTGATTGGCTGCCGTGTTCCCTGCATTACAACAATTACTCCACTTCAATAAAAGCAAAACTGCGGAAACTTGGAAAGGGAAACAGAAAATGCAGTAAAAACTCAACAGGACTGACAGCATCTGTGGAGAGAGAAACCTGCTGAGTTTTCCAACATTTTCTGTTTTTATTTCAAAAAAGTACTTAATTGGCTGGAAAGTGGTTGGAGACATCCACTGGTCGGGAATAGCGCTATTAAAATACAAGTCTGTCCTTCTTTAATTATCTTAACTCCCAGTCCTCTGGTTTCTGACCCCCGTCAGTGGAACCAGTCCCTCCCTATCTGCACTATCAAACCGCCTCGTCCCCGTTGCCCCCACCCCCGTCATTTTGAACTGCTCCGTGAAATCTCCGTTGAACCTTCTTTGCTACATAGAGGACAATCCCGGTCTCCATAAACTCTCCACAAAACTGAATTTCCTCATCTCTGGACATGATGAAAGGCGGAGGATTGAGATGAGATTTTGGAAAATATTGTCAGTTGGCAGGTGTGAAACTGGAGAAAGAGCCAAAACAGAAAACCCAGTCTCCAGCTTTGTGAATCTTCAGAAAGATTTGGGAACCGGAATCAGGGGAGAATGAAGGGTGAACTGTCCGACTGACCAGAGACAGTCAAGGCACCTTTCCCTTCTTTAAGACACTGGAACATTTACATGTTATCAGTGAAATTAACTGACCTGTGACATTGAAAGGATTCTCGTTACTGCACATCAGGAATTCAAACCTAATTTCGGCTTCAGGACAATCAGAATACTTGGTAACAGACAAGACACCGAAAGGCTCGAAGGGGGATGGCTCCAGTTGTTGGAGAGCCGGTTCCCGGTGACAGGGATGTGTCTGCAGTGGGTGGGATCAGACGGTTTCCATGTATCCACAATGAATGTCCCAACCTTTATTTTGGAAGAGAAAAACTGATAGAGAACAATTGTCATTCCGTTCGCCGCAATCTGAAGCTTTAACTCACTGACACACCACCACCCCCCTCCCCTGTGGCGCAATCAGTTAGCGCGTTTGGATGTTAACTGAAAGGGTTGGTGGTTCGAGGCCACCCAGGACGAAGCTGTCACTGTTTTCTCCCCATTAGCCTTCATTGTCACACAGTTCCTGGTTGTCATTAGGTCCTTGCGCTGAATGTCAAGACTCCAGAAATGTTGCCGGCTCCACTGTTATCCAGTGAGCTCCCAGGTAAGCAGCTGTTTTTCGAATATTCATTTCAAATGTAATAGGAAAACAATTAGGCCTACCATGTACCGATATCCAACACACTGGAAATCTATGAAGTTATTGGATTCAAACAAATCCATCAATTCTTCCCTCTTCCTCATTTCCAAAGTGAGTGAGACAACGAAAAGCAGCAAGGCAGCAATATTCCGGCCCAGTACTCTCCAATTACCCGCTGCCAGCAGAAAGTGGCGACTGCAGCTTCAATCAGCGGGTTACTGCCCATCCCTGGGACACAAGATACTCCAAGCCGGGCCAAACCTCCCAATACACCGAGCACAGGCTCAGGAAAACACAGGTAGATTATATCCTGGTCACTAAACCTCCGAGCAGCATTTACAGAATTCCCGAGTGAGTGAGTCACAAATAAAAGTCACACCAACTTTCTAATCTTTTCACCATAAAATTCCTTCATTTATTGAAAAGCTGACTGTTGTGAATCTGAAAATGAGCACCATGGGATTTGAGTTACCGAGTGACTTGTTTTCCATTGTTTGTCCATCAGTTTGCAATTCAATTTGTGTTGATGTTGATGCCAATAATTTCAAAATGAGGACACAAAGCAGGTAAGTATTAAATGCAGCAGAAAATCCTAAGGAAAATCGAACACAGTATTTGGAAGGAGGTGCAGCTAAGAAGGGGAAGATGTGAATGATGTGATTGATGATTGAGAGGAATGCATTGCAACTTTGGGGCATTTGTTGGCCGATTACGTTCCACGCTTTAGAATTCCGACCAAGCTGAGGTATCAGATTGAAAGCAACAAAACCATCCATGCATGTTGGGATACGAAACAGCTTCATACGTTCCCGGCTAGCTTAGTCGGTAGAGCATGTGAGTCTTAATCTCAGGTCTTGGTTTCGAGCCCCAAGCTGGGTACTGTTTAAAAATCTGATTAAGTGTCGTACGGGCTGAGAACATTGACCCTGTTTCTCCTTCCAGCTGCTGAGTTTTTCCAGCATTTTCTGTTTTTGTTTCAGGTTTCCATCATTTGCAATAATTTGCTTTTATCTTTTTACTTTTACATCTTGCTGCTCAAAAAAAAAACAACTAATCTCTGCGGCTCCTGTGAAACTTACAAGACAGACATTCATCACTGAAAGCAACTGACACACATCAAATTGAAAGTAATTTCATGTCGCATCTCTTTCTGCTTCTGTCCCTGCCTCGCCTCCAGCTCCCTTTGCCCGTCCAGCTCCCAGGTCAAGTAGCTGCTTGAGGCAGACACAGTCTGTTCATGGGAATGTGTAAAACTCGTGGCTAAAGAGACACCTGGATCTCACCCTCCTGGTTCTCCCAGATACTGATTACAGGAATGTGCCCAGTGCCGATTATCCACGGTCAGTCTCCTCCCAGTTGTTCAGCTTTTGAATTGATTTTCACACTGGATTTCAATGTGAAGAAAACACAACTGTGATCAGCTTATATTTGTTCAGCAGATGTACTGCAAGAAGATGCATAACAGGCTGATGATAACAGTGCTCTTTGGACGCGGTGAGCTCCTGTGAAGGATTGGCACCATTAATGTGTCGCTCATTTAGTCTCGTGACTAATCCGTGCTGGAAATGATAAGAAAACTCGCTGAATTTGCTCCGTGTTTTGGTTTCAAAAGAGACGAATACAAGGTAAGAAAGTGCATCTCGCTAGAGTGGGTTACAAAATGGCAGAATGACCCGTGCTGTTGGGAAACATAAAATTATGGAAAGTCACAGCACAGAAAGTGGCCATTCGGCCGGGCGTGCTGCTTTCAAAGAGCAGTAGTGATTGGTTGATCCATCAGGAGTGATATTTGTGCCAATGCAAACAGTAGGCAGCAAAATTCGTATTGCTCCCACCCATATTTTGCCTCACACCAACATTTCTATCGTCAGTGCTTTGCAAACAGCCCTTCTCCTCTTCCCTTCACTGCCACTCACGAGTGTGATGTTTTCCAGATCTGAGGCGAAACTTAAACTCTCACTTCTCTGATTATGGTGGAGTTTTTAAAAGTTTCTCATCAACACTCGTTTCAACAAATACAATAAATCGACATTCTCTGACCGGGAATCGAACCCGGGCCGCGGCGGTGAGAGCGCCAAATCATAACCACTAGACCACCAGGCAAGCTACACCGGTGTTTTTCGATTCGGCTTATCTACGCTGCTTTTGCCTATTGTTTTTCAGTTCAGATCTCTTTCAGCACAAAACTGCTTGTTCAGGTTCAAGATAAACGACTTCGTCAGCCAATGAAAACAACGGTGGCTGTGAGCTGGAACATGAAACCGACAGTGAGATGAAATAGTCCCACAAGCTGCACATGCGTAACTTTCAGTTTCCAAAACCCTCCACCCTATTCGCTGTTGGTCCAATGGAAGCGCCAATCCCGAGTCACTGGACATCAGGGAAACTACCTCTAAGGCTTGACATTTGGATTATGGAGGCAATTTATGACTTTTTTTTCATTCCCGATCTCCTTCACCAGAGACAAGTTTCTCCGACCAAATGGTCTGTTTAGGTTGAACACAAGTGACTTCTTCACCAATGAGAAGAACCATTGCTGTTAGCTGGAACATGTAATCTTAACTTTCCTCCTTTAAGACAATTCTTAAAGCCTCCCCCTTTGACCGAGGTTTTAGTCATCTGACCGAATATGAGGCTCGGTGTCACACTTTGTTATATAATGATCCTGGGTAACGCCTTGTGACGTTCCAACAGGTTAAAGGCGCTTTATATATACAAGTTGTTGCTGTTGTAGGATATATATAGAAAGGGCTAATCTCCTCTTTTATCTTTCACGCTGATACTCTTCTCATCGACATTTCAACCTGAACTAATGTGAATCAAGTTTGCGACGTTAAAAAAGTTTTAACCCCCTCAGGGAACTGAACCTCATTGACAATCACAGAGGAACAGACACAGATATATGCACCGAGAGTGACAGAGGCTTAAGGGGAGACACACACCCAGAAAGCAAGGATGTCACCTACTTGGCTCAGTGTTTGTTCCATTTCCGAAAGCAAATTTCCTGAATGCTGACAAATGAATGGAAATCAGAAAATACGGACGTATTTGGATGGGGTTCCTTCTAATTAACTGATAATTTGGTTAAAATCACAAATGGTGAAAACTTTAATCAGTAGGATTCCAACCATCGTTTTCATATTTACATCAAACGTAACTTATCGAACTTTCACTCACTCGAATAAACAAGCTTGGATAATGCTCTTACCAGGTTTCAAACCGCAGCTCCATCATATGTGAAGCGAATATGACCCCAATCGCCTCAAAAACCCTGCGCTGTAAAGAGCCCAATCGAGCTGTCTGGAATGTTAAACGGTGACGTCATGCAGCAGCACTTTAGGTCTTTGTTTTGAAGAAATGGGATTTGCCTGTTCTCATTAGGAATGCTGGAGACAGACTGATCAACAATGTCATCATCAAATGGCACAGCACAGTAAGAGGACCTACCACCCATCGTGTCCCTGTCAGTTTTGTACAAAGAGCTTTATAATTAATGACAATTTCCTTCTCTTTCTCCTTAATCCTGTTTTTTTCCCTCGCTTTTAAGCCATTACACAATTCCCATTTGGAAACTTGGTGTTAAGAAAACCAATATTGAAAGTTTCAGCTAGTTCCTTACTTGAGCAAATACATCATACTTGCTCCAGGGACTGACGTTTGCAGTGCTTTACTTTGGTCAGAGGAACAAGGCAATATAACTTGCAGGCTAACCTGGATCTTTTTTTTATTCATTCACGGGATGTGGGCTTTGCTGTCTGGGCCAGCATTTATTGCCCCTTCCTAATTGCCCTTGGGAAGGTGGCCTGCCTTCTTGAACCGCTGAAGTCCATGTGGTGTAGGTATATGCACAGTGCTGTTAGGAAGGGAGTTCCAGGATTTTGACCCAGTGACTATGAAGGAACGACGATATATTTCCTAGTCAGGATGGTGAGTGACTTGGAGGGGAACTTCCAGGTGGTGGTGTTCCTATCTATCTGCTGCCCTTGTCCTTCTAGCTGGAAATGGTCGTAGGTTTGGACGCTGCTGTCTAAGGGGCCTTGGTGAATTCCTGCAGTGCATCTCGTAGATGGTACACACTGCTGCTACTGCGCATCAGTGGTGAAGAGAGTGAATGTGGATGTGGTGCGAGTCAAGCAGACTGCTTTGCCCTGGATGGTGTCCATTTTCTTCAGTGTTGTGGGAGATGCACTCATCCAGGCAAGTAGGGAGTATTCCATCAGACTCCAAACTTGTGCCTTGAAGATGGTGGACAGGCTTTGGGGAGTCAGGATGTGAGTTACTCATTGCACGACTCCTAGCCTCTGACCTGCTCTTGTAGCCACAGTGTTTGTACGGCTAGTCCAGTTCAGTTCCTGGTCAATGTTAACCCCCAGGGTGTTGATAGTGAGGGATTTGTGATGGTAATACCATTGAACATCAAGGGGCGATGGTTGGATTCACTCGTATTGGAGAAGGTCATTACCTGACACTTGTGTACTGTGAATGTTACTTGCTACTTGTTAGCCCAAGCCTGGATATTATCCAGGCCTTGCTGCATTTGGACATGAACTGTTTCAGTATCTGAAAGAGTTGGATATGCCGCTGAACATTGTGCAATCATCAGCGAACATCCCCACTTCTGATCTTACGATGGAAAGAAGGTCATTGATGAAGCAGCTGAAGATGGTTGGGTCGAGGACACTACCCTGAGGAACTCCTGCTGAGATGACTTACCTCCAACAACCACAACCATTTCCCTTTGTGCTAGCTATGTCTCCAACAAGCGGAGAGTTTCACCCTGATTCCCATTGACTCCAGTTTTGCTAGGGCTCCTTCATGCCACACTCGGTCAAATGCTGCCTTGATGTCAAGGGCAGTCACTCCCACCTCACCTCGGGAGGTCAGCTCATTTGTCTATGTTTGAACCAAGGCTGTAATGAGGTCGGGAGCTGAGTGGCCCTTGCGGAACCCAAACTGGACATCAGTGAGCAGGTTATTTCTAAGTCAGTGCCACTTGATAGCACTGTTGATGACTGCTTCCATTACTTTACTGATGATGGAGAGTAGACTGATGGGGCGGTAATTGGCCGAATTGGATTATTCTCACTTTTCCCTTCCCAGTTTGGTTGGAAGAACGGGGAGAGACAGTATAAATTGCAGGTTTTCGGGTAAAAGGCCAGGTAATGGCCATGACAAGACGGGAAGAAAGACTGCTTTCTCTGCTGTAACTTTTATGATTTCATACAAATAATAGTAGTGTAGGAACAACTTCTGTAGTCATGGCTGAGTGGTTAAGGCGATGGATTAGAAATCCATTGGGGTTACCCCGCGCATGTTCCAATCCTGCCAACTACGCTTCCCTTTATATCTGATTTTAACTGCGTGCAGACAGAACTAATTATAGTTTGAATCGAGGAAAAGCGCTCCAAACACACCCCTGATCTCTTATTTCCATTCATATGTCAGCCTTCTGCAAATCTCCAGTCGGAAATGGAAAAAAAAAACTGAGCCAATTTGGTGACATGATTTCATTCTGGCATTTGCCTCTCCTTAGGCCCCTGTCACTCTCGGTGTATATCTCTGTTTGTTCTTCTGTGTGGGTCAATGTGGTTCAGTTCCCCGAGGAGGTGAACACATTTTTACGAGCACAAACTGTATTCACATTAGTTGTGCAACTTCGCATTACAATGTTACAGTGATAAGTATCAGGATGAAAGAGGCAACAGGAGTTTGTCTCTTTCTATGTATGGACTACAACAACAACTTATATTTATAAAGCTCCTTTTACCTAATGAAACGTCACAAGTGTTCCCCAGGAGCATTATATAACAAAGTGTGACACTGAGCCACATATTCGGTCAAATGACTAAAAGCTGGGTCAAAGCGGAAGCTTTAAGAACTGTCGTAAAGAAGGAAAGTATCGATTTCATGTTCCAGCTAACAGCAATGGTTCTTCTCATTGGCTGAAGACATCACTTGTGTTCATCCGACACAATTTGGCCAAAGAAATTTGTCCTTGGTGAAAGAGATCTGGAATGAAAAAATTCCATAAGCAACCTGCATGTGTCAAACTGCTGGGTTAGTGGTTAAAATGCGGCAATTTTATCAGTACAGCCTGCGTTCGATTCCTGGTTAGGGATTTGAAACTTATTACTCCTGGGCGAGCTGTTCAAATCAATGTGATTGATTTGCAGGTTGAAAATAACACGGTTTAGCTCTGCTAGAATTGGTGGAGTGAGAGTGGAAGTTTCACATCAGAGCTGGAAATGTCACAAGGGCAAAACTCGGGAACAAACCCAGAGTCGGAGTGAGGGGGCGAAAATAAAAGAGAAGGACTGTGATAGGTGACAAAGCACTGACTATAGAGCTGGTGGTGCGAGGCAGGATATTATTCCTGTATTACTCATGTCACATGCAGCTCTAATTTCCTTATTTATCCCATGCCCAACATTACCAATACAGTTTGGTGGCCTATAAACAACTCCCACCAATGTTTGCTGCCTCTTGCTGTTTCTGAGCTCCACCCAAACTGATTCGACATCTTGATCCTTCAATCTAAGATCCTCTCTCACCAATGAACTGACCTCGTTCCTTATTAACAGTGCAACCCCATCTCCTTTTCCTTTTTGTACGTTCTTCTAAAATGACAAACATCTTTGAGCATTCAGATCAACCAATCACACTGTTCTTTGAAAGCAGCACACAGGGCTGAATGGCCTCTTTCTTTGCTGTAACTTTCTGTCATTTGATTTTTCCACCACCCCGATTAAGATGAATTTTCTTATCTCCCATGTGATGCTTTGAATTCAAGACGCTGATTAAATTCAGCGAGTTTACTTTCATTTCTAGCACAGAATTTGGAACCGGACTCGTTGAACAGCATTTAAATGATTTCATCGTCAGATGCAGCTCACCGAGTCCAAACAGGCACTGTTACCATCAGCCTGTTATAGACATTCTTGTAGTACATATTCTGAGCAACAAGATGGTCACAGCTCCACTTTTTGTACATTGAAAGACAGCGTGAAAACATGAACAACTTCAAATCTTAACAACGTGCGTATTTGTGATTTTCTGTGTGTGTCAATGTGGATCAGTTTCCCATTTTTACCACCCAAACATGATCTATTTTAGTTCCCTGGCTTCATATCAGCAAAAACAAAAACAGTTTTAAAAGATGCAAGAGGACATTCCTCCCTTTCCTTTGAGTGGTGACTGTTCGGCAACTAAATGTCTGGATGTTGTAAACTGGATGATGATTGAAGTTTTCACATGATCTTATTAAGTAGCTGAGAATGCTCGAGGGGCCGAATGGCCAATTCATGATCATATTTTTTTTATATCCTAATTCAGTTTCAATGTTGGTGAAGACAATGTTTGTGTCTAATCTGAATGTGGTAGTGAGGCCGAGCGGGCTCAGCCGCTGGTTCAGGTTTCAATCACTCTGGTGATTTGGGCTTCACTCTCACCGCTGCCAAACTTTCTGGTGGTTTGTTATTTGAGGCACTTCCCAAAAATTCTCCGTGCGGTGAAGGAGCAGCTGAGCTGTGCAGTGTTGTATTTCATTTGGAAGAATGAGGAGAGACAGTGTAAATCCCAGGGTGACCGGGAAAAGGTGGGACAATGGTACGGTCTGGAAGACCTTCTTTCACTGGAACTCCCTGTATTCATTCTATTATTTTAAACAAACAACATGCAGCCTTTACACAGTTATCCTGGCCGAGTGGTTCAGGCGTTTTTCCACGTGGTTCGAATCCTGCCAACTCCCTTCTTCTCATTCCTGATTGACACAAACTGTCTGCAGAATAAATTATCCGTCAAATGAAAAAGAAAACGACCGAAGCACCCCCGTGTTTCTTGCTTCTGTTCATCTGCAAACATTCACTATATTTGAAGCCTGAAATGGAACAATAATTGGCCAAGTTGGTGACATCTTTGCTTTCTGCGTGTTTGTCTCTCCTTTGGCCTCTGGCACTCTCAGTTTATGTGTCGGTGTGTGTTCCTCTGTGTGTGTCAATGTGGTTCAGCTCTCCGAGGGGATGGATACATATTCACCATCACAAACTTGACTCACGTTAATTGTGCAGCTTCATATTAAAGTGTCAAAGAGAAAAATATCAGGATGAACGATGCAAGTGGAGTTTGCAATGTTTGGAAGGAGGTGCAGCTAAGAAGTGGAAGATGTGAATGATGTTATTGCTGATTGAGAGGAATGCATTGCAACCTTGGGGCTTTTGTCGGTCGATTATCTCCCACACTTTGAAATTCAGAACAAGCTGAGGCTCCAGGGAGGAAGGAACATTGATCTCCCTGAATTTTTGCATAGGGAACAATGACTGTGCATTTCCGGCTAGTTTACCCGGTAAAGCGTGAGACTCATAATCTCAGCATCGTGAGTTCGAGCCCCATGCTGAGCGCTGCCGTGTTTTAAAGCTTTGATGGGTGATCCCAACTCCCCATCCCTCCAGCAGTGTCACCGCTCAAACTGAGTCTTTCTCCATCCCACTTTGTTAATATCACAGCCGCTGGCTTCTGAGTGAAAACAGCCTCGGCTTCACTGGAAGTCGGAGAGTTTCGTGCTTCGGATTTGGTGCTTTCACCGCCGCAGCCCAGGTTCAACTCCTGATCAGGAGCTAACTTTTTTCTTACCGCTGTGTGAACTGTCACCATGCAAAGGAATTCCTCGTGTAAACTGTTAAAGCGAACCTGAAATTTAATGTATGGAAGTGTGAAGTGATTCATGTTGGTCGGAAGAATGAGGAGAGGCAACATCACATAAAGTGTACAATTCTGAAGGGATTTCTCTGTTACACAGCGAGTGGTTATGATCTGGAATGCACGGCCTGAGAGTGTGAGGGAGCCAGATTCAATCGCGGATTTCAAAAGAGAATTGGACAGACAATTCAGGTCTCCGGGGAAAAGACGGGGGACCATAACTTTCTAACATGAAGTTGCATGAATAATGTGAATGAAGTTTGTGATGGTAAAAAAGTGTTCATCCCCTCAGGGAACTGAGCCATATTGACACACACAGAGGATCACACACAGACATATACACCGAGAGTGACAGAGGCCTCAGGATCCACAAACGCCCAGAAAGTTAGGATGTCACCAGCTTCTCCAATTATTGTTCCATTTCAGGCTGCAGATTTGGTGAATGCATGCAGATGAACGGAAATGAAGAAACGTGGAGGAGAAGCAGGAGAAACACACGGAAGTGTTTGGAAAGTTTTTATTCCATTTCACCAACAATTAATTTAATTCTGGATTCACTTTAAGTAAGGAGCAGCAGACAGCAAGGATTGAAACCTACATGGGGAGAGCCCAATAGATTTCAAACCCATTGTCTTAACCACTCATCCGCAATTACAGATCTCCATCGATTTCAATCTTGTTCAAATGAAATCACAGAAAGGTTATAACAGAGAAAGAGGGAATTCTGCCCCACATATCCCCAGTCACCCTGCAATTCATACTGCGTCTCCTTGTTCTTCCTGCCAAGATGAAGATCTTAATACATCGACGACTGTGAGCCCATGCTCAGGTGAAGTGACTAAAAGAACAAATCAACTGAAACTTTGATTCGAACCCACGAAGAGAACAGAGCCCAAACAAAACACCTTAACCCAGCCGGCCACGCTCCCACTATCAAAGGTAAACTAACCATTGCCTTGGGTGGTAATGGCTCCAAAATAGAACATAACAAATAGAAGCAGGAATTGACCATTTGCCTCTCGAGCGCCTCATAGTGTCAGAGAATCAGTGCTAAGGCTATACACAGATGGCGGCCATTCATCCCGGGTCATAGGAACAAAAGAATCAGGGGCAGAAGAAGGCCATTCAGCACTTTGACCCTGCTTCACCATTCATTAAGGTCACGGCAAATCTGGTTGTGGTCTCAGCTCCGCCTTCCTGCCTGCCCCCCATAACCTTTGACCCCCTTGCCTCTCAAAAATCTGTCCAATTCTGCCTTGTGTAAATTCAATGACCAAACCTCTGATGAAAATAAGTCCACAGGCTAATAACCCACTGAGAGTAAAAAAATCTCCTTAACTCTGTCTAAAAAGGGAGAACTCTTACTCTTCTGGAAGCTAACTGACCTGGTCCCACTCCCCCGCGTTTGTCCCTGGAGACCTGCATTTCCTGCCTAATTCTCTTTTGAAATCCGCGATTGAATCTGCCTACCTCACACCCTTAGGTGGTACATTCCAGATCCTAACCACTCGCTGTGTAACAGAGAAACCCCTTCAGAATTATCGGCTCCGGGACAACCAGAATACTTGGCAACAGACAAGACAGCGAAAGGTTCGAAGGGAAACGGCACCGGTTGTAGGAGAGCTGGTTCCCGGTGACATGGATGTGTCTGCAATGGGTGGGATCAGACTGTTTCCATGTGCCCACAATGAATGTCCCACCCTTTATTTGGGAAGAGTAAAACTGATAGGGAATAATTGTCATTGCAGTTCAGCAATCTGAAGCTTTCTCTCGCTAAGCCATTGGTTTAGGATATCTTACAGAGTGCAAATGCTTCCATCAAGTCTCTGTGGCGCAATTGGTCAGCGTGTTTGGCTGTTAACCGAAAAGTTGGTGGTTCGAGACCACCCAGGGACGAAGCTGGCACTTTCTTCGCCCCATCATTAATCATTAACACTCCGATTTGTTTCGGGGCCCTGAAACTACAAGAGAATCCCCCACGTTGAAAACTTGGCTGTTACCCACTGAGTTCCCACACCAAGCTCTGTTTATGGATATTCATTTCAAACATAACAAAGAATATGAACGATCGTGAACCCCCATCTAAATCAAGGGATATCGATGAGGCGATTGGATTTAAACAAACCCACCAATTAGTCGCTCTCCCTCAGCTCCACAGTGAGTGAGACAGGAACAAGTAGCAATATTCCAGCCCCGCACTCTCCAATCACCCACTGCCAGCGGAAACATCTTCTTATTTTGCTGAATGTTATCTTCAGAAATGGTGAAGAGCGAATCTAATGTGTCTGCAAGATTCTGCATCCAGTTCATATTCAACAACAAACAGGAATGGGAGCGATGCAACTTTTCCACACAGCTGGGTGATAATGTTTCCCCGAGCATTGAGTAACTTGAACATGCAAAAATGAGCGGGGTAACTACAACGCTACAGGAACACTTCCCTGCCTGGATCCCAATGGAGCTGTCTGGAATGTAAAAGTGTGACATCATTCAGCAGCACTTTGGGTCTTTGTTTTGAAGAAATGGAATTCGGCTGTTCTCATTAGGAATGCTGGAGACAGACTGATCAACAATGTCAACATCAAATGGTACAGCTCAGTAAGGGGACCTTCCACCCATTCTATTTATATCAGTTTTTTTTTACAAAGATCTTGCCAATTAGTCCCAATTTCCTTCTTTCTTTCCATGTATCAGAATTTTCCCCATTTCAACCATTGCCGAATTCCCTTTTGAGGAAGGAGTTTCTGCAGAATCCATGCAGTTTGCTTTAATGGATATTTCCCTTACCCAATGAAATCAAGAGTTGGACTAGGGTTCTTTCTGCAGTTTTCTACATAAACATAAGTTATTTATGCAATTCATTTCATGGTGAACTTACAAAAGATGTTTATTCTGATGACACATGTCCTCAGTATTTTCTCAGTCATGATGACCGTGAAACTATCATTGATTGCCATACAAACCCATGTGATTCGCCAGTCCTTTAGGGAATTCAATCGGTCGTCCTTGCCTGGTCTGACCTGCATGTGACGCCAGACCCACAGTGATGTGATTGATTCTTAGCTACCATCTGAAATGGTTTAACAAGTTACACAGCTGAAGGGCAATTCGGGATGGACAACAGCTGGTGAGCGATGCCCATGAAAGAATTAAGATCCGTGATGTTGAGTGATACAAAGTGATTTTGCACCATCTCTCCCATTCCCTCGTGTTCAATCATAGTATCACTTGCTTCTGTCTTTAGGGTGACGCTAATCTTTGGATCAAACTAGTAATCATCTTTCAGTCAGTAAGTAACTGACAATTTGCATTTGTAAACTCATTAATTTCTGTTGTTGACTAAAGAAGCTGCTAGTTTTTGTGCCGAGTCAGTTTCATCCCTCCTGATTTTGAGAATGCTTTTTGCGGCTTGGTGAAGGGTAAACTTAATGTGGCGACAAGATACTATATTCAATTAATATTCAACAACAAATGTGAATTATACACATTTCCCTCACAATTAGATGTGTGAATATCGATAATGTTTCTACCCATTTCCAGACAGAGCACCTTTTGCGTGTACATGATAACCACGACACTACAGAAACAATGTGCAGAACCACAGGGAGTGACTTAGAATGTCAAACCCTGCAGTCTTACTGCACTTCCGGACCCTGTTTTGTGGAAGTACAATTCGGCTGAAAAACATAGCCATGCGGCAGTGAAATTGATCTGACATTAGAATCATAAAATGACAGAGCACATCAGCAGGTCATTCAACACTTCATACATGGGTGAACTATCTTACTGCAATTCGTCTCACTTATTGTCTCTTTCTCATAACCATGCCTTTTGGAGAAAATCATTCAAAGCCTGGGGAAGTGACATTGTCACATGGCTGTGAGATAATCGTCGTTTAGCAACAAACGGGAATTGTGCAACTTCCTGCATTTAGATGATTCAGTTTTAAGAATGTTTCTGTCAGCTTCCAAACCAGCGACCTTGTGCATGCGAAATGAATGTGATAATCACTATTTGTTTCTTTATTTATTTATGGGATGTGGGCATCACTGGCTCGGCCGCTACACCACAGAAACAATTTGCGAGAAAAAGCCAAAGGGACTTGTATAGAATTTCAAACTGTGTAGACCTGCTGCACTGCAAGATCCTTTTTCACAGGTATAGAATTGGGGTGGGACATTTTGGAATGCTGCAGAGAAATTGATCTAATTGTAAATTGACACAGCTCATTGGGAGGCCATTGGACCCATTGTGTGTGTGCTTTCTTGAAAGATCTAACCACTTAGCTCCAATATCTTTCTCTTCCTTCATAACCCTGCAGGTTTTTTTTTTCGTTTCTAATAGTTGTCAATTCCCCTTTGAAAACTTTGAGTTAAGAAAAACAATATTGAAAGAGGTGCAGGAGCTTCTGCAGTGTCCATGCTCAGTGTGTGAAAATTAACAAAGTTTCCCTGACCCAATGACACGGAGAGTTGGACTGAGGATTCCTATGTTGCCTTCGGGATAAAAAGAAATATTTATTTATACAATTGATTCCCTATTAAATATTTGAAAGAAGTTCATTCTGATCAAGCATCTCCTCATTTTTCTCAGTCGATATATACAATCTAACTCCCCTTGCTGTACAACCTGTTCCAGAGGCTGTTATAGAAAAGAAGGAAAGTTTTGCTACAGCTATACAAAGCCCTGGTTAGATCACACCTGGAGCACTGTGTATAGATCCGGGGACCGCACCTTATAAAGGATCAATATTGGTCTTGGAAACAGGACAGTGCTGATCCAACAGAATGTCAGTTCTGGAATGTAAGTGGACATTCTCCCCTCCGCAAATTGAGGTCATCCAAAACTGCTGCCCATGTCTTCACTCACAGCAAGTCCCATTCCCCTATCACCCCTCTGTTCGCTGACCTACATTTGCTCCCGGTGAAAAAATATATCTACTTCAAAATTTCTTATCCTTGTGTCCAAATCCCTCCATGCCCTTGCCCTTCCCTATCTCTGTGATCTCCTCGAACCCCACAAGCCTGTGAGATATTTGTGCTCCTCTAATTATGGCCTCTTGTACATTCCCAATCAGAATCGCTCCACCATTGGTGACCGTGGTTTCAGTTACCGAGGCCCCGAGCTCTGGAATTCCCTCCATAAACGTCTCTGCCTCGACCTCACTTTCCCCCTTTAAGACTCTTCTTAAAACGTACCTCTCTGATCAAGCTTTTGGTCATCTGACCTAACATCTTCTTCTGTGTGTCAGTATCAGACTCTGTTGTATAATGTCCCTGTGAACCACCTTTGGAGGTTTCATTAAAGGCTCTATCTAAATGTAAGCTGTTGTTGTAATGGGGCACACAGAGAAGGAGACAAGCTCCTCTTGTACTATTCACCCTGATATTTTTTGATCTGAAGTTGCACAACGAATGTGAATAAAGTTTGTTCTGTTAAAAATCTGTCCATTTCCTTGGGGAACTGAACCACATTGACACTCACACAGACGAACGGAAAGAAGAAACCACGGAAGTGTTTTCGTGGTTTTAATTAATGCCACGGGCACCTTTTCAAAATCAGGAATGATGGGAACTAGAGCCGGTAGGATCTGTACCTCTGTGAGGAGGCTCCACAGGATCCCAACCCCATCCCCTTATCCACTCCGCCATGAGCACAAGACCTGCACTCCTGCACTGACATCACTGCTGTTTGTATAAAATCATAGACGGCTACATCAGACGGTCATTCACTTGCCGTCTCTCTGGAAGAGCAACTCAACAACTATAATTCCACATCACGCCTTTATCCATATTTATATCGTCTCCTCGTTCTTCCTGTCAGAATGCAGCTCAATTTGAGGTATCTGTCCAAATAGGGCAGCTAAATATTTGGCAACAGTAGGATTTGAAACCACGCCATAGAGACTAGAGCCTTAATCCAGTATCTTAAACCGCTCGACAAAGCTACCACATCACTGAAGCTTATTAATTACTTCCATCAGAGGTATGGCCACTGAAATAGAACAAAAGCAATAGAGCCGGAAATGACCATTGGGAACCTGGATCCAGCTCCGTCAGTTAATCAATTGATCCTGCACTTTGTAACAAACAGGAATCATCTCCACTGAAAAACACAATGAGCTGCAGTGAAGGTTCTGCACCATTTAAACTGTCATTCAACTGGTCTGGTTCCAAATCTCCTGCTAGAAATGACAGGGAAACTTCTCACTGAATTCAGAAGGACAGGACACAAGGTAACAAAATACATTTCGATAGAATGGGTTATAAAATGGCAGAATGACTGGGAAAGAGCATCAGTGGTGTTGGGAAACATAAAATTATAGAAAGTTACAGGAAAGAAAGAGGCCATTCGGCCTGGTGTGCTGCTGTCAAAGAGCAGTTGTGATTGGTTGATTAGAAGTGGTCAATTACTCTTCTATTTCCCACTGCGAATTTAGGGAAGGTTTGAAGATGAACAGAAATAAGAAGAACGGGGTATTTGGATGGTTTTTATTCAATTTAACGGATAATTAATTCTGCAGAGAGTCAATTAAAACCAGGAAAAGCATAGACAGCAGGATTAGAACAAACTCCACGCTGATTTCTAGTCCATTGGTTTAATCAATTTGCCACAATAAAAGTAAAAGCTCGCTGTTGTTTGTATAAAATAATAGAATGGATACAGGGAGTAACAGAGAAAAAAGATTTTCAGTCCGTGCCATTGCCCAACCACCTCCTCATTCTTCCAACCGAAATGCAACACTGCACAGGTCAGCCGCCCCCTGGCCACACGAAGGATCTTTTGGAAGCGTCTCAAACAACTGGAAAGTTTAGCAGTGGGGGGAGTAAAGCCCAAATCACAGGGGCTTCGACCAGCACCTTAGTCCACTCGGCCACTCACTACCACAGTCACAACAGGAACAACTATTACCTTGACCAGCATTGGCACTGAATTAGAGCATGGGGAAAATATATTCTGGAATAGGCCATTCGGCCCCTCGAGCATTCTCAGCTACTTAATAAGGTCATATGAAAACTTCAGTAATCCTCCCCTTTACAACATCCGGGCATTTAGTAGCTGAACAGTCTCCACTCAAAAAAAAAACAAAGAGAAATGTCCTCTGGCATCTTTTAAAACAGCGCTTTTGCTTTTCTCTGTATCACTTTAATATGAAACCGCAAAACTAAGAATAATGGGTGGATGATAAAAATGACGAACTGAACCACATTGACACATACAGAGGAACACATACAGACATAGACACCGAGAGTGACAGAGGACAAGGGTTTGTTTCTAAGGAGAGACAAACACCCAGAAAGCAAACATGACACCAACCTGGCTCCGTTTTTGTTCCATTCCGGCTGCAAGTTTCCTGAATGTTTTCGTGAATAAGTGGAAATTGGAAAACTCCCGAGTGTTTGGATGGATTTAGTTCAATGTAACCGATAATTAACTCTGTCGACACAGTTAAAACCAGGAATAACGAAAAGCGGGAAACTCCAATAGATTTGGGCTCCATCACATAAACCACTCGACCACGACGATTGCCCCTATGGACAGGATAATGTTGCTGGTATATAATAATAGATGGCTGCAGTAGAGAAAGAGAACATTCGGCCCGTCGTGCCATTGCCGGCTTTTGGAAGAGCAATTTAACTAATTCCATAACCCCAACTTTTCCCCCACAGCAATTTATATTGATGCCGAGCCTCCTCATCCTTCCTGTTAAAGTGAAACACCGCACATGAACCCCTACAATTCAATTTGAGTTGGCACTTGTTCGACCTGCTGTTCAAGCTGCTCATGTACAACTTTCAATTTCCAAAACCCACCAACCTCATCCCTGCAGCTCCTGTGAAACTGACAAGGCGACACACAGCAGAAATTTATCACTGAAAGCAACTGAGTCCATCAACTTCTAAACGCTTTCATGTCGCACCTCATTCTGCTTCTGCCCCTGCCTCCCCTCCAGCTCCTTCTGCCCGTCCAGCTCCCAGTTACTTGATGCAGACAAAGTAATTACATGAACCCAATCTTTCCCTGGAAATTAGGGCCAGGGAATGTAAGACAATAGGCTTTGAGAACGGATAGGTTTACAGGGTCTCATTTTCCTGATTGTCCCAGATACTGATCACAGGAATGTGCACAGTATCAGTTATCCACAGTCACACTCTCCTTTCCTTCTTGTGCACATTGTTAAGCTTTGAAATTGTTCACATTTTCACACTGGATTTCAATGTTAGCAAAGGAGAGTTGGGATGAGTTTATGTTGTTCAGTAGATGCACTGCAAGAAGCTACACAACAGGCTCATGATAACAATGCCTTTTTGGAGGGGTGAGCTCCAGTGAACGGTTTAGGCCATTTAATTGCTGTTGAACTAATCTTGTTTCAAGTTTAGTGCTAGAGATGACAAGAAAACTCGTTGGATTTGCTGAGTGTCTTGAATTCAAAGAGTCAGCTAGAAGGCAGGAAGTACATCTCGCTAGATTGAGTTATAAAATGGCAGAATAACTTAGAGAGATGCAAACAAGTTGTTAGGAAACACAAAATGACAGAAAGTTACAGCAAAGAAAGAGGCCATTCGGCCCTGTGTGTTGCTTTGACAGAGCAGTGTGATTGGTTGATCTGAATATTCAAGGATATTCGCCATTTAGGAAGGATAGGCAATAAGGGAAAGGAGGTGGGGTAGCGCTGTTAATAAGGGGCGAGGTCGGTACATAAGTAAAAGAGGATCTTAGATTGAAGGATCAAGATGTAGAATCAGTTTGGGTGGAGCTAATAAACAAGAGGCAACAAACACCGGTGGGAGTTGTTTGTAGGCCACTGAACTGTTGTTGTAATGTTGGGCATGGGAGAAATCAGGAAATTAGAGCTGCTTGTGACATGGGTAATACAGGAATGATATTCGGCCGTGCACCACCAGTTCTATAGTCAGTGCGTTGTAACCTGTCACAGCCCTTCTCTTTTATTTTCACTCCCTCACTCCGACTCTGGATTTATTCTCGACTTGTTGCACGTGTGACATTTCCAGCTCTGATGTGAAACTTTAACTCTCACTCCCCTGACTCTGACAGAGCTGTTCTGTGTTGTTTTCAGCCTGGAAGACAATAATATTGGTTTTAACAGTTCGCCCTAGAGCAGTAAATCTCAATTCCCTGACAGTGAATCAAACCTGTGGTGCAGCAGCGAAAGTGCTGAACCCTAACCAGTCGGCCATCAGGGAAGCTGCTAACCGGGCTGGAAATTTGGCTCATGGAGGCTTCATTTGGATTTTTTTCATTCCCAACCCCTTTCACCAGAGACAACTTTCTCCGACCAAATTGTCTGTATATATTTAACACAATTACTTCCTCAGCCAATGAGTAGAAGCATTGCTGTTCGCTGGAACATGAAATAGATACTTTCCTCCTTTAAGACAGTTCTTAAAGCCTCCTCCTTTGACCGAGCTTTTAGTTATCTGACCGAATATGAGGCTCGGTGTCTCACTTTGTTATATAAAGCTACTGGGGAACGCCTTGTGCCGTTTCATTAGGTTAAAGGAACTTAATAAACATAAGTTGTTGTTGTAGTCCATGCATAAAAAGAGACAATCTCCTATTGCATCTTTCACCCTGATATTTTCCCTGTAACATTTTAATATGAAGTTGATCAACTAATGTAAATAAAATTTGTACTAGTAAAAATGTGCACACCCCCTCGGTGAACTGAACCACATTGACCCACACAGAGAACACACAGATATATACGTCGAGAGTGACAGAGACCTAAGGGGAGGCTCACACTCAGAAAGCAAGGATGTCACCAACTTGGCCCGGTTATTGTTCCATTTCCAACTGGAGATTAGCTGAAGGCTGAAAAATGAACGGAAATAAGGGAGCACGGTTGTGTTTGGATGGTTTCCCTCGATTTGAATAAGAATTAATTCTATGGGTGACTGGTTAAAATCAGAAATAATAAGTGACGTGAGCAAAATTCGAATCTACGTGGGGAAACCCCATTAAATTGTAAATCCATCGCGTTAACCAGTCGTCCACGATTACATTAACACTGAGGCTTTAATATTATATCTATCAAATCATAGAATGGTTACAGCAGAGAAAGAGAGACTTCTGCCTGTCCTGTCACTGCCATTATCCGACCTTTTCCCCGGGCACTGCAATTTATGCTGTCTGACCTACCAAAATAATAGCATGTTTAGTTAAAACAAAGAAGATTTGTTCAGCCAATAATAGCACCGAGTGTGTTAGACATGAACATGAAGTGAACAGTGAGGTGAAATAGTGCCACAAGCTGCGGATGTACAACTTTCAATTTCCAAAACCCACCAACCTCATCAATGCGGCTCCTCTGAAACTTTCAAGGTAAATATTGATCCTTCATAAGGTGCCGTTCCCAGAACTATACCCAGTCCTCCAGGTGTGATCTAACCAGGGCTTTGTATAGCTGTAGCAAACCTTTCCCTCTTTCCTATAACAGCCTTTGGAACATGTTGAACAACAAGAGGAATTAGATTGTACATATGGACTGAGAAAAATGAGGAGGTGCTTGATCTCACAGCCATGTGTCCTGGTCAGTGTTTATCCCTCAATCAACGTCACACAAACACATCATCCGCTCAATGTGACGTTGTTGTTTGTGGGAGTTTGTTGAGTGGTGATTGGCAGCCGTGTTTCCGACATCACAGCAAGACAACACTTCAATAAGTCTTTCATTGGCTAGAAAGCACTTTGAGATGTCCGCTGCTCAGGAAAAGTGCTATATAAATGAAGTCTGTCTTTCTTTAATTTTATTAAATCCCAGTCTTCTGGGTTACTGATTCTCGACAGTGGAAACAGTTTCTCCCTACCTGCTCTATCAAAAACTTTTGGAACCAGAATCAGAGAAGAATGAAGAGTGATGTCTCTGGTCAGCTGCTAACGAAAGGGTTTGTTGTTCGAAGCCACCCACATTTGTTTTTTTTCATTGAGGGGATGTGGGCTTCTCTGGCTGCGCCAGCATTTATTGCCCATCCCTACTTGCCCTTGAGAGGGTGGTGGTGAGCTGCCTTCTTGAACCGCTGCAGTCCATGTGGTGTCGGTACACCCACAGTGCTGTTAGGAAGGGAGTTCCAGTGAAGGAACGGCGATATATTTCCAAGTCAGAATGGTGAGTGACTTGGAGGGGAACCTCCAGGCGGTGGTGTTCCCATCTATCTGCTGCCCTTGTCCTTCCAGATGGTAGTGGTCGTGGGTTTGGAAGGTGCTGTCTAAGGAACGTTGGTGAATTGCTGAAGTGCATCTTGTAGATGGTACACACTGTTGTACTGTGCATCGGTGGTGGAGGGAGTGAAAGTTTGTGGATGCGGTGCCAAACAAGCGGGCTGCTTTGTCCTGGATGGTGTCAAGCTTCATGACTGTTGCGGGAGCTGCACTCATCCAGGCAAGTGGAGAGTATTGCATCACAATCCTGGCTTGTGCCTTGTAGATGGTGGACAGGCTTTGGGAGTCAGGAGGTGAGTTACTCCTCACAGGATTCCTAGCCTCTGTTTTGCTGTTGTAGCCACAATATTTATACGGCTAGTCCAGTTCAGTTTCTGGTCAATGGTAACCCCCAGGATATTGATAGTGGGGGATTCAGGAATGGTAATGCCATTGAACATCAGGGGTCGATGGTTAGATTCTCTCGTGTTGGAGATGGTCATTGCTTGCTACTTGTGTGGTGCGAATGTTACTTCCCACATGTCAGCCCAAGCCTAGAAATTGTTGCCATTTTCTCCCCATCAGCATTCATTATCACATAATTCCGGATTGTCATTGGGCACATTGGCTGTGAGAATATATCCCACAAAAATTGCCAGCTCTGCAGTTATCCAGCGAGTTCCCACAAAAATGCCATTTTTACGAATCTTAATCTGAAATATAATGGGAAAAAAGCATTTAGACCTACCATTTACCTACATCGAGCCCATTCGAAATCTGAGAAGTTTTTGGATTCATAGAAACCCCAATCAGTTATTCACGCTTCCTCAGCTACACAGTGAGTGAGACAGGGAAAAGCAACAATATTCCAGCCCCACACTCTCCAATCACCCGCTGCCAGCAGAAAGCGGCGACTACAGCTTCAATCAGCGGGTTACTGTCCATTCATGGGACGCAAGATACATCAAACTGGGCCAAACCTCCCAGTACGCCAAGCACAGACTCAGGAAAATGCGGGTAGATTATATCCCGGTCACTAAACCACTGACCGGCATTTACAAAATACCCCAGTGAACGAGTCACAAACAAGAGTAACACTCACTTTCTAAATTTTTTCACTGGACGTGTTTATTTCATTTTAAATCCTGCTGATTGGAAAATGGCTGAAATAGAGTTTGATGAATAACAGCTTGGAACCATGTTCCTCTCTCCCACTGCAGTACTGATCCTTCCAATGTAGAAACATTCAGGGGCAATGATGAGTTTGACACTCCGATTCGCTCCATCTCCACATTATTAGATGCATCGAGATGCACAGGAGAAGGTGCAAGAAAAATTTACAGGAGCGATTCCAGAACTGAAAACTTTCAACAACGATTGAACTGATTAAACAGGTTTTCTCTCGAAAATAGGGTGAGGTATGACCTGATCAAAGCCTTTAATATTATAAAAGGATTTGGAAGATGTCTCAACTTGCAGATAGACAAGAATAAATAACGGTTAGTCACCAATAAATCCAATGTCCAATTTAGATGCAACGTATTGAACCAGAGATAAAAGCAGAAAATGATGGAAATACTCAGTATATCTGGGAGTTTCTGTGGATTGGGAGCCAGGGTTATGTTTTCAGGTCTGTGCACTGACTCAGTACAGTTCTGCCGAAAAGTCACAGACCTGAATTGAAAAATATGTCTCTCTCTCCACAGACACTACCAGACCAGTTTCGAATTCCAAAATGTTCTGTTTTTATTTCAGATTTACAGCATCGCTTTTCCCTTTTCCTTGGATGAGAATGTAGAACTCATTCCCAGAAGGATTTGAGATCCAGGTCTGAGCTGGGCACTCCTGGGTAAAGTCACACTGTGAAAACATCATTCACCAGCTGAATGTGAAAGTGGATTCATTTGATCATCTGATTAGTTGACACAGAGCAGTCACTTCTGATGGAGGAAATTTGGGTACTTCATGTGTGTGAAGGCTTTCACTCAGTTTGGCCACCTGCTACAAATCCAGCTTTAAAAGTTCAAAGGATTTAATCTGCAATAGGCAAATTCTTACTGACAAGACGGAGTTTAAATGGTCAGTGTATGGAGGGAAAAATCACTCTTCACCTCACCTGGTAAGAATCCAGTGAATTGACATCTAACTGTAGGGGTTTGTTCTGTTGCTAATTACACCCAGGATAGAAGTATGGTGGAAGCCCGTGATATTTGTTGTATCAATTGATTTAATAATGTTATATCTTGGCCCTAAATCTTCAGTCATCATCGGATCATAAAAAATAATTTTAGATGCAACAATATCGGCTTCCAATGGCGGATCTGTCACCGAGCATTCAGAGCGGGATAGAATGTGCCCTATCCAGAGCCCCAGGGTGCTGCGCATGCGCTTTGCGGGATGTGATTGGCACCTGTACGTTGCGGCCTCCTGCCTGAGCATGCGCAGTGCTGTCCTGTGACCGGAGCCGCAAAGGGTGGGTGAGCAAATGGCGACTGGAGCAGAACAACAGAGTTAGTGGGTGGCGAGAAGGATGGAGTCAGCGGAGTGGTCAGGGTGGCTTCATAAACACTTGGTGCAGGCCGCAGACCCTTAATCAGAAACTACCGACTCCACGTTTGCAGCAAAAAGACCGGCAATGGCTCCATCTGCTCGGCCCGTGGCAACGGCTGTACAACAGGGCGCATGCGCGGCCATGCTGGTCTAGGTAGCAGGAGGAGAGAATACTGTGAAGTTCTATCCTGGACTGACAGGGATGGATTTTGGAAACTCCTTTTACAGGGGGTTAGAAGGGGAGGATTTACACAAAACAAACTCTTCTCAATTTTTATCCTGGACTGACAGTAATGGAATTTTTCATAATCTCCTTTTTACAGTATGTTAAATGGGAAGGATTTGCAGGTGGGGACCTCAAACTAAACATCACTTCAAGATCTGACAGAGTTACTCGATTCCTCAGGAGCTGGATGTGATCGGCCTCTGAGTGTAAGCACTGAGTTCCAGATCATTACCACTCGCTGTGTAATTTTTTTCCTCGCATCCCCCTGTAACTCTTTGTCTGTAATGCTTTTATGATCAGCTGATCATCATTATCTAACTTAACTCAACCTACCATAAACTTGTACACCTCTGTCAAATCTCCCCTCAATCTTCTTTACTCCAAGGTGAACAACCCCAGTTTCTCCAAACTAACCTTATAACTAAACTCCCTCATCCCTCAAGCCATTCTGGTAAATCTCCTCTGCCCCCTCTCAAGGACCCTCACATCCTTCATAAGATGTGGTGATCACTGGTTTGTACAGACCCAGATGTTCTGTGTCCATGTCTGTGACATCGTCACACATCAACAATTACACGGTGACATCATCACACATCAACAATTTGACTGTGACGTCACCTCACTCCCAGGGTATTTCCACAACTGGGAGATTGTTCTATGACTCCAGTGCTTTTGATATCTTTCGAGCTGCAGGCTCCAGTACATAAGAAATAGAAGCAGGAGTAGGCCATTCAGCCCCTCAATTCTGCCCTGCTATTCATGGCTGACCTTCCCCAGGCCTCAACTCCTCTTTCATGCCAGCTCCTCATAGCCCTCAACTCCCCAATGTTTCAAAGGTCTATCTACCGCCTCTTTAAATACTTTCAGTGATCTAGCCTCCACAACTCTCTGGGAGAGAGAATTCCAGACATTTACTACCCTCTGAGAGAAGAAATTCCTTCGCATCTCAGTTTTAAATGAGTGCCCCCCCTATTCTGTAACTACGCCCCCTCGTTTGAGATTCCCCCACTAGTGGAAACATCTTCTCTACATTAACCTGTCAAGCCCCCTCAGAATCTTGTATGTTTCAATAAGATCACCCCTCATTGTTCTAAACTCTAATGAATAAAAGCTTCACCTGTTTAGCCGTTCTTGATAAGTCAACCCCTTCACCCCATGAATCGGCATGGTGAATTTTTTTTGAACTGCCTCCAATGTCAGTGTACCCTTTCTTAAATACGAGGACCAAAACTGTACACAGTACTCCAGGTGCGGCCTCACCAACACCCTGTACAGTTGTAACAAGACTTCTCTATTTCTAACCTCCAACCCCCAAGCAATACAGGCCAAAATTCCATTTGCTGCACCTGCATGCTAACCTTTTGTGTTTCATGCACAACAACACCCAGATCCCTCTGTGCTGCACTTTTTTTGGAGTTTCTCTCCATTCAAATAATAATCTGTTTTTTGATTCTTCCTACCCAAGTGCACGATCTCACACTTCCCTACATTAAACTCCATCTGCCAAGTTTTTGCCCACTCATTCAACCTATCAACATCACCTTGCAGATTCCTTATGTCCTCATCACAACATGCCCTCCCTATTTTTGTATCATCAGCAAATTTGGATATATTACACTCTGCCCCCCCCGCCCCTCCTCCAAGTCATCAATATAGATAGCAAATAATTGAGCCCCTCGGACTGATCCTTGTGGCACTCCACTAGTTACATCTTTCCAATCTGAAAAATGGCCATTAATCCCGACTCTCTGTCTTCTGTGTGTTAACTGTTCCTTAATCCATGCTAACACATTACCCTCAATACAGTGAGCTCTTATCTTGTGCTCCTTTTATGTGGCACCTTATCGAATGCTTTCTGGAAATCCAAATGCAGTACATTTACCAGTTCCCCTTTATCAAATCTACTTGTTACATCCTCAAAGAACTCTAGCAATTTTGTCAAACATGATTTCCCTTTCACAAAACCATGCTGACTTTGTTTGATTGCATTAAGCTTTTCTAAACGTTCTGCTATTTCTTCCTTTATAATGGACTCTCGCATTTCCCCAATGACACATATTATGCTGACTGACCTGTAGTTTCCTGCTTTTTGTCTCCCTCCCTCCTTGAACAGGGGCGTCACATTAGTGGTTTTACAATCTGCTGGGACCCTCCCGGAATCCAGTGAGTTCTGGAATATTTCAACCAATGCCCCCACTATCTGTGCAGACATTGCCTTCAAAACCCTTGGATGCAGGTCATCAGGCCCTGGTGACCTGTCTGCCTTTAGTCCCATTAGTTTGTCAGAATCTTTGTCCCTCGTTATAGGGGCAGTTATTTCCTCCCATTAGCTCCTTGCTTATCTGATATCTTTGAGGTGTTTATAGTGTCCTCCACTGTGAAGACCAATGCAAAGTATTGGTTTAAATTATCTGCCATTTCCCTGTTCCCCATTATCAATTCTCCAGTCACATTCTCCAAGGGTCCCACACTCAGTTTAGCCACTCCCCTTTTTATATACCCGTAGAAGCTCTTGCTGTTTGTTTTTATTTTGTTTGCCAATTTACTTTCATAATCAATTTTCTCCCTATTAATTAGCTTTTTAGTCATCCACTGCTGGTTCCTAAAAATATCCCAATCCTCTGGCCTCCCACTCGTTTTTGCTGCTTTGTATGTCCTAGTTTTTGCTTGGATACTCTCCTTGACCACCTTTGTTAACCACGGGTGCTTCGTCCTGCTCATCGAGTCCTTTTTTTAGACCGGGATAAATTTCTGCTGAGCGTTATGAAATATTTGCTTAAACGCCTGCCACTGCTCATCCACTGACCTTCCCCTTAGTCTATTTTCCCAGCCCGCTTTAGACAACCCTTCATTCATACTTCTGTAATTGCCCATATTTAAGTTGAGGACGCTGGTTTGAGACCTGAGTTGCTCATCCTCAAACTGAATTTGAAATTGTACCATGTTGTGACCGCTACCCCCTAGAGGATCATTAACTACGATATCTCTTATCAATCCTACCTCATTACACATTACTAGATCTAAACTAGCCTGTTCCCGGGTAAGTTCTGCAACTTATTGATCTAAGTAACAATCCCTGATGCGCTCCATAAATTTGCCTTCCATGTTACCCCTATCACCCTGATTTGTCCAGTCAATATGCAGATTAAAATCACCCATGACAATTGTAGCACCCTTCTTACACGCCACTGTAACTTCCCAATTTATACTCTGTCCTACAGTGAGGAAACTCTTCGAGGGCCTGTAGATGAATCTCACCCATGACATCTTCCCCTTGCTATTCCTTATTTCCACCCAAACTGATTCCCTATCACAATCCATTGCACCTATACCACTGCTCACCACCGCAGTGATACCTCCCTTTATTAACAAAGCTACCCCACATCCTTTCCCTTTTTGCCTATTTTTCCGGAATGTCGAATACCCTTGAATATTGAGTTCCCAGCCTTGGTCACCTTGGAACCATATCTCTGTAATAGTTATCAAGTCAAATTCATTTATTTCTATTTGTGCTGTGAACTCATCTATCTTGTTACAAATGCTGCGTGCATTCAGGTAAAGAGCCTGAATGTTTGACTTTTTACCATTATTACTCATTCTGGTTCTAATTTTTGCTGCAATCTTCTGCATATATTTTCGGCCCCTTCCTGTCACACTTTGATTATCATTCACCTCTTCACTCCTCTCCACCTCTGCTCTCTTGTTTCTTTTTGATTTTTTAAACTTACCTTCAAATGAACCTCTCCCCCACTGATTAGCTTAAAGTCCTATCTTCCACCCCAGTTATGTGATTCGCCAGGACACTAGTCCCAGCATGGTTCAAATGAAGCCCACCCCAAAGCAACAGTCTCTCCTTCCCCTGTACTGGTGCCGGTGCCCCATACATCGGAACCCATTTCCCCCACACCAATCTTTGAGTCACACATTTACCTCTCTAATCTTATTTACCCTCTGCCAATTTGCACATGGTTCAGGTAATAATCTGGAGGTTATTGACTTTCTGATTTTTAATCTAGCCCCGAGCTACTCATAGTCCCTCAGCAGAACCTCTTTCCTCGTCCTACCTTTGTCATTGGTACATACGTGGACTATGACAACAGATCCTTCCCCTCCAAGTTCCTCTCCAGCCCAGAAGAGATGCCCTTAACCTTGGCACCAGGTAGGCAACACAGCCTTCGGGACTCTCTGTCTTTGCTGCAGAGAACAGTATTTATTCCCTTAACTATGCTATCCCTTATTACTACTACATTTCTCTTTTCTCCCCCCACTTGAATGGTGCTCTGTACCACGGTGCTGTGGTCAGTTCGCTCACCTTCCCTGCAGCCTGTGCCTTCGTCCACACCAGGAGCAAGAACTTCATTTCTATTGCACAAGGGCACTGGCTGAGGTTCCTCCAAAGCTAAATTCTGGATCCCCATACCTGCCTCACTCCCAGTCACACCCTCCTGTCCCTGACCGTGATCCAAATTAATCTAAAGGGTGTGACTGCCTCCTGAATCACAGTATCCAGGTAACTCTCCCCCTACCTGATGTGCCGCAGTGTCCACAGCTCGGACTCCAGCTCATCACCACTGAGCCAAAGTTTCTCGAGCAGCAACACTTGCTGCAGATGTGGTCACCATAGATCTCACCGGCGTCCACCAGCTCCCACATACTACAGCTGCACCAGATCGCCTGCCCAGCCATCTCTATTCTATTTATTTAATTAATTTGGATGTTAAATATTTTAAAAGTGAATTTCTTAACTGTACTCTTCAACTGTAATAATGTCTCCTGATTTAAACCACTTGACAAATCAATAGAAATATGGAAGAGATACCCACATATACAAATACTTTGATGTCACATTTCAGCTCTGATCGGTTGAAGGGACTCTCTGCCGCTGCTGCCTTTCTCACTCAGGTCCGCTCTCGTTATGAGCTCTCTCTCTCCCTCCCTCCGAACTCTTTGCTGCTTTATGGGCTCTCTCTCTCTGAACTCTGCGCTACTCTATGGGCTCTCTCTCTTTCCGAACACCACACTGCTTAATGGGCTCCTTCTCTCCAGTTCTGGTGGAGAGTCACACGGACTTGAAACATGAACTGTATTTCTCTCTGCAGATGCTGTCAGACCTGCTGAGTTATTCCAGCTATTTTCATTTTTGTTTCAGATTTCCAGCATCCGCAGTATTTTGCTTTTATCTCTCTCTCTGAATTCTGTGCAACTTTCTGGGGTCTCTCTCACTCTTTCCGAACACCACGCTGCTTTATGGGCTCCCTCTCTCTCAACTCCACACTTCTTTATGGGCTCCCTCATCAAACTCCACACGGCTTTATAGTCCCTCTTTCTCCGAACTCTATGCTGCTTTATAGGCTTTCTCTTTCTCTCCAAACTCCACACAGGTTTATGAGCTCTCTCTCTCTCTCTCTGAGCTCAGTGCTCCTTTATGGGCTCTCTCTCTGAACTCCACATTGCTTTCTGGGCTCTCTCTCTCTGAACTCCACACTGCTTTATGGGCTCCCTCATCAAACTCCACGCGGCTTTATAGTCTCTCTTTCTCCGAACTCTATGCTGCTTTATAGGCTTTCTCTCTCTCTCTCCAAACTCCACACAGGCTTATGAGCTCTTTCTCTTTCTCTCTGAGCTCAGTGCTCCTTTATGGGCTCTCTCTCTCTCTGAACTCCACACTGCTTTTTGGGCTCCCTCATCAAACTCCACACTGCTTTATAGGCACTCTGTCTCCGAACTCCATGCTGCTTTATTGGCTTTCTCTCTCTCTCCAAACTCCACGCTGCTTTATAGGCTCTCCCTCTCCAAACTCCACACTGCTTTATAGGCACTCTGTCTCCGAACTCCATGCTGCTTTATTGGCTTTCTCTCTCTCTCCAAACTCCATACTGCTTTATGAGCTCTCTCTCTCTGAGCTTAGTGCTCCTTTATGGGCTCCCTTTAAACCCCCCAAACTCCAGCTGCTTTATGGGCTCTCTCTCTCTCTCTCTCTGAACTCTGCACTGCTTTATGGACTCTGTCTCTCTCTCTCTCTCTCTCTCTGAACTCCGCGATGCTTTGTGGGCTCTCCCTGGATCTGAATCCATGTCCATCTATTGCACTGTTTCATCTCTGTTCTCCCTGCTCACCTCTCTGCCACTGTTACTTCTGCCGACTGTGTCTAAATGAGGTTTCCACTGCTGCCCATCCCCTGCCCATGTGCTGCTGTCTTACCAGCTTTATCTTCCCACAGTATCTTTCATCAGCACTATCGCCCATTTCTCTGCTGCTTCTGTGTTAGTATTGACCATCAAATTCTGCTTCATTTTTATTCCCTATTGTTCATTCTGTACACCTTGAAATGTTAACTCTGTTTCTCTCTCCACTGATACTGCCTTATCTGCTGAGTATTTCCAGCATTTGCTCTTTTTATTTCAGAGTTCCAGCAGCTGCAGTATTTTGCTATTATCTTATTGCAGGCGTTGCTCACAGAACCGAGTCTAAAAACACAGACGGACCAATTTAGAGCTGGTTTGTATCAGGGTGGCTGTTGGTTGCAGAAGTTGGTCCCTGGCCGCCAGCGTTGGTCCTCTTTCATCGAGTCATAGAATCATTGAACGATTACAATACAGACAGAGACCATTCAGCCCATTGTGCCCGCGCTGGCTCTCTGCCAGAGCAAATCAGTTACCTCCTCCCCCATCCTTTCAGTTACAAGACCAGAAAATATTGCCAACCCCCAGCTGCCGATGAAGAAGATAATGTTGACTTTCCAAAATCACTGCAGTCCGCAATGCTGTTTGGTAAGGAGTTACAGGTTAATCACCCAGTATTGATGAAGGAACAGTGACATATGTCCAAATCAACAACAGTTTGTATTTGTATTGCGCCTTTTGTGTCGTAGAACATTCCAAAGTGTTTCACAGGAGTTTTCACAGAATCACAGTGCAGAAGAGGTCCTTCAGCCCATCGAATCTGCACCGACACATGAGAAACACCTGACCCCCCTACCTAATCCCATTTACCAGCACTTGGCCCATAGCCTTGAATGTTATGACGTGTCATGTGCTCATCCAGGTACTTTTTAGAGGATATGAGGTAACCTGCCCCTACCACCCACCCAGGCAGTGCATTCCAGATCGTCACAACCCTCTGGGTAAAAATGTTTTTCCTCACATCCCTCCTAAACCTCCTGCCCCTCACCTTGAACTTATGTCTCTTCGTGACTGACCCTTCAACTAAGGGGAACAGCTGCTCCCTATCCACCCTGTCCATGCCCCTCATAATCTCGTACACCTCAATCAGGTCTCCCCTTCAGTCTTCTCTGCTCCAACGAAAACAACCCAAGTCTATCTAACCTCTCCTCATAACTTAAATATTTCATCCCAGGCAACATCCTGGTGAACCTCCTCTGCACCCCCTCCAGTGCAATCACATCCTTCCTATAATGTGGTGACCAGAACTGCACACAGTACTCCAGCTGTGGCCTCACCAAGGTTCTATCCAACTCCAACATGACCTCCCTACTTTTGTAATCTATGGCTCGATTGATGAAGGCAAGTGTCCCACATGCTTTTTCACCACCACACTAACATGCTCCTCTGCCTTCAGAGATCTATGGACACACACACCAAGGTCCCTTTGTTCCTCAGAACTTCCTAGTGTCATGCCGTTCATTGAATAATTCCTTATCAATTTACTCCTTCCAAAGTGTATCACCTCACACTTTTCAGGGTTAAATTCCATCTGCCACTTATCTGCCCATTTGACCATCCCGTCTATATCTTCCTGTAGCCCAAGACACTCAACCTCACTGTTAACCACCTGGACAATCTTTATGTCATCTGCAAACTTACTAACCCTAGCCCCCACATAGTCATCTCTGTCGTTTATATAAATGACGAATAATAGGGGACCCAGCAAAGATCTCTGTGGTATGCCACTTGGCACTGGCTTCCAGTCACTAAACCATCCTTCTATCATCACCCTCTGTCTCCTACAAATAAGCCAATCTTGAATCCACCTTATCAAATTACCCTGTATCCCATGTGCATTTGCCTTCTTTATAAGTTTTATGAAGAAACATTTGACACTGACCTGCATGAAGAGACATCAGGGCTGATGAACAAACTCTTAGTGAAAGTGGTAGATTTTAAGGAATATCTTCAAGGAGGAAAGTGAGGTGGAGGACTTTAGGGAGGGAATTCCAGAGTTTAAGGCCTTGGCAGCTGAACAGGGAGGCACCAAAGTGGAACAGTTAAAATCAGGAATGACTGGAGGCCAGAACTAGTGGAGCACAGAAACCTCGCAGAGTTGTGAGGCTGGGGGAGATTACCGAGATGGGGCAGGTGACACCATGGAGGGATTTGAAAACAAGGATGAGAATTTGAAAATTTAGTTGCTTCTTAACGAGGAACCTTTGTAGGTCGGTGAGCACAGGGGTGATGGGTGAACAAGACTTGGTGCGAGTAAGCACACAGGCAGCAGAGTTTTGGATGACCTCAAGATTAGAGGGAGGTTGAATGTGGAAGGTGGCCGGGAGTGTGTTAGGATAGTTAAGTCTGGACGTGACAAAGGAATGGATGAGAGTTTCAGCAGCAGATGAGCTGAGACTGGGGTGGAGTCGGGCGATGTTACTGAGGTGGAAATAGGTAGTCTTGGTGATGATGTGGATATGTGGTTGGAAGCTCACCTTGGGGTGAAATATTTCACCATGGTTGTGAACAGTCTGGTTCAGTCTCAGACAGTTGCCTGTGAGATGGATGGAGTCAGTGACGAGGAAGTGGAGTTTGTAGCGGGGACTGAAGACAATAACAATCCAGCAGTTTTCATGGTCACTTTTTCCTAGTCCCGGCCCCACAAATTACCAGATTCATTCAGCTCAATTTCACAACCTGCCTTTGTGTTTCTGTGGGTTCTCTCTCACTCCCTTTTTTCTGTTTTAAATTAATTTCACAGAGGATTAGAAGGGGAGGATTTGCAGTCAGGAAACTGAAACCAAACATCACATCAGGATCTGACGGAGTCACCCGATTAAACATGGAAGGAACAAGCACCGTTCACAATGGTGAAAAACTGTACACGTATTCTGTGTGTGGATGAGGCTTCAGCCGATCATCTGGCCTGTCAAAACACAAGTGCAGTCATGCTAGGGGGAAACTGTTCACCTGTTCTGAGTGTGGGAAGTGATTCTCTCAGTCATCCACCCTACTCATACACCAGCGAATTCACACTGGGGAGAGGCCATTTACCTGCCCTCTGTGTGGGAAGGGATTCATTAATTCAACCAACCTACTGACACGCCAGCGAAACCACACTGGGGAGAGGCCATTCTCCTGCTCCCAGTGTGGGAAGGGATTCACTCAATTATCCCACCTACTGAGACACCAGCAGGTTCACACTGGGGACAGGCCATTCACCTGCTCTGAATGTGGGAAGCAATTCACTCAATTATCCCACTTGCTGAGACACCAGCGAGTTCACACTGGGGAGAAACCATTCAGCTGCTCAGAGTGTGAGAAGGTATTTATTCAGTCAAATGACCTTCTGAGACACCAGCGAATTCACACTAGCGAGAGATGATTCCTCTGCTCTGAGTGTGGGGTTGGATTCACTCAGTCATCCACTCTGCTGAGACACCAGTGAGTTCACACTGGGGGCAGGCCATTCATCTGTTCTGTGTATGGGAAGGGATTCACTCAGTCATGCAATTTATTGGATCACCAACAGGTTCACACTGGGGAGAGGCCATTCAGCTGCTCTGAGTGTGGGAAGGGATTCACTCAGTCATCCAACCCACAGAGACACCAGGAAGATGACACTGAGGAAAGTCCATTCTCCTGCTCCGAGTCTGGGGAGGGATTCACTCAGGGATCCAACACACAGAGACACCAGTGAATTCACACTGAGGAAAGTCCATTCACCTGCTCCGAGCCTGGGGAGGGATTCACTCAGGGATCCAATCCACAGAGACACCAGGAAGATGACACTGAGGAAAGTCCATTCATCTGCTCTGAGGCTGGGGAGGGATTCACTCAGTCATCCAACCCACAGAGACACCAGCGAGTTCACACTGGAGAGAGGCCATTCAGCTGCTCTGAGTGGGAAGGGATTCACTCAGTCATCCACCCTGATGAGACACGGGCGCACTCACACTGGAGAGAGACCATTCACCTGCTCCGAGTGCGGTGTTAGATTCACTCAGTCATCCGCCCTGCAGAGACACCAGCGAGTTCACACTGGTGAGAGGCCATTCACCTGCTCTGAGTGTGGGAAGGGATTCACTCAGTCAAGCAATTTATTGGCTCACCGGCGAGTTCACACGGGGGAGAGGCCATTTATCTGCTCCAACTGTGGGAAGGGATTTTCTCATTCATCCAGCCAGCAGAGACACCAGCGAATTCACACAGAGGAAAGTCCATTCACCTGCACCAAGTCTAGGGAGGGATTCACTCAGTCACCCAACCCACAGACACAACAATGAGTTTACACAGTGGAGAGGTTGTACACCTGCTCCCAGAGAGGGAAGAGATGTCCTCAGTCACCCAACCTGTTTCAGACACAACCGTGAGTTCACTTTTGGGCAAGGCTTTTTAAGTGCCCAGATTCTGGGAAGCGCTATATAAATTCCAGGGATCTGACGTTCCATCTACATGTTCACACTGATGAGAGATCATTCAGGTGCTGTCACTGCAGGACTGTGTCCAGGATATTATCTCATGCCATTGTACACCAGCCACAGAGAGGAGAGGCCATTCACCTCCCCGAATGTGGGAAGGGATCTGTTTATTTATCCCACCTGGTGAGACACCGAGTTTATGAGTAACTACAGTGATGAGATTTTGCTGTTAATCACATCCAAGACTGAACATGTTCATTGGAGGCTGTTTCTACTGATGTTAATAAACTCCAGCCCAATTATAGTGGTTAATATTGTGGATTAAAGTCAAATAAATCAGCTTTGTGTTAAACACACAGTGTGTCAAGTCTTTTTAATATCTCCAACACGAGTTAGTTCCTTTTGATGGACTCTTCCTCACCCCTGTCTCCTCCATCCTCATTTCCAACAAGTGTGAGGAGGTCATGGAGCATCTTTGTCACTAAGAGTGAGACAATCCGATCAGCTGCCTCTGCTTCATCCCGACACTATTATATTTTCAAGAGAAAGTACCTCTGAACATCCCTCTTGTCTGAGCCCTGAACCCACATTTTCCTCCCATTTCTCTCCCATCTCCCCTCATGCCCTCTCAGTGCTCATCTTGCCAATGAGACCCACCACATGCTCATGAAGAGATGAATGGCCTCCCTCTGTGCTAAAACAATCTGTCATTGACCCTGTTACTGCTAAATTGCTGCTCACCCAAGTTCCCCATGTAAGTTGCCATAGTTATGTCTCTTCAGGTGTTCTCCTGCATACTTTTAAATCTTTAAAATATAAAACTAGGGGAATAATTGTGCTTTGGTCTGTCACAGACTTATTATGAATATATAAACATACGAGGTGGTGGCATAGTGGTATTGTGACTGACCAGTTTTCCAGAGATCCAGGGTAATGCTTTGGGGACCCAGCAGATCCCACCATGGTGGCAGATGGTGAAATTTGAATTCAGTAAAAACCTGGAACTAAAAGTCTGATGACGATCATGAAACCATTGCCGATTGTCGTAAAAACCCATCTGGTTCATTAATGTCCTTTATAGAAGGAAATCTGCTGGTCTTACCCGGTCTGGCCTACAAGTGACTCCAGGCCGATAGCAGTTTAGTTGACCCTTAAATGCCCTCTGAACAAGGGCAATTAGGGATGGGAAATAAATGCTGGCCTCACCAGCGATGCCCACACCCCATGAATGAATGAAAAAAAGGAATTAGGAGTAGAAGTAGGCCATTCTGCCCCTCAATCCTGCTCTACCATTCAATAAGATCATGGCTGATCTGTTTGTGTTTGTCTTTGACTCCCTTGCCTAATGAGCATCTATCTACCTCTGCCTTAAAAATATTCAATGACCCCATCTCCATCGCCTTCTGAGGCAGAGAGTTGCAAAGTGGTACAACCCTCTGAGGCAAAGTAAAAATCTCCTCATCTCTGTCCTAAAAGGGCGTCCCCTAATTTTAAAATAGTTCCCCCTAGTTCTGAACTCCCCCACAGGAGGAAACACCCTTTCCATATCCACCTTGTCAAGACAATTTAGGATCTTATATACTTCAATCAAGCCACCCTCATTCCTCTAAACTCCAGTAGAAATAAGCCCAGTCTATCTAACCTTCCATTATAAAACAACTCGTGAATCCCAGGTAGCAATCCAGTAAACCTTCTCTTAACCACCTCCAATGTATTTATATCCTTCCTTAAATAAGGAGACCAAAACTGCACACAGTATTCACAATATTTGAGATGCAGTCTCACCAATGTCCTCTAAAACTGAAGCATAACCTCTTCACTTCTATGTTCAATTCCTCTCGTAATAAAGGATAGTGTTCCATTAGCCTAGTTGATTGCTTGCTGTACCTGCATACTAATGTTTAGTTACTTATGCAAAAGAACACCTAGGTCCCTCTGGACCTGGGAATTTTGCAGTTGTTCTCTGTTTAAGTAATACTCTGCTTTTTATTCTTCCTGCCAAAGTGAACAACTTCACATTTTCCCATATTGCCGTCCATCTGCCATATTTTTACCCACTCAGTCAACCTATCAATATTCATCTGCAAACTCCTTTTGTCTTCTTCACAACATACTTTCCTACCTATGTTTGTGCCCTCTGCAAATTTAGCTACCATGCCATCGCTCCCCTCATCTAAGTCATGGACGTAAATTGTAAAAAGTTGAATCCCCAGCACAGACCCCTGCAGGACTCCATTCGTCACATCCTGCCAATCAGGCAAAGACCCACTTATGCATACACTCTGTTTTCTGCCAGCCAGCCAAACTTCTTTACAGGCTAATATGTTATCCCCTACACCATGAGCTTTTATTTTTCACAATAACCTTTGATGTGGCACCTTATCAAATGCTTTCTGGAAATCCAAGTACAGTACGTTTACACGCAACCTTCTATCCACTGCACATGCCACTCCTTCAAAGAAATCTAATAAATTGGTTAAACATGATTTCCCTTTCATAATACCATGCTGACTCTTCCCGATTACCTTGAACTTTTCTAAGTACCCAGCTATAACCTCTCTAATGATCGATGCTAACACCTTCCCCATCATTGACATCAAGCTAACTGGCCTGTCGTTTGCTGTTTTCTGCCCCCCTCCCTGCTTGAATAGAGGGGTTATATTTGCTACTTTCCGGTCTGATGGAGCCATGCCAGAATCTAGGGTATTTTGAAAATTTAACACCATCGCTAAACTACAACCTCATTTAGCCACCCCTTTTAAGATCCTAGGATGAAGTCATCAGGACCCGGAGACTTGTCAGCCCACAGCTCCATCAGTTTGCTCAGTACTGTTTCCCTAGTGATTGTAATTTCACCACGTTCCTCTCTCCTCTCAACCTCCCGATTTACAGCTATTCCTGGAATGTTTTTATATCCTCTGTAGTGAAGTTATAAGCAAAATATGTGTTAATTTCACCTGCCATTTCCATATTATCTACAATTATGTCCTTATTCTCACTCTCTAGAGGATCAACACTCACTTTACCTACTATTTACCTATTTAAATACCTATAGAAACGCTTGCTATTCGTTTTAAAAAAAATTCTAGCTAGGTTTCTCACGGGATGAATGGGAGGAGTTGCAATTTATGTACGAGAACACGTAGATCCCTCTGCAGCGAGGAATTCTGCAGTCGTTCTCTAATCCCTATGCTGACATTCTGTCCATTCACCCTCACTTCCCCAGATCCCGATAAAGAGTAACTCTCGTGGCGGCCGGATAACCCACAATCCCGTGCGTCTCAGAAACCGCTCTATCTGCCGCGGTTTATTTATTTATTCAAATAAATCAGTTTTGCATTAAACACAGTGTGTTGAGTCGTTTTGATATCTCTAACACATTCAATTCAATTTTTATTTTTACCGAATGTTATCAATTTTTACCACATCACAGATTTGGTTTGGCGCTGAAGGAGGCTATTTTGACCATCGTGTCTGCACTGGCTCTCTGAATGAGCAACTCACCTAGTTCTCTTCTCCCACCTTTCCCCCGTAACCCTGTACATTATTCCTTTTCAGATAACAGCCTAATTCCCTCCTGAATGCTTCAATTGGACCTGCCTCAACCACACTCCCGCACAAAGCATACCAGACACTGCGTGAAAATCTTTTCCTCATATCATTGTTGATTCTTTTACTGGTCACTTTAAAACTGTTCTCAGTCCTTTGATCGGTGGGAACAGTTTCTCCTTATCTGCTCTGTCCAGCCCCCATTTGAAAACATCTATCAAATCTCCTCTAAACTTTATTTTCTCTAATGAAAACAGTCCTGATTTCTCAAATTCACTTTCCTAAGCGCTGTTCTTCCTCCCAGGAGCCAGGCTTGCGAATCTTTACAGTGCCCTCTCCAATGCCTTCACATCCTTCCTGAAGTGCAGTGCCCAGAAATGGATGCAATAAACCACCTGATGCCAAACTAGTGACTTATACAAATTCAACATAACCTCCTTGCTCTTGTACTCTATGCCCCTATGAATAAAACCCAGGATACTGTATATTTTAATAAACACCCTCTCAATGACTCTGCTGCAACTTTCAATGACTTATGGGCATATACACCCAGGTTCCTTTCTCCTTCAACCCGTTTAGAGTTGTGCCCTTAATTTATATTGCCCTTCATGTTCTTTCTACCAAGATGTATCACCTCACATTTCTCTGCATTGAACTTCATCTTCCACACGATTGCCCCATTCCACCAACTTGTCTACTTCTTTTTTGAAGTTCTACACTGTCCTCATCACTGTTCTCAATGCTTCCACGTTTTGCATCTTCTGAAAACTTTGAAATATTTCCCTTTACATCAAGATCTAGGTCATTAATATATATCAGGAAAAGCCCGAGTCCCAACACTGACCCCTGGCAAACACCATTACAAACCTTCCACCAGCCTGAAAAACATCCATTAACCACTACTTTCTGTTTCCTTCCACTGAGCCAATTCCATATCTATGTGGCTACTGTCCCATTTATTCCATGAGCTATAACTTTGCTTAAAAGTCTGTTGTGCAGCCCTGTACCAAATGCTTTTTGAAAGTCCATGTACACCACATCAACAGCATTGCCCTCATCAACCCTTTCTGTTACCTCTTCAAAAAACTCCAGGAAGTTAGTAAAACATTGTTTTCCCTTAAGAAGTCCATGCTGTCTTCCCTTAATTAACCTGCATTTGTCCATGTGAGTGTTAACTTCGTCCAAATTATAATTTCTAGAAGTTACCCACCACTGAAGTTAAACTAACTGGCCTGCAGTTTCTGGGCTTATCCTTACACCTATTTTTGAACAAGGGTGGAACGTTTGCAATTTTCCAGTCCTTCGTCACCTGAATCTAAGGCACAATGAAATACTATGGCCAATGTCTCTGTAACTTCCACTCTTATTTCTCCTAGTACCCTTGGGTGCATCTCATTTGGCTCAGGTGACTTCACAACTTTAAAATAAAAGCAAAATACTGTGGATGCTGGAAGCCTGAAACAAAAACAGAAAATGCTGGAAAAACTCAGCAGGCCTAACAGTATATGTGGAGAGAGAAAAAATCTGTTAACGTTTCGAGTCCGTATGTCATACGGACTCGAAACATTAATTGTTTTTATTTCTTTCCACAGATGCGAACACAATCTTCCTCTTGCTTTCCCAGATTCAGACAAAGATTAACTGAGACTGGGTCCCTAATGGCCGCCGGATTACCCACAATCCCGTGCGCCTCAGAAACCGCTCTATCTGCCGCGGATTGTCCGGGTCGATGGCGCATGCTCGGAGCCTCCTGTTCTCTTTGCTGGAGGTTGGTGCCGGAGAGAAGCCGGAAGCGGCGGATGGTGAGGGTGGAGAATGTTCATTGGTTCAGATTCGGCTCTGGGGCCGCATTCGGAAATTGTAAACCCCGCCCCCCAACACTGACCTCTCACCTGTCAGCTCACAATGACCGGCTGATTGACGGTGGTTCCGGACCAATAGGAGGAGTAGGCGGGGCTGGATGACCGAAAGAGAGCAGCTCCTCCTCCAGCAAATCAGAGTGAATGAGGGGCGGGGCTGAGCCAGGATCTCCCTCATTGGCTGAAACTCTGCATCATTCTGAAAACTGATTTCTCTCAAACTCCAGGAGAAAACTGGACCTTTCTGTTTGTGACTTTAAACAGATGAAACCCTGTGGATGTGGAGCAGACATTTCAACATTTGTTACTGAAACGTGGGAACATGATAAAACAATGTATATATAAAATATATATTGGGGGAGACGGTGGGAATGTTACTGGGCTATTAATCCAGAAAACCAGCTTGATGCTCTGGGGACAGGGGTTCAAATCCCACCACAGCAGCTGGCGGGATTTAAAATCAATTATTAAATCTGGAATTGAAAGCAAGTCTCAATAAGGGCGACAATTCAGCCATTGTCGATTGTCATAAAAACCCACCTGGTTCACTAATGTCCTTTCGGGGAGGAAATCTGCCGTCCTTACCTGGCCTGACATGTGACTCCAGATCCACACTGAAATGTGGTTACTCTTAATAACCCTCTGAAATGGTGTGGCAAGATCTTGCTTCAAGGGCAACAAATGCTGTCCCTGCCCACATTCCATGAAAGAAAGTTTTTAAACAACACTGCCACCGAATGGTTACAATTTCAGAAGGAAGTGAAGACAGAGGGTCCAGGAAAGATGCAAGAGAATGGTTCCCCTTCCAAGGATAACAAGCCTAACTTCACCTCGCCTAATTGAAGTTCTGATCTCTTGTGAATATTTCCTGCACACTCTCTAAGCCTCACATTCTTCCTAAAGCTCAGAATTGGACACAATAGTGCAGTTGGGTCCAAAGCAGTGTTTTATTCAGGTTTATTCTAACTTGGTTGATTTTGTACTCTATTCCCATATCCATAAAGCCCAGGATTCCACATGCCTTATTCACTGCTTTCTTAGCCTGCCCCGCCATCTTCAATGATTTGTTCACATATAACCCCAGATTCCACTGCTCCTGCACCCTTTTACAATTGTCTCCTTTATTTTATATTGTCGCTCCTCGTTCTTTCTACCAAAATGAATCACTTCACAACTCTCTGAATTACATTTTATCTGCCACCTGTCTGCCCATTCCACCATCTTGTCTGTGTCCTCTTGAGGTTTATCACTGTCCTCCCCACTGTAAGCACAACTTGAAAATTTGGTGTCGTTTGCAAATTTTGAAATGCTGCTCTGCACACACAAGTCTAGGTCATGAATATATATCAAGAAATCAATGGACTGACCACCGACCCCTTGTGATCCCACTGTATACTTTTCCTAAATCTGAAAAAGCAACAGTTCACCATGCGTGTTGTTTCCTGTCATGCAGCAAATGCTGCCTCTGCCCCATGGACTTTAACTTTGCAGACAAGCCTGTTACTTGGCACTGTATCAAATGCCTTTTAGCAGTTCATTTGCACATCAACCGTGTTATCCTCATCAACATTCTCTGTTGCCTTATCAAAAACTTAAGAAATTTAGTTCAACACAATTATCCTGAACAAATTGTACAAGTGGCTTAATTTTAACCTGAATTGCCGCTTCTAAATGCTTTCCCACACAGAAGTTAAACTGACTGGTCTGTCGATGCTGGGCTGATCCTTCCATTTGAGATTACTAAGGATTTAATATTAGTGACAGGAAGCGTGAGGAGAACGTGAGGAGTTGTGAAATTGTAACTAAATTTAAAGACACTGATAACTGATACATAGCTTAATAATTAATCAGATTTCAAGACATAAAGTACAGATAAATTAATTTATGAATAACTGAATTGAATTATTAATAATGTCAGGTAGAGTGCTTGGAATGGAGAAACGAACAATTCTGCAAGGCTTAAAACATGAAATGAATAGAATAAAAACTGGAAACACTCAGCAGGACTGGAAGAATCTGTAGAGAGAGAAACAGAATTAACGTTTCAGGTCTGTGAGCCAGTGAAAGGGGGGAGGTGGAAAAGGAACAGAAGGAAAGGTCTATGAAAGGCTGCAGGGTGGGAGAGATTAACTGACAAAAGGTTTCATGATGCAAGGTCAAAGGGAGTGGTAATGGGACTATTAAAAACATAAAAGCTGTTTCTAGATTAGGTGTGAATGGCACAATAACAACAGTCTGTATGCAATGTGAAGAAAATGAGAGAAATGAGAAAGGAAAACGAGGACTCAAAAAATAAGAAACCAACGAGGGCAGAGATTATGATAGAAAATTGTTGAACTCAAATTTTGATTCCCGAAGTCTGTAAAGTGTCTCCTTTTGATCTGGTAATGAACTGTTACATTTCTATATATTCTCAGGTCAGATGAAAGGTCACAGAGCTGTCACGTTACCTCTGTTTCTCTTGCCACAGATTAAGGCCTGACCTGCTGAGGAATTCCAGCATTTTCAGTTTCATGTCGGGATTGTAGACTGTGAGAGTTTGTAAAGATAGAGAATGTCCCAAATTAATTTGCCACATCGATAACAGAAGTCTCGGTCTCATGAAACTCCAGTCTCATTGTTTTATATTCAGGTCTGGGGAATAATGTTCACTGTTTCAGATTCGGCTCTGGTGGGGGGTGGGGGGGGATAATGTTCACTGCTTTATATTCGGGTCTAGGGGGATAATGTTCACTGTTTTATATTCGGGTCTAGGGGGATAATGTTCACTGCTTTATATTCGGGTCTAAGGGGATAATGTTCACTGTTTTATATTCAGGTCTGGGAGATTATGTTCACTGTTTTATATTCGGGTCTGGGGGATAATGTTCACTGTTTTATATTCGGGTCTGGGGGATAATGTTCACTGTTTTATTTACTGGTCTGGCGCAGAATAAAATTAAGAGCCTCTTTAATTGAGGACAGTAACTGCATTTTTGGCTCTGACTTTAAACAAAAGAACCTATCCTGTCGTATGCGACAAAAATTTGCAGTTTGCTGTTTTCAATAAAGGCGAGTTTGAAGCTAAATCCTGCAATTATGTAAATATAAACTAAAACCAGACAAGCAGAAAGCTGCTGATGTTTAAAGGGGCCGGGATGGTGGTGGGGGGAGGTGTCCGGAGGAAGTCTCACACACACTGCACAGAGTGAGCAGGGGAAAGGGAGGAATTACTTGATTAAACAGGGAGCCAGGGACAAAAGCAGAAGGTGGGAATCACTTTGAACGGATCAGCGGGATAGAGACAAGTCAGAGAATCATAGAATGGTTGCAGCAAAGAAGGAGGCCATTCAGCCAGTCGTGTCTGTATTAGCCCCCTGAAGGGACAATTTACCTAATGCCACGTCCCTGCCTTTGCCCCATGGCCCTGTAATTAAACAAGATTAAACAAGTCTTAAACAAAACTTGTATGAAACAAGATGTTTATGCGAAGGGGCAGCAGAAAAAAAGAAAAGCAACTTGTTTACAGAGTGTTTCGAGGGTGGGGTGCAGCATAATGTACGTGTGCAGGTCAGTGAGGATCCCCAAGGTCCTTCAGCCGTCTGCATGCAGTGTTTAGTGGGCCTTGGGGGGGCGGTGGGTGGAACCATTTGGGACAAATTACGGGGTAGGAGGTCACACCTCCCCCACTGTCCTGGTTACACGAAGGACTCACCTTGGACTGTCCTACACCTGGGCCCGACGGGGTCAAGGTGGTAGGTTGAGCTGTGAACTGGGCGGAGTTAGGGGGTTTGAGTGACAGGTCTGGGGCTATATCAGAGCAGGCACAGTCACTGATCCCCTTTCCTCGTGGAAGTTTCACTGGAGTCGTGTTGGTGAGTGTTTCTAAACTCTGTCTCACTATCCCGGGAATGGAGGTGGATTGGAGGTTGTTGTGAGTGTTGGATTATATTGTTTCTCCTCATTCTTCCCGTTTCTCCCACTCCCAGTTCCAGGCTGCAGGTCCCGGTGATTCTGGATGCGGGACAGTTGTTAGTCCCGGCCCTGGTGTGGGTGCGCAAGCGCAGATGCGCGGCTTATTGTTCTGTAATAATGGCGGGTGATCGTCCTCCTGTATTTTGCTGCAGTTCTTCTCCTCCTTGACTCTCCCGGCGCCATAGTTGCCACCTGCCGATTGCAGCAACCGACCTTCGATCAGGAAATGAACAACTTTTAGATAGAGCGGTTGCTGGGGCGCATAGCATTGTGGGAACATTGCCCGCCATTAGTCGGCGGGCATCGCCTAGAGTTTTCGTGCAGCCTGAAGGCAGGTCAGCGACCTGAGCCCCTATTTCTGTTTCTTAATCTGTTCGTGCTGTCTGACCTGCTGGATATTTGAAATATTTTGTCTCTTAATTTCAGATCCAGCCTTGCAGAGCTTTGCTTTCATTTATTGTCTTTTCGAACCAAGTCTGGAAACACAGACAGGCCAATTAGGAGCCGGTTTGAATTAGGGGTGTTGAATGGGGGTCTTTTTTGTTGCATCAGTTTTGAGCTGGAGTGGTGTTGGAGGAGAAGCTGCTGGGGTTAGCCCCGAGGACTTTGGAACCCAGTCAGGCCCAGCAATTTCCAATGTGAGACTGTCAAGGGAGGTGGATTCTGGGGGTGATCGAGTTGCTAAACTGACACTGGCCATTTAATTTAAGAGTATTGTTTTCCCACAAGTATTCCCACAATGCATTTGTATCCGAGATTTTTTTGTTAACTCCATTCTTGGAATTTGGGTGTCACTAACAAGACCAGCAGATATTGTCAATCCCCAGTTGTCTGTTGGTCAGGTGTTGGTGAACCGCTGCAGTCACTGTGGTGAAGTTGCTCCCACAATGCTGTTTAGTAAGGAGTTACAAGATTTTCACTAAGCGATGATAAAAGTCCAAATCAACAACAACAAGTTGCATTTATATAGCACACTGATTAGAATAAAACATTCCAAAATATTTCACAGGAATATTATACCGGAATATTTAACACTGAAGCATATGAGGAGATATTGGGACACATGATCAACAGCTTGGTCAAAGAGGTAAGTTTTAAGGAGAGTCTTAAAGGATGAGAAAGAGAGGCCTAAATAGGGAATTCTAGAGCTTATAGCCTGAGCAGCTGAAGACACGGTCACCAATGGTGAGTCAATTAAAACCAGGGATGCTCAATCGGCCTGAATGAAATGAGTCCAGGTATCTGGGAGGGATGTAGATTGGAGGATAGGATAGAGATAGTGAGGGGCGTAGTCACTGAAGGATTTCAAAACAAGGATGAGAATTTGAACATTGAGGTGCTGCTTAACAAGGAGCCTATGTAGCTCAATGAGAACAGGGGCGTTGGATGAATGAGACAAAGTACGAGTAAAGACATGGGAAGTGGAGTTTTAAATGACTTCATTGTTTATGTGGCAGGCTAGGAAGATTCCAGTTTAGAGGTAACAAAGGAATGGATGCGTTTCAGCAGCAGCTGAGCTGAGGCAGGAATGAAATTCGGCAAAATGACTGATGTGGAAATGGACGGCCTTAGTGGTACATAGTCAGAAGCTCAGCTTGGGGTAAAATATGACACCAAGATTGTGAACAGTCTGGTTTGGCCTCAGAGTTGTCAGAAAGGCATTGAAGGTTGGGGAGTGGAGTTTGTAGTGGGTAATGAAAACAATGGCTTCAGTCTTCCCAAAATTTAAATGGAGGAAGTTTCTGTCCATCCAGCAATGGATGTCAGACAAGTCAGGGCGGAGTGTGACTTGGAGGTCATGGTGTTCACACTCACCTGCTACCCTGGTCCTTATGGAGGTTGGAGGATAAGGGATTGGGAAATTCTGTCAAAGTTCTGGTAGAGTTGTGTAGACCCAGACTGGCAGGCAGGTTCCTTTCATGAAGAACATTAGTGAACCAGTTGGGTTTTTATGACAATCCAGCAGATTTCATGGTCACTTTTTCGTAATGCCAGTCCCACACGTTGAGCTCAATTTCACACCCAGCCTTTGTGTTTTTGTGAGTTCTCTCTCACTCACCTGTTTGTTTTGTACTATTTTCACAGGGTTTGCAGTTCAGAATCACAAACCCGACATCACATCAGGATCTCACGGTGTCGTCCAATTTATCGTAACCCAAATACCATTGGATTTTGAATATGGGAGTTAAGAGCCCTGTTCACAGTGGGGAGAAACCACGCGCATGTTCTGTGCATGGGCGAGGCTTCAGCCGATCATCTGACCTGTTGAAACACAGTCACAATGGAGAGAATCCATGGAAATGTGGGGACTGTGGAAATCCATCAGCGCACAAACACTGGAGAGAGGCCATTCATGAGTTCAGTGTGTGGAAAGGGATTTTCTGATTCATCCAACCCACTGAAACACCAGCGAGTTCACACTGGGCAGAGGCCGTTCGCCTGCTCTGAGTGTGGGAAGGGATTCACTCAGTCATCCAGCCTGCTGAGACACCAGCAAGTTCACACTAGGGAGAGACTGTTTACCTGTACTGTGTGTAAAAAGGGATTTGCTGATTCATTCTCCCCAATGAAACATAAGTGAGTTCACACTGGGGAAAGACCGTTTACCTGCACTGTGTGTAAAAACGATTTGCTGATTCTTCCAAACGACTGAAACACCGACGAGTTCACAGTGGGGAGAGACCATTTACCTGATCTGATTGTGGGAAGGGGTTCACTCAGTCATTCCATCTGCTTAGACACCAGCAAGTTCATACTGGGGAGAGACCGTTAACCTGTTCTGATTGTGGGAAGGGATTCACTGATTCATCCATCCTGCTGAGGCACCAGAGGGTTCACACTAGGGAGAGACCATTTACCTGCTCCACATGTGAAAAGGGATTTGCTGATCCATCCACCCTACTGGAACACCAGCAAGTACACACTGGGGAGAGACCATTCACCTGCTCTGAGTGTGGGAAGGAATTCACTCAATCATTCCATCTACTGAGACACCAGCGTGTTCACACTGGGGAGAGGCCATTTACCTGCTCAGAGTGTGGGAAGGGACTCACTCAATCATCCAATCTGCTGAGACACCAGCGTGCTCACAAGTAACTGCTGTGGTTGGATTTAATTCCCAATGATATTCTTGTCTGAAGCATATTGATTGGAGTGTGTTTCTGTTGATGTTAATAATCACCAGCCCAGTTACAGATTCTGTATAAAATTGGAATAAATCAGCTTTTCGATAAACAGTGTGTTGAGTCATTTTGATATCCCTAATACAAGCTAGTTCCTTTTGAAGGGCTATCCCTCTGCCCTGTCTCCTCCATCCTCACCCCCAACAACAATTGTGAGGAGCTCATGGAGCTACTTTGTCACTAAGATTGAGACAATCTGATCAGCTGCCTCTGCTGCTTCCCTCTCTTCCATTAACCCACCAGGACAAACTGTCTCTAAATTTCCCCCAATGTCTGAGCCGTGAACACATCTTTTTCCAGTTTCTCTCCCATCTCCTGTCATGCCCTCTGTGTGCACCACCTGCTCCATTGACCCTATTCCCATTAAACTACTGACAATCCAACTTCCCCATGTTTGCCGTCATTGTCAATGGTTCTCTCTTTTCAGATACTGTGCCTCTCACCTTTAAACCTTCCATCATTACAACGCCCTTAAATAAAAACAAACCCTTCACTCTTCCAATTTTGCATGCTGCCGCCTCATCTCCAGCCTCACTTTCCTTTCAAACATCCTTAAACATTTTGTAATCTCCCAAATCCGTGTCCATTTTTCCGAGAACTCCCTGTTTGAATCCCTCCAATCAGGTTTCTGCCCTGCCTCAGTTCGATAACAGTTCTTATCAAAGCCACAAGTGAGATCCTATGTGGCTGTGACACAGGTAAATTTTCCCTTCTGGTCCTTCCCGACGTGTCTCACCTTCTGGGAGAGGAGACAGCCAGACCTGTGAGGAGCACCTCTGCTCAGGCAGTGGGCTGAGTTTGAAAAAAATCCCAAGAGTGACATTACAGGAAAACTTGGTTGGTGAGAAGTTGCTGTTAGGGAGTGTGTTTAACTAGCTTAAAACTAGAAAAAAAAAACATAACAATTATAAAGAGGTAGCTACCTGGATTTCAGTAAGGAACACCAACAATAGGGAAGTAACGTTAAATCAAGCCAAAGTGAAATATAGTCATAAAGTAAACAACAAAGTAAGATAAAGTTAGGAGAAGTGTAGCAAAGTGAAGTTACTGGAAATTTATTCTACTCATCCTCCTTTAAGTGTAAAATGAGAAGGAAGTAAAATGGGTAACAGGAAGTAGTAGTGAGGCTACAAGGCAGGAGAAACAAAGCAGAGCATTGAGTAAGCTTCAAATGCAGAATTATGTTAAAAAGACAAAATTAAAGCCACTCTACCTGAATGTGCACAGCATTCGCAATCGATGATCAAAAGGCACAAATAGTAAGATATTATTGGGGTATGATATTATTGCCATTATGGAAACATGGCTGCATAGCGACAAAAACTGCAAACTGAATATTCATGGAAACTGGAAGTTTAGTAAAGGCAGACAAGGAGGTGGAGTTGTGCTGATAATAAGGGATGAGATCAACACATTAGTAAAGGGGATCTCAGTTTGGAAGAACAATGTGTGGAATCTGGGTGGAGCTAAGAATTAGCAAAAGGCGGCAAACATTGGTTGGAGTTGTTCATAGCCTACCAAATAGTAATGGTAATGGTAATGTATTAATCAGGAGATGATAGAAGCATGTAGCATAGGCTATACATTGATCATGGATGACTTCAATCTACGTGTACACTGGGTAAACCAACTGAGCACTGATTCTGTGGAAGATGAATTTCTGGAGTATGTTGGGGATGGTTTTCTAGAGCAGTATGTTGAGGAGCCAACTCGAGGAAAGGCTATTTTAGATCTAGCATTATGTAATGTAAAAGGACTAATTAATAATCTTGTTGTAAAAGAACCTTGAGGGGCGAGTGAACACAATATTAAAGTATTTTATACTATGTTTGAAAATGAGGTAGTTCACTCTGAAGCAAGGGTGTTAAAGTTGAATAAAGGAAGTTATGAAGGCGTGAGGGAGAAATTGGCTGAGACAGAATGTGAAAATACATTAAAATGTACAGAGGCTATGGATAGTCTTCAAATAATTATTACATAGCTTACAGCACATACACCTTTCTTCAAGGTGCAAAACCCCCAAAAAGTCAGTCAACCGTGGCTGACAAAGGAAGTTAAGGATGGTATAAGATTTGAAGATAAGGCTTATAAAGTTGCCAGAAGTGGTAGTAAACCTGAGGATTGGGAGGCTTTTAAAATACAACAAAAGACCAGGAAACTGGTAAAGAAAGGGAGAATAGCATATGAATACAATCTAGAGAAAAGATAAAAACAGACTCTAAGAGCTGCTTTAGACAAATGTGGGTCCATTGCATGCAGAGTCGGGGAATAGAGAAAGGGCAGAGAAGCTAAATGATAATTCTGAGTCTGCCTTCACCGGGGAAGATACAAGAAATCTCCAAGATTTAGAGAATAAAGAGTTGAAGGTAATTAATATCAGTAAGAATGGGATTGAAAGTTGATAAGTCACCGGGACCTGACATATTAATTAGCAAAATAAACCCACATGGGATAGGAGGCAATACACTGACATGGATTAAGGATTGGCGAACAGGCAGAAAACAGAGAGTAGGAATAAATGGGTAATTCTCGTGTTGGTAGGCTGTGATTAGTGGGGTACCACAAGGATCACTTGGGTCCCAGTTGATCACAATATATATTAACGATTTGGATGTGGGGACCAAATGTAATCCTTCTAAGTTCGCAGATAATACAAAGCGAGGTGGGAATGTGTTGTGAGGTAGACGTAAAGCAGCTATGGGAGGATTTGACTTAGTGAGTGGGTAAGAACATGGCAGATGGAATATATTGTTGGAAAAATGGCAGAAGGAACTGACGTTCAGAGTATTTCCTAAATGATGAGATGAGAAAGTGTAGATGTACAAAGCGTGTCCATAAGTCGCTGAAGGCTAACATGCAGATGCAGCAAGCTATTCGGAAGGCTCGTGGAATGTTAGCTTTTGCCACAAGAGGATTTGAATACAGGAGGAGTGAAGTCTTGCTTTAATTGTTTAGAATCTTGTTTAGACCGCACCTGGAGTAGTGTGTGCAGTTTTGGTCACCTTGCCTCAGAAAGATATTATTGCCCTAGAGGGAGTGCAATGAAAGTTCACAGGCTTGTTCCAGGGATGGTGGGATTGCCTTATGAAGAGAGATTGGGCAAATTCACCCCCCTTAATCAGTACATATTTCACCACATCTCTGCCTCCTTTTCGATCTGAAGAAGGGTTATACGACTCGAAACGTTATCTCTGTCTCTCTCCACAGATGCTTTCAGACCTGCTGTGTTTTTCCGGCATTTTTTGTTTTCGTTCCCCTGTTCCTATGCCTGCGGTGGATCCCCGTCTCCCAGGCCTGGGCTTCCATGTGATGTTCTGAATGATGACAGGATTAACCTTCTCCCTAACCTGTACTAACCCTTCTGCCCGTTCATTTATGGAAACCAGGGATTCTACTTGTTCTAATGGTGACTTTCCCTGCCTGGCTAGTCATTCCTTGAAGTGAGCCCTTGAATTATTTGTACGTTGTTTTATCATGTTCCCACATTTCAGTAACAAATGTTGAAATGTCTGCTCCACACCCACAGGGTTTCATCTGTTTAAAATCACAAACAGAAAGGTCCAGTTTTCTCCCGAGTTTGAGACAAACCAGTTTTCAGAATGATGCAGAGTTTCAGCCAATGAGGGAGAACCGAGATCAGCCCCGCCCCTCATTCAGTCTGATTGGCTGGAGGACCAGCTGCTCCCATTCAGTCATCCAGCCCCACCCACTCCTCCGTCACTGCTGGAAAAACTCAGCAGATTTGACATCATCTGTGGAATGAAAATAAACATTTAATGTTTCGAGTCCGTATGACTCACTGTTTTGTTCTCTCTCCCTTCCCATACTCTGGACAGGTGAACAGCCTCTCCCCAGTGTGACTGTCCGGATGAGTTTCCAGCTGAACTGTATAAGTGAATCCCTTCCTGCAATCCGCACGTTTCCACAGCTTCTCCCTGTTGTGACTGTTTTATGTTCTGAAAGGCCAGATGATTCGCTAAAGCCTCTTCCACACACAGAGAACACGTGTATGGTTTCTCCCCACTGTGAACGGTGCTTTTTCCTTCCATGTTCGAAATCCGATGATATTCAGGTTACGATAAATTGGGTGAGTCTATCAGATCCTGATGTGATGTTTTGTTTCACTTCCCCAAATTAACATCCTCCCCTTCTAATCCCCTGTGAAATTGATTTAAAACAGAAAAAAGGGAGTGAGAGAACCCACAAAAACACAAAGGCAGGTTGTGAAATTGAGCTGAATGAGTCTGGGAATTTGTGGGGCCGGCACTAGGAAAAAGTGACCATGAAAACTGCTGGATTGTTATAAAAACCCAACTGGTTCACTAATGTCCTTCAGGGAAGGGAACCTGCCACCCAGTCTGGGCCTACACAAGACTCTGGACTCCATCAGAGCAAATAGAGAGAGTGGTGGGAGAGGCACTGGATAAAACAGAGGGTTAAACTCTAAATCTCCATCCCGAGAAGGACCAGGGTAACAGGTGTATGTGAACACCATCACCTCTAAGTTCCCCTCCAAGTTACACACCGTCCTGACTTGTCTGACATCCAGAACTGGATGAACAGAAATTTCTTCCATTTAAATATTGGGAAGAATGAAGCCATTGTCTTCAGTCCCCACTACAAACGCCACTCCATAGCCACTGGCTCCATCCCTCTACCTTGCTGGGAGTTGGAGTGGAGCGGACCTATGGGAGATACTTGGGAGCTGAGAAGTGCCAATAAATATAGACCGGGGATTCAAGTGAGGCCCACGTTGCTGGGAGTCAGAGCGGAGCGGACCTGCAGGAGACAGTGGGGAGCTGAGCAACACCTATAAATACAGACTGGGGATTTGAGTGAGGAGCGGCTATAAATACAGACGGGGTATTTGAGTGAGGAACGTCTATAAATACAGATGGGGGATTTGAGTGAGGAGTGCCTATAAATACAGACCGGGGATTTGAGTGAGGAGCGTCTATAAATACAGGCCGCGGATTTGAGTGAGGAGCGCCTATAAATACAGACCGGGGATTTGAGTGAGGAGCGTCTATAAATACAGAGCGGGGATTTGAGTGAGGAGCGCCTATAAATACAGACGGGGGATTTGAGTGAGAAACGTCTATAAATACAGACGGGGGATTTGAGTGAGGAACGTCTATAAATACAGACGGGGGATTTGAATGAGGAACGTCAATAAATACAGACGGGGTATTTGAGTGAGGAACGTCAATAAATATAGACTGGGGATTTGAGTGAGGAACGTCAATAAATACAGACTGGGGATTTGAGTGAGGAACATCAATAAATACAGACGGGGGATTTGAGTGAGGAACGTCTATAAATACAGATGGAGTATTTGAGTGTGGAATGGGCTGTTTCACTGTTGCAGCTGCTGTGAGGCAGCAGGAGAGGAGGGAAAGAGGCAACTGTGAGGTCACAGGAAGCTGGTACATTGATTGGTCGGTAAGTGTTCAGTCTAAGGGACAGTGTGTGAGAAACCAGCTTAGGACAGACGAATTCAGGTAGATCTATAAATAAAAATAACTTCACAAACTTACAACTTAAACCAAAATTTGAAAACTTTAAAATTCAAATAAAACAACAAAGATTTTAAACAAGCAATAAAATAGAGTTACTTAAACAAACATCGAATACACATCCCTTGTAGTTAAGAAGCATATAATCTTTAGTTGTCAGTGGTACTAGCATTCAGTAAACACAGTAAATTGTAGCATACATAGGAAGAAAGTAATTAAAGTAAATTAACTAAATAACATAAGTTAGAATGGTAGGACAGGGGTTATGTTGCAGCTGTGAGATGTGGGAGCTTTTGGACGCCAAGGTGATCCATGACAAACACGTCTGCAGGAAGTGTAAGCAGCTTGAGGAATTCCGTATCAGGATTATTGATCTCGAAACCGAAATGTAGACACTGTGCAACATAAGGGATGGGGAGAAATACCTGGATACTTTGTTCCAGAAGACAGTCACACCTCTTAGAAGAAGGTCATCTGTTTGATCAGCAGTGAGGGACAGGAGGATGTGACTGTTAGTGAGGCAGGTAATGGGACTGAGCAGGCAGGAGTGGAGGAGCCTCAGACTTTGCAAGTGTCAAACAGGTTTGAGGTGCTCACAACCTGTGTGGATGAAAGTGAAATGTGCAAGGTGGATGAGCTGGCTGGCCATGACACTGTGGTACAGGAAGCCATTCACGCAGGGGGAGCAAAAAGGAATGTAGTGGTAGTAGGGGGTAGTATAGTGAGGGCATTGACACTGTTCTCTGCAGCAAAAAGTGAGAGTCCAGATGGCTGTGTTGCCTGCCCAGTGCCAGGGATCGGGACATCTGCTCAGGGTTGGAGAGGGACTTGCACTGGGAGGGGGAGAATCCAGTTGTCGTGGTCCATGTACGTACCAATGACATAGGTAGAACTAGGAAAGAGGTTCTGTAAAGTCAATATGAGGAGCTAGGTACCAAATTATGCAGCAGAAACTCAAAGGTAATAATCTCTGGATTATTACCTGAGCCACGTGCAAATTGGCATCGGGCAAATAAGATTAGAGAGACCAATGCGTGGCTCAAAGATTGGTGCGGGAGAACTGGGTTCCGGTTTGTGGGGCACTGGTATCAGTGCTGGGGGCAGTGGGGGCTGTACCATTGGGACGGTTTACACCTGAACCGTGCTGGGATGAGTGTCCTCACAAATCGCATAGCTAGGGAAGTAGAGAAGGCTTTAAACTAAACAAGAGCGGTGAGGGATCAAGCTTGGGTAGAGGTAGCAATTCAAGGTGTAGAGTCAGATTGGCAGTAATAGCCTGGATGAGGAGTTCTTAGAATGTTTTTGAGATAGTTTCTTAGAGCAGCATGTTCAGGAGCCAATCAGAGAGCTGGTTATATTTGACTTGGTATTGTGTAATGTAACAGGATTAATTAATGACCTCAGAGTAAGGGCACTGCTAGGTAGCAGCGAGCACAATATGGTTGAATTTTACATCCAGTTTGAAAGGGAGAAGAGTGGGTCAAAGACTAGTATCTTAAACTTAAATAAGGGCAACTATGTGGGGATGAAAGCTGAGCTAGCTGAAGTGAACTGGGAAACTAGGCTAGAGGATAGATGAATAGAGAAGCAGTGGCAGACATTTAAGGGGATATTTCAGAGTATTCAGAATGAGTACATCCCGACCATAAAGAAAAATTATAAGGGGAGGACCCACCATCTGTGGTTAACTAAAGAAGTTAAGGAAAGCATCAAGCTTAAGGAAAAAGCAGACAACTCCACAAAGATGAGCAGCAGGACAGATGATTGGACAGAATATAAAGAACAGTCGAAAATGGCTAAAAGGTTAATCAGGAGAAAGAAATTAGAGTGTGAGAGGAAGTTTGCTAGAAATGTAAAAATGGATAGTAAGTGTTTCTACAGGTGCTTAAAAAGGAAAAGAGTGAGCAAAGTGAGTGTTGGTCCTCTAGAGGGTGACAGTGGGGAGTTAATAGTAGATAAGGAAATGGTGGAAGAAATGAATAATATTTTGCTTCTGTGTTCAATATAGAAGATACAAAAAACATTCCAGTAATAGCTGCAAATCAGAAGGTGACAGGAGAAAGTAATTTGGTGAAATTGAAATCACTGGGGAAATGGTACTGAGCAAATTGAAGGAGCTGCTGATGTCAAGTCTCTGGGATCCAATGAATTACATCCTAGGGTCTTAAAAGAGGCGGCTAATGCGGTAGTCGGTGCGCTGGTGTCAATTTTCCAAAATTTGCTCGATTCTGGAAAGGTTCCGTCAGATTGGAAAGCAGCAAATATAACCCCTCTATTCAAGAAGGGAGGGAGGCAGAAAACAGGAAACTATAGGCCAGTTAGCTTGACGTCTGTCGTGGGGAAGTTACCAGAATCAATCATAAAGGAGGTTATAGCTGGGCACTTAGAAGAGCTCAAGGCAATTGGGAAGAGTCAGCATGGTTTTGTGAAAGGAAAATCATGTTTAACCAATTGATTGGAGTTTTTTTGAAGGAGTAACATGCGCAATGGATAAAGTGGAGCCTGTAGACGTACTGTACTTGGATTTCCAGAAGGCATTTGATAAGGTGCCACATCAAAGATTATTACGGAAAATAAAAGTGCATGGTGGAGGGGGTAACTTATTAGCATGGATAGGAGACTGGCTGGCTGGCAGAAAGCAGGGAGTATGTGTAAATGGGTCTTTTTTCGATTGGCAGGATGTGACAAGTGGAGTCCCACAGGGGTCTGTATTGGGGCCTCAACTTTTTATGATCTACATCAATGACTTATTTGATGGGAGTGAAGACATGGTAGCGAAATTGGCAGATGGCACAAAGATAGGTAGGAAAGTATGTTGTGAAGAGGCAAATGGAGTGAAATGTGGAGAAGTTGGTCACTTTGGCAGGAAGAACAAAAAAGCAGAGTATTGCTTAAATGGAGAATGGCTGTGTAATTCTGAGGTGCAGAGGGACCTAGGTGTTCTAGTAAATGAGTCACAAAAAGTTTGTATGCAGGTACAGCAAGTAATTAATAAGGCTAATGGAATGCTATCCTTTGTTAGGTGAGGGGTTGAACATAAAAGTAAGGATGTTATGCTTCAGTTATACAGGACCGCACCTTGAATACTGTGTGCAGTTTTGGTCTCCTTATTTAAGGAAGGATATAAATGCATTGGATCGGTTCAAAGGATGTTCACTAGATTGATACCTGGAATGAGCGGGCTGTCTTATGAGGAAAGGTTAGACAGGCTGGGCTTGTTTCCACTGGAGTTTAGAAGAGGGAGGAGTGATTTGATTGAAGTGTACAAGATCCTGAATGGCCTTGACAAGGTGGACATTGAAAGGATGTTTCCTCTTGTGGGTAAGTCCAGAACTAGGAGGCACTGTTTCAAAATTAGGGGGGTTGCCCTTTTAGGACAGAGATGAGGAGAATTTTTTTCTCTCAGAGATTTGCAAATGGGAACTCCCTGCCTCAGAAGGCGGTGGAGGCGGGGTCATTGAATATTTTTAAGACACCGGTAGATATATCCTTGTTAGGCAAGAGAATCAAAGGTTATCGAGGATAGATGGGAATGTGGAAATTCAAAGACAAGAAGATCAGCCATGATCTTATTGAATGGCACAGCAAACTTGAGAGGCCAAATGGTCTGCTCCCGTTCCTAGTCCATATGTTCTTATGGTGTCTCTCCAGTGTGAATTCGCTGGTGTATTCGCAAGTGGGATGACTGAGTGAATCCCTTCCCACACATGGAGCAGGAGAATGGTCTTTCCCCAGTGTGAAACCGCTGGTGTCTCAGCAGGCCGGATGGCTGAGTGAATCCCTTCCCACACTCAGAGCAGGTGAATGGTCTCTCTCCAGTGTGAATTCACTGGTGTGTTTGGAGCTTGGATGACTGAGTGAAATCCTTTCCACACTCGGAGCAGGTGAATGGTCTCTCCCCATTGTGAAACCCCTGGTGTGTTCGCATGTGGGATGGCTAAGTGAATCCCTTCCCACACTCGGAGCAAGTGAACGGTGTATCTCCAGTGTGAATTCGCCTGTGTGTTTGCAGGTGGGATGACTGAGTGAAACCCTTCCGACACTCAGAGCAGGTGAATGGCCTCTCCCCATTGTGAAACCGCTGGTGTATCAGCAGTTGGGATGACTGAGTGAAACCCTTCCCACACTCAGAGCAGATGAACGGCCTCTCTCCAGTGTGTAGCTGCTGGTGTCTCAGCAGGCTGGATAACTGAGTGAATCCCTTCCCACATTCGGAGCAGGTGAACGGTCTCTCCCCACTGTGAACTCACCGGTGTATCAGCAGGTCAGATGACTGAGTGAATCCCTTCCCACACTCGGAGCAGGTGAACGGCCTCTCCCCAGTATGAACCCACCGGTGTCTCAGCAGGTCAGATGACTGAGTGAATCCCTTCCAACACTCAGAGCAGACAAACGGTCTCTCCCCATTGTGAATTCGCTGGTGTGTTCGCAGGTTGGTTGAGGAAGTGAATCCCTTCCCACACTCAGAGCAGGTGAATGGCTTCTTCCCACTGTGAACTCGCTGGTGTCTCAGCAGCTTAGATGACTGAGTGAATCCCTTCCCACATTCAGAGCAAGTGAATGGTCTCTCCTCAGTGTGAATTCGCTGGTGTGTTCGCAGGTTGGCTGACAGAGTGAATCCCTTCCCACACTCGGAGCAGGTGAACGGCCTCTCCCCAGTGTGACTGCGTCGATGGATTTCCAGCTGGGATGGGTAATTGAATCCGTTCCCACAGTCCTCACATTTCCACAGTTTTTCCATGGTTCAAGTGTCCCTGTGTCTCTCCAGGTTTGATGATCAGTTGAATCCTTGTTCACACATAGAACACGTGTACAATTTCCCCCTGCTGTGAATAGTGTGATGGTATTTCACGCTGTGTAACTGGTTAAAGCTCTTTCCACAGTCAGTTCACTGGAACACTCTCATTCGGGTGTGTGTGTCTCGGTGCTTTTCCAGTCACACTGATGTTTGAAATCTTTTCCCAAAGACAGAACAACCATTTCTTCTTCCACATTCAAAGACGATAATATTCAGGTCCTGATGAATCGAGTGACTCTGTCAGATATTGATGTGATGTTTGGTTTGAGTTCCCCCTCTGTAAATCCTCCCCTTCCGATACCCTGTAAAAGGAGTTTACAAAAGTGATCACTGTAAAAACAGGATAGAAATTCAGAGCAGACAATTCTCATTTCTATGGAACATTATTTCCTGTCTTCTTCTCCCAAAGCTGCAAATCTCTGTCCCACACACTCTCCTTCCTCCCTGTGCTGAAGCCAATCAGAGTTTTGGATAATTCTTCCTGTATCTTTTTAACAAATTTGTCCAACTGAAGAGAACAATATGTTTCATCATTCACTTCAGTCATTACTCGTGACAAAACATTAATCTGAAACCCCCTGACCAACCATACAGAATAGCAGACATTAACCTTGTGTCCAAAACTTACTGTATGGAGATTTAATGAGTGATTGTGAAGGTGGTTTCTTCAAACCTCCCAGGGTTTCCTTCCTTCCTTCTCTCCCTCTCTAACTGAGTTAAACCTGGGATCAATCTCATGGCCCATTCTGGTTCCTGCTTCTCTTCCTGATGACTAATTAACTCCAATTAAACACTGAGAAGACCGAAGACACTGTTTTCAGTCCCTGCTCCAATCTCCATTCCCTAGATACCAACTCCATCCTTCTCCCTGGGAACAATCTGAGATTAAACCAGTCTGTTCACAACCTCGGTGTTACATTTGATCTCAAGATCAGATTCTGACCTCATATCTGTGCCATCACTAAGATTGCCTGTTTCTACCTCTGTTACGTCTCCCGCCCTCACCCTGTCTCAGTGCATCTGCTGCTGAATCACTGCCGTTGTTACCTCCAGACTTGAATGACTATCCCAACACACTCCTGGCTGGTCTCCTACATTCTACTCTCTGTAAACGTGAAACCATCCAAAAGACTGCTGTCCACGTCTTCATTCATACCAAGTCCTGTTCCTCTGTCACCCATCTGCTTCCTGACCTACCATGGCTCCCGGTCAAACAACAACTTGATTTTAAAATTCTCATCTTTGTTTTCAAATCCCTCCATGGCCTTGTCCCTCCCTATCTCTGTAATCTCCTCCAGCCCCACAACCCTCTGAGATATCTGCACTGCTCGAATTCTGGCATCTTGTACATTCTCCATTTTAATCGCTCCAGCATTAATGACCTTGCCTTAAGTTCCCTAATTCCCAAACTCTGAAATTCTCTCCCTGCACCACTCCCTCTGTCGACCACATTTCCCCCCTTTAAGACACTTGAGTATTGCTAAACAAAGAGACATTCTGTCAAAACCTTTTATCTTGTACTCATCAGGACAGATGCAAGAACATCAAATTTCAAAGATTGTCAGTCAGGCTCATAATGTGGCTCACTTATGCTTGCTAGAAGCTACACATATTCATACCCAGAGAATTGTCCTCTGCAGACAGAAGAGGCATGTCCAGGGATGGAACTGTTTGTTGAATTAAACAAAAACATGGAGGACGATAGCTCTTTGGTGCATTCTCCAAGTCAATGCCTTGACCAATCAGAGCTGACTGGCCAACCAGTCAACACCGTTTCCTTGTGCAGCATAAATTGTTGTTTTCTCAGAAATTTGGTTTTCTTGCATCTGTCCGGATGAGTGCAACATGAAAACCTTCAACACTATGTCTCCTTTCAGCAATACTTAAATTCTGTACTACTGAGTGATTGTGGGTTGACAATTCTATTGTTGTTGATCTAAAAGTCCCAGTGAACACACATTTTATGAATGTCTCCCTCGGGCCCTGGTGTTGTTCATTACCCCTAAGGGCGAAGAATGCGCATGCGCCCATAGCACATTTTCCCTTTTTCCTGGGAAGAGGGCGCATGCGCCTTGCTGTACGTTATAATCATAGAAAGATGGCGGCCGCGCATGCGCTCATCCCTACATTGCCCCTATAAAGATGGCGACCGTTAACGCGGGCCTTCCTCCCGCAGCGCCGAGCAAACCCGGGACTGCTGGCTCCTTCCTGAGGGTTTAGGGCCGACACCTTGAGTTTATGAAGCTTCCAAACTCACCCGCCGGCGCTATGTATGTTGACGGGTTTATTTTCAGCTCCGGATCCGCACTCGGTCTTTTTAAACCCGCATTTTAAATCAGCTCGCTCGACCTCTCTCCCCGTCTGTCTCCACGGACTGCGCATGCTCCAACTCACAATGATTGACGGAAAATCAGGGCCAATAGGAAGAGGGGGCAGAGCTGCAGGACCGAGCAGGAGAGGCTGGTCCTCCAACCAATCGGAGTGAATGAGGGGGCGGAGCCAGCTGTGAGTGGAGCATGCGCACCGCGGGTGCGTGATGAAGGCGGTCGGTTAAAACCCAGCAAAAGTCAAAGGGCGAGTGCAGGAGAGGAATGGAGCCGGAGGCTGGACTGGGAGGGTTCACAAACACCCGGTGTAGGACTCCAAAACCGGATTAGAAACTCTCGGAGCCCAGTTTACACCGAGTGTTTGGAAACTCCTTTTACAGGGGGTTAGAAGGGGAGGATTTACACACAGCAAACTCAAACCAAGAGAAATGTTTGTCTCACCTCAATTTCTATCCCGGACACAGTAAATTCACACTGGGGAGAGGCCATTCAGTTGCTCACAGTGTGGTTATAGATTCAGGATATCATCCCACCTGCTGGGACACCATTCACACTGGCGAGAGAACTTTTGAAGGACCAGGGTGTGAGAAGTGCTTTGAAAGGTGTGGGGAACTTTGCAGGAAGGTTTGCTAGAGCTGTTGGTGGGGGTATAAACTAATTTGGCACCAGCACTGAGTCGAGGGATAGTAGGGGGTGATGTACAGAAGGTATATAAGGAAAAAACAAGTCAGTCTGGAAGGTAGAGTGTACATCGTCAGGTTAAGGCACAAGGGAACATAGCAAGGCTGGATGGCATTTATTTTAATGCAAGGAGTGTTGCAAGTAAGGCAGATGAGTTGAGGATGTTGATTAACACATGGAGACATGGTTGAGGGAGGGGCAGGATTGGCAGCTCAATATTCCGAGGTATAGAATCTTCAGGTGAAAGAGAAGGGGTGCAGGTGGGGTGTTGTAAAAAAGGTGGTGGTGTCACAATATTGATCAAGGAATCAATTACTGCAGTAAGGGGGGATGGTATCTTAGAAGGTTTCTTAAATGAGGCCATGTGGGCAGAACTTAAAAACAAAAAGTGGGCAAGAACATTATTGGGAGTGTACTATAGGCTCCCAAACAGTCAGGGAGAGATAGAAAGTCAGATATGTAGGCAAATCTCAGAGAAGTGTAAAAATAATAGGGAACTAATAGTAGGGGATTTCAACTTCCCCAATATTAACTGGGATAGACAAAGTGTGAAAGGCTTAGAGGGGGCTGAATTCTTAAAATGTATCCAGGAGAGCTTTTTAAGCCAGCACATAGAAAGTCCTACAAGAGAGGGGGCGGTGCTGGGCGTGCTTTGAGGAAACAAAGCTGGGCAAGTGGTAGAAGTGTCAGTCGGGGAGCATTTCGGCGATAGTGACCATAACTCAGTTTGATTTAAGGTAGTTATGGAAAAGGACAAAGATGGACCGGAAATAAAGGTTCTGAATTGGGGCAAGGCCAATTTTAAAATGATAAGACAGGATCTGGCCAAAGTGGATTGGGAGCAGCTACTTGTAATAAAATCTACATCAGAACAGTAGGAGTCATTCAAAAAGGAAATGGAGAGAGTGCAGGGCCAACATGTTTCCATAAAGGTGAAGGGTGGGACCAACAAGTCCAGAGAAACCTGGATGTTGAGGAATTTACAGGATTAGATAAGGAAAAAAAAGGAAAGTTTATGGTAGATACCGAGGGCTCAAAACAGCGAGAGCCCTTGAGGAGTATAGAAAGTGCATGGGGCTACTTTAAAAAAAAAAGGAATTAGGAGATCGAAGAGGGGGCATGAAAAATACCACTGGGTAAAATAAGTTAAAATCCAAATGCATTTTGTAAGTATATTCGGGACAAGAGGATAATCAGGAAAAAGTAGGGCCCATAAGGGACCAAAGTGGCAATCTGTGTGAGGAGCTGTAAGATGCAGGTGAGGTTTTAAATGAGTACTTTGCATCTGTATTAACTATACAGAAGGACGATGTAGAGATAGAAATCAGGGAGGGGGACTGTGATATATTTGAACAACTTAGCATTGAGAGGAGGAGATATTTATTGGGCCTTAAAAGTGGATTAATCCCCAGGCCCAGATGAGATGTGTCCCAGGTGCTGTGGGAGGCAAGAGAAGGGATTGCAGGGGCCCTGACATTATTTTTCAAATCCTCTCTGGCCACAGTAGAGGTGCCACAGGACTGGAGGACAGCTAATGTGGTGTCATTATTCAAGAAGAGTGGGAGGGATAAACCAGGGAACTATCGGCCAGTGAATCTAACATCAGTCATAGGGAAACTTTTGGAAAACATTCTGAGGGACAGAATTAATCCCCACTTGGAGACGTAAGAATTAATCAAGGATAATCAGCATAGCTTTGTCAGGGAGAGATCATGTCCAATAAATTTGAATTTTTCGAGGAGGTGACTCGGTGTGTAGATGAGGGTAGTTCAATTGACATTGTCTACATGGACTTCTGTCAGGCTTTTAACAAAGTCTCGCATGGGAGACTGGTCAAGAAGTTAAGAGCCCATGGAATCCAGGACAATTCGGCAAATTGGATCCAAAATTGGCTCAGTGTCAGGAGGCAGAGGGTGATGGTCAAAGGCTGTTTTTGTGACTGGAAGCCTGTGTCCAGTGGCGTACTGCAGGGTTTGGTGCTGGGTCTCTTGCTGTTTGTAGTGTATATTAATGATCTAGACATGAATGTCGGAGATATGATTAGTAAGTTCACAGATGACACAAAAATTGATGGTGTGGTAAATAGCAAGGAGGAAAGCCTTAGAGTACAGGACGATATAGATGGGCTGGTCAGATGGGCAGAACAGTAGCAAATGGAATTTAATCCCAAAAAGTATGAGGTGATGTGTTTTGGGAGGACTAACAAGGCAAGGGAATACACAATGAATGGTAGGATCCTAGGAAGTACAGAGGATCAGAGGGACCTTGGTGTGCATATCCATAGACCCTTGAAGGCAGCAGGACAGGTAGATAAGGTGGTTAATAAGGCAAATGGGATACTTGTCTTTATTAGTCGAGGCATTGAATATAAGAGCAGGGAGGTTATGATAGAGCTGTATAGAACATTAGTTCGGCCACATCTGGAATACTGTGTGCAGTTCTGGTCGCCATACTATAGGAAGGATGTGATTGCGCTGGAGGGGGTGCAGAGGAGATTCACCAAGATGTTGCCTGGGCTGGAGAGTTTCAGCTGTGAAGAGAGACTCGATAGGCTGGGGTTGTTTTCCTTACAACAGAGAAGACTGAGGGGGATTCCTGATAGAGGTGTACCAAATTGTGAGCGGCATAGATAGGGTGGATAGGAATAAACTTTTCTCCTTAGTGGAGGGGTCAATAACCGGGGGGCATAGATTTAAGGGAAGGGGCAGGAGTTTTAGAGGGGATTTGAGGAACACTTTTTTCACCAAGAGGGTGGAACTCTAGAACTCACTGCCTGAAAGGGTGATAGAGGCAGGAACCCTCACAACATTTAAGAACTATTTAGATGAACACTTGAAACACCACAGCTTACAGGGCTATGGGCCAAGTGCTGAAAATGGGATGAGAGTAGATCGGGGCTTGATGACCAGAGTGGATACGATGGGCCAAAAGGCCTTTTTCCGTGCTGTAAAACTCTGATGTCCCATCAACGTGTTCACACTGATGACAGACCATTCAGATATTTTCACTGTGTGACCTTATTCGACACAAGTGCAGTCACAAGGTGACACCATCCAAAAAGCACTGTGTTAGTTTTCACATGTAAACTGACAAACTGACATCACCACCATCCCTCTCCATTCCTCTACTGTTACTATATTATCAAACTGCTTATCCAACATTCCATACAGGATGAGCAGAAATTTGCTCCTTTTAAGAATTGGGAAGATCAAAGCCATTGTCTTCAGTCACCACTACAAATTCCATTCCCTAACTACCCAGTCCATCCCTATGAGGTAACATTGGGATATGTTGTCCTATGTTTGTCAAGCCAGGAATATTTATTCCTAAGCGAGAGGGAGAGAGCTATTCCTTTTATATTCAATAAATTTCTACAGATTTTATAAGGTTATTAGACAGTGATTTCTCACAGATCTCCCCAGCTTGAGAAGGGAATATCCTTATTGATTTCTCACAACTGATTTCTGACTAACCTCACTATTTCTAAGCTCCAAGCTTGTTTTCCTAATTTCTTGATGACAAACCATAGATAAAATGCTAAAGCTACTAGAATGATCAGAATCAGCCACACAAACCCTTGAGCTGCCACCAAGAGTAAATGTCAAAACTTTTCCACTAAAATGTGATAACTATCGACTTAGATTCATCCTCCCCACCTGCCGATTATCTCACACAATCTAAATTATTAGCATGTCGTAAATACATCTGATTCAAACAAAGGTTCATGCACGGACTTTAAAGATTCTCCAGCTCTCTGTTCACCTGCATCCACCTTGTGGATATTTTCTAAATCCAGATTCTATTTCTCCGTTCAATTTAACTTCATTCCCTCTGATAGGTACCAGTGTATTTAATTCAATGCTGATTGTTTTATAGTTAGTTTCACTATGGAATGTGTGTTAATGTCTTGATGATTTAAAATGTCTCATTCAATTTTCCACAATAATCACTTCATGTTGTTCTGTTGTCAAGTAGCTGAGCACGTCTGGGACCTGCTCTTCAGTGCAGGGTCACCATGCATTTCCACATGTTAATTACCACCACATGGAATACATCACATCTGCACACTCACGCTGTATCCCAATATCATGCATGTGCAAACCTATGCAAGCTACTGAGATAAAAACAAAAAGCTAAAAGCTACTGCGGATGCTGGAAATCCAAAACAAAATAAAAACAGAATTACCTGGAAAAACTCAGCAAGTCTGGCAGCATCGGCGGAGAAGAAATCAGTCAACGTTTCGAGCCCTCATGGCCCTTCAGCAGAACTGAAGCATAGTTTCAACAAGGGAGAAATATAAATTGGTTTAAGGTGGGTGGGGGGGAAGAGACACATTGAGGGTGTGGTGTGAGCAGATAATGAAAAGATGTCAGAGACAAAAGGGTCAAAGAGGTGTTGAAGGTGGTGGTTTTTGTCTGAGAAAAGTGCTAATTAAGAATGCAAGACAGGATATTCAAAGTACAGCTCTAGTGGGGGTGGGGTGGAAAGACTAAAGGTTTTAGTTTTAGATTTAAAAATAATGGAAATAGGTGGGGAAAGAAGAATCTATATAAATTATTGAAAAAAAAGGCGGGTGGGGGGGGGAAAAGAAACGGGGTGGGGATGGGGGGAGGGGGAGTTTAAGATCTAAAGTTGTTGAATTCAATATTCAGCCCAGAAGGCTGTAAAGTGCCCAGTCGGAAGATGAGGTGCTGTTCCTCCAGTTTGCGTTGGGCTTCACTGGAACAATGCAGCAAGCCAAGGACAGACATGTGGGCAAGAGAACAGGGTGGAGTGTTAAAATGGCAAGCGACAGGGAGGTTTGGGTCTTTCTTGCGGACAGACCGCAGGTGTTCCGCAAAACGGTCGCCCAGTTTGCGTTTGGTCTCTCCAATGTAGAGGAGACCGCATTGGGAGCAACGGTCTCCTCTACATTGGAGAGACCAAACGCAAACTGGGCGACCGTTTTGCGGAACACCTGCGGTCTGTCCGCAAGAAAGACCCAAACCTCCCTGTCGCTTGCCATTTTAACACTCCACCCTGTTCTCTTGCCCACATGTCTGTCCTTGGCTTGCTGCATTGTTCCAGTGAAGCCCAACGCAAACTGGAGGAACAGCACCTCATCTTCCGACTAGGCACTTTACAGCCTTCTGGGCTGAATATTGAATTCAACAACTTTAGATCTTAAACTCCCCCTCCCCCCATCCCCACCCCGTTTCTTTTCCCCCCCCCACCTGCCTTTTTTTTCAATAATTTATAGAGATTCTTCTTTCCCCACCTATTTCCATTATTTTTAAATCTAAAACTAAAACCTTTAGTCTTTCCACCCCACCCCCACTAGAGCTGTACTTTGAATATCCTGTCTTGCATTCTTAATTAGCACTTTTCTCAGACAAAAACCACCACCTTCAACACCTCTTTGACCCTTTTGTCTCTGACATCTTTTCATTATCTGCTCACACCACACCCTCAATGTGTCTCTTCCCCCCCACCCACCTTAAACCAATTTATATTTCTCCCTTGTTGAAACTATGCTTCAGTTCTGCTGAAGGGCCATGAGGGCTCGAAACGTTGACTGATTTCTTCTCCGCCGATGCTGCCAGACTTGCTGAGTTTTTCCAGGTAATTCTGTTTTTATTTTGTTATGCAAGCTACTCTTGGCCTTTCAGGTGATCTTATCAAAATATCAATGGGGTGTCTGAAGATCTTTGCTGATCTAACCCTGCACGGTTCTGATGCCTTGGATAGTGGCCAGACTATCAAATTCAGTTTCTTTTAAATACAGAAGGAAGGACACAAACATCACCAAAAGAAATCTCTGTTTACTGGTCTCAACTACACTTTCCTGACTTTCACTAGAATGTAGATGTATAACAGATTGAACTATTCCGCTGAACTATACCCAGGTGAATTATTCAATTTCCCAATCAGTGGTGTGATTTTCTGTCTTTTATTCTAAACATGTCATTCCATGAATTACTGTTCTATCTCATTCAGGAGAGCTGGAGGAACTTTACTGTCCCATTTAATACTCACATAATATGGTGTTTGTAGATCAGAGACAGAAGTACAGATACTTGCATTCAGATTGTAGATCACTCCCATTTCTCCCATTCTCAGGCACTTTGTCTTGAACAATAACAAATGGGATGAAGTCAAATATTTAAAAAGCAAAGGCTTTTGTTTAAATTGTCACCATGCTGTCAGTGGAAAGGGTTAACTTCTCAGCTTGTTAGCAAAGGGGCTGAAGAAACATTCTCAAATGTGCACACTTGTGTCAACTTTATGTAGCTTCATTTTCAGATCAAGGATGAACCAAACCCCATTTCAATCTTTGATTTTTAATTGTCTTTGTATTTTTCTCAGCTTTTCACAAATGTTTTTTTTCTTCTTCTTTCTTCAGGCACCTTTCCAAATGACGGTAATAAAACTGAAGAAAAATAAAACTGAAAAAGTTCACTTTCACAGGCAAAAGGAGCTTCAACCTTCTGAGACTGAAAAGAGTTAAAGAGGGTGGAGCTTCCCACAGCTTGTGAGCTCCGGATCATAACATCAAGGCTGAAGCTTATCTTTAGGGAATCAAACTTTTCAATGTCTTTTACAATTGTACAAGTTCATTATAATTCATACTTAAAGGTTTACTTTCACTCAGTCATTATAACCTTTCACTTTTCTCAGTACAGGAGCTGGCAGCATTTTAGATTCAATCCCAATTGTTCACTTCTCTTGTAGCTGGTGTATTGAGAAGATCATGTCCACTGTAGATCTGCCAGCACAGAAACCGCACTGTGCTTCTGGATACACTCGGTCTGCAAGTAGATGGAGTCTTTTAAGCCTGACCATAGTGAAGGTCGTCCCTGTGATGCTGAGGATTGAGATGTCCCTGTAGTTGTTGCAATCTCCTCTGTCACCTTCCTTTTAGTATATTGTGATCATTCTTCAGTCACACACGTGTCCTGTGGAATGGATCCAACATCCCAACAGAGAATGTGGTGGTCATGAAGGTGTGACAGTAGACAGGCTTAAGCAGTTCAGCTGGAATTCCATATTTGCTGGGTGTCTTTCTGCTTGCTAAGGAGTCAATCGCCTTTTCGAGCTCAAGTAATGAGGGCTCCTCATCCAACTCAACCATGACAGGAAGCTGCAGGAGAGAGTCAAACGGAGACTGGGAGATGTCCTTCTCACGGGAGTACAGCTCACAGCAGTTTCAACCCAATGGGACATCTGTTTACGTCTGTCAGTGAGAACTTCACCATCCATTTGGTGATGGTCGGACCAAGCGTCCTCCTGATCCCATCATACACAGCACGTAGATTTCCATTGTCACAGGCAGTTTGGGTTTCTTGATGTGGGCTGTTCCAGTGTTTATTTACACAGTATCTCCCTGTCTTTTACACAACTGTCTCAGCTACTTGCAAGTTACACAGTGTTCGAGCTGTTGGGTTTATGTTGTAATCAGGTAGGCTTTGCTTTTTGCTTCAATGACAGATTCATCTCTGCTGAGTCGGTCTCAAGCCAGTCTTTGTTGTGGATTCCACCTTTTCCAAATGTTGCTGCTGCTGTGTCAGAAATGATTCAACTCAGCGACTTCCAAGATTCATCAACATCAATGTTGACTGATGAAGCTTTTATCGATGTGCCTGTAAAATATTTTACTGTTTTGTTATCTTCCTTGATAAATTAATTACATAATGGAAGTGTCTCTGTGAGTAATGTACAAGTCAGTAAGAATTATCAGCAAGGATTAATCAGCACTTTCTAATTGGAGATGTTAATCAGTGGAACCTCTCAGACACTGAATTGTCGACTTTGCTCCAAAGGTCAATTTAGGATTGAAGAAAAAATTCATAATTTTATTGTAATCGAGTTCCTGTTGAGAGTTCTTGAAGGGACACTGCAGCTCTGATAATCAGTGACAGATCCAGAATATTAAACTCCAGCCAGTTATAGGGGTTATAGAAATCAAAGCTAATACTATCTGACTATCAGTCCTGGATGTGACTAACAGCAGCAATAACAGCGAAATCCAATCCCTGCAGTTACTTGTGAATGCGCTGGTGTGACAGCAGGTTGGCTGACTGAGTGAATCCCTTCCCACACACAGTGCAGGTGAATGGCCTCTCTCCAGTGTGAACTCGCTTGTGTACTTTAAGATTAGATGGAGACCTGAATCTCTTTCCACAGGAAGTGCAGCTGAATGGCTTCTCCCCAGTGTGAATTCGCTGGTGTGACTTAAGGCTGGCTGACTGAGTGAATCCCTTTGCACACACAGAGCAGGTGAATGGTTTCTCCCCAGTGTGAATTCGCTGGTGTGACTGAAGGCTGGCTGACTGAGTGAATCCCTTCGCACACACAGAGCAGGTGAATGGTTTCTCCCCCGTGTGAACTCGCTGGTGTGCAGTGAGGTCGGAGGAATGCCTGAACCTCTTTCCACAGGAACTGCAGCTGAACGGCCTCTCCTCAGTGTGAATTTGCTGGTGTTTTAGCAGGTTGGAGGACACAGTGAATCCCTTCCCACACACAGAGCAGGCGAATGGCCTCTCCCCAGTGTGAAATCGCTGGTGTCCACTCAGGTGGGATGAAGACCTGAACCTCTTACCACAGTAAGTGCAGCTGAAGGGCCTCTCCCCAGTGTGACCTCGCTGATGTGTCAGCAGAGTGGATGACTGAGTAAATCCCTTCCCACACACGGAGCAGGAGAACGGCTTCTCTCCAGTGTGAATACGTTGATGGCTTCTCAGCAGAGATGGATAATTGAATCCTTTCCCACAGTCCCCACATTTCCACGGTTTCACCATGGTGCTGGCCCCAATGTGAGTGTGTCAATGAATTTCCAGCTGGGGTGGATAACTGAATAGCTTCACACCATTCTCACATTTTCTCATCCGCACACAGAACACGTGTACAGTTTCTCCCCACTGTGAATGGTGCAATGTTTATTCAGGCTGTGTAAAGCTCTTTCTGCAGTGAGTTCACTGGAACACTCTCACTCGGAGGAACACTGATGTTTGAAATCTTTTCCCACAGACAGAACAGCCAAACATTTCTCCTTCCACATTCAAAGGCTGATGATATTCAGGTCCTGATGAATCGAGTGACTGTCCGATCTTGATGTGATGTTTGGTTTGCGTTTCCAATCTACAAATCTTAATATTTCATGATGTTTGGATCTGAAAATCCTTCCCTTCTAGTACTCTGTAAAAGGGGTTAACAAAAGTAATCACTGTCAGTCCAGCATGGAAATTAATAGTTGACAAATCCACTTGCTGTGGAATATTTCTTCCTCTCGTCTCCCCTCCCCACCCGCCTCCTGCCCCAAGCTGTAAATCACAATGTCACAAACACTCTCTCCTCCCTGTGATGAAATCCAAACCCATCATACAATCTCCACCAATTCTTTGTTCCTCTCCTAGTTTTCTATCTCCCTCTGCTCTGGCTGGGTTCAATTCTACAACCCCCCTGAAAAAGGAGTTTAAAAGACATCACTGTCAGTCCAAGATTAGAAATTGAAAACAGACAAACATTTCTCTTGGTTTGAGTTTGAGCTGGATTCCAAAATCCATCCGTCAGTCCAGGATAGAAACTCACAACATTCTCTCCTCCTGCTACCTAAACCAGGATGACCGCGCATGCGCCCTGCTGCACATTGCCCCCTATAAAGATGGCGGCCGTTACCCCGGGCCTGGCGAAGGGAGAAATCCAAACTTTTTCGACCCGTTCCCTGCAAACACAAGACCGGTACCTTGTTATTTGGAGTCAGCAGCCTGCACTGTGCCTTTATGAAGCCTCCCTGCCCACTCTGCTGGCTCCATTCCTCCTCACACACCCACTAACTCTGTTAGTTTGCTCCACTCGACGTTCGCTCGACCGCTCTGAGCAGCTTCAGTTACAGACCAGCACTGCGCATGCTCATAGAACAGAACGCAATGCGCATGCTCCAAGTACACACGGCAATGCGCATGTGCAGGGAGCTGCTGTGAGGATAGGGCACATTCTGCACCTCTTTGAATGCTGGGTAGCCCGGCCGCCATTGAAGGCCAATTTTTTTAAACAGAAAATCATGATTTGTGATCCGATGTTGATTGGAGCCCAGGGCCAAGATTATGAAGTGAAATGAGATGAGGAGCGTTTGGATCGATTGGGGTTATTTATCTGGAGCAAAGAATATTGAGGGGGTACATGATTGAGGTGTATAAAATTATGAGGGGCATAGATAGGGTAGACAGGAAGGAACTTTTTGCCTTGGTGGAGGGATCAATAACCAAGGGGAATAGATTTAAGGTAAGGGGCAGGGGGGTTAGAGGGGATGTGAGGAAGAATTTTTTCACCCAGAGGGTGGTGGGAATCAGGAATTCTCTGCCTGAAAGGGTGGTAGAGGCAGAAACTCTCATAACATTTAAGAAGTATTTGTATGTGCACTTGTGATGCCATGGCACACAAGGCTATGGGCCTAGTGCTGGAAATGGGATTAGAATAGTGAGGTACTTGTTTGACCGGCACAGACTCAATGGGCTGAAGGGCCTTTTTCTGTGCTGTAGACCTCTATGACTCTATGATACGACAAACAAAGTTCATGGGCCCTCTGCCATAGTTCTGTCCTGGGTGTAAATAACTGCAGAACAACCCTCTACAGTTAGAGGTCAACTCACTGGAGTCTCACTAGGGGATGTGAAAAAATGATTTTTCTTCCCATACACAGAATATTTAAATTCTGTCTTGTCAGTAACATGTGAACATATGCGCAAATGAACAAGGAGCAGGAGGAGGCCATTCGGCCCCTCGAACATCCTCCACCATTTAATAAGTTCATGGGTGATCTGAAATTAACCGCAAATCTGCATCCTGCCCACCCCGATAACCTGTCACCCCCTCGCTTATCAAGAATCTATCCACCTCTGCCTTAAAAATATTCAAAGACTCTGCTTTCACCACCTTTTCAGGAAGAGTTCCAAATAATCAAGATTCTCTGAGATTAAAAAATTCGTCTCATCTCCACTTTAAATGGGCGACCTTTTATTTTTAAACAATCATGTAATGACTAGATTTCAGCACGGGACCGGTGGAAAGTACAGTTAACGTGATTTCCAAGCAGTGAGGAAGTGAATTTGCAATTCATGTGCACCTTGTTTGTGCATTTTCCAGATTAAAACTTCAGTTGAATTTATTGATCTCCATTTTGAGTATAGAGTAGAGTGGAGGTGGAAGATCATTCAATGGTGGAGCAGGCTCAAGAGGTCGGGTGGTCTACCCCTGCTCCAATTTCTTGTGTTCTTTTGAACATCACTATGAATCATTTCCATTCAAGCACAGCAGATGCAGCACCCACCCTTTCAGCTCCTCCCTTCCCACATTCCAGAGCCCCAAACACACTTTCCAGGTGACACAGTGATTCACTTATACTTTATGATTTTTTGTGTTGTGTAGTTGCTGCTCACGATGTGGTCTCCTCTACACTGGGGAAACTAAATCCCGATTGGGTGACTGCTTTGTGGATCATCGCCACTCGGGCTGCAATCATGATCCTGAGCTTCCAACCATTTACTAGTTTAATTTCCACCTACTCCCACTCTGACCTCGGCCTCCTGCACTGTTCCAATGAAGCTCAATGGAAGCTCGAGGAACAGCAGCTCATCTCTGATGAGACAATTTACAACTTTCCAGACTGAACACTCATTTCAACAATTTCAGATCATAACCATAGCTCCCATTTTTTCACACAGTAGGTCATAGAGCCAGAGAGTTATTGAGTTATACAGCACAGGAACAGGCCTCTCAGCCCATCATGTCTGTGCCGGCCATTAGGCACCTATCTATTCTAATTCCATTTCCCAACACTCGGCCCGTAGCCCTGTATGCTGTGGCGTTTCAAGTGCTCATCTAAATACTGCTTAAATGTTGTGAGGGTTCCTGCCTCTACCACACCCTCAGGTAGTGAGTTCCATATACCCCCCACCCTCTGGGTGAAAAGAAATTTCTTCAAATCCACTCTGAAACTCCTGCCCCTTAACTTAAATCTATGCCCCCTGGTTATTGACACCTGCACCAGGGGGAAAAGCTTCTTCCTACCTTCTTCCTCCATCAGCTCCCCACCCCAACCCCCCCAGATCCTCTCTTATCATATTGAAATCGGCCTTCCCCAAATTCAGGACGTTTATTTCCGGCCCATCTTTGTCCTATTCCGTAACTACCTTAAATGTTAGAGTTATGGTCACTATCTCCGAAAAGCTCCCCCATTGACACTTCTACCACTTGCCCGACTTCATTCCCTAAGATTAGGTCCAGTATCGTCCCATTTGTCTTGGATATTGAAGTGAATCTCATTTCAAAATGAGGACACAAAGCAGGTAAATATTAAATCCAGGAGCAAATCCTGAGGAAAATGGATCCCAATGTTTGGAAGGAGGTTCAATGAAGAAGCGAAAGCTCTGAATGAGGTTATTGATAATTGAGTGGAAAGCATTGGGCCCTTAGTCAATTATCATGGCTGAGTGGTTAAATGGATGGTTCAAAATCCAGTGGAATTTCCCCAGATCAGTTCAAATCTTAATGACTGTGGTTCTCATTATTACTGATTTCAACCAGATGTCTACAGAACAAATTATCCGACAAAGGAAGAAAAACAATCCAAAAATCCTTCTTAGCTCTGAAGAAGTCATACAGACTCGAAACATTACCTCTGTTTCTCTCTCCACAGATGCTGCTGAGCTTTTCTAGCGTTTTCTGTTGTTATTTCATATTTCCTGCGTCCACAGTATTTTGCTTTTATCCAAAAATTCTCATGATTTTTGGACTCTAAGGGAATGAATGGTTATCGGGATCAGATGGGAAATTGGTGTTGAGGTTGGGGATCCGAAGAACATAATAAATAGGAACAGGAGTAAACCATTCGGCCCCTCAAGCTTGCTCCGCCATTCAATTAGATCATAGCTGATCTTGGGGGACCTAATAGAGGTACACAAAATGATGAGGGGGATAGATAGGAAGAAACTTTTCCCCTTAGTGGGGATGTCATTAACCAGGGGGCATAGATTTCAGGTAAGGGGCAGGAGGTTTAGTGGGGATTTGAGGATTTTTTGTTTCACCCAGAGGGTGATTGGAGCCTGGAACACACTGCCTGAGAGTATAGTAGAGACAGAAACCCTCACGAAATTTAAGAAGCATTTAGATGAGCACTTGTAACGCCATAGCATACAGGGGTACAGGCCAAGTACCTGAAAATGGGATTAGAATAAATAGGTACTTGCGGGCCAGCACAGACACGATGGGCTGAAGGGCTTGTTTCTGTGCTGTATAACTCTATGATTCTGAGACTCTATCTTTTCTTGTGTTTTGATTTCCACATTCCCATCTAACCCCCATAACCTTTGATTCCCTTGCCCAACAAGAATCTATCTAACTCTTCCTTAATAATATTCAATGACCTCGCCTCCGCCACCTTCTGAGGCAGGTGCTGAGGCTGGGGATCCGCCATGATCTTACTAAATGATGGAGGAGGCTTGTGGGGCCTTATGTCGTATTGTTGCTGCTTTGATTCTGTTCAGTTTCAGGAGCAACACCAGCCAAGGCGATGGGAAAACAGAACGTGAGTTTTGTAGTATGGCTGAGCGGTCTAAGCCTCTATGTTCTGGTTCCAGTTTTCAATGTAGGTGTGTGTTTAAGTCCCACCACTATCAGAATTGAGCTTTCAAAAAGGTGCCAGACCACTGTCAAAATAGATGCCTGCCATGCTTCATTTTAACAGGAAGAACAAGGAACGGCAATACAAATATAAATTGCAGCAGAGTAAAGGCAGGGTTATCAAATTCGTTGAATTCCTTTGCCATAAGCTGGCATATCAGAATGGGCCGAATGCTCTCCTCCTCTGCTGTAGCCATGTATAATTTTTTGCAAAGACATTACCCTGTGCACAGAGCCAGTTGTCGTGGCTGAGTGGTTTAGGTGATGGAGCCCAAATCCATTGGGGTTTTCCGCTTCTCATTATTCCTGGTTTTAACTATCTATCTACAGAGTTAATTATCGGTTAAATTGAATAAAATCCACCCAAACACTCGGGAGTATTCCTATTTACGTTCATCCACGAAAACAGTCACGGAACTTGCATTTGGAACTGGAATAAAACTTTATTTCATGCTAACGATTTGAGTGTTTGTCTCTCGTTAAAGACAAGCCCGTGCCCTCTGTCACTCTCGGTGTATATGTCTGTGTCTGTTCCTCTGTGTGTGTCAATGTGGTTCAGTTCCCTGAGGGGGTGAACACATTTTTACCAACACAAACCTTATTCACATTAGTTGTGCAGCTTCACGTTAAAATGTTACAGAGGAAAAAAATCAGGATGAAAGATGCAAGAGAGAGTTTGAAAAGTTTGGAGAAGGTGCAGCTAAGAGGAGGAAAATGTGAACGGTGTTATTGATGATTGAGAGGAATGCATTGCAACCTTGGGGCTTTTGTAGATCGATTACATTCTACACTTTGAAATTCAGAATAAGCTGAGGTATCAGGTGGAAAACAACGCTTGTCTCCATGTATGTTGGGATATGGAGTTGTATTTTTCACATTCCCGGCGAGCTCAGTTGGTTCAGCATGAAATATCCTAAGCTTAGGATCGTGGATTAGATCCCCACACTGGGCGCTGTATTCACTTAAAATCTTGCTGCTTTCCATAAAAAGAAAACAACCTCATCCTGTGAAACTTACAAGGCAGACATTCACTACTGAAAGCAACTAACAGGCATCAAATTCAAAGCAATTTCATGTCGGATCTCTTTCTGCTTCTGTCCCTGCCTCACCTCCAGCTCCCTCTGCCCATCCAGCTCCCAGGTCAATGAACTGCTTGATGCAGTCACTGTCAGTTCGTGGAAATATAAGACACAAGGTTTGCAGACAACAGGGTAAAGAGACACCAGGATCTCACCTTCCTGATTCTCCCAGATACTGATTACAGGGATGTGCAAAGTGCCGATTATCGACAGTCACACTCTCCTTCCAGTCTTGTGTACGCTGGTCAGCTTTGAAATTGTTCATATTTTCACACTGGATTTCAATGTGAAGAAAGCAGAGCTGTGAAGAGCTTATATTGTTCAGCAGATGTACTGAAAGAAGGTACAGAACAGGCTGATGATAACAGTGCTCTTTGGATGCGGTGAGCTCCAGTGAAGGATTGGCACCATTAATGTGTCGTTCAATTAGTCTCATGACAAAATCTCGTGCTAGAAATGACAAGAAAACTCACTGAATTTACTCCGTGTTTTGGTTTTAAAAGAGCCGAATACAAGGTAAGAAATTTCATCTCGCTCGAGTGGGTTAGAAAATGGCAGAATGTCCCGTGGCGTTGGGAAACATAAATTTTGAGAAAGTTACAGCAAAGAATGAGGCCATTCGGTCTGCTTTCAAAGAACAGTTGTGATTGGTTGATCCATCAGGAGTAATATTTGTGCTAGTGCAAACAGGACGCAGCAACACTTATCCTTCTCCCACCCATATTTCGCCTCGCACCAGCATTTCTCCGGTCAGTGGTTTGCTCTTCTCTTTTCTCGTTCCCTCATTCGGCCTCTGTGTTTGTTCTCCATTTATTCCAAGTGTGACAATTCCAGCTGTGAGACTAACCTTCAACTCAAACTCCATTGATTCTTTAAATGCTTTCAATTAATGAACAATCAAAACTCGTTTTAACAATTTCACAAGATCAAAACTCTTAATTCCCTGACCGGGAACCGAACGCGGGCCGCGGTGGTGAGAGTGCCGAATTCTGACCACTCGACCACCAAGGAAGCTTCGAAAACTATTTTTTGATTTGGCTTAACTACGCGGTTTTTGCCTTTTTTTCCATTTCAGATTTTTTTTCACCATCAAACTGCCTGTTTAGGTTCAACACAAATGACTTCTTCAGCCAATGAAAACAATGGTGTCTGTGAGCTGGAACATGAAATCGACAGTGAGTTAAATCGCCCCACAAGCTGCTCATGTGCAACTTTCAATTTCCAAAACCTTCCACCCTATTCGCTGTTGGTCCTTTGAAAGAGTTGATTCCCAGTCACTGGACATCAGGGAAACTACCAATAAGGCTGGATGTTTGCCTTATGAAGGCTGCTTTTGACTTTTTTCCCACTCCCGATCCCTTCACCAGAGACAACTTTCTCTGTGTTTAGGTTGAACACAAGTGACTTCTTCAATCATTGCTGTTAGCTGGAATATGAAATTGATACTTTCCGCCTTTAAGACAGTGTTTAAAGCCTCCCCCTTTGACCAAGCTTTCAGTCAGCTGACCGAAAATGTGGCTCGGTGTCACACTTTGTTATATAATGATCCCGGGGAACGCATTGTGACGCTTCATTAGGTTAAAGGCTTTATTAATATAAGTTGTTGTTGTTCTAAGATATACATAGAAAGGGACAATCGCTTATTTTATCTTTCGCGCTGATAATTTTCTTTTTTAATTCATTCTCGGGATGTGGGCTTCGCTGGCTGGGCCGGAATTTATTGCCCATCCCTAGTTGCCCTTGAGAAGGTGGTGGTGAGCTGCCTTCTTGAACCACTACAGTCCATGTGGTGTAGGTACACTCACAGTCCTGTTAGGAAGGGTTTTCCAAGGCTTAGACCCAGGTACAGTGAAGGAACGGCGATATATTTCCAAGTCAGGATGGTGAGTGACTTGGAGGGGAACTTCCAGGTGGTGGTGTTCCCATGTGTCTGCTGCCCTTGTCCTTCTAGATGGTAGTCGTCGTGGGTTTCATCATCGCCGGGTGAATAACCTGTAACTCCTTACCTAACAGCATTGTGGAAGCACCTTCACCACACGGACTGCAGCGGTTCAAGAAGGTCAAATATCATCTTCTCCACAGGCAACTGGGGATTGGCAATCTTTGCTGGTATCTGTCTCACAGACTAGTCAAGCAACAGCCTGATATGGTCATCCTCACAGAATCATACCTTACTGATAATGTCCCAGACATCACCATCACCATCCCTGGGTATGTCCTGTCCCACCGGCAGAACAGGCCCAGCAGAGGTGGCGGCACAGTGATATACAGTCGGGAGGGAGTTGCCCTGGGAGTCCTCAACATCGATTCTAGACCCCATGAAGCCTCATGGCATCAGGTCAAACATGGGGAAGGAAACCTCCTGCCGATTACCACATACTAAATGTGAGAGATTTCGAACAGATCTAGCAACTCAAGACTGGGCATCCATGAGGTGCTGTGGGCCAACAGCAGCAGCAGAATTGTACTCAAACACAATCTGTAACCTCATGGCCTGGAAAATCCCCCACTCTACCATTATAATCAAGCCAGGGGATCAACCCTGGTTCAATAAAGAGTGCAGGGGGGCATTCCAGGAGCAGCTCCAGGCACACCTAAAAATGAGGTGTCAACCTGGTGAAGCTCTAACACAGGACAACTTCCGTGCCAAACGGCATAAGCGGCAAGAGAGAAACAGAGCTAAGTGATCCCACAACCAACGGATCAGATCTACGCTCTGCAGTCCTGTCACATCCAGTCGTGAATGGTGGTGGACAATTAAACAACTCAATGGAGGAGGAAGCTTCACAAATATCCCCATCCTCAATGATGGAGGAGCTCAGCACATCAGTGCAACAGATAAGGCTGAAACATTTGCTACAATCTTAAGCCAGAAGTGCCGAGTGGATGATCCATCTTGGCCTCCTCCAGAGGTCCCCAGCATCACACATGCCAGTCTTCAGTCAATTCAATTCACTCCATGTGATATCAACAAATGGCTGAAGGCACTGGATACTGCAAAAGGCTATGGGTCCTGACAATATTCGGGCTATAGTACTGAAGACTTGTTGTCCAGAACTGGCTGCACCCCTAGCAAAGCTGTCCCAGTACAGCTACAACACTGGCATCTACCCGGCTATGTGGAAAATTGCCCAGGTGTGCCCCGTACACAAAAAGCAGGACAAATCCACCCCGGGCAATTACCACCCATTAACCTCATCAGTAAAGTAATGGAAGGGGTCATCAACAGTGCTATCAAGCAGCATTTGCTTAGCAATAACCTGCTCACTAATGCCCAGTTTGGGTTCTGCCAGGTCGACTCAGCTCCTGACCTCATGACAGCCTTGGTTCAAACGTGGACAAAAGAGCTGAACTCCCGAGGTGAGGTGAGAGTGACTGCCCTTGACATCAAGGCAGCATTTGGTCATGTGTGGCATCAAGGAGCCCTGGCAAAACTGGATTCAATGGGAATGAGGGGGAAAACTCTCTAATGGTTGGAGTCATACCTAACACAAAGGAAGATGGTTGTGGTTGTTGGAGGTCAATCATCTCTGTCCCAGGACATTACTGCAGGAGTTCCTCAGGGTAATGTCCAGGTCCATCTTCAACTGCTCCATCAATGATATTCCTTCCATTATAAGGTCAGAAGTGGGGATGTTCGCTGATGATTGCACAATGTTCAGGACCATTCGTGACTCCTCAGATACTGAAGCAACCCATGTCCAAATGCAGCAAGACCTGGACAATATCCAGGCTTGGGCTGACAAGTAGCAAGTAACATTCACGCCACATAATTGTCAGGTAATGACCATCTCCAACAAGAGAGAATCCAACCATCACCCTTGATGTTCAATGACATTACCATCGCTGAATCCCCCACTCTCAATATCCTAGGCATTACCATTGACCAGAAACTGAACTGGACCAGCCATATAAATAAAAAACAAAAACAGAATTACCTGGAAAAACTCAGCAGGTCTGGCAGCATCGGCAGAGAAGAAATCAGTTAACGTTTCGAGCCTTCATGGCCCTTCGGCAGAACTGAAGCATAGTTAGAAGAAGGGAGAAATATAAATTGGTTTAAGGTGGGTGGGGGGAGGGGAGGGGGTGGGGGGGGGAGAGACACATTGAGGGTGTGGTGATTGTGGAGATGAGCAGATAATCAAAAGATGTCACAGACAAAAGGGTCAAAGAGGTGTCGAAGGTGGTGACATTTGTCTGAGAAAAGTGCTAATTAAGAATGGAAGACAGGATATTCAAAGTACAGCTCTAGTGGGGGTGGGGTGGAAAGACTAACAAGGTTTTAGTTTAGATTTAAAAATAATGGAAATAGGTGGGGAAAGAAGAATCTATATAAATTATTGAAAAAAGGAGGGGGGGGGGGGGAAGAAACGGGGTGGGGATGGGGGGAGGGGGAGTTTAAGATCTAAAGTTGTTGAATTCAATATTCAGCCCAGAAGGCTGTAAAGTGCCTAGTCGGAAGATAACAGCCATATAAATACTCTGGCTACAAGGGCAGGTCAGAGGCTAGGAATGGTGCAACTAGTAACCAACTCCTGACTCCCCAAAGCCATTCCACCATCTACAAGGCACAAGTCAGGAGTGTGATGGAATACTCTCCACTTGCTTGGATGAGTCTCCCACAACACTCAAGAAGCTTGACACCATCCAGGGCAAAGCAGCCCATTTGATTGGCACCACATCCACAAACACTCACTCCCTTCACCATCGATACAGTGGCAGTAGTGTGTACCATCTACAAGATGCACTGCAGGAATTCACCAAGGCTCCTGTGACAGCACCTTCCAAACCCACAGCCACTATCACCTACAATGACAAGGGCAGCAGATAGATGGGAACACCACCACCTGGAAGTTCCCCTCAAATTCACTCACCATCCTGACTTGGGAATATATCGCCATTCTTTCACTGTTGCTGGGTTAAAATCCTGGAACTCCCTTCCTAACAGCACTGTGGCTGTACCTACATGGACTGCAGCAGTACAAAAATGAAGCTCACCACCACCTTCTCAAGGGCAACTAGGATGGGCAATAGATGCTGGCCCAGCCAGCGAAGCCCACATCCCATGAACGAATTTTAAAAAATAACGTTTCAGGCCATGCTGAATGAATTACAGGGAATAAAAATGGTGCAGAATTTGATGGTCAATATAAGCTCAGAAGTAGAAGAGAAATGAACTATAGTGCATGAAAAACAATTCCTGACTATGAAAGATACTGTGGGAAGATTATGCTGGTAAGACAGCAGCACATGGTCAGGGGATGGGCAGCGGAGGAAACCTCATTTAGACACAGTTGGCAGATGTACTAGTAAAATCCTAAACAGAGCTAAAATACACTCATTATTAGAGACAGAGGAAGTTGGACAATAGCAGAGAGGTGATCAGGAAGGACAGAGGTGAAATAAAGCAATGGGTGGACATGGATTCAGATCCACAGTAAAGGAGCCACACCAGTTCCAGAGCCATGGAACCTCTTACAGACAACAGAGCACAACACTGAAGGTCTCGATTGTAGGTGAACGGTCAAAAATATTTAGCTATGAAATAATTTCAGAGTTTGTAATTTTAAACTCTGCTCCTGGAGCCTACAGCTGGCAAGATATCAGAAGCACTGGAGTCAGAGAAAAATCTCCCAGTTGAGGAAATACCCGGGGAGCGGGGTGATGTCACCGTGTAATTGTTGATGTGTGATGATATCACTGTGTAATTGCCGATGTGTGATGATGTCACACACACGGACACAGAACATCTGGGTCTGTGCAAACCAGTGATCACCACACATTATGAAGGATGTGAGGGTCCCTGAGAGGGTGTGGAGGAGATTTACCTGAATGGGTTGAGGGATGGGGTATTTTATTAATAAAGTTTGTTTAGAGAAACTGGTGGTGTTCTCCTTGGAGCAAAGTAGATTGAGAGGAGATTCGACAGAGGTGTACAAGTTTATGATTGGCTTAGATAACGTAGTTAAATAAAAGCTGATCACAGTATCTGATCGTAAAAGGATTACATGACACAGACTTAAGATTTGGGGCAAGATCTACAGGGGCCATGTGAGGAGAAAATTTTACACAGCGAGTGGTAATGACCTGGAACTCAATGCTTACACTCAGAGGCCGATAATATCACATTCCGATGAATTGAGTGATTCTGTTAGATCTTACTGTGATGTTTGGTTTGAGTTTCCCATCTGCAAATCCTTCCCATTTAATGTCCTGTAAAAAGGAGTTTGCAAAACAATCCATCAGTGTCAGTCCAGGATATAAACTGCGAAGAGACAAACATTACTCCTGGTTTGAGTTTGCTGTGAGTAAATCTTCCCCTTCGAACCCCCTGCCAAAGGAGTTTCCAAAATCAGTCCAGGATAGAAATTCACAACATTCTCTCCTCCTGCTACCTGGACCAGGATTACCGCGCATGCGCCCTTCTGTACATTGCCCCGTATAAAGATGGCGGCCGTTATCCCGGGCCTGGCGAAGGGAGAAATCCAGATATCGTCAGCCGTTCTCTGCAAACACAAGACCGGTACCTTGTTATTTGGGATCTGCGGCCTACACTGTGCTTTTATGAAGCCTCCCTGCCCACTCCGCTGGCTCCATTCCTCCTCACACACCCACTAACTCTGTTAGTTTGCTCCGCTCGACATTCTCTCACTCGCTCTGAGCAGCTTCAGTCACAGACCAGCACTGCGCATGCTCACGAAGCAGGCCGCAAGGCGCATGCGCATTACGCTGACACTCTGATGCGCATGTGCGGGGGTCTGCTGTAGTGAGGATAGGGCACATTCTGCTCCACTTTGAGTGCTGTGTAGCTCCGCCTCCATTGAAAACCCAATTTTATGAACAGAAAATTGTGTTTTGTGACCCGATGACGATGACCAGTGGCAAGATATAACATTATTAAGTAAATTGATATGACAAACAAAATGCACCCGCCCTCTGCCATAGTCCTGTCCTGGGTGTAAATAACAGCAGAATAACCCCCGACTCACTGGAGTCTCAGCAGACGATGTGAACAAATGATTTTTATTCCCATACACGGAACATTTAAACTCTGTCTTACCAGTAACATCTGAACAAGGAGCAATTCGGCCCCTCGAGCCTGCTCCACCATTTAATAAGATCATGGCTGATCTGATAGTAACCTCAAATCTGAATCCAATATCCCATCATCCCTTTGCTTATGATGAATCTATCCACCTCTGCCTTAAAAATATTCAATGACTCTGCTTCGACCACCCTTTCAGGAAGAAAGTTCCAAAGACTCACCATCCTTTGAGGAAAAACAACTCGACTCATCTCTGTTTAAATATGCGACCTCTTATTTTTAAACAGCCAGAGAATGACTAGATTTCTGCACGGGGCCAGTGGAAAGTACAGTTAACACGATTGCCAAGCAGTGAGGAAGTGAATTTGCAATTCAAGAGCACCTTGTTTGTGAATTTTCCAGATTAAAACTTCAATTGAATTTATTGTTCTCCATCATAAGCATATTCAAGATGGAAATGCATTAATATTTGGACACTCAGGGAATCAATGGATGGGGGCGGGGGGAGTAGAGCGGAGGTGGAAGATCATTCAATGGTGGATCAGGCTCAAGAGGACATACTGTCTACCCCTGCTCTTATTTCTTGTGTTCCTTTGAACAACACTGTGAATCATTTCCATTCAAGCACAGCCAATTCAGCATCCACCCTTTCACCTCCTCCCTTCCAACATTCCATGTCCCCAAACACACTTTCCAGATGACAAAGTGATTTCCTTGTACTTCTTGGTATCTAGTGATGTGTATTCACTGCTGACGATGTGATCTCCTCTACACTGAGGGGACTAAATCCCGATTGGGTGACTGCTCTATGGATCATCACCATTCGGTCTGCAGTCATGATCCTGAGCTTCAAGCCATTTACCGGTTTAATTCTCCACCCACTTCCACTCTGACCTCTCTGTCCTCGGCCTCCTGCACTGTTCCAATGAATATCAATGGAAGCTGGAGGAACAGCAGCTTATCTTTGATTAGACACTTTACAACCTTCCAGCCTCAACATTCATTTCAACAATTTCAGATCATAACTACCACTCCCATTTTTTTCATACAGTAGGTGCTGGTGATGATTCTGCTGTCACCATTTGTACTTCCTCTGGACCTATTTTTTGTTTTTCCTCCTGTCCCATTCGTCGATTTCCTTGTCTCCAATGTTGCCTTGCACCATCATCCCATTTGTCATTTAATCACTCCAGCCTTCCATCCTATCACAAGACCGTTTGTTCTTTCCCCCTCTCGCTCTCTCTTTTTACTGACTCTGTATTTGTTTGTAAACTATTAAATCTCTAAATTCTTCCAGTTTCGTTAAAAGGTCACCGACCTGAAACATTCACTCAGTTTCCCTCTCCACAGAAGCTGTTTGAACTGCTGAGTGTTTCCAACGTTTTCTGTTTTGAGTTCGGATTTCCAGCATCTGCAGAATCTTGTTTTTGGATTCACAGCGGATCAGTTTTCTCTGAATTATCGTTCCCTGTTTAAAGGTGAAGAAGGAGCTTTTACAGAATGAGACAATAACTGTCCCCCTGTTCGACATGAAACTAAACTCACTGTTAATTCCTCCTCAGTAACAATTGTAAACACAAAGCTTCCAGCCGGGATTGAACCGGGGACTTTCTCATGTAAAGTAAAGGTGATAATCAGTGCACTAGGGAAATGAGTGTGAATCCCCCCCCCCCGGACAGAGGGGAACTGACCATCCATCTCTAGCTCTAATTCCCAAACAGAAAATGCTGCCAAGAATCAGCAAGTCAGGCTGAGTCTGTGGCTGCTCTCACCATCTGAAACCGTCACAATTCCCGGCTGATTGACGGCAGCTCCGGACCAATAGGAAGAGCCGGAGGACCGAGCGAGAGGGGCTGGTCCTCCAACCAATCGGAGTGAATTAGGGGCGGGGCCGGGCTGGGAGTGAAGGATGGGCAGTGTGAGTAATGGCGATGGAGCGATGAATCTTTCTCTGAGCCTCAATCGGTGAGTGGGTGAATGGCGGGGAGGAGGGAGCGATGGGTCCGCCGGGTGGGCGGAGAGGCTTTGAAAATATGTTGTATAAGCAGCAAACCCCAAGAATGATGCCGTGGAGACCGTCATCTGTTTGTATCGAGCGAGGCCGCAGCTTTTTCCCAGTTACCGACCCGGGGGAAGATGGCCGCCATCTTTGTTGGAGGTAATGTACAACAGGGCGCATGCGCTGCCGCCATCTTTGTTGGGGGCAATGTTTTTGGAATCTTTTCAATGACAATGGGAACAACTTGTCCATCAAACTGCTTCACGCTTTGAGTTGCAATGTGTTATTGATGAGGCAGAACAACGGTATATGTCCAAGTCAGTGACAATAATTTACAATGTGCCTCTAACATAATAAAACTTGCCAAAGTATTTCACAGAAATGGTACAAAGTAACATTTGACACTGAGCCACATAAAGAGATATTAGGGCAGGTGACCTAAAGCTTGGTCAAAGAGGTCGGTTTTAAGGAATGACTTAAAGGGGAGAAAGTGAGGTGGAGAAGGTTAAGGAAGAAATTCCAGAGCTTGAGTCCGAGACAAATGAAAGAATGGTCACCAATGGAGGAGCGATTAAAATCAGGAATGTCCAAGAGGCCGGAATTAGATAAGTGTAGAGATCTCGGAGGGGTGTGTGGCTCGAGGGGGTTACAGAGAAAGGGATGATCACAGCCATGGAGGATACCAAGGATGAGAATTTGAAAATGTCGGTGCTTCTAAAACAGGAATCTTTGTAGGTCGGTGAGCACAGAGGTGATTGGTGAACAAATAAGCACGTGACCATCAGAGTTTGGATGACTTGAAGATTTCAGGGAGATTGAATGTGGGGGGTCGGCCAGCAGTGCATTTAAGTCTAGAGGTAACAGCGAAATGGATGATAGTTTCAGCAGCAGATGAGCTGATACTGGGGTGGAGTCAGGAGATGTTGCCGAGGTGGAAATAGGCGGTTTTGGTGATGATGTGGATATGTAGTTGGAAGCTCATCTTGGGGTGAAATATTTCACCATGGTTGTGAACAGTCTGGTTCAGCCTCCGACAGTTGTCAGGGAGAGGAATGGAGTCGGTGACTGGGGAGTGAAGTTTGTAGTGGGGACTGAAGACAATGGCTTCAGTCTTCCCAATATTTAAATGGAGGAAATTTCTGTTCATCCAGTACTGGATGTCAGACAAGTCAGGACGGTGTGTGACTTGGAGGGGAACTTGGAGGTGATGGTCTTCACATATACCTGCTACCCTGATCCTTCTGGGTGGTGGAGGTTGAGGGTTTTGGAGATTCTGTCAGTGCTCTGGTTGTGTTGCAGATGTTTGAAATCTTTCTCCTTCCACCCTGCCTCCATCTCTCTTTCTCCTTTTTTTTTATTCGTTCGGGATGGAGCGATGGATCCTGCAGCTGGGTGGATGTGGGCTTCACTGGCTGGGCCAGCATTTCTTGCCCATCCCCAGTTGCACTTGAGAAGTTGTTGGTGAGCTGCCTTCTTGAACCACTGCAGTCCATGTGGTGTAGGTACACCCACAGTGCTATTAGGAAGGGAGTTCCAGGATTTTGACCCAGCGGCAGTGAAGGAATGGTGATATATTTCCAAGTCAGGGTGGTGAGTGAATTGGAGGGGTATTTCCAGGTGGTGGTGTCCCCATCTATCTGCTGCTCTTGTCCTTCTAGATGGTAGTGGTCGTGGGTGTGAAAGTTGCTGTCTAAGTAGCCTCGTTGAATTTCTGCAGTGCATCTTGTGGATGGTACACATTCTGCTACTGTGCAAAGGTGGTAGAGGGAGTGAATGCTTGTGAATGTGGTGCCAATCTAGCAGGCTACTTTTTCCTGAATGGTGTCAAGCTTCTTGAGTGTTATGGGAACTGCACTCATTCAGGCAAGTGGAGAATATTCCGACACACTCCTGACCTGTGCCTTGTAGATGGTGGACAAGCTTTGGGGAGTCAGGAGGTGAGTTGCTCATCGCATGATTCCTAGCCTCTGATCTGCTCTTGTAGCCACAGTATTTATATGGCTAGTCCATTTCAGTTTCTGGTCGATGGTAACCCCCAGGATGTTGATAGTCGGGGATTCAGTGATGGTAATGCCATTGAATGTCAAGGGGCGATGGTTGGATTCTCTCGAGTTGGAGATGGTCATTGCCTGACACTTGTGTGGTGCAAATGTAACTTGCCACTTGTCAGCCCAAGCCTGGATATTGCCCAGGTCTTGCTGCATTTGGACATGGGCTTCATCAATATCTGAGGAGTTATGAATGGTGCTGAACTTTGTGCAATCATCATGAACATCCCCACATTTGACCTTATGATGGAAGGAAGGTCATTGATGACACAGCTGTTATTAGAAGAAAACATGCGATCTTGTGAGTATATAAAGAGTATAATTTGCAGAGCTAAATAAATCCCGAAAAGATAACTAGTTCTGATCTCTATTTGAGAATCCAAAGTTTAAACTTTCCTTGTTACAGATATAAGAATTCTACAGTAAGTAAGGATATCCATCAAATATGAAAGTAATATTTCCTTAACCTCCAGAATGTGAGATTCACTCCGTTCAGAACAGTTCTGAAGTCAATCGACGAGAAACTGATGAATCCCCCTGACAAATCTGAAGATTCAAGTTTGGGTTGAGATATTTATAATGAATTTTGGGGTTGTATAGTTAATGGTAGAAGATGCCCATTTGATCACTAACAGACCACCTCTAATTAGTATTCTATATTTGGTGAAAGGACCACCTATGAGGGTGCCCATTCAATTTCTAGGAAATGTTATTTTGAAATAATTCCTGAAAACTGGACTTCCCGTAAAAGTCTTGTTGGTCAATGTTGCTGAGTCAAGGTATTGAGATAATTAAATTGGGGCTGAGTATTTCATTTCTCTGTTTTGGGGTTTTAATTACCAGAGCCAGTATTGTAGCTTGTCTGTTAGTGTCATAGCAAGAACCATGAAATCCCATTTTTTTAGGTGTGTGTATTTCTCATCAGTAAACTCACCTTTGTTGTGAGGGGATTTAACCTCGCTACTTTTGTGAACTAGTTTTGACCCCTGTTAAATTATGTTTCACTGTGAATTTACCCAGAGTAACCTTTTACAAAAGATTCCTGTATTAATTCCATATTATTTGACCATTATTCCCTCAAGCCCTTCCCTGAAGGACATGAGTGAACCAGTTGGGTTTTTATGACAATCCAGAAGTTTTCATGGTCACTTTTTCCTAGTCCCAGCCCCACAAATTCCCAGATTCATTCAGCTCAATTTCACAACATGTCTTTGTGTTTTTGTGGGTTCTCTCTCACTCCCTTTTTTCTGTTTTAAATCAATTTCACAGGGGATTAGGAGGATTTGCAGCTGAGAAACTGAAACCAAACATCATGTCAGGATCTGACGGAGTCACCCAATTTATTGCAACCTGAATATCATCGGATTTTGAACATGAAAGGAAAAAGCACCGTTCATAGCGGGGAGAAACTGTACGCGTGTTCTGTGTGTGGATGAGGCTTCAGTCAATCATCTGGCCTTTCGAGACACAAGCAGAGTTACTCTGGGGAGAAACCGTGGAAATGTGAAGAGTGTGGGAAGGGATTCCGTTACCCGTGTGAGCTGGAAGCTCATCAGCACAGTCACACTGGGGAGAGGCCGTTCACCTGCTCCGAGTGTGGGAAGGGATTTACTGATTCAACCCACCTGTAGACACACCAGCGAGTTCACACTGTTGCGAGACCTTTTAAATGCCCAGACTGCGGGAAGGGCTTTAAAAGTTCTGGGAACCTGATTCACCATCAACAGATTCACACTGATGAGAGGCCGTTCAGGTGCTCTCAGTGTGGGACTGGGTTCAAAACATCATCTGAACTCACCGCACACCAGCGCAGTCACACTGGGGAGAGGCCGTTCACCTGCTCCAAATGTGGGAAGCGATTCACTCAGTCATCTGCCCTGCTCAGACACCAGCGAGTTCACAAGTAACTGCAGTGATTGGATTTTGTTGTTAATCACATCCAGGACTGAACCATGTTCATTTGGGCCTGCTTCTGCTGACGTTAATAAACTCCAGCCCAGTTATAGGGGTTCATATTTTGGATAAAAGTCAAATGAATCAGCTTTGTGCTCAACACACAGTTTGTCGAATCTTTGTATTATCTCCAGAACAAGTTAGTTCCTTTTGAAGTTCACCCCAGGCCACTCTCTCCTCCATCCTCACCTCCAACAACAAGTGTGAGGAGCTCATGGAGCTTCTTTGTCACTAAGATTGAGACAATCTGATCAGCTGCCTCTGCTGCTTCCCTCCCTTCCACTAGCCCACCGGGACAAACTGTCTCTAAAGTTCCCCCCTTGTCTGAACCCTGAACCCACATCTTTCTTTAATTTCTTCTCCATCTCCCCTGATGCCATCTCAGTGCTCATCTTGTCCATTAGACCCACCTCCTGCTCTATCGACCCTATTTAAACTGCTGATCATCCAACTTCCCCATGTTCACTGAGATTTTAAACAGTTCTTTCTCTCAGGTACTGTCCCTCTCTCCTTCAAATCTGTCATTATCACCCCCACCACCAAAAAACAAACCTTTGACCCCCACGGCCCTTGCAAACTACTGCCCCACCTCCAACCTCCCTCTCCTCACCACACTGTTTGAACACGCTGTCACCTCCCAAATACTGGGATTCTCAGTGTGAACAGGGTGCGATGTGTTTGGAGACAGGATGTCCCAGTTCTCCACCCTGGGATTCTCACTATGAACAGGGTGGGATGTGTTTGGAGACAGGATGTCCCAGTTCTCCACCCTGGGATTCTCAGTGTGAACAGGGTGGGATGTGTTCGGAGACGGGATGTCCCAGTTCCCCACCCTGGGATTCTCAGTGTGAACAGGGTGGGATGTGTTTGGAGATGGGATGTCTCAGTTCCCCACCCTGGGATTCTCAGTGTGAACAGGGTGGGATGTGTTTGGAGACAGGATGTCCCAGTTCCCCACCCTGGGATTCTCAGTGTGAACAGGGTGGGATGTGTTTGGAGACAGGATGTCCCAGTTCTCCACCCTGGGATTCTCAGTGTGAACAGGGTGGGATGTGTTTGGAGACAGGATGTTCCATTTCTCCACCCTGGGATTCTCAGTGTGAACAGGGTGGGATGTGTTTGGAGACAGGATGTTCCATTTCTCCACCCTGGGATTCTCAGTGTGAACAGGGTGGGATGTGTTTGGAGACAGGATGTCCCAGTTCTCCACCCTGGGATTCTCAGTGTGAACAGGGTGGGATGTGTTTGGAGACAGGATGTTCCATTTCTCCACCCTGGGATTCTCAGTGTGAACAGGGTGGGATGTGTTTGGAGACAGGATGTTCCATTTCTCCACCCTGGGATTCTCAGTGTGAACAGGGTGGGATGTGTTTGGAGACAGGATGTTCCATTTCTCCACCCTGGGATTCTCAGTGTGAACAGGGTGGGATGTGTTTGGAGACAGGATGTCCCAGTTCTCCACCCTGGGATTCTCAGTGTGAACAGGGTGGGATGTGTTTGGAGACAGGATGTTCCATTTCTCCACCCTGGGATTCTCAGTGTGAACAGGGTGGGATGTGTTTGGAGACAGGATGTTCCATTTCTCCACCCTGGGATTCTCAGTGTGAACAGGGTGGGATGTGTTTGGAGACAGGATGTTCCATTTCTCCACCCTGGGATTCTCAGTGTGAACAGGGTGGGATGTGTTTGGAGACAGGATGTTCCATTTCTCCACCCTGGGATTCTCAGTGTGAACAGGGTGGGATGTGTTTGGAGACAGGATGTTCCATTTCTCCACCCTGGGATTCTCAGTGTGAACAGGGTGGGATGTGTTTGGAGACAGGATGTCCCAGTTTTCCACCCTGGGATTCTCTGTGTGAACAGGGTGGGATGTGTTTGGAGACAGGATGTCCCAGTCCTGCTGCTGTACTCATTGTATGGTGTATATTTCATTTTACTGTAACTTACAAAATGTTCATATTCAGCTGCGTTGAATTCAATCTGACATCTACCTGCCCCATTTACTAACCTGTGTGTTCACACTGAATCACTCACAGTCGTCTTCACAATTCCCCACACTTCCTATTTTCCTTCACCTTTGGTGTAGTTCAATGGAATATATCAACCTGGTATCACTGTCCATTCTCGTGAATGGAAAGTGTAGTGGAGGCTCTTAACTTGGTAGTTTCTGGAGATATTTGTATCATTGTTTATGAACTGTTTTAGTGGATGCATTTGATAGTCTGGCCACTACTGCAGACCAATGCAGTGGGAAAAATGTAAAGATATTTTGGAAAATACCCAATTTGATCTTTTGATAAGATCACCTGAAAGTCTGAGGACAGCTTTTATCAGATAGAGTGTGTGCCATGATATTGGCGTACTGGTGTGAGTATGCAGATTTGTCATGTGTGAAATAATTAACACGTGGAAATGCATGTTGATCCTGCAGTAAAGAATGGGTCCCAAACATGCTCAGCTATTCAACAACAGAACAACGTTAAGTGATTATTGCGGGCAGCAGAGTGAGTCAACATTTCTAAATCACTAAGGTATTGACACATACGCTGTGAAGAAACTGACTTTAAAACAATCAAGATAGAACTAAACACACTGGTAATTGTCAGAAGGAGCAACATTAAAGTAAAGGGGATTTGGGTGGGGTTGGTTGGAGGCCAAGGAGAAATAATACTTCATAAGAATTATCCACAAGGTGGATGCAGGTGAAGGGAAAACTGGAGAATCTTTTAAGTCCATGCAGGATCTGTTGCTTTAATAATTTAGAATCAGGAGCACTGCTGCAAAAGGATAAGGAATATAATTGAAAGAGGTGATCTGTATGTGAGGAATGCCAATTCAAGTTGATGGCGATCAGATTATTCTGGTAATTTATTGTGTTACCTACGATATATCAACAAGAAATGAGGAAAACAAGCTTGTAGCTTAGAAATAGCGAGATTAGTCAGAAATCAGTTGTGAAAACTCAGTCAGGATTTTTCCTCACTCAAGCTGGGGAGATCTGTAAGAAAATTGCTCTATAATGACGTCTAAAATCTTAAAATCTCGTTAATATTCAATATATTCCTTGTGAAGAAAATTCCAACAGCAGTTTACAGATTGAAAAACACAGGACAGGCCAAGCACACGTCTCCAGCACAGACATTCCTGAGAGAGTCTCATGACCCACACGTAAACCAACCATCTGAGAACAGGTTAAAAACAGGCTCTCAAGAGGAAAACAATCACTTGGGACAGAAAAGAGATGTTTGAAGTGATCCACGCTGGGCAGCCTCCGTCAAACAGAAGGCGACTGGAGAAAAACTTCCCAACACTTCAATTAAGAAGCAGAAGGGGCTGCTTCTCCCAGCCATTGGCAACAGAGACCAACATTCTGCCTGTGTCACCCATTTGTTCATCTTCTGAGAGCGGTAAACTGCTCTTACCTTCCGGGAGTCATGCGCTCTTTCTATCTGTTTAGTTTATGTATTATATTTCAACTTTCTACCTCATGATCTACTTAAGAATGACAACAGCATAACCTCCCTTTGTGCATAATCTATGACTCCCAAACATTGGGCAGTACAGAGAGAGATTTACTCTATATCTAACCCCGTGCTGCACCTGTCCTGGGAGTGTTTGATGGGGACAGTGTAGAGGGAGCTTTACTCTGTATCTAACCCCTTGCTCTACCTGCCCTGGGAGTGTTTGATGGGGACAGTGTAGAGGGAGCTTTACTCTGTATCTAGCCCCCTGCTGTACCGGTCCTGGGAGTGTTTGATGGGACAGTGTAGAGGAAGCTTTACGCGGTGTCTAACCCCATGCTGTACCTGTCCTGGGAGTGTTTGCTGAGGGCAGAGTACAGGGAACTTTACTCTGTATCTAACCCCGTGTTGTAGCTACCCTGGGAGTGTTTGATTGGACAGTACAGGGAGAGCTTTACCCTGTATCTCACTCCATTATGTACCTGTCTTGGGAGTGTTTCATGAGGACAGTGTAGAGGAAGATTTACTCTGTGTCTAACCCGATGCTGTACCTGTCCTGGGAGTGTCTGATAAGGACAGAGTAGAGGGAGATTTACTCTGTATCTAACCCCGTGCTGTACCTGTCCTGGGAGTGTTTGATGGGGACGGTGTAGAGGGAGCTTTACTCTGTATCTAACCCTGTGCTGTATCTGTCCTGGGAGTGTTTTTTGGGGACAGTGTAGAGGGAGCTTTACTCCATATCTAACACCACATTGTTCCTGCCCTGGGAGTGTTTGATGGGGACAGTGTAGAGGGAGCTTTACTCTGTATCTAACCCTGTGCTGTACCTGTCCTCGGAGTGATTGATGTGGACAGTGTAGTAGGAGATTTACTCTGTATCTAACCCTGTGCTGTACCTGTCCTGGGAGTGTTTGATGGGGACAGTGTAGAGGGAGCTTTACTCTGTATCTAACCCTGTGCTGTACCTGTCCTGGGAGTGTTTGATGGGGACGGTGTAGAGGGAGCTTTACTCTGTATCTAACCCCGTGCTGTGCTAGTCCTGTAGTTGTTTGAGGGGGACAGTATAGATGGAGCTTTACTCTTTTACTAACCCCACATTGTTGCTGCCCTGGGGGTGTTTGATGGGGACAGTGTAGATTGTAGAGGGAGCTTTATTCTGTATCTAAACCATGCAGGATTTGACTGGAGAATGATTTTAGCAGACACTCGATGCTCAGGATGCCCCATTCTCCAGCACTGACTTGTTTCACCCCTTGGAGAACAATATTTAACCCAGAGATAAGAGAGGCCAGCAGTTTATCCCCCGCCCACAGCTCCAAGGTACAGTGAGTGACCTGAATATTGTTGTACTGTCTGCTCAATATTTCACCCCTGGGCCTGAGCCTTTCAGTAATGGTTTCACTTTGTTCTCCTCCTGACTCACCGACTAGTGGAAATAGTTTTTCCTCATTTACCTGATGGGATTTTGAACTCCTCCCTCAGATCTCCAATGACCCTTTATTCTCATGAAAAGTTCCCCAGTTTCTGGAATCTCTCCTGATAATTAAAGTCTCTCTTCCCTGGATTCATCTCAGTGAATCTCCTCTGCACTCTCTCCATGGCCTCGACATCCTTCCTGGTGTAAAATCCCCATAACTTGACCAAATATTCTATCTGCAGCTGAACCGATGATTTGTACAGGTTTACATGACCTTTGTCCTTTTGTACTCTACACCCTGAATTGCAAAACCTAGGATCCCATGTGCTTCTTAAACTCTGAATCATTCGCCCTCCCTCCCATTTTTAAAGGTCTGTGTCTCTGAATACCTTTTGAGTGTTTGAGATATTGACAAAAGATGGCTAAATATACATTGAGGTAAAATGTCTGATATAATGAGTATTATGGAATAGAGAAGTTCAGCCTGAGTTAGAAACTCAAACAGGCTCTTCACTGCAGACAGGTCACCATGGCAACACTGATAAGAAATTCCATTGCACAGAATCAGCTCATTGGAAACTCGAGTCAGATCAGGGAAAAGGACAGAGTTTGTCTGTTATTGACCACAATACAAACTGAAACCAGAGTGAGGAATAGATCAGATTATAATGTGTGATGTTTATACCTATAATTGTGAAACTATCAGAAATAACAGAATTAACAGTGGGCAGGGGAGTTTAGGGAGAATGAGAAAATTCCTGAAGAAAAGTAAAGGCTGGGAACCAGGGAATGTGTCCTTGTAAATCACAGATTAGAGAAATTCCAGCTGTCTTTTCCTCACTTCCTGCCAAAACCCAGCAGAGAAGACAAAGAAGAGTCAGTGGCCAGAGCTGGATCACTACAGGGTATAACAGTGAGGGGATACTGATGTAAGGGGGCAGCCAGGACTGGAATCACCAGAACGTTGACTTCATGTAAGTGACTGTGGACATAAGGGACTTGCACGCTTACTCTGATTGGTGGATCAATATAAGATACGATAGAGGACAGGGAATCTGATCAGTTTATATTTCTTATAAAGTTTTAAAGCAGACTCTCGAACTTTCTAATGAATAAGGCAAGGTATTTGGTCGAATCTTCCATCTCTTTACTGTTCTCTTACTGTGCGCCATCGAAATCTTTCCCACTTTTTATCTTTAATAACTTATGAAATTCATCACCCCATGTTTTTGTTTAATTTCATCTGATATCTACCTGTCCCATTAGAATTATGGAATGCTTACATCACAGGAGGCCATTCAGCCCATGTGTCTTTGCCAGCTCTCTGCAAGAATAATTTACCCAGTGCTTTTTCCCTGTAACCCTGAAACCTTTCCCTCTTCAGATAATGATCCACCTCTGATCTGAAAGTCATCGGGACAGTCTCTGTAACACTCTCAGACAGTGCATTCCAGATCCAAACCACTCTGTGTAAAAAAACATTTCCTCATGTCACCATTGCTTTTTTTTCCAATTAAGTTGAACCTGTGCCCTCTTGTTCTCGATCCTTCCACAAATGGGAAGTTTTTTTCCTATTGACTCTGTCCAGACCCCTCAACCTTCTCTTCTCCAGGGACAACAGTCCCAACTTCTTCAATCTACCCACGTAAGTGCAGCTCCTCAAACCTGGAACTATTCTTGTGAATCTTATCTGGCGTCACATCCTTCCTAAAGTCTGGTGCCCAGAACTGGATACAATACTCCAGTTGAGGCCAAACTGTGTTTTTTTAATGGGTTTAACATAATTCCTTACTTTTGTATACCATGCCTCTATTTATAAACCCAGAATACGATATGTTTTCTGAGACAATTTCTCAACCTGTCCTCACTGTATTTTGGTTCAGGACTCCACAATTTTAACTCTACCCTGTAAATTGTGACAACATTCCTCCAATTAACAAATGGTGAACAGCAGGAGTCTCTGTTGGACAGAGCAGTTTCTGGGGTGTGGAGGATTGTGGGAAATGTGACCACCATTAATCAGAGGCAAGGAGATGATGACACCATCACTGACTGGAAATTCCAGAGACATCACCCCACTCACTGTGTTTTTCTTCAAAGGTGCGATTTTTGCAACCTCTGACTCCAGTGTTTCTGATATTTTTCCAGCTGCAGTCTCAAGCAGGAGATTTCATCATTGAAAAGTGAAATTGTTTCTGAGGTGACCATTTCACAGGGTGAAACATAACTTCACCACATGGACTGCAGCGATTCATGAAGGTCAAAAGTCATCTTCTCCACAGGCAGCTGGTGATTGACAATATTTGCTGGTCTTCTTCGTGAAAGGGCAGGGGAGTGGGACTGGCTCATTTGCGCTTACAGAGAGCCAGCTCAGGCAGGACGGGTGAATGGCCTCCACCTGTATTGTAAACAGTCAATGGATTGGAGTGAAGGAGTTGGATTGACCCACAGCCTGAGTCACCACTTTAAGGTCAGGGAGAGTATCTGGAGAGGAGAAAATAATTAGTAGGAGACCGGACACTGAATCTGGAACAATGAGCAGAGAGGGAGAGGAGTGTGTGGGACAGGGATTTATAGACTTGGGGGAATGAAAGGAGAAAGAATATTCCATAGAAACTAGAATTGTCTGTTCTGAATTTCTATCCTGTACTGACAGTGATGACTTTTGTAAACTGTGTTTACAGGGGATTAGAGGGAGAGGATTTTAAGATGGGAAACTCAAATCAAAAATCTCGACAAGATCTTATAGAATCACTGAATTCATAAATGACCAGCCTTTGATAATGGAAGGAGAATTGTTTGTCTGTTCTGCCTGTGGGGAAGATTCACATCATAATTTGACTGGAAACTCACCAAGACACATACACCCGAGTCAGAACATATGTCAGGGTCAAACCTGACATCACTTGTGCAAAAAGTCTGGTTTAGTCTCAGACAGTTGCCGGGGAGAAGAATGGAGTTGGTATCTAGGGAATGAAAACAATGGCTTTGGTCTTCCCAATATTGAATTGAAGGAAATTTCTGCACATCCACCACTGGACATCAGACAAACAATCTGATTATTTAACAAAAGCGGAGAAGTCGAGAGAGGTGGGAGTGAGGTAGAGCTGGGCACTGTCAGTGTACCAGTGATAACTGACACTGCGTTTTCAGATGATGTCGCTGTGGGGGGCGTGTTGATGAGAAATAAGAGGAGGCCAAGGCTGGATCCTTTGGGGACACCAGAGGTAAGTGTGGGAGTGGGAAGGGAAGATATTACAAGTGATTCACTGATGATGGTTAGAAAGAGAAGAATGGAACCAGGAGAGAGCAGCCCCACCCAACTGGATGACAGTGGAGAGGTGATGGAGCAGAATGGTGTGGTCAACCTTGTCAAAGGCTGCAGACACATTGAGAAGGATGAGAAGAGATAGTTTACCTTTGTCACAGTCACCTAGGATGTCATTGGTGGTTTTGATCAGAGCTGTTTCAGTACAGTGGCAGGGGCATAAACCTGATTGGAGGGAGTTCTGGGAAAGATGGGCACGGATTTGGGAGGTGTGAACATGTTTGAGGAGTTTGGAGAGGAAAGGAAGGTTGGAGATGGGACAGCAGTTTGCAAGGACAAGGCCAAAGGTTTGTTTATTGACAAGAGCTTGATGATGTCAGATTTGAAGGAGAGAGGGACAGTAACTGAAGAGAGAGAACCATTAACAATCTCAGCGAACATGGGGAAGTTGGGTGACCTGCAGTTTAGTGGGAATAGGGTCAATGGAGCAGGGGGTGGGTATCATGGACAAGATGAGCACTAAGGTGGCATGAGAGGAAATGGGAGCGAAACTAAAGAAAGATGTGGGTTCAGGGCTCAAACAAGAGGGATCTTTAGAGACAGTTTGTCCGGGTGGGCAAGTGGAATGGAGGGAAGCAGCAGAGGCAGCTGATCGGATTGTCTCAATCTTAGTGACAAAGAAGCTCCATGAGCTCCTCACACTTGTTGTTGGAGGTGAGGATGGAGGAGAGAGGGGAGAGGGAGAGCCCTTCAAAAGGAACTAACTTGTCTGTTTAACACAGAGCTGATTTATTTGACTTTATTCAGAATATTAACAGCTATAACTGGGTTGGAGTTTATTAACGTTAGTAGAAACAGACTCAAATGAACACAGTTCAGTCCAGGATGCAATTAACAGCAAAATCCAGTCACTGTTGTCACTTGTGAATTCACTGGTGTCTCAGCAGGTGGGATAACTGAGTAAATCCCTTCTCTCACACGGAGCAGGTGAACGGTCTCTCTCCAGTGTTAACTTGCTGGTGTGTCAACAGGTTGGGTAACTGAGTGAATCCCTTCCCACATGCGGGGCAGGTGAACGGCCTCTCTCCGCTGTGAACTCGCTGGTGTACTGTGAGTTGAGATGACCACCTGAACCCAGTCCCACAGTGAGAGCACCTGAATGGTCTCTCGTCAGTGTGAACACGTTGATGGAACATCAGTTCCCCAGAGCTTTTATAGCACTTCCTGCAGTCTGAGCATTTAAATGGTCTCTCCCCAGTGTGAATTCGCTGGTGTTTCAGCAGGTTAGTTGACTGAGTGAATCCCTTCCCACACACTAAGCAGATGAATGGTCTCTCCCCAGTGTGAACTCGCTGGTGTGCCAGCAGATCAGATGTCTGAGTGAATCCTTTCCCACACGTGGAGCAGGTGAACAGTCTCTCCACAGTGTGAAGTCGCTCATGTTTCAGCAAGTTGAATGGCTGAGTGAACCCCTTCCCACACACGGAGCAGGTAAATGGTTTCTCCCCAGTGTGAACTCGATGATGTGTCAGCAGATGGGATGAGCAAGTGAATTCTTTTCCACACATGGAGTAGGTGAATGGTCTCTCTCCGGTGTGACTGTGCCGATGAGTTTCCAGTTCAGACGGATATTTGAATCCCTTACCACAGTCCCCACATTTCCACGGTTTCTCCCTGTTGTCCCTGCATTTATGTTTTAACAGAGCAGATGATCGGCTGAAGCCTCGTCCACACACAGAACATGTGCACAGTTTCTCCCCACTGTGAACGGTGCTTTTTCCTTCCATGTTCAAAATCTGATGATATTCAGGTTAAGATAAATAGGGCGACTCTGTCAGATCCTGATGTGATGTTTGGTTTCAGTTTCCTGACTGCAAATCCTCCCCTTCTAATACCCTGTGGAATTGATTTAAAACAGAAAAAAGGGAATGAGAGAGAACCCACAAAAACACAAAGGCGGGTTGTGAAATTGAGCTGAATGAATCTGGGAATTTGTGGGGCCGGCACGAGGAAAAAGTGACCATGAAAACTGCCGGATTGTCATAAAAACCCAACTGGTTCACTAATGTCCTTCAGGGAAGGGAACCTGCCACCCGGTCTGGGCCTACACAAGACTCTGGTGTCAATAATAAAACAAGCGTTAGAGGCAGCAGGAGATCACATGGCCCTTCGAGTCTGCTCCACCATTCAATACAATTGTGGCTGATCTTGGGCTTCAAATCCACTTTCCCACCCACTCCCCATATCCCTCGACTCCCTAAGAGACCAAAAATCTCTCCATCTCAGCCTGAAATAAATTCAATGATGGAGCATCCACAACTCGCTGGGCTGGAGAATTCTATGTGACAGAAGGAGAAAAGGAGAGAGAGAGAAAGTCAGAGAGAGGAGTGAGAGAGGCAGGGGGTGAGGAGAGGGCTTTCCATAGACCTACAAATAAACCAGAACTTTGACAGAATCTCCCAAACCTTTAACCTCTACCCCCGAGAAGGACCAGGGTAGCAGGTGTATGTGAACACCATCACCTCTAAGTTCCCCTCTGAGTCACACACTGTCCTGACTTGTCTGACATCCAGTACTGAATGAACAGAAATTTCCTCCATTTAAATATTGGGAAGATTGAAGCCATTGTATTCAGTCCTGGCTACAAACGCCACTCCCTAGACACTGACTCCATCCCTCTCCCTGACAACTGTCTGGAACTGAACCAGACTGTTCACAATCATGGTGAAATATTTCACCCCAAGATGAGCTTCCAACCACATATCCACATCATCACCAAGACCGCCTATTTCCACCTCAGTAACATCGCCCGACTCCACCCCTTATTTTCAAATTCCTGTATGGCTGCTCCCTGTTGCTGGAATCTCCTCCAGCATCACAACCCTCGGAGATATCTGCGCTCCTCTAATTTGGCCTACTGAGCGTTCCTGATTTGTATTGTTCCACATTCGTGCCCATTCTGTCACTTTCCAAGGCTCCAAGCTCTGGAATTCACTCCCTAAACCTCTCCCATTCTCTACCTCATTTTCCTCCTTTAAGATACTCCGTAAAACCCACTTCTTTGACCAAACGCTTGGTCATCTGCCCTAATGTCTCCTCATGTGGCTCAGTGTCAAACCTCGCTTTGCAACATTTCTGTGAAATGCCTTGGAACATTGTCTTACGACATAAATACAAATTGTTGTTGTTGATTTGGACATATGTCACTGTTCCTTCATCATCACTGGGTGAATAACCTGTAACTCCTTACCGAGCAGCTTCACCACACGGACTGCAGCGGTTCAAGAAGGTCAAACATCATCTTCTCCACAGGCAACTGGGGATCGCAATAGATGCTGGTATCTGTGGAGAGAGAAACAGAGTTAATGTCTCAGGGTGTGTAGAATGAGTAACAGGGAGTAAAAATGCTGCAGAATTTGATGATCAATATAAGCTCAGAAATGGAATAGAAATGAACTATAGCGCAGGAAAAACAATTCCTGGCTATGAAAGATACTGTAGGAAGATAAAGCTGGTAAGACAGCAGGATGGACAGGTCAGGGGATGGACAGCAGTGGAAACCTCATTGAGACAGTCAGCAGAAGTAACAATAAAATACTAAACATAACTCAAATAGATCCATTATTGGAGACAGAGGAAGGTGGACAATGGCAGAGAGGTGATCAGGGAGGGCACAGGTGAAACAGAGAAATGGATGGACATGGATTCAGATCCTCAGAAAAGGAGTCACACCAGTTCCAGAGCCAGGGAACCTCTCACAGAAAACAAAGCACAGCACTAAAAGCTCTAAATTGTAGATGGATGGTGAAAAATACTCACCTCTGAAACAAATTCACCATTTTCAAATTTAAACTCTCCTGCTGGTGCCTGCAGCTGGAAAGATATCAGAAGCACTGGAGTCAGAGAAAAATCTCCCAGTTGAGGAAATACCTGGGGAGCAGGGTGATGTCACCGTGTAATTGTTGATGTGTGATGATGTCACCGTGTAATTGTTGATGTGTCATGACGTCACAGTGTAATTGTCGATGTGCGATTATGTCACGGACACAGAACATCTGGGTCTGTGCAAACCAATGATCACCACACATTATGAAGGATGTGAGGGTCCTTGAGAGGGGGCAGAGGAGATTTAACAGAATGGTTCAAGGGATGAGGGATTTTAATTGTAAGATTAAATTCGAGAAACTGGGGTTGTTCTCCTCGGAGTAAAGGAGCTTGAGGGGAGATTTGATAGAGGTGTACAGGATTATAAAAGGTAGTTAAATAAAAGCTGTTCCAATTAGCTGATTAATTAGGAATAAGGGGCAGAGATTTAAGATAAGATCAACAATGTGAGGTAGAGATTTTTTACCCAGTTACTGAAATTCAGGTCCTGGTGAATCAAGTGACTTTCAGATTTTGACGTGATGTTTGGTTTGAGTTTCTCATCTCCCTCAAGTATCCCTTGAGTTCCCCCTCCTCTGCTAACATCCTGTAAATGGAATTCAAAAAATCCATCATGGTCAATCCAGGATTGAAATTCAGAAAGGACAAACATTTCTCTTGGTTTGAGTTTGCTGTGTGTAAATTCTCCCCTTCTAACCCCCTGTAAAAGGAGTTTGCAAAATCCATCCCTGTCAGTCCAAGATAGAAATTCACAATATTCTCTCCTTCTGCTATCTGGAACAGGATGGCCGCGCATGCGCCTTGATGCACATTGCCCCCTATAAAGATGGCGGCCGTTACCCCGAGTTGGGCGAAGGGAGAAATCCAGAATTTTTCGGTCCGTTCTCTGCAAACACAAGACCGGTACCTTGTTATTTGGGGACTGCGGTCTGCACTGTGTCTTTATGAAGCCTTCCTGCCCGCTCCGCTGGCTCCATTCCTCTTCACACACCCACTAACTCTGTTAGTTTGTTCCACTCGACATCTCTCACCAGCTCTGAGCAGCATCAGTCACAGACCAGCACTGCGCATGCTCATGGATCCGGTCGCAATGCGCATGCTCCAACATGCTGAGCAATGCGCATGTGCATAGCGTTGCTGTTGTGAGGTTAGGGCACATTCTGCCCCGCAGCGAATGCTGGGTGGCCGCTCCGCCATTGAAAGATCACGTTGTAGAACAGAAACCTATGTCCTGTAATCAGAATACGATGGGTGCCATAGGGGCAAGACATAAAATTGTTGAATCAATTGATGCAGTGGCCGAATTGCTCCGGGGTCCACCGCAATTCTCGCCTGAATGCTGAACAAACCCTGACAGTTAGATCTGAACTGAGTGGAGTCTCAGCAGATGGGGTGAGCTAGTAACATTTCCCCCGATACATGGAACATTTAAACCGTGTCTTGCCAGCATCTCTGCTCTGATTGTGGATCAAATCTTTTGAAATTTTAAAGTTGGAGTGTTAAAGTGTGGGCAAACTGAATAAAGCCCTTTGCACACGTGAAGTATCTGAATGGTCTCCCACCAACGAGACTGTGTTGCTGTGTCAGTAAATGGGATGAGAGTGAATCCCTTTCCAATTTTAACTGGTGGAAAATCTGTTTACAGTGTGAATTTACCTACACATTTTTAGCTCAGACATGGATCTCGAAATCGACTGATAATGGGTTCCACATTCTTAGCACTACGTAAGAAAAAGGAACAGGAGTAGGCTATTCGGCCACTCAAGCCTACTCCGCCATTTAATAAGATCATGACTGACCTGATAGTCACCTGAAATCTGTATCCCACCTATCCCCGATAACCTATCATGTCCTTGATTCCCAAGCCTCTGCCTTAAAAATATTCAAAAACATTGCTTCTGCAGCCTTTTCAGGAACAGAGTTACAAAGTTTCACGACCCACTGAGTGAAAAAAAAATCTCCTCATCTCCATTTTAAATGGGTGACCCCTTGTTTTTAAACAGCAATTACGAGTTCTAGATTCTGTCACAAGAGGTAACATCCTCTCCAAATCGGCCCTGTCAAGTACCCTGAGGATCTTATATGTTTCACTGATCAGGTAAAGTAAAGCGAAATACTGCAGATGCTGGTTATCTGAAATAAAAACAGAAAATGCTGGAATTCTCAGCAGATCTGGTAGTGACTGTGGAGAGAGAGACATGGTTTTCATTTCAGGTCTGTAACCTTTCATCAGAACTGCACTGCATCTGAAATGTTCATAATGCCTCTCAATCCAAAGATGCTTCCAGATGTGTTAAGGGAACTCAAGAAGGAAATGAAAACCCCCTTTGAGGAATGGAATCCAATGCGAGTGAAGGGTGAACCGCCCGGCTGACCAGAGACAGTTAAGGTACCTTTCCCTTCTTTAAGACGCTGGAACATTAACTCTAATGTTATCAGTGAAATTAACTGATTTGAGACACTGAAAGGATTCTCATTACTGCACATCAGGAATTCAAAACTAATATCGGCTTCAGGACAATCAGAATACTTGGAAATAGACAAAACAGCGAAAGGCTCGAAGGGAGACAGCACCAGTTGTAGGAGAGCTGGTTCCCAGTGACATGGATGTGTCTGCAGTGGGTGGGATCGGACTGTTTCCATGTATCCGGAATGAATATCCCACCCTTTATTTTGGAAGAGTAAAACTGATAGAGCGCGATAACTATCTGGGTAGCGGCAATCTGAACATTAGACTCACTGTCACCCTGGTTGGGATACCTTGTCAGTTAGGTTTGTGTAAGTGTCTCTGGCATAATTGGTCAGCGTGTTTGCCTGTTAACTGAAAGGTTGGTGATTCAAAACCACCCAGGGGGTGAAGATTTTTACTGTTTTTGCCCCTCATCACCAATCATTGCCACACAGTTCCAGGTTGTCATTGGGTACTTGGGCTGCAAGGTATCATCCCCAAAACGGTGGCAGGTCTTTTGTTGTCCAGTGAGCTCCCACAAAAACAGCTTCTTTTTAAAATTACGTTTTCTGTCAAATACAATGAGAAAAGATTTGGACCCACTCTGTACCTTCATCTAACCCATCAGAAATTCATGAAATTATTGGAATCAAATGAATCATCAATTACTCTCTCTTCCTCAACTCCACAGTGAGTGCAACAGGGAAAAGCAGCAAAGCAGCAATATTCCGGCCCCGCACTCTCCAATCACCTACTGCCAGCAGAAAGCGGCGACTGCAGCTTCGATCAGCGGGTTACTGCCCATCCCTGGGACGCAAGATATTCCAACCCGGCCCAAACCTCCCAATACGCCGAGCACAGGCTCAGGAAAAACACAGGTAGATTATATCCCGGTCACTAAACCTCCGAGCAGCTTTTACAGAATTCCCGAGTGAGTGAGTCACAAATATAAGTCACACCAACTTTCTAAACTTTTCACTGTAAAATTCCTTCATTTTATTGAAAATCTGACTGTTGTGAATCTGAAAATGAGCACCATGGGATTTGTGTTACCGAGTGACTTGTTTTCCATTTTTTGCCTGTCAGGTTTGCAATTCAATTTGTGTTGGATGTTGATGCGAATCTGATTTCAAAATGAGGACACAAAGCAGGTAAATATTAAATCCAGGAGGAAATCCCGAGGAAAATCGATCACAGTATTTGGAAGGAGGTGCAGCTAAGAAGTGGAAGATGTGAATGATGTTATTGATGATTGAGAGGAATGCATTGCAACATTGGGGCTTTTGTAGGCTGATTACGTTCCACACTTTAAAATTCCGACCAAGCTGAGGTATCTGGTGGAAAGCAACAGGTTTCTCCATGTATTTTAGGAAACAGCTTTTCACGTGCCTAGCTGGCTCAGTAGAGCATGAGACTCTTAATCTCAGGGTCGTGGGTTCGAGCCCCACGCTGGGTGCTGTAATACTTTAAAAATCTGAATAAAAGTCATACGGATTGGAAACATTAACCCTCGCTCCAGCTGCTGAGTCTTTCCAGCATATGCTGCTTTTGTTACAGATTTCTATCATTCGCAGTAATTTGCTTTTATCTTTTTACTTTTAAAATCTTGCTGCTTAAATAAAACACCAACTAATCACTGCGGCTCCTGTGAAACTTACAAGGCAGTCATTCATCACTGAAAGCAAGTGACACATGTCAAATTCAAAGTACTTTCATGTCGCATCTCATTCTGCTTCTGTCTCGCCCCCAGCTCCCTCTGCACGTCCAGCTCCCAGGTCAATTAGCTGCTTTATGCAGGCACAGTCAGATCATGGGAATGGGTAAAACTCGTGGGTAAAGAGACACCTGGATCTCATCTTCCTGATTCTCCCAGATACTGATTACAGGAATGTGCCCAGTGCCGATTATCCACAGTCACTCCCCTCCCAGTTGTTCAGCTTTTTAATTGATTTTCACATTGGGTTTCAATGTGAAGAAAGCAGAGCTGTGATAAGCTTATATTGTTCAGCAGATGTACTGCAAGAAGGTACATGACAGGCTGATGGTAACAGTGCTCTTTGGATGCGGTGTGCTCTAGTGAAGGATTGGCACCATTCATGTGTCACTCAATTAGTCTCGTGACAAATCTCGTGCTGGAAATGACAATAAAACTCGCTGAATTTGCTCCGTGTTTTGGTTTCAAAAAAGCCAAATACAAGGTAAGAAAGTACATCTCACTTGAGTGGGTGAGAAAATGGCCTAATGACCCGTGCTGTTAGGAAACATAAAATTATGGAAAGTTACAGCACAAAGAGGCCATTCGGCCTGGCGTGCTGCTTTCAAAGAGTAGTAGTGATTGTTTGATCCATCAGGAGTGATATTTGTGCCAGTGCAAACAGTAGGCAGCAAAATTCATACTTCTCCCACCCATATTTTGCCTCACGCCAACATTTCTATAGTCAGTGCTTTGCAACCAGGCCTGTCTCCTCTCCTCTTCCTTCATCCCCTCACTTCACTTGAACCAAGTGTGATGTTTTCTAAAACAAAAACAAAAATACCTGAAAAAACTCAGCAGGTCTGGCAGCATCTGTGGAGAGGAGCACAGTTAACGTTTTGAGTCCGCATGACTCTTCAACAGAACTAAGGAAAAATAGAAAAGGGGTGAAATATAAGCTGGTTTAAGGGGGTTTGGGACAAGAAGAGCTGGATAGCCAAGAAGAGATGGGTTGTCCCAACAGCCCCCCACCCCCTTAAACCAGCTTATATTTCATCCCTTTTCTATTTTTCCTTAGTTCTGTTGAAAAGTCATGTGGACTTGAAACATTAACTGTGCTCCTCTCCACAGATGCTGCCAGACCTGCTGAGTTTTTCCACGTATTTTTGTTTTGGATTTCCAGCATCCGCAGTTTTTTGCTTTTATCTTAGTGATGTTTTCTAGCTCTCACTCCTTTGATTCTGGTGGAGCTTTTGAACGTTTCCAATCAATGAATAATCAATACTCATTCCAACAAATTCAATAACTCGACATTCCCTGACTGGGAATTGAAGCCAGGCCACTGAGGTGGGAACCCTGAATCCTGACCACCAGGGAAGCTGCACCAGCATTTTTCGATTTAGTTTATCTACGCTGCTTTTGCCTATTGTTTTTCAGTTCAGATCTCTTTCACCACAAAACTGCCTGTTTAGGTTCAAGATAAACGACTTCTTCAACCAATGAAAACAACGGTTGCTGTGAGCTGGAACATGAAATTGACAGTGAGGTGAAATAGTCCCACAAGCTACTCCTGTGCAACTTTCAATTTCCAAAACCCTCCACCCTATTCGCTGTTGGTCCAATGGAAGCGCTGATTCACAGTCACTGGACACCAGGGAAATGACCAATAAAGCTGGACACTTGGATTATGGAGGCAACTTTTGACTTTTTTTTCATTCCCGATCTCCTTCACCAGAGACAACTTTCTCCGGCCAAATGGTTTGTTTAGGTTGAACACAAGCAACTTCTTCACCAATGAGAAGAACCATTGCTGTTAGCTGGAACATGAAATCGATACTTTCCTTTTTAGGACAGTTCTTAATGTCTCCCCCTTTGACCGAGCTGTTAGTCATCTGACCGAATATGTGGCTCGGTGTCATACTTTGTTTTATAATGCTCCTGGGGAATGCTTTGTGACGTTTCATTAGGGAAAAGGAACTTTAGAAATATAAGTAGTTGTTGTAGTCCATACATAGAAAGATACAAACTCCTCTTGCCTCTTTCATCCTGATATTTTTCACTATAACATTGTAATGTGAAGTTGCACAACTAATGTGAATACAGTTTGTGTTCATAAAAATTGCCCACCTCCTCAGGGAACTGAACTACATTGACCCACACAAAGGAACACAAACAGAAGTATGCACCGAGAGTGACAGAGGCCTAAGGAGAGACAAATACCAGAATGGAATCATGTCATCAAATTGGGTTCTTTTTCCCATTTCGGACTGGAGATTTGCAGAAGGCTGATAAATGAATGGAAATAAGAGATCATGGATGTGTTTGGATCTCTTTTCCTCGATTCATTCGATAATTAGTTCTGTCCGTAGTCGGCAGGATTTGAACCTGCGCAGGACAACTCCAATGGATTTTCTAATCCATCGCTTTAACCACTCGGCCACGACTACAGAAATTACTCCAATAGTACTATTATTTGTTTGAAATCATACAATGGTTAGAGCAGAGAAAGCTGTCTTTCTGCCCATCCTGTCACTGCCATTACCTGACCTTTTCCCTGGTACCCTGCAATTTATCCTGTCTCTCCCCATTCTTCCTACCAAACTGGGAATGAAAGAATGAGAATGATCCAACCTGGCCAATTACCACCCCAACAGCCTACTCTCCATCATCAGTAAAGTAATGGAAGGGGTCATCAACAGTGCTATCAAGTGGCACTGACTTAGCAATAACCTGCTCACTGGTGCCCTGTTTTGGTTCCAGAAGGGCCACTCAGCTCCTGGCCTCATTAAAGCTTTGGTTCAAACATAGACAAAAGAGCTGAACTCCCGAGATGATGTGAGAGTGACAGCCCTTGACATCAAGGCAACATTTGACCGAGTGTGGCATCAAGGAGCCCTAGCACAACTGGAGTCAATGGGAATCAGGGGGAAACTCTCCGCTTGTTGGAGTCATACCTAGCACAAGGAAGATGGTTGTGGTTGTTGGAGGTCAGTCATCTCAGTTCCAGGACATCACTGCAGGACTTCCTCAGGGTAGCATCCTCGGCCCAACCATCTTCAGCTGCTTCACCAATGACCTTCCTTCCATCATAAGGTCAGAATTGGGGAAGTTAGCTGATGATTGCACAATGTTCTGCACCATACCCGACTCCTCAGATACTGAAGCAGTCCATGTCCAAATGCAGCAAGACCTGGGCAATATCCAGGCTTGGGCTGACAAGTGGCAAGTAACATTCGCACCCCACAAGTGTCAGGCAATGACCATCTCCAACACGACAGAATCCAACCATTGCCCCTGGATGTTCAACGGCATTACAATCACTGAATCCCTCGCTATCAACATCCTGGGGGTTACCATTGACCAGGAACTGAACTGGACTAGCCATATAAACACTGTGGCTACAAGAGCAGGTCAGAGGCTAGGAATCGTGCAATGAGTAACTCACCTCCTGACTCCCCAAAGCCTGTCCACCATCTACAAGTCACGAGTGTGGTGGAATACTCCCCACTTGCCTGGATGGGGGCAGCCCACACAATGCTGAAGAAGCTGGACACCATCCAGGGCAAAGCAAACCACTTGACTGGCACCACATCCACATTCACTCCCTTCACCACCAATGCACAGTAGCAACAGTGTGTACCATCTACAAGATGCATTGCAGGAATTCAACAAGACTCCTTCGACAGCACCTTCCAAACCCACGACCATTACCAGGCAGAAGGACATGGATAGCAAGTAGATGGGAACACCACCACCACCTGGAAGTTCCCCTTCAAGTCAGTCACCATCCTGACTTGGAAGTATATCGCCGTTCCTTCATTGTCGCTGGTTCAAAATCCTGGATCTCCCTTCCTAACAGCACCGTGGGTGTACCTATACCACATGGACTGCAGAGGTTTAAGAAGGCAGACCCCATTCCCAAGGGCAATTAGGGATGGACAATAAATGCTGGCCCAGACAGCGAAGCCGACATCCCGTGAATGAAAAGAACATCCATGTTAGCCTGCAAATTATATTGCCTTTTCCTTCTGACAAAAGTAAAACACGGCAAACGTCAGTCCCTGGAGCAAGTCTGACGTATTTGCTCAGGTGAGGAACCAGCTGAAGCTTTCAGTATTGGTTTTCTTAATTCCGAGTTTCCGAATGGGAAATGTGCAATGGCTTGAAAGTGATAAAAATATGGTTAAGAAGAAAGAGAAGGAAATTGTCATTAATTATAAAGCTCTTTGTACAAAACTGAGAGACACCATGGGTGGAAGGTCCTCTTACTGAGCTGTGCCATTTGATGATGACATTGTTGATCAGTCTGTCTCCAGCATTCCAAATGAGAACAGTCGAATTCCATTTCTTCAAAACAAAGACCCAAAGTGCTGCTGCATGACGTCACCGCTTAACATTGCAGACAGCTCCATTGGGCTCTTTACAGCGCAGGGTTTATAGAGGCGAGTGGGGTCATATTCGCTTCACATATGATGGAGCTGCGGTTTGAAACCTGGCAAGAGCATTACCCAAACTTGTTTATTTCAGTGTGAGCGAAAGTTCGATAATTTAGGTTTGTTGTAAATATGAGCACAAGGGTTGGAATCCTGCTGACTAAAGTTTTCACCATTTTTGATTTTAACCAAATTAATTATCAGTTAAATACTTCCGTATTTTCTGATTCCCATTCATTTGTCAGCATTCAGGAAATTTGCTTTCAGAAATGGAACAAACACTGAGCCAAGTTGGTGACATCCTTTCTTTCTGGGTGTGTGTCTCTCCTTAGGCCTCTGTCACTTTCGGTGTATATCTCTGTGTCTGTTCCTCTGTGATTGTCAATGTGGTTCAGTTCTCTGAGGTGGTGAAAACATTTTTAACGTCACAAACTGGATTCACATTAGTTGTGTGAATTCATGTTAAAATGTCACAGAGAAAAGTATCAGCGTGAAAGATCAAACAGGAGACTGGCCCTTTCTATATATATCCTTCAACAACAACAACTTATATTTATAAAGCGCCTTTAACCTAATGAAACGTCACAAGCATTCCCCAGGAGCATTATATAACAAAATGTGACACCGAGCCTCATATTTGGTCAGGTGACTAAAAGCTCGGTCAAAGGGGGAGGCTTTAAGAATTGTCTTGAAGGAGGAAAGTATCGATTTCATGTTCCAGCTAACAGCAATGGTTCTTCTCATTGGTGAAGTCACTTGTGTTCAACTTAAAGAGACCATTTGGTCAGAGAAAGTTGTCTCTAGTGAAAGAGATCGGGAATGAAATAGAAAATGTCAAAAGTTGCCTCCATAATCCAAATGTCAAGCCTTATTGGTAGTTTCCCTAATGTCCAGTGACTCGGGATCGGCGCTTCCATTGAACCAACAGCGAATAGGGTGGAGGGTTTTGGAAATTGAAAGTTACACATGAGCAGCTTGTGGGGCGATTTCACCTCACTGTCGATTTCATGTTGCTACTCACAGCAACTGTCATTTTCATTGGCTGACGAAGTCCTTTGTCTTGAATCAAAAAAGGCAGTTTTGTGGTGAAAGAAATCTAAACTGAAAAACATTAGGCAAAAGCAACGTAGATAAGCCAAATCGAAAAACGTTGGCATAGTTTCCCTGGTGGTCTAGTGGTTAGGATTCGGCGCTCTCACTGCCGTGGCCTGGGTTTGATTACCGGTCAGGGAATGTTGATTTATTGATCTTGTGGAATTGTTAAAACCAGTGTTGATTACTTATTGATTGAAAACATTTCACACCTCTCCCAGAATTAGTGGAGTGAGACTTGAAGTCTCGCCTCAGAGCTGGAAATGTCACACTTGGAACAAACAGGAAACAAACACGGAGGTGGAGTGAGGGTATGAAGGAAGAGGAAAAGGGCTGGTTGCAAAGCACTGACGACAGAAATGTTGGTGTGAGGCAAAATATGAGTGGGAGAAGTACGAATTTTGCTGCCTCCTGTTTGCACAAATATCACTCCTGTTAGATCAACGAATCGCTACTGCTCTCTGAAAGCAGCACGCCTAGCCGAATGGCCTCTTTCTGCGCTGCAACTTTCTATAATTTTATGTTACCCAACAGCACGGGCCAGTCTGCCATTTTATAACTCAGTCGAGCAAGATGTCCTTTCTTACCTTGTATTTGGCTCTTTTGAAACCAAAACACAGAGAAAATTCAGTGAGTTTTCTTGTCATTTCCAGCACGAGATTTGTCACGAGACTAACTGAGCGACACATTAATGGTGCCAATCCTTCACTGGAGCTCACCGCGTCCAAAGAGCACTGTTACCATCAGCCTGTTATGTACCTTCTTGCAGTACATTCACCGAACAATACAAACTTATCACAGCTCTGATTTCTTCACATCGAAATCCAATGTGAAAATCAATTTCAAAGCTGAACAACTGGGAGGAGAGAGTGACTGTGGATAATCGGCACTGGGCACATTCCTGTAATCGGTATCTGGGAGAATCAGGAAGGTGAGATCCAGGTGTCTCTTTACCCACGAATTTTACCCATTCCCACGAACTGACTGTGTCTGCATCAAGCAGCTGATTGACCTGGGAGCTGGACGGGCAGAGGGAGCTGGAGGTGAGGCAGGGACAGAAGCAGAAAAAGATGCAACATGAAAGTGCTTTGAATTTGATGTGTGTCAGTTGCTTTCAGTGGTGAATGCCTGTCTTGTAAGTTTCACAGGAGCCGCAGCAATTGGTGTTTTTTTCATTTCAAGCAGCAAGATTTTAAAAGTAAAAAGATAAAAGCAAATTACTGCGAATGATGGAAATCTGAAACAAAATCAGAAAATGCTGGAAAAACTCTGCAGCTGTAGAGAGAAACAGAGTCAACGTTCCCAGCCCCTATCACTCTTACTCAGATTTTTAAAGTATTGCAGCACCCAGCGTGGTGGTTGAACCCACAACCCTGAGATTAAGAGTCTCATACTCTACCAGCTAGCCAGGAATGTGAAAAACAATGCCATTCACCAATATACATGAATAAACCTGTTGCTTTCCATCTGACACCTCAGCTTGTTCTGAATTTCAAAGCGTGGAAGGTTGTCGACCTACAAAAGCCCCAAGGTTGCAATGCATCTCTCTCAATCTCAATAACATCATTCACATCTTCCAGTTCTTAGCTGCATCTCCTTCCAAACATTGTGATCCATTTTCCTCAGGATTTTCTCCTGGATTTAATATTTACCGGGTGATTGGAGAGTGCGGGGCAGGAATATTGCTGCTTTTCTGCTTTTCCCTGTCTCACTCACTGTGGAGCTGAGGAAGTGAGAATAATTGATGGGTTCATTTGAGTCCAATAATTTCATGGATTTCTAATGGGTTCAATGAAGGTACATAGTGGGTCCAAATCTTTTCTCATTATATTTGACAGAAAAAGTAGTTTTAAAAGGAAGATGTTTCTGTGGGAGCTCACTGGATAACAAAAGATCTGTCACCGTTTTGGGGATGTTAACGTGCAGCCCAAGTACCCAATGACAACCCAGAACTGTGAGAATGATTGGTGATGAGGGGGAAAAACAATAAAAAGCTTTACCTCCCTGGGTGTTCTTGAATCACCAACCTTTCAGCTAACAGGTAAACATGCTGACCAATTGCACCACAGACACTTACACAAGTCCCGCCTACAAGGTATCCCAACCAGTGAGTGTAATCTTCAGATTACCACTACCCAGATGACTGTCGCTCTATCAGTTTTACTCTTCCAAAATAAAGCGTGGGACATTCATTGTGGATACAGGAAATATTTTGATCCCACCCACTGCAGACACATCCATGTCACCAGGAACCCGCTCTCCTATAACCGATGCCATCTCCCTTTGAGCCTTTCGGTGTCTTGTCTGTTACCAAGTATTCTGATTGTCCTGAAGCCGATATTAGGTTTGAATTCCTGATGTGCAGTAACGAGAATCCTTTCAATGTCTCAGATCAGTTAATTTCACTGAGAACATCAGAGTCAATGTTCCAGCATCTTAAAGAAGGGAAAGGCGTCTTGACTGTCTCTGGTCAGTCGGACCGTTCACCCTTCATTCTCCTCGGATTCGATTCCTCAAAGGGGATTTTCATTTTCTTCTTGAGCTCCCTGACCACACCTGCCAGCATTTTTGGATTGAGAGGCAAAATTAACATTTCAGATGCAGTGCAGTTCTGATGAAAGGCTATAGACCTGAACTGAAAACTTTGTTTCTCTCTCCACCGACGCTACCAGATCTGCTGAGAATTCCAGTATTTTCTGTTTTTATTTCAGATAACCAGCATCTGCAGTATTTTGCTTTACTTTACCTGATTAGTGAAACATATAAGATCCTGAGGGTACATGACAGGGCAGATGTGGAAAGGATGTTACCTCTTGTGGGAGAATCTAGAACTCGGGATTGCTGTTTAAAAATAAGCGGTCAACCATTTAAAACGGAGATGAGGCCATTTTTATTTCTCTCAGTGGGTCGTGAAACTTATGAACTCTCTTCCTGAAAAGGCTGTGGCAGCAGAATCTTTAAATATTTCTAAGGCAGAGGTGGATATATTCTTGGCAAGCAAGAGGGTGATAGGTTATCGGAGATAGGTGGGGTACAGATTTCAGGTGACTATCAGATCAGACATGATCTTATTAAATGGCAGAGCAGGCTTGAGGGGCCGAATGGCCTACTCTCGCTCCTTTTTCTTATGTTGTGCTAAGAACGTGGAACCCATTACCAGTAGATTTCGAGATCATGCCTGAGCTGAAAATGTGTAGATAAATTCACACTGTAAACAGATTGTTCACCAGCTGGAATTGGAAAGGAACTCACTCATCCCAGTTACTGACACAGCAACAGAGTCTCGCTGGGAGGGAGACCATTCAGATACATCAGGCGTGCAAAGGGTATTATTCAGTTTGCCCACACGATAACACTCCAATTATAAAAGTTCAATGGATTTAATCCACAATCAGAGCATTGATACTGGCATGACATGGTTTAAATGTTCCATGTATAGGGGGAAAAGTCACTTGCTCACCCCATCTGCTGAGACTACACTGAGTTCAGATTTAACTGTAGTTGTTTGTTCTGCTGTTCATTACATCCAGGGGAGAATTGTGGTGGACCCCGGAGCAATTTGGCCACTGCATCAATTGATTCAACAATTTTATGTCTTGCCCCTTTGGCACTAATCGTATTCTGATTACAGGACATAGGTATCTGTTCTACAATATGGTCCTTCAATGGCGGAGCGGTCAACCAGCATTCGCCGTGGGACAGAATGTGCCCTATCCGCACAACAACAACAACAACACAGCTCTGCGCATGTGCATTGCTTTGTGTGCTAGGGCATGCGCAGTGCTGGTCTGTGACTGAAGCTGCTCAAAGCGGGCGGGCGAATGTCGAGTGGAGCAAACTAACAGAATTAGTGGGTGTGTGAGGAGGAATGGAGCCAGGGGAGTGGGCAGGGAGGCTTCATAAAGACACAGTGCAGACCGCAGACCCCAAATAACAAGATTCCGGTCTTGTGTTTGCAGAGAACGGACCGAAAAAGTCTGGATTTCTCCCTTCACCAGGCCCGGGGTAACGACCGCCATCTTTATAGGGGGCAATGTGCAGCAGGGCGCATGCGCGGTCATCCTGGTCCATGTAACAAGAGGAGAGAATGTTGTGAATTTCTATCCTGGACTGACAGGGATGGATTTTGGAAACTCCTTTTACAGGGAGTTAGAAGGGGAGGATTTACGGATTTACACACAGCAAACTCAAACCAAGAGAAATGTTTGTTCTTTTTGAATTTCTGTCCTGGACTGACAGTGATGGATTTTGTGAACTCTATTTACAGGATGTTAGGAGAGGAGGGCAAACTCGAGGGAGATGAGAAACTAAAACCAACCATCATGTCAAAATCTGAAAGTCACTTGTTTCACCAGGACCTGAATATCACCAGCCTTTGAATGTAAGCATTGAGTTCCAGGTCATTACCAGTCACTGGGTAAAAAAACTCTCTTCCTGGCATCCCCTTTGTGGATCTTGCCTAAAATTTTAAATCTCTGTCCCTTAATCCTTTCATAATCAGCTAATGGGAACAGCTTTTATTTAACTACCTTTCATAATCCTGTACACCTCTATCAAATCTCCCCTCAATCTCCTTTACTCCAAGCAGAACAACCCCAGTTTCTTGAACGTAATCTTACAATTAAAACACCTCATCCCTCGAACCATTCTGGGAAATCTCCTCTGCACCCTCTCAAGGACCCTCCCATCCTTCATAATGTGTGGTGATCACTGGTTTGCACAGACCCAGATGTTCTGTGTCCGTGTCTATGACATCATCACACATCGACAATTACACGGTGACATCACCCCGCTCCCTGGGTATTTCCTCAACTGGGAGATTTTTCTCTGACTCCAGTGCTTCTGATATCTTTCCAGCTGCAGACTCCAGCAGGAGAGTTTAAAGTTGAAAACAAACTGTTTCAGAGTTGACTGTTTTTCACTACAATTTAGAGTGTTTAGTTCTATGCTCTGTATCTGTGAGGGGTCCCAGAGCTCTGGGGCTGGTATGGCTCCTTTACTGTGGATCTGAATCCATGTCCATCCATTGCTCTGTTTCACCTCTGCCCTCCTTGATCACCTCTCTGCCATTTTTTAACTTCCCCTGTCTCTAATAATGGATGTATTTGAGTTATGTTTAGTATTTTACTGTTACTCCTGCTGACTGTGTCTAAATGAAGTTTCCACTGCTGCCCATCCCCCAACCATGTGCTGCTGGCTTCCCAGCTTTACCTTCCCACAGTATCTTCCATAGTCAGGAATTGTTTTTCCTGCGCTATAGTCCATTTCTCTTCCACTTCTGAGCTTATACTGACCATCAAATTCTGCACCATTTTTACTCCCTGAGGGGAGGTGATAGTGTCGTGGTATTGTCACTGGACTAGTGATCCAGTGGCAATATCCTGGAGACCCTGGTTCAAATCCCATCATGGCAGATGGTGGAATTTCAATTAAATAAAAAAAAAGACTGGCATTAATAATCAAATGATTGTTGATTGTTGTAAAAACCCATCTGGTTCACTGATGCCCTTTAGGGAAGGAAATCTTGCTGACACATGACTCCGGATCACAGCAGTGGTTGACTCTTAGCTGCCCTCTGAATGCTGGCCTAGCCAGTGACACCCACCTGAATTTTAAAAAAAAATCATTCTGCATAACTCTGTCTCTCTCCACAGATACCAGCATCTATTGTTATCCTCAGTTGCCTGTGGAGAAGATGATGTTTGACCTTCTTGAACCGCTGCAGTCCGTGTGGTGAAGGTGCTCCCACAATGCTGTTAGGTAAGGAGTTACAGCTTATTCACCCAGTGATGATGAAGGAACAGTGATATATGTCCAAAATCAACAACAACAATTGATATAGCACTTTTAACGTAAGACAATTTTCCAACAGAAATGTTGCAAAGCAAGGTTTTACACTGAGCTACAGAAGGAGATATTAGGGCAGATGACCAAACGTTTGGTCAAAGAGGTGGGTTTTACAGAGTAAATTAAAGGAGGAAAATGAGGTAGAGAGGAAGAGGTTCAGGGAGTGAATTCCAGAGCTTGGGGCCTTGGAAATTGACAGAATGGGCGCAAATGTGGAAGAATAAAAATCAAGAATGGTCAGGAGGCCAAATTAGAGGAGCGCAGATATCTCCGAGGGTTGGGACGTTGGAGGAGATTCCAGCAACAGGGAGCAGCCACACAGGAATTGGAAAATAGGGATGGGAATTTTAAAATTTTGGTGCTTCTCAACCAGGAAGCCTTTGTAGGTCAGTGAGCACAGGGGTGATGGATGAACAAGACTTGGTGCAAGTAAGCACATGGGCAGCAGAGTTTTGGATGACCTCAAGATTACAGGGAGGTTGAATGTGGGAGGCCGGCCGGGAGTGCGTTAGTTAAGTCTAGAGGAAACAAAGGAATGGATGAGAGTTTCAGCAGCAGATGAGCTGAGACTGAGCTGGAGTCGGGCGATGTTACTGAGGTGGAAATAGGTGGTCTTGGTGATGATGTGAATATGTGGTTGGAAGCTCATCTTGGGGTGAAATATTTCACCATGGTTGTGAACAGTCTGGTTCAGCCTCAGACAGTTGTCAGGGAGAAGGATGGAGTCCGTGTCTAAGGAGTGGAGTTTGTGGCGGGGACTGAAGACAATGGTTTCAGTCTTCCCAATATTTAAATGGAGGAAATTTCTGCTTATCCAGTATTGGATGTCACACAAGTCAGGACGGTGTGTGACTTGGAGGTGATGGTGTTCACATACACCTGCTACCCTGGTCCTTCCAGGAGGTGAAGATTAGTGGTTCAGGAGATTCAATCCAACTTCTGGTTTAGTTGTAGGTTTATAAAAACCTGCCCCTCACCCCGTCTCTCCCACTCCCCTTCTCTCTCTGTCTCTCCCACTGCCCTTCTCTCTCTCTGCCTCTCCCACTCCCCTTCTCTCTCTCTGTCTCACCCACTCCCCTTCTCTCTCCCACTCCCTCCTCTCTCTCCCACTCCCTCCTCTCTCTCTCCAACTCCCCTTCTCTTTCTCTCTCTACCACTCCCCTTCTCTCTCTGCCTCTCCCACTCCCCATCTCTCTCTTTCTCCCACTCCCCTTCTCTCTCTGTCATATAGAATTCTCCAGCCCAGCGGGTTGTGGATGCTCCATCATTGAATATATTTCCGGCTGAGATGGGGAGATTTTTGGTCTCTCAGGGAGTCGAGGGATATGAGGAGTGGGCGGGAAAGTGGAGTTGAAGCCCAAGATCAGCCACGATCGTATTGGATGGTGGAGCAGGCTCGACGGGATGTCAGGACTTCTCTTGTTCCTATTTCTTCAGTTCTTATAGAGACCAGAGTCTTGTGTTGGCCCAGACCAGGTGGCAGGTTCCCTTCCCTGAAGGACATTAGTGAACCAGTTGGGTTTTTATGACAATCCAGCAGTTTTCATGGTCACTTTTTCCTTGTGCCGGCCCCGCAAATTCCCAGATTCATTCAGCTCAATTTCACAACCTGCCTTTGTGTTTTTGTGGGTTCTCTCTCACTCCCTTTTTTCTGTTTTAAATCAATTTCACAGGGTATTCGAAGGGCAGGATTTGTAATCGGGAAACTGAAACCAAACATCAGATCAGGATCTGACGGAGTCGCCCTATTGAACATGGACGGACAAAGCACCGTTCACAGTGGGGAGACACCGTGGAAATGTGGGGATTGTGGAATGGGATTCAGATTCCCATCTGAGCTGGAAACTCATCGGCGCACACACACTGGGGAGAGACCGTTCACCTGCTCCCTATGTGGGAAGGGATTCGCTCGATCATCCAACCTGCTGACACACCAGCGAGTTCACACCGGGGAGAGACCAGTCACCTGCTCCGAGTGTGGGAAGGGATTCAATCATTCGTCCAACCTGCTCAGACACCAGCGAATTCACACTGGGGAGAAGCCGTTCACCTGCTTGAAGTGTGGGAAGGGATTCAATCATTCTTCCCACCTGCTGAGACACCAGCGAGTCCACACTGGGGAGAAGCCGTTCACCTGCCCTGTTTGTGGGAGTGGATTTACGCGATTAGCAGGGCTGCTGGAACACCAACGAGTTCACACAGGGGAGAGACCGTTCACCTGCCCCGAGTGTGGGCAGGAGTTCACCCGATCTTCAGGGCTGCATCAACACCAGCAACTTCACACTGGGGAGAGACCATTCATCTGCTCCCAGTGTGGGAAGGGATTCACTCGGTCACCCAACCTGCTGAAACACCAGCGAGTTCACACTGGAGAGAGACCATTCACCTGCTACGAGTGTGGGAAGGGATTCATTCAATCATCCCACCTGCTGAGACACCAGCAAGTTCACACTGACGATAGGCCTTTTAAATGTCCAGACTGCGGGAAGTGCTACAAAAGTTCCGGGGAACTGATGTCCCATCAACGTGTTCACACTGACGAGAGACCGTTCAGGTGCTCTCACTGTGGGACTGGATTCAGGCAATCAGCTAATCTCACTGTACACCAGCGAGTTCACACTGGGGAGAGGCCGTTCACCTGCTCCAAGTGTGGGAAGAGATTCACTCAGTCATCTGCACTGCTGAGGCACCAGCGAGTTCACAAGTAACTCATAACATTGAGTAGATTTTTCTGTTTGTCACATCCAGAACGAAACCATATTCATTGGGGTCTGTTTCTGCTGAATAAACTCCAGCCCAGTTAATATTCTGGATAAAGTCAAATAAATCAGCTTTGTGTTAAGCACACTGTGTTGAATCTTTTTAATGGCTCTAACACAAGCTAGTTCCTTTTGAAGGCTTCTCCCTCTCCCCTGTCTCCTCCAACCCCACCTCAAACAGCAAGTGTGAGGAGCTCATGGAGCTTCTGTGTCACTAAGATTGAGACAATCTGATCAGCTGCCTCTGTTGCTTCCCTCCCTTCCAATAGCCCAACGGGACAAACTGTCTCTAAAGAACCCCCTTGTCCAAGCCCTGAACCCACATCTTTCTCCAGTTTCTCTCCCATCTCCCCTCGTGCCCTCTCAATGCTCATCTTGTCCATGAGACCCACCTTCTGCTCTATCAGCCCTATTCTCACTAAATTGCTGACCATCCAACTTCTCCATGTTAGCTGATATTGTTCAGGGTTCTCTCTCTCTCTTCTGTTACTGTCTCTCTCACCTCTAAATCCACCGTCATCACCCATCCTAAAAAACAAGCTCTGATCTCCCATTGTCTTTTGAAACTACCCCATCTCCAACTTCACTTTCCTCTCCAAAGTCCTTGTACTTGGTGTCCCCCAAGGATCTATCCTTGGCCCCTCCTATTTCCCATCTACATGCTGCCACTCGGTGACATCATCCAAAAGCACCATGTTAGTTTTCACATGTACACTGACAACACCCAGCTCTACCTCACCACCATCCCTCGCCATTCCTCCACTGTTACTAAATTATCAAACTGCTTATCCCACATCCAGTACTGGATAAGCAGAAATTTCCTCAATTAAAAATTGGGAAGATCAGAGCCATTGTCTTCAATCACCACTACAAATTCCGTTCCCTAACTACCGAGTCCATCCCTCTCCCTGGGAACTGTCTGCGGCTGAACCACACTGTTCACAATCTTGATGTCATATTTGCTCCCAAGGTGAGTTTCTGACCACATGTCCACACCATCACTAATACCAGATATTTCAATCTCCATAACGTGGCCTGTCTCCACCCCACTCCCAGCTCATCTGCTGCTCAAACTCTCATCCATGTCCGTGTTACCTTTAGACCTGATGATTCCAACACATTCCTAGCCAGCCCCTCACATTCACTCTGTACCCACAAACATGAGATCATCCAAAACTCTGCTGACCGTGTACTTTCTCACATCAAGTCCCCTTCACCCAGCAGCCCTGTGCTCACTGATCTACATTGGCTCCTGGTCCACCAGTGCCTCCATTTTAAAATTCGGAATTCTGTTTCGAATCCCTCCATGGTCTCGTCACTCCCTATCTCTGTAACCTCCAGTTACACAATCCTCTGAGATATTTACACTCTTCTCATCCTGGCCTCTGGAACATCCCTGCTTTTAATTACTCCACCATTGGTGGCCGTGCCTACCTATGATGCTCTTAAATCTCCTCCTTAAACCTCTCTACCTCTCTCTCCTGATTAAAGATGTTTTTTAAAATCTGCCTTTCCAATCCAGGTTCTGTCCATTTACTCTAATAATCTCCCCACGTGACTCGCTGTCAGATTTTTCTTTATGAAACTCCTCTGAAGAACTTTGGAACATTTTATTACATTAAACGTGTTTTATAAATACAAGTTGTTGCTGTTTCACGAAAGCCAGTTTGTGCACAGTAAGATTCCACAACCAACAATCAGACGAACTGATTAACCTAGTTTTTTTTGGTGTTAGTTAAAACACGAATGTTGGTCCCACTGCAACAGGAGAACTCCCCTGTGGACAGGATGTGGAGTTGTTGAGCTCTCCTGAGCTGAGAGTGGAGCTGATTGAGCTGTCGGGCCTGCAGAATACCTTGAAGAACCACTGTCTGGGATTTTTCCTCTTAATTCACTGACTCCCAGCTGAAATTATTGCTGCAGTTAAATAGTTAACTTTGAATATCAATCCTAATTTAATCTTTGGAACAAAATCTCCAACTTTAAATCAGCTGCAGAAGAGAAAGGAATTTCCTGTGTTCATTTATCAACTTTCAGACTCCAGAACATCCCAAAGTGATTCACAGTCAATGATGTATTTTGGGAGGAAGAATGAGGAGAGGCAGAATAAACTAAATGGTACAATTTTAAACAGAATGCAGCAATAGAGTGACCTGGTAGTGTCTGAACACAAATCTTTGAATGTGACAGGGCAAACTGATCACGCTGTTTAATAAAAAGCTAATGGGGTCCTCGGCTTATTCATGGAGACATGGAGTACAAAAGCAAGGCAGTTATCCTGAATCTTTATAAATCACTGCTTAATCCTCAGCTGAAATATTGTGTTCAATTCTGAGCACCACACTTTAGGAAATATGTCAAGGCCTTGGAGAGGGTGTGAGGAAAATTTCCCAGAATAGTATCAGGGATAAGAGGTTTCAGTTCTGTGGAGAGACTGGAGAAGCTGGGATTGTTCTCTTTAGAGCCGGGAAGATTAAGGAGTGATTTAATAGAGATGTGGACATTATTGAGGAATTTTCATCTACACAGGGAGAAATTGTTTTCATTGGCAGGATGGTCGGTAACCACAGAAAACAGCTTTAAAATAATTGGCAAAGAATCCAGGATGGAGATGAGGAGAGATTATTTTACTCAGTGAGTTCTGATGATCTGGAACACATTGTCTGAATGACTGGTGGAAGCAGATCCACAAGTAACTTTCCAAAGTGATTTGGACTGATCGACCTTGACATGTGGGGTTCACATGTTTGCAGAGAGGACTTGGCTATCTTGACAACACACACTCCCTTTGTTGGTACAGGGGCTTTAGTGCAGCTTTCCACTATTAAACTGTCATCATTCATTGTACATTAGGCCAAACCTACAAACTTGTCTCTTCATAATTCCAGTGAAGAGGAGTATCTGCGGAAGGATGGATCACTTCAAGAATGTCTTTACTGTCTGATGTATTTTTTTCCCCTCAAAAGCCATTTATATACCTTGTTTCTCGGGGACATGGCAATCACTCATTCAATTAACAAGGGACAGCTATTCAAGGTCACCCCTCCTATTTCCATCAGAAGCCCATGAGGTCATTTTGTGGCTCATCACTTGCTGGGACATCCTGTTTACCTTTTACTCAGACAGTTGGTTTATGTATGGGTCATGAGATCCCCCCATCCTATCAAGCTTGTCTTGTTTCAGGGTCTGTGCCAGAGACATGTCCTTGGCAGAGAAACAGGCCTCCCTGTCCTGTGTTTCTCAACCCAGGAAGCTTTCTTCATGAGAGAGCCAGACAGAGAGCGAGGGAGGGAGGGGGAGAGAGACATTAATTGCAATAATATTCAATACATTTCTGAAGATTTTATCAGGTTATTAGACGGTGATCTCCCCCCACCCCCTGAGAAGGGAATAATATCCTTCTCACAACTGATTTCTGACTAACCTCACTATTTCTAAGCTCTGAGCTTGTTTTCCTAATTTCTTGATGACAAACTGTAGATAACATACTAAAGCTACTAGAATGATCAGAATCAGCAACACAAACCCTTGAGCTGCCACCAAGAATAAATGTCAAAACTTTTCCACTAAAATGTGATAACTATCGACTTAGATTCATCCTCCCCACCTGGCAATCATCCCACACAACTCTGAATGATTGACACGTTGTAAATACATCTGGTTCAAAAAAAGGTTCATGAACGGACTTGAAAGATTCTCCAGCTCTCTGTTCACCTGCATCCACCTTGTGGATATTTTCTAACTGATTCTGGACTTTCTTCAATTTAATATGTCCTTTCTGACCCTCTTTAGAAATCCTATCGAGGATATACTTGTAATCTCGGTCACACTCTTCTCCAATCCCCAGGATATCTCTCACCCCCGGCCCGCTTGTTTTCTCTGTCAGTCGCTCCCTGTCATGTGTCAACACCATTGTACACTCCTGGCTTCACTTAGGAACTTCTAACATTCACGTTTCAGTAAATGTGTTGCTTCTCAAGCCTATGATCTCGAGCACTGTGATCCCACTCCTAACACCACTTGTAAGATTTAGGTTCAGGAGTCACAGATTAATCGAAAAGAGGATCGAGCTCAGAAGAGATTTTAAAGTAGTTTATTGAGAAGCAACAGTTTAAATATGATGCACAAGCTAAATAGACAGGAAAACACACGACCCGTGACAGGTGAGAACGGTTTACCGGTCCCAGAGGACAAATGGACGGATGATGCAGAGTGAGTGCTGGTCTCTGTAGCTGGTGGTGACAGTCTCCTCTGAACGGTTAACTGGTGTGAGCCAGAGTGTGGGTGTTGGGCTGAAGCCAGTGTGGATCACGTCAATATCTCTGTGCTCTCGAGAGCCTGTTTTAACCTTTACAGAGACAGTTGGTTTACATATGGGTCATGAGATCCAATTGTATCAGGGTTAGAAATGTCTTGTTTCAGGGCTTGTTCTAGAGACATGTCCTTGGCAGAGATAACAGGCCTGCCCTGTGTTTGTCAGCCAGCAAGCTGCTATGGAAACAATCTTCATGACAGAGAGAGTGAGGTATTCTTATAATATTCCATAAATTTCTGAAGATTTTACAGGGTTATTAGACAGTGATTTCTTACAGTCCGTTACTTGGATTGAACTTGTCTCCATTCCCGTGCCGAGGGGATTTCTGTACCACGCGGGAGGGGTAACATTTGGGAACTCTCGATTCTCCACCAATTCCCATTCCCCTTCTTTCTGGTGGATAATGGAGGTGTCGCTGTGAGTAATGTACAAGTCAGTAAGAATTGTCAGCAAGGATTAATCAGCACTTTCTAATTGGAGATGTTACTCAGTGGAACCTCTCATTAAAATGAATTGAAGGATTCGTACCAAAGATCAATTTAAGATTGAAGTACAAGTTCAGAATCTTGTTGTAAACTAATTTCTGATGAGAGTTCCTGAATTATGGAGAAAGATCAGAGACAACGGTTCTTAAAGGGACACTGCAGCCCCGAGAACACAATCAGGTATAGATCCAGAATATTAAACTCCAGACCAGTAACAGGGATTATTAACATCAGCAGAAACAAACCCCAACTGTCAGAATGAATATGGTTCAGTCCTGGATGTGATTAACAGCAGCAATCACAGCAGAATCCAACCCCTGCGGTCGCTTGTGAACTCGCCGGTGTGCCTGTAGGTGGGATGACTGAGTGAATCCCTTCCCACACTCGGAGCAGGTGAATGGCCTCTCCCCAGTGTGAATTCGCTGGTGTGTCAGTAGGTGAGATAACTGAGTGAATTTCTTCCCACAGTCAGAGCAGGTGAATGGTCTCTCTCCAGTGTGAATTAGCTGGTGCTTCAGGAGGTCAGAAGACCCAGTGAATCTTTTCCCACATTCAGGGCAAGTGAACGGCCTCTCTCCAGTGTGAACCCGCTGATGTCTCAACAGGTAGGCTGACTGAATGAATCCCTTCCCACACTCCGAGCAAGTAAATGGCCTTTCGCCAGTATGAACTCGCTGGTGTACTTTGAGGTTGGATGAAGACCTGAAACTCTTTCCACAGGAAGTACAGCTGAATGGCCTCTCAGTGTGAATTCGCTGGTGCTTCAGCAGCTCAGAGGACCCAGTGAATCCTTTTCCACATACAGGGCAGGTGAATGACCTCTCCCCAGTGTGATGTCGCTGGTGTCTCAGCAGGTAGGCTGATTGAGTGAATCCCTTCCCACACTCGGAGCAGGTGAATGGTCTCTCTCCAGTCTGAACTTGCTGGTGTGTCAATAGGTGAGACAACTGAGTGAATCCCTTCCCACATTCAGAGCAGGTGAATGGCCTTTCTCCAGTGTGAATTCGCTGGTGCACACTGAGATTGAATGAAGTCCTGAATCTCTTTCCACAGGAAGTACAGCTGAACGGCCTCTCCTCAGTGTGAATTCGTTGGTGCTTCAGCAGGTCAGAGAACCCAGTGAATCCTTTCCCACATACAGAGCAGGTGAATGGCCTCTCCCCAGTGTGAACCCGCTGATGTCTCAACAGGTAGGCTGACTGAATGAATCCCTTCCCACACTCAGAGCAAGTAAATGGTCTCTCCCCAGTGTGACTGCGTCGATGAATTTCCAGTTGGGATGGGTAATCGAATTCTTTCCCACAGTCCCCACATTTCCACGGTTTCTCCGTGGTGCATGTGTGCCTGTGTCTCTCCAGGTTGGATGACCAGCTGAAGCCTCGTCCACACAGAGAACATGTACAGTTTCTCCCCACTGTGAATGCTGTGATTTGTTTTTTCAGGCTAAAGCTCTTACCAAAGTCAGTTCACTGGAACACTCTCACTCAGGTGTGTGTGTGTCTCGGTGCTTTTCCAGTCGCTGATGTTTGAAATCTTTTCCCACAGACAGAACAGTCAAAATTTCTCCTTACACATTCAAAGGCCGATGATACTCAGGTCCTCGTGAATCGAATGACTCTGTCAGATCTTGATGTAATGTTTGGTTTGAGTTTCCTGTCAGTAAATCCTCCCCTTCTAATTCTCTGTGAAAGGAATTACAAAAGTCATTATTTTAAGAACAGGATAGAAACTCAGAACAAACAATTCAAGTTCCTATGGAACATTTTTTCCTCTCTTGTTCCCCCAAAGCCTCAAATCCCTGTCCCACACACTCTCTCTCCTCCCTGTGCTGAAATCCAGTGACAGTTTTGGACAACTCTTTCAGTATCTTTTTAACAAATTTGTACAACTAGAGGTGACAATATGTTTGATCATTCACTTCAGTCATTACTCGTGACAAATCACTAATCTGAAACCCGCTGACTGACCATACAGAATAGCAGACGTTAACCTTGTGTCGAAAACTCACATTGTGGAGATTTCATGAATGATCGTGAAGATGGTTTCTCCAAACCTCCCAGGGTTTCCTTCCTTTTTTCTCTCCCTCTCTAAGTTAAACCTGGGATTAGTCTCATAGTTAATTCCAATTCCTGCTTCTCTTCCTGATGACTAATTAACTCCAATTAAACACTGAGAAGACTGAAGACACTGTTTTCAGTTCCTGCTCCAATCTCTATTTCCCAGATACCAACTCCATCCCTCTCCCTGGGAACAGTCTGAGATTAAACTAGTCTGTTCACAAACTCGGTGTTACACTTGATCTCGGGATAAGCTCCTGACCTCATATCTTTGCCATCACTAAGACCGCCCGTTTCCACCTCCATAACATCACCCGACCTCCCCCTGTCTCAGTGCATCTGCTACTGAAACCCTCATCCCTGCTATTGTTACCTCCAGACTTGACTATTCCAACACATGCCTGGCTGGTCTCCCACATTCAATGCTCCGTAAACTTGGCACCATTGATGTCGGTGTCTTCACTGGCAGTGAGGCCCATTGCCCTAACAACCTCTGCTTCCTGACCTGCCTTGGCTCCCGGTCAAGTAACAACTTGACTTTTAAATTCTCATCCTTGTTTTCAAATCCCTCCCTGGCCTCGCCCCTCCCTATCTCTGTCATCTCCTCGAGCCCCACAACCCTCTGAGGTATCTGCACTGCTCTAATTCTGGTCTTGTATATTTCCTATTTTAATCGCTCCACCATTAGTGACCGTGCCTTCAATTCCCTCGACTCCAAGCTCTGAAAATCTCTCCATCTGTCTACCACACTTTTCCCCTTTAAGACACTTGAGTAATGATTAAAAAATAGACATTCTGTCAAAACTTCTAAATTGTGTACACATCAGGAAAGACGCAAGAATACCAAATTTCAGTCAGTCAGCCTCGTAATATGTCTCATTTATCTTTGCTAGAAGCTACACATATTCATACACAGGACCTGTCCTCTGCAGACAGAAGGAACATGTCCAGGTTGGGGCCTTTGGTTGAATTAAACAAAAGCACAGGAGATGATAGCTCCCTGCTGTGTTCTCCATGGCAACGCCTTAACCAATCAGAGCTGACTGGCCAAACCAGTTATCACCCTTTCCTCGTGCAGGATAAATTGTTGTTCGCTTTGAAATTTGGTTTTCTTGCATCTGTCCGGATGAGTGCAACAGGAAAACCTTCAACAGCATGTCTCTTTTTTAAGCAATACTTAAATTCTGTACAAATGAGTGACTGTGGGTTTACAATTCTATTGTTGCTGATCTAAAAGTCCCGGTGAAAGCACATTTGATGAATATCTCCCTCAGGACCTGTTGTCACCTTATGCAAAATGCGCATGCGCCCTGTAGCACCTCGCCCCTTTCTTGGGATACAGAAACAGAAACACCTGGAAAAACTCAGCAGGTCTGGCAGCATCGGCAGAGAAGAGCACAGTTGACGTTTCGAGTCCTCATGACCCTTCAACAGAACTCTGTTGAAGGGTCATGAGGACTCGAAACGTCAACTGTGCTCTCCTCCGCCGATGCTGCCAGACCTGCTGAGTTTTTCCAGGTATTTCTGTTTCTGTTTTTGTTTTGGATTTCCAGCATCCGCAGTTTTTTGCTTTTATCCCTTTCTTGGGATGTTGGGCGCATGCGCATTGCTGCACTTGCCGCTATAAAGATGGCGGCCGCGCATGCGCCCATCACAACATTGACCCTATAAAGATGGCGGCCGTTAATTCGGGCCTTTCTCCCGCAGCGCCGAGAAAACGCGGGACCGAAGTCTCCTTATTGAGGGTTTGGGGCCGACACCGTGAGTTTATGAAGCTTCCCAACTCACCCGCCAGCCCTATCTCTGTTTGTGGGTTTGTTTTCGGCTCTGGATACGCACTCGTTCTTTCGAAAATCCGCATTTTAAATCCGTTCGCTCCAGCTGTCACCCTATCTGCCTCCACAGACTGCGCATGCTCCAGCTCACAATGACTGACAGCAGCTCTGGGCCAATAGGAAGGGGGGGCGGGGCTGACGGTCGGTGCGGGAGCGGCCAGTCCTCCAGCCAATCGGAGTGAATGAAGGGGAGGAGGCGGGTGAGTGTGGAGCATGCGCAGGGGGACCGGGATGAAAACTGTCGAGTTGAAAGTCCAGCGTGTGAGAAAGGCCGAGTGCAGGAGGGGAATGGAGCCGGAGGGTGGACTGGGAGGATTCACAAACACCCGGTGTAGGACTCCAAACCCGGATTAGAAACTCCCGGAGCCCAGTTTACACCGAGTCCTTTTACAGGGGGTTAGAAGGGGAGGATTTACACACAGCAAACTCAAACCCAGAGAAACGTTTGTCTCACCTCAATTTCTATCCTGGACTGACCTGCTGAAACAGTGAATTCACACTGGGGAGAGGCTGTTCATCTGCTCACAGTGTAGTAAGAGGTTCAGGACATCTTTCCACCTGCTGAGCTCCCAGCGCATTCACACTGACGAGAGACTTTTTTAATGCCCAGAGTGTGAGAAGTGCTTTAAAAGGTGTGGGGAACTGATGTCCCACCAAAGTGCCCACACTGACCGGAGACCATTCAGATGTTCTTACTGTGGGACTGGGTTCAGGCAGTCAAGGGACCATATTCAACAAGTGCAGTCACACTGGGGAGAGACCATTCGCCTGCTCCAACTGTTGAAAGAGATTCACTCAATTGTCCCATCTGCAGACACACCAGCGAGTTCACACTGATCAGGCCTTTTAAATGCCCAGATTACAGCAAGTGCTAGAAATATTTCAGAGAACTGATGTCGCATCAACGTGTTCACACTGACAAATGACCATTAAGGTGCTCTTATTGTGGGTCTGGGTTCAGGCAATCATCTGACCTCACTGTACACCAGTGAATTCACAGTGGGGAAAGGCTGTTCTCATGTTCCAAGTGTGGCAAGTCATTTGGCTGTTCATCCACACTGTAAAGACACCAACCAGTTCACAAGTATAAAGGGAAAATACTGCAGATGCTGGAAATCCGAAATAAAAACACAGTGCAGAAAGATTCAGCAGGTCTGGCAGCATCTGTGAACAGAGAAACAAAGTTAACGTTTCAAGTCCGGATGGACTCGTCTTCAGAAAAGTCACATGGACTCGAAACATTAACTCAAGTTGACAAGTGACTACAGTGATTGGATTTAGCTGTTAATCACATTTGGGACTGAACCATGTTCAACGGTCTGTTTCTGCTGATAAACTCCAGCCCAGTTATAGGGGTTAAAATTCTGTATAAAGATCAAATAAATCAGCTTTGAGTAAAACACTGTGTTGAGTCTTTTTCATTTCTCTACAGAAGTCAGTTCCTTTTGAAATGCTCTCCCTCTCCCCTGTCTGTTCCATTCTCACCTCCAACAGCAAGCATAAGGAGCTCATGGAGCTTCTTTGTCACTAAGATTGAGACAATCCGATCAGCTGCTTCCCTCCCTTCCACTAACCCACTGGGTCAACTGTCTCTAAAGATCCCCCATGTCCGAGCTCTGAATTCAGATCTTTCTCCAGTTTCCTATTTCCCTTCATAGCCTCTCAATGCTCACCTTGTCCATGAGACTCGCCTTCTGCTCCAGTGACCCTATTCCCACTGAACTGCTGACCATTTAACTTCTCCATGTTGGCTGATATTGTTCATGTTTTTTCCTCTCTCTTCTGGTACTGTCCCTCTCATCTTTAAATCCACCATCATCATCCACCCTAAAAAAAGAATCTATCCCTGATCCCTTCTATTTCTCATCTACATGCTGCCACTAGGTGACATCATCCAAAAGCACCGTGTTAGTTTTCACATGTGCACTGACAATGCCCAGCTCTACCTCACCACCAGCCCTCTCCATTCCTCCACTGGTACTAAATTATCAAATTGCTAATCCTGCATCCAGTACTGGATGAGTAGAAATTTGCTCCTTTTAAGAATTGAGAAAATCAAAACCATTGTCTTCACTCACCAGTACAAATTCCGTTCCCTAACTCCCGAGCCCATCCCTGACGTAACATTGGGATGTGTTGTCCTATGTTTGTCAAGCCAGTAATCTTTGTTCCTGAGAGAGAGAGAGAGAGGGGATAGGGGAGAGGGGGGAGGGGGACGAGAGCCATTCCTATAATATTCAATACATTTCTGAAGATTTTATAAGGTGACAGTGATTTCTTACAGATCTCCCCACCTTGAGAAGGGAATATTCTTATTGACTTCTCACAACTGATTTTTGGCTAACCTCACTGTTTCTCAGCTGTGAGCTTGTTTTCCTAATTTTTTGATGGCAAACCGTGGATAACATACTAAAGCTACTAGAGTTATCAGAATCAGCAACAAAAACCCTTGAGCTGCCATCAAGAATAAATGTGAAAACTTTGTCCACTAAATATGATAACTATCGACTGAGATTCATCCTCCCCACCTGCTGATCATCTCTCACAATCTAAATTATTGACATGTCGTAAATACACCTGGTTCAAACAAAAGTTCATGCACAAACTTTAAAGATTCTCCAGCTCTCTGTTCACCTGCATTCACCTTGTGGATATTTTCTAAATCCAGATTCTATTGCCCCCTTCACTTTAATTTTACTCCTTCTGATCGGTACCAGCGTGTTTAATTCCATCCTGATAGTTTGAAAGTCAGTTTCTCTATGGAGTGTGTGTGTCAACGTCTTGATGATTTAAAATGTCTCATTCAATTTTCCACAATAATCACTTCATGTTGTTCTGTTGTCAAGTAGCTGAGTATGCCTGGGACCTGTTCTTCAGTGCAGGGTAACCATGCATTTCCACATAGCGACCTGGGAGGGATGGATCTGGTGGCTGGGTTAGATAGAGAGTGTGGGGATGGCAGATTCAGTAGTGGAATTCAAAGGGGAATTAGACCAAAAGCTGCAGAATGTCCAGGGAAAAGGTGGGGGAGTGGGACCAGGTGAGTTAGTTCCAGGAGAGTAAGAGGTCTCCCTTTTCGGACGGAGATGAGGAGATTTTTTTTTGTTTTTTCAGAGGGTCGTTAGCCTGAGGAATTTTCCCCAGAAACAAGTGGAGGCTGGGTCATTGAATTTATTCAAGGCTGATTTGGACAGATTTTTGATAGACAAGGGAGTCAAGGGTTAATGGGTGGGGGGGGGGGGGGGGGGGGGGGCTATGAGGGCATTGGGGGACGGACAGACAGACAGGAAAGTGGAGTTGAGACCACAACCAGATCAGCCTTGATCTGATTGAATGGTGGAGCAGGGTCAAAGGGCTGAATGGCCTATGTTCCTCTGACACAGCTGAATGGTCTCTATATGTTGTTTTTGGCTCTGATTTTATGGTACTGTATATATACCCACATTTTGCACCATCATCCCTTTAGTCAGTTTCTCTCTTATGCCTTGTAACCTATCACAGACCTTCCCTTTTGTCCTTTCACTCCCCTCCCTCCGCCTCTGGACTTGTCTTCCACCTGTTACATCTCTGACTTTTCCAGCTCCGATGAAAGATCATCCAGCTGGAAGATTAACCCTGTTTCTTATTCCACAGGCGCTGCCAGACCTGGTTTCATTGAATAAGGAATTCCTGTTCATTGTGTCAGTTCACATAGCGGGAAGGGAAAGGTTTCCCCTGTATGGGAATTAAACCTAGGCTGCAGTGGTGAAAGCACCAAATGCTCAGAATTAAATACTCTAGCTTCCAGTGGAGCAGAGAGCAGTTTTCACTCAGAAACCAGCGGCTGTGATATTAGCAAAGCGGGGTGGAGAAATAATCAGTTTGAGTGGTGTTACTGCCGCAGGAATGGAGAGCTGGGGTTCACCCTTGAAAGTAGTTAAGTTTAAAAAGGGAATTTCACCAAGCATAGGTCGCGAACCCAACAGACCTGGACATTAAGAGTCTCAGATGCCGTCGACTGAACTAGCCAGGCATGTAAGAAGAGTGAAGTATTCCACACCCCAACATACATGGAGATCACTGTTGTTTTCGACCTTAAGCCTCAGCTTGTTCTAAATTTCAAAGTGTGGAAGGTAATCGACCTCCAAAAGCCCCATGATTGCAATGCATTTCCTCTCAATCATCAATAACATTATTCGCATCTTCCACTTCTTAGCTGCACCTCCTTCCAAACATTGCAAACTCCTCTTCCATCTTTCATCTTGATATTTTTCTCGGTTGCATTTTAATATGAAACTGCACAACTAATGTGAATCAAGTTTGTGATGGTGAAAATATGTTCAGCCTCTTGGGGAACTGAAGCACATTGACACACACAGAGATATACACCGAGAGTGACAGAGGCCGAAGGAGAGACAAACACACAGGGAACAAGGATGTCACCAACTTGGCCAATTATTGTTCCATTTCAGACTCCAAATTTAGTGAATGTTTGCAGATGAACGGAAATAAGAAACACGGAAATGGTTGAATGGTTTTTATTTAATTTAACTGGTAATTAATTCCGAAGGCAGTTTGCTGAAGTCAGGAGTTGATTCGGGCTGTGTCACAGGAAGAGAGGAATGACGATCAGGAGGAGGCCATTCAGCCCTTTGAACCTGCTCTGCCACTCAGTAAGATCATGGCCGATCTGATTGTGGTCTCAAGGCCACTTTGCTGTCCTCTTCTCAATATTTGGAAAATATTGTCAGTTGGCAGTTGGGAAAATGGACTGGGAACCAAAACAGAAAACCCAGTCCCCAGCTTTGCGAATCTTCAGAAACTCTTTGGGAACCAGAATCAGGGGAGAATGAAGGGTGAACTGTCGGACTGACCAGAGACATTCAAGGAACCTTTCCCTTCTTTAAGACGCTGGAACATTGACTCTGATGTCATCAGTGAAATTAACTGATCTGAGTCATTGAGAGGATTCTCGTTACGGAACATCAGGAATTCAAACTAATATTGACTTTGGGACAACCAGAATACTTGGTAACAGTCAAGACAGCGAAAGGCTCGAAGGAGTTGTAAGAGAGCTGGTTCCCGGTGACATGGATGTGTCTGCAGTGGGTGGGATCAGACTGTTTCCATGTATCCACAATGAATGTCCCAACCTTTATTTTGGAAGAGTAAAACTGAAAGAGACCAATGGTCATTCCGGCAGCAGCAATCTGAAGCTTTAACTCACTGATACCCTGGTTTAGGATGCCTTTCAGGTGAAGCTTGTGTGAGTCTCTGTGGCAGAATTGGTCAGCGTGTTTGGCTGTTAATCGAAAGGTTGGTGGTTTGAGACCACCCAGGGGCGAACCTTTCACTGTTTTCTCCCCATCTGCCTTCATTGTTACTCAGTTCCGGGCTGTCAGGCTACTTGAGCTGCCAAAAGAGATCCCACAAATGTTGCAAACTTTACCCTTACCCAGTGAGTTCCCACAACAATGTTTTTGTTATGAATGTTCATTTCAAACATAATAAAAAAACAATGAGCCACTATGTCATTACATCTAACTCATTAGAAACCTGTGAAGTTATTGGATTCAAACAAACCCATCAATTATTCTCTCTCCCTCAGCTCCACAGTGAGTGAGACAGGGAAAAGCAGAAAAGCAGCAATATTCTGGCCCCGCACTCTCCAATCACCCACTGCCAGCAGAAAGATTTTCTCACTTTGCTGAATGTTTATTTTGTGAAATGGTGAAGAGGAAATGTAATATGACTGTGAGATATTACATTCACTGAACATACAACTACAAACGTGAATGATGCAAAAAGTGCCAGCTCGCTGTCAAAAAAGATGCCTGCTATGCTTAATTTTAACAGGAAGAATGTGGAGAGACAATATAAATATAAATTGCAGTGGAGAAAAGGCAGGATTATCAAATTAGCTGAATTCCTTTGCCATCAGCCAGCATGGACACGATGGGCCGAATATCATCCTCCTCTGCTGCGGACATTTATGATTTTTTACCATCGACATTAACCTATGGACAGGACCAGTTGCCGTGGCCGATTGGTTTAGGTGATGGAGCCCAAATCCATTGGGGTTTCCCGCTTCTCATTAGTCCTGGTTTTAACTCTGTGTCTACAGCGTTAAATATCGGTTAAAATGAATAAAACTCATCCAAACACTCGGGAGTTTTCCTATTTCTGTTCATTCCCGAAAATATTCACGAAACCTGCAGTTGGAACTGGAATAAAACTTAGTGTTATGTTTGCTTTCTGGGTGTTTGTCTCTCCTTAAAAACAAACCATTGTACTCTGTCACTCTCAGTGTATATGTCTGTGTGTGTTCCCCTCTGTGTGTCAATGTGGTTCAGTTCCCCGAGGAGTGAACACATTTTTACCATCACAAACTTTATTCACATTAACTGTGCAGCTTCACGTTAAAATGTTGCAGAGAAAAAATATCAGGATGAACGATGCAGGAGAGAGTTTGGAATGTTTGGAAGGAGGTGCAGCTAAGAAGTGGAAGGTGTGAATGATGTTATTGATGAATGAGAGGAATGCTTTGCAACCTTGGGGCTTTTGTAGGTCGATTACCTTCTACGCTTTGAAATTCAGAACAAGCTGAGGCTCCAGGTGGAAAACAATGTTTGTCTCCATATGTGTTGGGATATGGGGGTTTTGTTCTCGCATTCCCAGTTAGCTCAGTCGATAGACCATGAAATGCTGAATTTCAGGGTCGTGAATTCGCGCCCCATGCTCAGTGCTGTAGTCATTTAAAATCTTGCTGCTTTCAAACAAAAAAAACCCCTTATTCCGTGGAACTTACAAGGCAGACATTCACCACTGACACACATCAAATTCAAAGCACTTTCATGTCGCATCTCTTTCTGCCTCTGTCCCCGCCTCGCCTCCAGCTCTCAGGCCAATTAGCTGCTTGATACAGACACTGTCAGTTCATGGGAATGTAAGACACAAGGCGATAGGTTTGCAGACAACAGGGTAAAGAGACACCAGGATCTCATCTTCCTGATTCTCCCAGGTACTGATTACAGGAAACTCTTTCGAGTTACCAACAGTCACAGATTGCAACTTCTTTCGAGTACAATCACAGTTCTTGGTTTTCCGGGAGTGGGACATGAACCCACAACCCTCTGATTCAAAGGCGAGGGTGCTATGAACTGAGCCACAGATTACAGGAATGTGCACAGTGCCGATTATCCACACTCACACTCTCCTTCCTGTCTTGTATACGTTGTCCAGCTTTGAAATTGTTCATATTTTCACAATGTGAAGAAAGCAGAGCTATCATAAGCTTATATTGTTCAGCAGGTGCACTGCAAGAATGTAGATAAAAGGCCCCACAAGCCTCCTTCGTCACTTAATAAGATTATGGCGGATCTCCAACCTCAACACCAATTTCCCACCCGATCCCGAGGACCCTTCATTCTCTGAGACAAAACTCACGAGAATTTTTGGATAAAAGCTAAATACTGCGAATTCTGGAAATATGAAATAGAAACAGAAAATGCTGGAAACACTCAACAAGTCTTGTAGCACCTGTGGAGAAAGAAACGGAGCTAACATCTCGAGTGCATACGACTTTTCTTCGGAGCAAATACAGATTTTTGTTTGTCTTTTCTTCCATTGACCCATAGTTCTGTAGACACCTGGTTGAAATCAGCAATAATGTAAATCACAGTCGGTAAGACTTGAACTTACCTGATTAAACCCCAATGAATTTTAAAACCATCTAATTAACCACACAGCCACGATGTTAAACAAGTACCTAATGCTGTCCATTCAATCATCAATAACTTCATTCACAGCTTCCGCTTCTCAGCTGCACCTCCTTCCAAACATTGTGATCCGTTTTCCTCAGAATTAATTCCTGGATTTAATGTCCTCATTTTGAAATCAGATTCACTTCAACATCCAACACAAATTGAATTGCAAACCTGACGGAAAAACAATGGAAAACAAGTCACTCGCTAACACAAATCCCATGGTGCTCATTTTCAGATTCACAACAGTCAGATTTTCAATAAAATGAAGGAATTTTACAGTAAAAAGATTGGGAGAGTTGGTGTGACTTTTATTTGTGACTCACTCACTCTGGTATTCTGTAAATGCTGCTCGGAGGTTTAGTGACCGGGATATAATCTACCTGTGTGTTCCTGAGCCTGTGCTTGGTGTATTGGGAGGTTTGGTCCGGGTTGGAGTATCTTGCATCCCAGGGATGGGCAGTGACCCGCTGATTGAAGCTGCAGTCGCCGCTTTCTGCTGGCAGCGGGTGATTGGAGAGTGCGGGGCCGGAATATTGCTGCTTTGCTGCTTTTCCCTGTCTCACTCACTGTGAAGCTGAGGAAGGGAGAATAATTTATGTGTTTGTTTGGATCTAATAATTTCATAGATTTCCAATGGGTTAGATATCGGTACATAGTAGGCCCAAATCATTTCTTATTATATTTGAAAGAAGAAAATAATTTTAGAAAACTGTTTGTGTGGGAACTCACAGGGTAATAGTAGATCTGGCACCGTTCTGGGGATATTATCTTGCAGCTCAAGTCCCCAATGACAACCCAGAACTGTGTGACAATGAATGCTGATGGTGAGAAAACAGTAAACACTTCACTCCAAGATGGTCACGAACCACCAACCATTCAATGAACAAGCAAACACGCCAACCAATTGCCTACAGAGAGTGATACAGACTTAATTTACAAGGTAGCCTTGCTAGCGTGTCAGTGAATCAAATCTTCAGATGTCAATCATTCTCTATCAGTTTTATTCTTCCAAAATAAAGGGTTACATTACATCTAGTGAAGAATATAAGCTTATGACAGCTCTGCTTTCTTCAAATTGAAATCCAATGTGAAAATATGAACAGTTTCAAGGCTGAACAATGGACACAAGACTGGAAGGAGAGTGTTACTGTGGATAATTGGCACTGTTGTCATAAAGCTATTAATGTCTATGATATTGTTGGAAAAAAAAATGCCAGGGGGTGAGGAAGGACTTATCTCCAGAGTAGAACCCAATAGGGACATGTTTATATTTGTACAAGCTCTCCCAAAGTTTGAAGAAAAAGATATTGAAGCATTCCTTATTTCATTTGAGAAGATAGCTAGACAAATGAAATGGCCACAGGAGTACTGGACATTATCGCTACAGCCTAAGTTGGTGGGTAGAGTGCATGAGGTATATGTTTTGGTGTCTGAAGGAGTATCAGTGAATTATGATATGGTCAAAAAGGCTATTTGAGCGCATTTGAGTTGGTTCCTGAAGCATATAGGCAGAAATTTAGTTATATGAGAAAATAGCCCAGGCAAACTGATATTGTGTTTGAGAGAGTAAAACAAAGTAATTTTGACCAGTGGATACAGGCATTAAAAATAGAGACAACATATGCAGCTCTTCCAGATGTGACTCTTTTGGAAGAATTTAATGATTCAATTTCTTTATTAGCGGGAACCCATGTGGAGGAACAAAGGGTTCAAAATGTAAGTCAAGCAGCAGAGATAGCTGATGATTATGAGTTAGTGCATAGAGCCAAACCTTTTTTTCTAAATCAGCTTCTACAGCCCTCTGTGGTAAAGAATTCCACAGATTAAAAATTTCCCATTCCTCTGGATTACCACTAATCTTTGCCACATTGTAATTTGTTTTCAATTTGGTACTACCCTTAACTTCCTTGGTTAACCATGGTTGGTTTAGTCCCTTCCTACAATCCTTCTTTCTCACTGGGATATATCTTAGCAGAGAGTCATGAACTATTTTCTTAAACGCCTGCCATTGTTCATGAACCGTCTTTTATGCTAAGCTCCTTTTCCAGTCCACTCCAGCCAAATGTGCCCTCATTCCTTTGTAACTACCCTTATTTAAATTTAGCATAGTTGTTTCCAACCCAAGTTTCTCACTCTCAAACTGAATGTCAAATTCTACCATGTTATGGTCACTGTTTCCTAGGGGATCTTTTACTCTGAGATCATTTATTAAGCCTGTCTCATTACACATTACCAGATCCAAAATAGCCAGACTGCTGGTTGGATCCAACGTATCATTCTAGAAAACTGCCCCGATTTCATGCTATAAATTCTTGCTCGTAGCTACCTCTGCCAATTTGATTGTCCCAATCTACATGAAGATTAAAGTCACCCATGATTAATATATTGCCTTTTTTTCATGCCCTCATTATCTCCTGATTTATTCTCTGTCCTACAGTGTAGCTACTGTTAGGGGGCCTATAAACTACTCCCATCAGTGTCTTCTTCCCCTTGTTATTTCTCACCTCCACCCATATGGATTCTGCATCTTCCAATCCAAGCTCATTCCTTGCTATTGTATTTATTCCACCTCATACTGACAAAGCTAACACACCATCCTTTCCTTCCTGCCTGTCCTTTTGAAAAGTCACATACCCATGAATATTTAGTTCCCAGCTTTTATCTCTTTGTAACCACATCTCCATAATTGTTACAAGATCATACCCATTAACCTCTATTTGTGCCGTTAATTCATTTATTTGGTTCCGAATACTATGTGCATTTAAGAGCCATTAATTTTGCATTTTTACCATTTTTCCCTCATGACTGTACTTGCTGCTGTTTTTTTCTGTTTGTACACTCTGTCCCTTCCTGTCAGACTCTGGTATCAATGCCTCAAAAGCTGCCCTGCAATGCTGCCATATCCTTTTGCTTTGTTAGCCTATGTACGCCCTCTCCAGAACCCTCCGCACTACCCCACCCCCCACCATCGAATTTAAAGCCCTCTCTACAGACCTAGTTATTAAATTCACCAGGACACTGGTCCCAGCATGGTTCAAGTGAGCCTGCCCCACCGGAAGAGCTCCCTTCTACCCCAGTTCTGGTGCCAGTGCCCCATGAACTGAAACCCATTCCTCCCACACCAATCTTTGAGCTATGCATTTAACCCCTTGCCTTTATTTACTCTTTGCCAGTTTGCCTGTGGCTCAGATAGTATTACCGAAATTATTACCTTGGAGGTTCTGCTTTTTAATTTAGCTCCTAACTGTTCAAATTCTTTCAGCAGAACCTCCTTTCTAGTCCTATCAATGTCGTTGGTACCAACGTGGATGACGACAACTGGATCCCTCCTCTCCCACTCCAAGTTCCTCTCCAACCATGAGATGTCCTTAACCCTGGCACCGGGCAGGCAACACAACCTTTGGCACTCCTGCTCACAGCTGCAGTGAACAGGATCTACCCCCCTAATTATACTGTCCCCTACCACCACTAACTTCCTATTTCACATTCCCCAATTGAATGTCTCCCTGTATCATGGTGCCAAGGTCAGTTCGCTTATCCTCCCTGCTCTCATACACACAGTTTGCAAGAAACTAGTAACTTGTTTCAAACTTGCAGGGACCGTAATCTTGTGTTGCAGTTTCACCAGGTTGACACCTCATTTTTAGACATGACTGGTGCTGCTCCTGGCATACTCTCCTGCACTCTTCGTTGAACCAGGGTTGATCCCCTGGCTCGGTGGCAAAGGCAGAGTGGAGGAATGCCGAGTGATGAGGTTACAGATTGCGGATGGGTACAATTCTGCTGCAGCTGATGGCCCACATCACCTCATCATTGCCCAGTCTTGAATTGCTACATGTGTTGGAAATCTATCCCATTTAGCACGGTGGTAGTGCCACACATGATGGAGGGTGTCCTCAATGTGAAGAGGGACAGTATCAGAACAGAGAGAGAACCGTTAACAATATTGGCTGACATGGTGAAGTTGGGCGATCAGTATTTTTTTTTTCTTTGGACAAGCTGAACACTGAGAGGATGTGAGGGGAAATGGGAGAGAAACTAGAGAAAAATGTGAGTTCCGGGCTCAGACAAGAGGAAATTATAGGGACAGATTGTCCCGGTGGGCTAATGGAAGGGAGGGAAGCAGCTGATCAAATTGTCTCAATCTTAGTGATAAAGAGGCTCCATGAGCTCCTCACACTTGTTGTTGGAGGTGAGGTTGGAGGAGACGGGGAGAGGGAGACCCCTTCAAAAGGAACTAACTTGTATTAGAGACATGAAAAAGACGACACACAGTCTTTCACATAAAGCTGATTTATTTGACTTTTATCCAGAAAATAAACCCCTCTAACTGACCTAGAGTTTACTGACATCAGCAGAAAGAGACCTCAATGAACATGGTTCAGTCCTGGATGTGATTAACAGCAAAACCCAATCACTGTAGTTACTTGTGAACTCGCTGATGTCTCAGCAGGTGGGATGACTGACCGAGTGAATCCCTTCCCACACTCGGAGCTGGTGAACGGTCTCTCCACAGTGTGAACTCGCTGGTGGTCAGTGAGATGAGATGACCACCTGAACCCAGTCCCACACTGAGAGCACCTGAACGGTCTCTCGTCAGTGTGAACACGTTGATGGAGCATCAGATTCCCGAACTTATATAGCACTTCCCACAGTCTGGGCATTTAAAAGGTCTCTTGTCTGTGTGAACTCGCTGGTGTATCAGCAGGGTGGATGAGGTAGTGAAACCCTTCCCACACTCAGAACAGATGAATGGCCTCTCCTCAGTGTGAAGTCGCCAGTGTCCAGTGAGATGAGATGATTGCCTGAACCCAGTCCCACAGTGAGAGCATCTGAACGGTCTCTCGTCAGTGTGAACACGTTGATGGTACATCAGGTTCCTGGAACTTTTAAAACACTTCCCGCAGTCTGGGCATTTGAAAGGCCTCTCGTCAATGTGAACTTGCTGGTGTCTCAGGAGGCTGGATGAATCAGTGAATCCCTTCCCTCACTCGGGGCAGGTGAACGGTCTCTCCCCACTGTGAACGTGCTGGTGTCTCAGCAGGAGGGATAACTGAGTGAATCCCTTCCCACACTCAGAGCAGGTGAACGGCCTCTCCCCACTGTGAACTCGCTGGTGGTCAGTGAGGTGAGATGACCACCTGAACCCAGTCCCATAATGAGAGCACCTGAACGGTCTCTCATCAGTGTGAACACGTTGATGGGATATCAGATTCCCTGAACGTTTATAACACTTCCCACAGTCTGGGCATTTAAAAGGTCTCTTGTCAGTGTGAACTCGCTGGTGTATCAGCAGATGGGATGAGGTAGTGAATCCCTTCCCACACTCGGAGCAGGTGAATGGTCTCTCCCCAGTGTGGCTACTTCGATGAGTTTCCAGTGCAGACAGGTAATTGAATCCTTTCCCACAATCCCTACGTTTCCACAGTTTCTCCACAGTGTGAACGGTGCTTTGTCCTTCCATGTTCAAAATCCAATGATATTCAGGATACTTTAAGCTGGGTGACTCCATCAGATCCTGACATGATGTTTGGTCTGAGTTTCCCGACTGCAAATCATCCGCTGCTCAAACCTTAACATTTCAGGCATTAGGCTTTGTCAGAGTTAACAACTGCCTTAAAAGATAGACAGAGGACTGTCACACACACACACATTAAATCTTTCTTTCATTCAGAAATATTAATTCACAGAATACTTAATACAGTTATTTTCAGACTGGAAACTTAAACCTGCCGTTTCACCTTCAGTCAGGAACAGATCACAGTTTTACACCAATGTCTGATTTGACAAAAGCAAAAAAACTGCGGATGCTGGAAATCCTAAACAAAAATGCCTGGAAAAACTCAGCAGGTCTGACAGCATCTGCAGAGAGGAATACAGTTAACATTTCGAGTCCGAATGACTCTTCATCAAAATTAAGGAAATATAGAATGAGGTGAAATATATGCTGGTTTCAGGGGGTGGCAGGGGGGGAAACAGGTGGGACTCCGTTCTCTCAGGTCCAACCCTGACATTGTCACCAAACCTGCTGACAAGGGTGGTGCTGTTGTTGTCTGGTGCACTGATCTCTACCTTGCAGAGGCTGAGCGTCAACTCGCAGACACTTCCTCCTATCTCCCCCTGGACCGTGAACCCACCACTGAACATCAAGCCATTGTTTCTAGGACTGTCACTGACCTCATCTCCTTTGGAGATCTTCCTTCCACAGCTTCCAACCTCTTGGTCTCCCAACCTTGGACGGCCCGCTTTTACCTCCTACCCAAAACCCACAAACAGGAGTGTCCCAGCAGACTGATCGTGTCAGCCTGTTCCTGCCCCACGGAACTCATTTTTTGCTATCTTGACTCCATTCTCTCTCCCCTTGTCCAGACTTTTCCCACCTACATCCGCGATCCCTCTGACACCCTACATAATATCAACAATTTCCAGTTCCCTGGCCCTAACCGCCTCCTCTTCACCATGGGCGTCCAATCCCTCTACATCTCCATCCCCCTCCAGGATGGTCTGAGGGCTCTCCGCTTCTTTCTCGAACAGAGGCCCGAACAATCCCCATCCACCACTACTCTCCTCCGTCTGGCTGAACTCGTTCTCTCACTGAACAATTTCTCCTTAAACTCCTCTCAATTCCTCCAAATAAAGGGTGTGGCTATGGGTACCCGCATAGGCCCCAGTTATGCCTGTCTCTTTATGGGGTATGTGGAACATTTCTTGTTCCAGTCCTACTCAGGCCCCCTCCCACAACTCTTTCTCCAGTACATCGATGAGTGCTTCGGTGCTGCTTCATGCTCTCATCTGGACCTGGAAAAATTGATTAATTTTGCTGCCAATTTCCACCCCTCCATCATTTTCACATTGTTCATCTCTGACACTTCCTTGATCTCTCTCTCAATTTCTGGTGATAGACTGTCCACCAATATTCATTACAAGCCTACCGACTCCCACAGCTACCTTGACTACAGCTCCTCACACCCCACTTCCTGTAAGGACTCCATCCCATTCTCTCAGTTCCTTCGCCTCTGTCGCATCTGTTATATGATGCCACTTTCAAAAACAGTTCCTCTGACATGTCTTCCTTCTTCCTTAACCGAGGTTTTGAACCAACGGTGGTTGACAGGGCCCTCAACTGTATCCGGCCCATCTCCTGCGCATCCGCCCTCACACCTTCGTCTCCCTCCCAGAACCATGATAGTGTCCCCCTTGTCCTCACTTATCACCCCACCAGCCTCCGCATTCAAAGGATCATCCTCCACCATTTCCACCAACTCCAGCATGATGCCACCACCAAACACAACTTCCCTTCACCCCCAGGGCGGCATTCCGCAGGGATTGTTCCCTCCGGGACACCCTGGTCCACTCCTCCATCACCCCTTACAACTCAACCCCCTCCCACAGCACCTTCCCATGCAACCGCAGAAGGTGCAACACTTGCCCCTTTATTTCCCCCCTCCTCCCCGTCCAAGGGCCTAAACATTCCTTTCAAGTGAAGCTGCATTTCACTTGCACTTCCCTCAATTTAGTTTACTGCATTTGCTGCTCCCAATGCGGTTTCCTCTACATTGGAGAGACCAAACGCAGACTGGGTGACCGCTTTGCGGAACACCTATTGTCTGTCTGCAAGCATGACCCAGACCTCCCTGTCGCTTGCCATTTCAACACACCACCCTGCTCTCATGCCCACATGTCCGTCCTTGGCCTGCTGCAATGTTGCAGTGAAGCTCAACGCAAACTGGAGGAACAGCACCTCATCTTCCAACTAGGCACTTTACAGCCTTCCGGACTGAATATTGAGTTCAACAACTTTAGATCATGAACTCTCTCCTCCATCCCCAACCCCTTTCCGATCCCCGCTTTTCCAATAATTTATATAGGTTTTTGTTTTCCCACCTATTTCCATTATTTTTAAATATATTTCCACCCATTGTTTTATCTCTACCTTTTAGCCTATTTCGATCCCTTCCTCCCACCCCACCCCCACTAGGGCTATCTGTACCTTGCTCGTCCTGCTTTCTACCCTTAATGTCATCATTAGCACATTTCTTAGCTAATATCACCACCATCAACACCTCTTTGTCCTTTTGTCTATGTCATCTTTTGGTTATCTCCACCTATCACTGGCTCTTTACCCAGCTCTACCTTTGGTCCCCCCCCCACTGACCCCCCAAACCAGCTTATATTTCACCTCTTTTCCATTTTTCCTTAGTTCTGATGAAGAGTCATTCGGACTCGAAACGTTAACTGTTTCCTCTCCGCAGATGCTGTCAGACCTGCTGAGCTTTTCCAGGTACTTTTGTTTCTGATTTGACAACACTTTTCCAGCATTCACCGTTGTTCTTCTTGACTCAAAACACAGCTGTAAAGGAATCTTCTGTTTCATGTCTAGGAGATCTGAACCCTGGAACAGAGCGGCCAGGACAGATTTTATCCGCATCTCAGGGATTAACTCACACAGAGATTTTCCTGCCAGTGAAGAGAGACAAGAATGACCAAAGTGTTGTATGTCCCTCTCAATGTGACCCTGATCCAAATAGGTGAAGGTAGGTAAGTGTGTAAATGGAATGTGAAATGGGCCGTTCCTACTACCCAAGGGACACTGATTTGTGTTCCAAACCTCATTTGTTTTTTAATAAGCTTCTGATAAAATGCTGAGGGAAAGAAGTCTCAGGACTTGTTAAATAACCTGATGGAGTTTTTTGACAAGTTTAACAGGGAAGGGGGTTGAGGCCATTGCAGTTTGTGCTGTGTTTGCAGACATTGGATCAAGTACCATTTATTAAGTCTGTTCGTGAACTTGACGCCCATCTGATCAAAACATCAGCAGTAGCATGGATACAAAGATATGTAAGTGATAGCAATCAGAGAGTGAGGGTGAATGGCATTTCCTTTGGAAAGAAGTGAGATTTACAGTGCAGTTCCCAGGGTTCAGCACCAGGATCTCTGCTGTTTTTTGATAAAAATGACTGACTTATGTTACAAATGTGCATAAGCTTATTTTTGGTTTGGAAATTGTAATTTTTAAATGGAGGATAAATGAAAGAGCACCTGGCCTGAAGGGAAGGTAGACAGTTCTGGGGTAATTTCAGATCAAAGTGAGGTCCCATATTATGTCCGTGAAGCCATAATAGGAGGTGTTAAAAGTTAAACAATGGAGGTCTCGGTAACTGTCTCTTGAGGAGACGGACTGTCTGTGAGGGTTTATATTATTAATAATTTCCCCCAGATCAGAGAAAGTTGAAGGCCACTGGTAACCAAGAGATGGTTTCAAAGTATCCATATACTTATCGGATCAAAGAAATGGTTTAAATTTAAAGATAAATAATTTCCATTTATTTCTAAAGACAGGCCATGTGTATCAAGTGATAATGGAAATGGATTGAGAGGGGAAAGTTCACCATATTTCTGCAGTAAATGTCAGTCTGGGGGCTCAGTCTGTGTCCTCAGCAGCTTGTAGAAGCAGAGAGAGAATCTACCAGCAGCCTGAATAAGGAGCAGAGCACCATCAGGAACCAGGGGTGTTTCTGATTTGAAGACAATATGCAAGGATGTGAGTGAGGCCCATGCTCAGGCTGAACAAATCCAAATTCAGTTCTATGATGACAGGATTCTCCTCCAGAAGGAATGAGGTCAGTTATGGTCTGAGAATTGAGTGACTTGTTTCAGATTTCCAGCATCTGCAGTATTTTGTTTTTAAACTTGCAGACAGTGTATTACAGGTGAAAACAATTGACTGTGGAATGAAATGTTTTCTAATGGTGACCTGTCTGCTGTGAGTTTCTAACTTAGTTCCAACTTCTCTTTCCCATGAGGAAAGACTGGAGAAACTGGGGGTCTTTTCATTAGAACTAAGCAGGATGAGAGGAGATGTGAGCAAGGAGTTCAAAACTGGATCAAGGACATGGTCAAAAATATTATAGACACTCCTTGTCCTTCAGGATCTGTGTCCAGGGGGGAAGCTGATGGGTTTATCTCATCGTCATCATCTCATTGTCAGAATCAAACACTCTCCAGTAAAACGCAGCATGGATTAGATACAGAGTAAACCCATCAGCCTGTCCCCCGGATACAGATACTGAGGGACAGGGGGTGTCCAGGACAATGACATTTCTCACTCAGTAAGGTAGAAATTGATCCTGTATATCTCCCCATTAAAGGTGGAAATCTGGGACATCCTGTCTCCAAATACATCCCAACCTGTTCATAATGAGATTCCCAAGGTGGAGAACTGGGTCATCCTGTCTCCAAATAGATCTCACTTTGTTCACATGGAGAATCCCAGGGTGGGTAACTGGGACATCCTGTCTCCAAACACATCCCACCCTGTTCACACTGAGAATCCCAGGGTGGAGAACTTGGACATCCTGTCTCCAAACACATCCCACCCTGTTCACACTGAGAATCCCAGGGTGGGGAACTGGGACATCCTGTCTCCAAACACATTCTACCCTGTTCACACTGAGAATCCCAGGGTGGAGAACTGGGACATCCTGTCTCCAAACACATCCCACCCTGTTCACACTGAGAATCCCAGGGTGGAGAACTGGGACATCCTGTCTCCAAACACATACCACCCTGTTCACACTGAGAATTCCAAGGGTGGAATCACAGAATCACACAGTGCAGAAGAGGCCCTTCGGCCCATCAAGTCTGCACTGACACATGAGAAACACCTGACCTCCCTAATCCCATTTACGAACACTTGGTCCATAGCCTTGAATGTTATGATGTGCCAAGTGCTCATCCAGGTACTTTTTAAAGGATGTGAGGCAACCCGCCTCCACCACCCTCCCCGGCAGCACATTCCAAACTGTCACCACCCTCTGGGTAAAAACGTTTTTCCTCACATCCCCCCTAAACCTTGAGCCCCTCACCTTGAACTTATGTCCCCTTATGACTAAGGGGAACAGTTGCTCCCTATCCACGCCCCTCATAATCTTGTACACCTCGATCAGGTCGCCCCTCAGTCTACTCTGCTCCAACGAAAACAACCCAAACTGGAGAACTGGGACATCCTGTCTCCAAACACATCCCACCCTGTTCACACTGAGAATCTCAGTATTTTGGATGTGACAGCATATTCAATCTGGAGAGGAGCCGGAGTTTGGAGATGGGGCAGTAGTTTGCAAGAACGGTGGGGGTCAAAGGTTTGTTTTTGAGGAGGGGCTGATGATGGCAGATTTTAAGGAGAGACAGACACTACCTGGAGAGAAAGAACCGTTAACAATGTCAGCGAACATGGGGAAGTTGGGTGACCAGCTCAGGGGGAACTTTAGAGACAGTTTGGCCCGTTGGGCTAGTGGGAGGGAGGGAAGCAGCAGAGGCAGCTGATCAGATTGTCTCAATCTTAGTGACAAAGAAGCTCCATGAGCTCCTCACACTTGTTGTTGGAGGTGAGGATGGAGGAGACAGGGGAGAGAGCTCTTCAAAAGGAACTAACTTGTCTTTGAGATATTAAAAAGACTCGACACACTGTGTGTTGAACAGAAAGATGATTTGTTTATCCAGAATATTTACCCCTATAACTGGGCTGGAGTTTATTAACTCAGCAGAAACAGACCCTAATGAACAGCAAAATCCAACCACTGTAATTCCTTGTGAATTTGCTGGTGTCTCAGCAGGGCACATGACTGAGTGAATCCCTTCCCACACTCAGAGCAAGTGAATAGCCTTTTCCCAGTGTGAACCCGCTGGTGTGTCACCAGGATCGATGACTGAGTGAATCCCTGTCCACACTCGGTGTACAGTGAGTTCAGATGAAGTCTTGAACCCAGTCCCACAGTGAGAGCACCTGAATAGTCTCTCGTCAGTGTGAACACGTTGATGACGCATCAGGTTCCCAGAACTTTTAAAGCATTTCCCACAGTCTGGGCATTTATAAGGTCTCTTGTCAGTGAACTCGCTGGTGTGTCAACAGGTATGATGACTGAGTGAATCCCTTCCCACACTCCGTACAGGTGAATAGTCTCTCTCCACTGTGACTGCGCTGGTGTTCAGTGAGGTGAGATGACCAACTGAACCCAGTCCCACAATGAGAGCACCTGAATGGTCTCTTGTCAGTGTGAACACGTTGATGGGACATCAGGTTCCCGGAACTTTTAAAGCACTTACCACAGTCTGGGCATTTAAAAAGTCTCTCATCGGTGTGAACTCGCTGGTGTGTCTGCAGGTGGGTTGAATCAGTGAATCCCTTCCCACACTCGGAGCAGGTGAATGGCCCCTCCCCAGTGTGACTGTGCTGATGAGCTTCCCGCTCACATGGGTAATGGAATCCCTTCCCACAGTCTCCACATTTCCATGGTTTCTCCCCGGTGTAACTGTGCTTGTGTTTTGACAGGCCAGATGATCGGCTGAAGCCTCGTCCACACACAGAACACGTGTACGGTTTCTCCCCACTGTGAATGGTGCTCTGTCTTTCCATGTTCAAAATCCGATGACATTCGGGCTCCGATATACATTGTGCGACTCTGTCAGCTCCTGGTGTGATGTTTGGTTTCAGTTTCCCAACTGCCAATCCTCCCCTTCTAATACCCTGTGAATTTCAAAAAGTGACCATGAAAGCTGCTGGACTGATGTAAAAACCCAACTGGTTCACGAATGCCCACCAGGGAGAGATGTGAGGGAATAATGGTCAAATAACATGGAATTAATACAGGAACATTTGATTAAAAGCTCCTCTGGGTAAATTCACAGTAAAACATATTTTAACAGAGGTCAAAACAAGCTCGCAAAAGCAGCGAGGTTAACTCCCCTCACAACAAAGGTGAGTTTACTGATAAGAAATTCACACACTTAAAAAATGGGATTCCATGGTTCTTGCTATGATACTGACACACAAGCTACAATACTGGCTCTGATAATTAAAACCAAAAAACAGAGCAATGAAATACTCAGCCCCAAGTTTTATTATCCCACTGGACACAATACCTTGACTCAGCAACATTGACCAACAAGACTGTTACGGGAAGTTCAGTTCTCAGGAATAAATTCAAGATAACATTTCCTAGAAATTGAACAGGCACTCTCATTATAATAGGTGGACCTTTCACCAAATATAGGATACTAATTAGGGATGGTCTGTTAGTGATCAAATGGACATCTTCCACGCTACTATTAACTATACAACCCCAAGATTCATTATAAATATCTCAACTCAAACTTGAATCTTCAGATTTGTTAGGGGGAGTCATCAGATTCTCCAAGATTGACTTCAGAATTGTCCTGAACATAGCGGATCTCACATACTGGGGATGAAGGAAATATTACTTTCATATTTGATGGATATCCTTATTTACTCTTAGAATTCTTATATCTGTAACAAGTAAAGATTACATTTTGGACTCTCTTATTGAGATCGGAACTAGTTAGCTTTTCTTTTTGGGATTTACTTAGCTTTGCAAATTACAGTCTTTGCATAATCACCAGATCACATGCTTTCTTATTGTGACAGATTCTTAAAAAATATTCTTAAAACTTAAGCTGCCTCACCTCGTCTTCTGCATCACTCAGTGAACCCAACTCCTATTCTCTTGAAGGTCGGGGAATATTTACTGAGGAGTTGAACCCAGACCCTTATAACATTCAGGAAGATTACAATTGAGTTAATATGTTATTGAAACTTAGACTATCAGGAGGATAGTCTTGACTGGTTTTCTTCCTTTGGCTGATGGCAAGTTGGATTCATTGGAACCAATGATGTGTCTTTGAGTCAAGCTCCCTCTTGCCAAAGTTGAAGAAAATTTATTGAGAGATACAACTGATTCTGTTATCCCCAAGAATAAGGAGCATGGATTGTAAAACATCACAAGGGACCCTGCCACTCGGTCTGCGCCTACACAAAATTCTGGGTTCCATGGCAGGAGAAAGATAGTGAGAGAGAGAGAGAGAAAAAGTGAGTGAGGGAGAGAGAGAGAGAGAGAGAGCAGGGGTGAAGGAGCAAGATTTCATATATCTGCAACGCAACCAGAGTGTTGACAGAATCTCCCAAACCCTCAACCTCCACCACCCAGAAGGACCAGGGTAGCAGGTGTATGTGAACACCATCATCTCCAAGTTCATCTCCAAGTCACACACCATCCTGACTTGTCTGACAACCAGTACTGGGTGAACAGAAATTTCCTCCATTTTAATATTGGGAAGATTGAAGCCATTGTCTTCAGCCTCCGCTACAACCTCAACTCCCTAGATACCTACTCCATCCCTCTCCCTGACAACGGTCTGAGGCTGAACCAGACTGTTCACAACCATGGCAAAATATTTCACCCCAAGATGAGCTTCCAACCACATATCCACATCATCACCAAGACCGCCTATTTCCACCTCAGTAACATCGCCCGACTCTAGCCCAGTCTCAGCTCATCTGCTCCTGAAACTCTCATCCATTCCTTTGTTACCTCCAGACTTAACTATCCTAACACACTCCCACAAATATTCCAAAAACATTGCCCCTTATAAAGATGGCGGCCACGCATGCGCCCCGTTGCTCATTGCAATTAAAATGAAGATGTGTGTTTATGAAAGGTGTCAGGTAGAAAATACAACCAAGAGGAATAAAGAAGGTTCAGGGGGGAGGTGAAAAAGCATATTAGAGAAACAAAGGGGAATTATGAGAAAATACTGGCAGCCAACATCAATTTGGGATTCCCAAAGTCTTCTATAGGCATATAAATAGAAAAAGGGCAGTAAAGGGAGGAGCAGGGCCGATTAGGCACCTATAAGGGAATTTACACATGGACGAAGGGGCCATTGCTGAGGTATTAAATGAACACATTGCATCCGTCTTTACCAAGGAGGTAGATGCTACCCAGGCCAAAATGACAGATGATGAAACTCTGCCACTAGGAGGGTTCAAAATTGATAAGGAGGAAGTGTTGAATAGACTGTCGGTACTTAAAGTTGACAAGGCACCGGGACTGGATGAGATGCATCCAAAGTTATTGAAGGAAGAGAGAGTAGAACTTGCAGGGGGACTGGCCATAATTTTTTCAGTCTTCTCGAGACTCAGGGGAGGTGCCAGAGGACTGGAGAATTGCAAACATTATGTCCTTGTTCAAAAAAGGTTGTGAGGATAAGCCCAGCAATTACAGACCAGTTAGTTTAACTTCAGTTCTGAAGGAGAGTCATACGGACATGAAACACCAACACTGTTTCTCTCTCCACAGATGCTGTCAGACCTGCTGACTTTTTCCAGCATTTTCTGTTTTTGTTTCAGATTTCCAGCATCCACAGTTTTTTGTTTTTTATCTTAGTTTAACTTCAATGGTGGGCAAGATTCTAGAAACAATTATTCAGGATAGAATTAGTACTCACATGGTAAAATATGGGTTGATAAGGAAGATCCAGCATGGATTTCTAAAGGGGAAATCGTGTTTAACCAACTTGCTGGAGTTTTTTGAAGAGGTAACAGAAAAGGTCAATGAGGATAATGCTGTTGATGTGATGTACATGGACTTTCAAAAGGCATTGATACAGTGCCACACAACAGACTTGTGAGAAAAGTTATTGCTCAAGGAATAAAAGAGACATTGGCAACATGGATACAAAATTGGCTGTAAAATAGGAAGTAGAGAGTAATGGTCAATGGATATTTTTCAGGCTGGAGGAAGGTTTGTAGTGGAGTTCCCCAGGGGCCAGTATTGGGACCTTGCTTTTCCTGATATATATTAATGATCTAGATCTTGGTGTACAGGGTACAATTTCAAAGTTTGCGGATGGTACAAAGCTTGGAAGTGTTGTAAACTGCAAAGGAGGACAGTGTAGAACTTCAAAAGGACATAAACAAGTTGGTGGAGTGGGCAAATAGGTGACAGAAGAAGTTCAATGCAGAGAAGTGTGAGGTGATGCATTTTGGTAGGAAGAAAATGGACAGATAATATAAAATTAGGGGTGAAATTTTAAAGGGGGTGCAGGAGCAGAAAGGCCTGGGTGTATACGTGCCTGGATCATTGAAGGTGGTGAGAATTGTTAATAAAGCATATAGCATCCTGGGCTTTATTAATAGGGGCATAGAGTACAAGAGAAAGGAGGTTATATTTAATTTATATAAGTCACTCATTAGACCTCAGCTGGAATATTGTGTACAGTTCTGGGCATCACATTACAGAAAGGATGTGGACATATTGGAGAGAGTGCAGAAGAGGTTAACAAGAGTGGTTCCAGGGACTAGAAACTTCAGCAATGAGGATAGATTGGAGAGGTTGGGACTGTTCTCCTTGGAGAGAAGGCGGCGAAGAGGAGATTTGATAGAGATGTTCAAAATTATGAGGGGACTGGACAGAGTAGATAGGGAAAAGCCATTCCTGCTCTTATAAGAATCAAGAACGAGAGGACAGATGTAAAGTGATTTGCAACAGAAACAAATGTGAAGCGAGAAAAAACTTTTTCACAAAACGAGTGGTTCGCATCTGGAATACACTCCCTGGTAGTGTGGTGGAGGCAGGTTCAATCAAGGCATTCAAGAGGGCATTAGGTGACTATCTGAATAGAAACAATGTGCAGTGGTACGGGGAAAAGGCAGAGCAATGGCACTAGGTCAGAATGTTCATTTGGAGAGCCGGTGCAGACACGATGGGCCAAATGGCCTCCTTCTGTGCTGTTAAAATTCTGTGATGACACAGCGTGAGTGCTGGTCTCTGTAGCTGGTGGCTGCAGTTTCCTCTGAACGGTTAACTGTTGTGAGCTAGAGTGTGGGTGTTGGGCAGAAGCCAATGTGGATTACTTCAGAGTGATCACTCCAGAGCGAGACTGGGAGGCAGAGCAAGAAGAGCGGTGGCCTTGGGAAGGTTTTAAAAAAGTGGGATCTGAGAGTCAAAGCGGAGATTTAAAAAGTGTGGGACTGAGAGTCAGAGCGGAGATTTAAAAAGAGCGGGACTGAGAGTCAAAGCTGAGATTTAAAAAGAGAGGGAGCTGAGAGTCAAAGCGGAGATTTAAAAAGAGCGGGAGCTGAGAGTCAGAGCGAAGATTTAAAAAGAGCGGGAGCTGAGAGAGCGGAGATTTAAAAAGCGCAGGACTGAGAGAGCGGAGATTTAAAAAGAGCGGGAGCTGAGAGAGCGGAGATTTAAAAAGAGCGGGAGCTGAAAGAGCAGAGATTTAAAAAGAGTGGGAGCTGAGAGAGCAGAGATTTAAAAAGAGCGGGAGCTGAGAGAGCGGAGATTTTAAAAAGAGCGGGAGCTGAGAGAGCAGAGATTTAAAAAGAGCGGCAGCTGAGAGTCAGAGCGGAGATTTAAAAAGAGCGGGAGCTGAGAGTCAAAGCGGAGATTTAAAAAGAGCGGGAGCTGAGAGTCAAAGCGGAGATTTAAAAAGAGCGGGAGCTGAGAGTCAGAGCGGAGATATAAAAAGAGCGGGAGCTGAGAGTCAGAGCGGAGATTTAAAAAGAGCGGGAGTTGAGAGAGCGAAGATTTAAAAAGAGCGGGAGTTGAGAGAGCGGAGATTTAAAAAGAGCGGGAGTTGAGAGAGCGGAAATTTAAAAAGCGCGGGACTGAGAGTCAGAATGGAGATTTAGAAAGAGCGGGAGCTGAGCTCAGGGCTGAAAGCTGTGTGAGGACAGAGTGAGAGTTCCGGGGAGACTCAGGGCTGAAAGCTGTGTGAGGACAGAGTGAGAGTTCCGGGGAGACTCAGGGCTGAAAGTGGCGCAAGGTGGTCACGATTCAAAAAGTGACACGATGCAGGGGACACAGCTGATTGTTAAGTAGGGTCAGGTGAGTTATTCTACTTTTTCTACTAATTAAACTGCTGCAGTGCATTAGTTTAAACAAAATAAGGTGAGGACTTTGGACTGGAGTGGGAGTGTTTGCAGTAGAATAAGGCCCCTAGCGTAGTTAGTGTTCTTTAAAGGGAGTAACTAACAAGCTTAATCTAAAGGGAAATCATGGCAGCAGAGCTCGCACCTGTGATATGCTCCTCCTGTACTATGTGGAAAGTAATGGACACTTCCAGTGTTCCTGGTGGCCATGTGTGCAGGAGGTGTGTTCAGCTGCAGCTACTGGCTAACCACATTTCGGAGCTGGAGCTGAGATTATTGTGGACAGCACGTTGAAGTGAGGTGGTCACACCACTGGTAAAGACTGAACAGGCAGGGAGGGCACCAGGCAGAGTAGAGGAATGCAGGTAGTACAGGAGTCCCCTGTGGCTGCCCTCCTTTCTAACAGATATAACATTTTAGATACTGTTGGGGGAGACAACTTTTCAGGGGAAAGAAGCAGCAGCCAAGTCCATGGCATCACGGGTGGTGCTGCTGCACAAGAGGGGAGGAAGAAGAGTGGCAGGGCTATAGAGATAAAGGATTCAATAGTAAGGAGAACAGACAGGCGTTTCTGCAGCTGGAAAAGAGACTCCAGGATGGTATGTTGCCTCCCTGGTGCCAGGGTCAAGGATGTCTCAGAGAGGCTGCAGCACATTCTGAAGGGGGAGGGTGAACAGTCAATTGAAGTGGCACATAATTGGTCCCAACGACATAGGTAAAAAAAAGCGATGAGGTCCTACAAGCTGAATACAGGGAGTCAGGACGTAAATTAAAAAGTCAGACCTCAAAGGTACTAGTGAGAGTAGAAATAACAGAATCTATCAGATGAATACATGGCTGAAGAAATGGTTTGGGGGAGCGATTCAGGTTCCTGGGACATTGGGACAGGTTCTGGGGAAGGTGTGGCCAGTACAACAGGACAGGTGGCATCTGGGCAGGACCGGGACCAATGTCCTCAGGGGGGTATTTGCTAGTGCGGTCGAGGAGGGTTTAAACTAGAATGGCAGGGGGATGGGAACCTGAGCAGGGAGACAGAGGAGGGGGAAACAAGGATAGAAACAAAAGACAGGAAAGTAAGGAGCAAAAGTGGAAGCACAAAAAAACAAGGGCGAAAAACAAATGGGATCAGAGTACAAAATAAAGCGAAGATGACTAACAAGGTTAAAAAGACAAGTCCAAAGGCATTGTATCTTAATGCTCGGAGCATTCGCAATAAGGTAGATGAATTAACAGCGCAAATGGGTATAAACGGTTATAATATAGTTGCAATTATGGAGACATGGCTGCAAGGTGACCAAGGATGGGAACTGAACATCCAGGGTATTCAACATTTAGGGAGGACAGAAAAATCGAAAAGGAGGTGGGGTAGCATTGTTAGTAAAGGAGGAAATCAATGCAATAGTGAGGAAGGATATTGGCACGGAAAATCACGATGTGGAATCTGTTTGAGTGGAGACAGGAAACACGAAGGGGCAGACAACGTTGGTGGGGGTTGTCTATAGGCCCCCAAACAGTAATGGAGATGTAAGGGAAGGCATTAAGCAGGAAATTAGAGACGCATGTAATCAGGGTACAACTGTAATCATGGGTGACTTTAATCGACATATAGATTTGACAAACCAAACTAGCTATAATACTGTGGAGGACGATTTCCTGGAGTGTGTGCAAGATGGTTTTTAGACCAATACATTGAGGAACCAATGAACGAGCAGGCTATCCTAGATTGGGTATTGTGCAATGAGAATGGATTAATTAACAATCTTGTTGTTCGGGGTCCCTTGGGGAAGAACGACCATAAAATGATAGAATTGTTCATTAGGATCAAGGGTGAAGAAGTTGAATCCAAAACTAGGGTCCTGAATCTAAACAAAGGGAACTTCAAGGTATGAGGTGTGAGTTGGCATTGATGGATTGGGGAACCTTACTAAAAGGGTTGGCAGTGGATAAGCAATGGCTAATATTTAAGTAACGTATGCATGAATTAGAACAATTATTCATTCCTGTCTGGCGCAAAAATAAAAAAAGGAAAGGTGGCTCAACCATGGCTTAAAAAAGAAATTATGGATCGTATTAGACCCAAAGACGAGACATATAAGATTTCCAGAATAAGCAGCAAGTCTGAGGATTGGGAGCAGTTCAGAATTCAGCAAAAGTGGACAAAAAGATTGGTTGAGAAGAGGAAAATGGAGTATGATAGTAAATTTGCAAGTAACATAAAAAAACTGACTGCAAAAGCACCTGTAAAAATATAAAGAGAAAACGATTAGCAAAGACAAATGTAGGTCCCTTATAGTCAGAAACTGGGGAAAGTATAATGGGGAACAAAGAAATGGCAGAAGAATTGAACACATTTTTTTGTTCTGTCTTCACCAAAGAAAGCACAAATAATTTCCCAGAAATGTTAGGGAACCAAGAGTCTAGTGAGAGGGAGGAATTGAAGAAAATCAGTATTAGTTAAAAAACAAGGTGCAAGAGAAATTAATGGGGTTAAAGGCTGAAAATTCCCCAGGGCCCGATAATCTACATCCAAGAGCACTAAAGGAAGTGGCCCTGGAAATATTGGATGCATTGGTGGTCATATTCCAAAATTCTTTTGACTCTGGAGCAGTTCATACAGATTGGAGGGTGGCAAATGTAACCCCACTATTTAAAAAAGAGGGAGAGAAAAAACAGAGAATCACAGACAGTTAGCCTAACATTAGTAGTGGGGAAAATGCTAGAGTCTATTGTTAAAGGTGTGGTAACAGAACACTTGGAAAGCATTAACGAGATTAGACAAAGTCAGCATGGGTTTATGAAAGGGAAATCATGCTTAACTGATCTACTGGAGTTTTTTGAGGATGTAACTAGTTGAATAGATACAGGAGAACCAGTGGATGTGGTGTATTTGGATTTCAAAAAGGCTTTTGATGAGATACCACTTAAGAGATTCTGTTGGGCAAAATTAAAGTACATGGGATTGGGGGTAATATACTGGCATGGATTGAGAATTGGTTGACAGACCGGAAACAGAGAGTGGGAATAAATGGGTCTTTTTCCAGGTGGCAGGCAGTGATGTACTGCAGGGATCAGTGCTTGTGCCCCAGCTATTCATGATATATATAAATGACTTGGATGAGGGAACCAAATGCAATATTTCTAAGTTTGCTGATGACACAAAACTGGGCGGAGCTGTGAAGAGGATGCAAGGAGGCTTCAGGGCAATTTAGACAAGTTGTGTGTGTGGGCAAACACATGGCAGATGCAGTGTAACGTGGATAAAGGTGAAGTTATACGCTTTGGTGTGAAAAAACAGAAAGGCAGAGTATTATTTAAATGGTGATATATTAGGAAATGTGGATGTACAAAGGGATCTGGGTGTCCTTGTACACCAGTCAATGAAAGTAAATAGGCAAGGGCAGCAAGCAATTAGGAAGGCAAAGGGTATGTTAGCCTCCATTGCAAGAGAAATGTCTTGTTTCAGGGTCTGTGTGAGAGACATGTCCTTGGCAGAGATAACAGGCCTGTCCTGTGTTTGTCAGCTAGCAAGCTATGGAAGCTTTCTTCATAAGACAGAGAGTGAGCTATTTCTGTAATATTCCATAAATTTCTGAAGATCTTATAAGGTTATTAGACAGTGATTTCTTACAGTCCGTTACTTGGATTGAACTTGTCTTCATTCCTGTGCCGAGGGGATTTCTGTATCAGGCGGGAGGGGTAACATTTGGGAACTCTCGATTCTCCACCAATTCCCATTCCCCTTCTTTCTGGTGGATAATGGAGGTGTCACTGTGAGTAATGTACAAGTCAGTAAGAATTGTCAGCAAGGATTAGTCAGCACTTTCTAATTGGAGATGTTAATCAGTGGAACCTCTCAGACACTGAATTGTAGAGTTCGTACCAAAGATCAATTTAGGATTGAAGTAAAAGTTCAGAATCTTGTTGTAAAGTAATTTCTGATCCGAGTTCCTGAATTGTGGGGAAAGATCAGAGACAGCGGTTCTTAAAGGGACACTGCAGCCCGAGAACACAATCAGCTATAGATCCATAATATTAAACTCCAGCCCAGTAACAGCGATTATCAACATCAGCAGAAACAAACCCCAACTGTCAAAATGAACACTGTTCAGTCCTGGATGTGATTAACAGCAGCAACGACAGCAGAATCCAACTCCTGCAGTCACTTGTGAACTCGCTTGTGTTTCAGCAGCTGGGATGTCTGAGTGAATCCCTTCCCACACTCGGAGCAGGTGAACGGCCTCTCTCCAGTGTAAACTCGCTGGTGAGTCACCAGGTTGGAAAACTGAGTGAATCCCTTCCAACAAATGGAGCAGGTGAACGGCTTCTCTCCCGTGTGAAGTCGCTGGTGTCTCAACAAGTTGCAAAAATACCCAAATCTCTTTCCACAGAAGTTACAACTGAACGGCCTCTGCTCAGTGTGAGTTTGCTGGTGCTGCTGCAGGTCAGAGGACCCAGTGAATCCCTTCCCACATACCGTGCAGGTGAACTGCCTCTCTCCAGAGTCAACCCGCTGGTGTGTCCACAGTGCGGATGACTGAGTGAATTTCTTCCCACACTCAGGGTAACTGAATGGCCTCTCCCCAGTGTGAATTCACTGGTGTGCATTGAGGTTGGATGAAGACCTGAATCTCTCTCCACAGGAAGTACAGCTGAACGGCCTCTCCTCAGTGTGAACTCACTGGTGCTTCAGCAGGTCAGAGGACCCAGTGAATCCTTTCCCACATACAGGGCAGGTGAACGGTCTCTTTCCCGTGTGAACTAGCTGGTGTCTCAGTAGGCTGGTTAACTGTGTGAATCGCTTCCCACACTCGGAACAGGTGAGCGGTTTCTCTCCAGTGTGTAACTGCTGGTGTGCTAGAAGTTGAGATGACTGAGTGAAACCCTTCCCACACTCGGGGCAGGAGAACGGCCTCTCCCCAGTGTGACTGCGTTTCCAGATGGGAAGGACAATTGAATCCCTTCCCACAGTCCCCACATTTCCACGGTTTCTCCATGGTGTTGGTGTCCCTGTGTCTCTCCAGGTTGGGCGATCAATTGAAGACTCGTCCACACACAGAGAACACGTGTACAGTTTCTCCCCGCTGTGAATGGTGTGATTTTTTTTCAGGCTGTGTAACTGTTTAAAGCTCTTTCCACAGTCAGTTCACTGGAACACTCTCACTCGGGTGTGTGTGTGTCTCGGTGCTTTTCCAGTCACACTGATGTTTGAAATCTTTTCCCACAGACAGAACTGACAAACATTTCTCCTTCCACAGTCAAAGACGATGATTTTCAGGTCCTGATGAATCAAGTGACTTTATCAGATCTTGAACTGATATTTGGTTTGAGTTTCCCGTCTGCAAATTCTCCCCTTCTAATTCTCTGCAAAAGGAGTTTACAAAAGTCATCACTGTAAGAACAGGATAGAAATTCAGAACAGACAATTCATGGAACATTTCTTCCTCTCTTGTTTCCCCAAAGCTACAAATCCCCGTCCCACACACTCTTCCTCCTCCCTGTGCTGAAATCCAAACAGAGATTTGGACAATTCTTTCTGTATCTTTTTAACAAATTCCTACAACTGGTGATAACAATATGTTTGATCATTCACTTCAGTCATTACTCATGACAAAACATTAATCTGAAACCCCCTGACCGACCAGACAGAATAGCAAACGTTAACCTTGTGTCCAAAACTTACTGTGTGGTGATTTAATGAGTGATCGTGAAGGTGGTTTCTCCAAACCTCCCAGGGTTTCCTTCCTTCCTTCTCTCCCTCGCTAACTGAGTGAAACCTGGGATCAGTCTCATGGCCCATTCTGGTTCCTGCTTCTCTTCCTGATGACTAATTAACTCCAATTAAACACTGAGAAGACTGAAGACACTTTTAATTGGAAAAAATTCTGAGGGACAGGATTAATCTCCACTTGGAGAGGCAGCGATTAATCAGGGATAGTCAGCATGACTTTGTCAGGGGGAGATCATGTCCAATAAATTTGATTGAATTTTTCGAGGTGTCTAGTTGTGTCGATGAGGGTAGTGCAGTTGATGTAGTCTACATGAACTTCAGTTAGGCTTTTGACAAGGTCCCACATGGGAAAATGGTCAAGAAGGTAAGAACCCATGGGATCTAGGGCAATTTGGATCCAAAATTGGCTCAGTGTCAGGAGGCAGAGGGTGATGGTCGAAGGTTGTTTTTGCGATTTGAAGCCTGTGATATGTAGTATGCTGCAGGGATTGGTGCTGGGACCCTTGCTGTTTCTAGTGTACATTAATGGTTTAGACGTGAGCATAGGAGTTCGCAAATGACACGCAAATTGGTCATGTTGTAAATGGTGAGGAGGAAAGCCTTAGATTACAGGATGATATAGATGGGCTGATAAGATGGGCAGAGAGGTGGCAAACGGAATTTATTCCTGAAAAGTGTGAGGTGATGCATTTTTGGAACAGCAAGGGAATACACAATGAATTGTAGGACCCTAGGAAGTACAGAGGATCAGAGGGACCTTGGTGTACATGTCCATAGACCTCTGATTAGCAGCACAGATAGACGAGGTGGTTAAGAAGGCATATGGGATACTTGCCTTTATTAGCCAAGGCATAGAGTATAAGAGCAGGGAGGTTATGTTGGAGCTGTATAAAACGCTAGTTAGACCATAGCTGGAGTACTGTGTGCAGTTCTGGTTGCCACACTATAGGAAGGATGTGATTGCACTGGAGAGGGTGCAGAGGAGATTCACCAGGATGTTGCCTGGGCTGGAGCGTTTCAGCTATGAAGAGAGACTGGATAGGCTAGGGTTGTTTTCCTTAGAGCAGAGAAGGCTGAGGGGGGACCTGATTGAGGTAAACAAAGTTATGAGGGGGGGCATAGATAGGAAGAAAGTTTTCCCCTTAGTGGAGGTGTCAATAACCAGGGGGCATAGATTTAAGGTAAGGGGCAGGAGGTTTAGAAGAGATTTGAGGAGGGATTATTTCACCCAGAGGGTGGCTGGAATCTGGAACAAGCTGCCTGAGGGAGTGGTAGAGGCAGGAGGCCTCACAACATTTAAGAAGTATTTAGATGAATATTGGAAACGCCAGAGCACACAGGACTATGGGCCATGTGCTGGAAAATGGGATTAGAATAGATAGGTGCTTGGTGGCAGGCACAGACATGATGGGCCGAAGGGCCTGTTTCTGTGCTGTATAACTAAAGGACCATCTATGACTTTTCTGGTCCCTGCTCCAATCTCCATTTCCCTACATACCAACTCCATCCCTCTCCCTGGGAAGAGTCTTGGATTAAGCCAGTCTCTTCACAACTTCGGTGTTACATTTCATCTCAAGGTAAGCTTCTGACCTCAAATCTGTGCCACCACTAAGATCACCTGTTCCCACCTCTGTAACATCACCCGACCTCACCCTGTCTTAGTGCATCTGCCGCTGAAACCCTCATCCCTGCTGTTGCTACCACCAGACGCGAACGACTATTCCAACACACTTTTTTTCATTCATTCCGGGGATGTGGGCTTCGCTGGCTGGGTCAGCATTTATTGCCCATCCTGAGTTGCCCTTGACAAGGCGGTGGTGAGCTGCCTTCTTGAACCGCTGCAGTCCATGTGGTGTTTGGATGGCTTCAGGTTTACAGAGGGGAGAATGTGGGAGCTACACTGCGCGGATCTCCCACATTCTTCCCTCTGTAAACCTGAAGCCATCCAAACGTTTGCTGTCTGTGTCTTCACTCGCAGCGAGTCCCGTTCCCCTAACATCCCTCTGCTTCCTCACCTGCCTTGGCTCCCGGTCAAAAAACAACTTGTTTTTAAAATTCTCATCCTTGTTTTTAAATCCCAAATAAGGGTAGTGGAGTTGATGTAGTCTATGTGGACAACATCTTTCCCTATCTCTGCAATATCCTCCAGCCCCACAACCCTCTAAGATATCTGCACTGCTCGAATTTTCTATTTTAATCACTCCACCATTAGTGACCATGCCTTCAGTACCCTCATCCCCAAACTTTCAAAATCTCTCCCTCTGTCTGCTACACCTTCCTCCTTTAAGACACTTGAATATTGCTAAAAAAAAGAGACATTCTGTCACAGCTTTTTATCTTGTCCTCATCAGGACAAACGCAAGAACATCAAATTTCAAAGATTATCGGTCAGTCTCGTAATGTGACTCATTTACACTTGCTAGAAACTACATATACTCATGCAGAGTGAACTGTCCCTTCCAGGCAGAAGGAACATGACCAGGGCCAGTGGATAATGCGTCTGCCTATGGATCCGAAGATTGTAGACTTGACTACTACCTGGCTTGAGGATACTTTAAGGGGAGGGGGTGGCATAGTGGTATTTTCACTAGGCGAGTATTCCAGAGACCCAGGGTAATGCTCTGGAAACCCAGATTCGAATCGCACCATGGCAGATGGCGGTGATGACCATGAAGCCATTGCCAATTGTCGTAAAAACCCATCTGGTTCACTAATGTCCTTTCAGGAAAGAAATCTGCCGTCCTTGTCTGTTTGGTCTACATGTGACTCCAGACTCACAGCAATGTGGTTGGCTCTTAAATGCCCTTTGAACAAGGGTAATTTGAGATGGGCAATAATGGGCACATCCCATGAACAAGAAAAAGACATCACACCTTGTATTGAATTAAACAAAATCATGGGGGACAATAGCTCCATGGTGCATTCTCCATGGCAATGACCAATCAAAGCTGACTGGCCAACCAATCCCTTTTCTCATGCAGTATAAATTGTTGTTCCCTTTGAAATTTGATATTCTTGTGTCTGTCCTGATGAGCGCAAGTCGAAAAGTTTCTACAGCTTGTCTCTTTTTTCAGTAATAATCAAATTCTGTTGAAACAAGTGACTATTTAACACTGCTTCAAACTCTTTCCCCAAGCTTCTGGTCACCTGCTCTAATATCTCCTTATGCCTCTGGGTGTCACACTTTGTTTTATAATTTCCCTGTGAAACTCACTGGGATGATTTATGATGTTAATAGAAGTTGTTGTTGTTTCTGACTGTTACCCTGATCTCCTGTTTTACAACAACCCATTGATTTCACACCAAACTCTATCTCTGATTTACTGTCCCTCCTGCAGGTCATTCATCCGTGATAGCAGCCGCTTTGAAGGTGGCGGCCACGCATGCGCCCTGTTGCACCTTGCCCTTCACAAAGATGGCGGCCGCACAAGCTCACAGATGCTCATTGCCCCCTAGAAAGATGGCGGCCGTTAGCTGGGGCCTATTTCCGGAAAATAGGCCTCAGCCTTCGTCCATCTAAACGCGGAAACGATGGCTCCTTATTGAGGGTTTGGGGCCGACACCGTGAGTTTATGAAGCCTCCCAACCTACCCGTTGGCCCTCTCCATGTTCACGGTTTTACTTTCGGCTCTGAATTCGCACTCGATCTTTCTAAAACCCGCATTATAATTCCGCTCGCTCGAGCTCACTTACCGTCTGTTCCAACGGACTGCGCATGCTCCATCTCAGAATGATTGACGGCAGCTCCGACCAATAGGAAGAGGATGGTGCGCCGGCATGACCGAGGGGGAGCCGCTGGTCCTCCAACCAATCGGAGTGAATGAGGGGGCGGAGCCGGCTGAGAGTGAAGGATGCGCATTGCCGGTGCAGGACCGGGATGAAGGCGATGCAGCTGAAGGTCCTGGCGATGAGAAGGGGACGAGTGCAGGAGAGGAATGGAGCCGGAGGGTGGACTGGGAGGGTTCACAAACACCCGGTGTAGGACTCCACACCCGGATTAGAAACTCCCGGAGCCCAGTTTACACCGAGTGTTTGGAAACTCCTTTTACAGGGGCTTAGAAGGGGAGGATTTACACACACTAACTCAAACCCAGAGAAATGTTTGTCTCTCAATTTCTATCCTGGACTGACAGGGATGGATTTTTAAAATAATCCTTTTACAGGATTTTCAATGGGAAGGATTTGCAGGCGGGAAATTCCATCCAAACTTCACATTAACATCTGACGGAGTAACTGGATTCATCAGAACCTGAATCTTACTGGACTTTGACTGTGGAAGGAAAAAGGTTTGTCTGTTCTGTTTGTCAGAAAAAGTTTCAGGTATCGATGTGACTGAAAAAGCACCGAGATATTCAAAATCCAGGTTAGACCGCACCTGAGCTACTGCAATAAAAATAAAAAAATGCTGGAAATGCTCAGCAGGTCAGGCAGCATCTGTGGCGAGAAACAGAGTTAGCGTTTCAGTTCAACATGACCTTTGATCAGAACAGGAATACTGTGTTCAATTCTGGGCAGCACACCTTAGGAAGGATAGACTGTATTGGACTTAGTGGGAGTGCAGTGCAGATTTACCTGAATGATACCTGCACTCCAAAATTTAAATTATGAGGAGACAGTAAACAAATGAGTCCGAGTAATTAGAGCACAGAAAGAAGCCATTCAGCTTATTGAGTTCTGCAAGCTCTCTAGAGCAATCCAGTCTGTCCCATTCCCCTCCTGTATCCCCAAGGCCCTGCAAGTTTATTTCCCTCGACATTCAATCTCCATTTCAAATCACTGCTCATGTCTGCTTCCATTTGCCTCCTAGGCAGTGAGTTCTGGGTTATTACGACTCACTGTGTAAAAAGTTCTTCCTGCATTTGTCCTGTCTATATTGTCCATAACCTTCAATCTAATCCTTATACCATCAGCTAATGGTAGGACAGGCTCGAGGGGCTAAATGGCCAACTCCTCGAATCATAGAAACTTACAGCACACAAGGAGGCCATTCAACCCTTTGTGCTTGTGCTGTCTCTTTGAAAGAGCAGTCGTATTTAGTCCCACACACCCTCTTCCTGTTTGTTACCCTGTAAGTTCCTCAATCTCAAATTCTTGTCAACTCCCTTCTAAAATTCCTGATAGAATCAGGTTCCAGCACCTTTCCAGGTAGGGTGTTCCAGATCCTGACAACTCTCTGTTGGTGCAGAAACTGCTGAACTCGAAGTTGAGTTTGGAAGGGTGTAAAGTGCCGAATTGAAAGATGAGCTGCTGTTCCTCAAGCTCCCATTGAGCTTCATTGGAACAGTGCAAGAGGCCAAAGACAGAGAGGTCAGAGTGGGAGTGGGGCGGAGAATTAAAATGACAAGTGACCGGAAGCTCAGGATCAAGCTCACAGCCTGAACGGAGGTTGTTCCACAAAGTGATCACCCAATCTGTGTTTAGTCTTCCCAATGTAGAGCAGATCGCATCGTGAGCAGTGAATACAGTAACTAAACTGCAAGAAGTACAAATAAATCACTGTTTGGTTTCATTTTTCAAAACCTTGAGAACAGCCAGAAGAAAGATACTTAATTTGAAGAATAAAGGTTACAAAGTAAAACAAGTGAATTATCAGAACATTAAGTTCTATCCGAGTTACATGGATTATTAACATCAGCAGAAACAAACCCCAATTGTCAGAATGAACATGGTTCAGCCCTGAATGTGATTAACGGCAGCAATAACAGCAGAATCCAACCCCTGCTGTCACTCGTGAACTCGCTGGTTTCTCAGCAGTTGGATGATCAGTTAAATCCCTTCTCACACACGGAGCAGGTGAGTGGCCTCTCCCCAGTGTGAACTCGCTGATGTGTGTCCTGGAGATGATGGTTTTCCCATGCATCAGCTGCCCTTGTATTCTGGGTGCTGTGGGTTGTGAGTTGGGTTGATTCTGTCAACATTCTGGTTGTGTTGCAGATTTACATAGTCCGTTTCCCATGCCCCATCTTTCTCTCCTCCCACATAGACCAGAGTCTTGTGTGGGCCCAGACCGGGTGACTGGTTCCCTTCCCTGAAGGACATCAGTGAACCTGTTGGGTTTTTATGAAAATTCAGCAGTTTTCATGGTCATTTTTTCCTAGTGCCAGCCCCACAAATTACCAGATTCATTCAGGGCAATCGCACAACCTGCCTTTGTGTTTTTGTGCGTTCTCTCTCACTCTCTTTTGTCTGTTGTCAATCAATTTCACAGGGTATCAGAAGCGGAGGGAAACTGAAGCCAAACATCACATCAGGATTTGATGGAGTCGGCCAATATGTCGTAACCGGAATATCATGGGATTTTGAATATGGAAGGAAAAAGCACCATTCACAGTGGGGAGAAACCATACACGTGTTCTGCCTGTGGACGAGGCTTCAGCCAATCATCTGGCCTATCAAAACATAAATGCAGAGATAATTGAGAGAATCCATGGAAATGGGGGGAGGGGTCCTGTTACCAGCCCGATTTGGAAACTCATTGGCGCATTCACACTTTGGAGAGACCATTCACCTGCTCCGAGTGTGGAAAGGGTTTCTCTCATTTATCCAACCTGCTGAAACACTAGCGGGTTCACACAGGGGAGAGACCTTTTAAATGTCAGACTGTTGGAAGTGCTTCAGTTCCGGTGCCTAACTGCCTTTTTAATATTACTCATTCATGGGATGTGGGTGTCACTGGCTGGGCCAGCATTTATTGCCCAGAATGGCAGATTTCCTTCCCTAAAGGGCATAAGTGAACCAGATGGTTTTTTAAAATTACAATAAACAACGGTTACATCAGATATTTAATTCCAGATTTTTATTGAATTTAAATTTCACCATCTGCAATGATGGGATTCGAACTCAGGTCCCGAAAACATTACCCTGAGTTTCCAAAATACAAACCTAGTGACAATATCACTAAGCTCTCGACCTCACCGAGAATCACAGCCCTCTGTTTGAGAACCCTGCTGTAAATTCGGGCCAAGGTTCTTGTTTGGAGTCTCCTCTCTGCAAATCCTCTCCCTCCAATATCCTGCAAATGGAGTTTACAGAATTATTCACTGTCAGTACAGGATAGAAATTCAGAACAGACAATTCTCATTGCTGTGGAACATTTTTTTCCTCAATTGTTCCCCCAAAGCTGCGAATCTCCACCCGACACGCTCTCCATCTTCACTCTGCTGAAATCCAAACCCATCGCACCATCTCCACCATTTCCTTCCTCCACTCCCAGTTTTCTCCCTCCCTGTGCTCTGTCTGAGTTCAGTTCTCCAGCTCCTGTGACTCTTATTCAGGTCCTCAGACTGACCCCAGCTGCCGTCCAGCAGGACACAGGAGGGGACTCCCTGTTGGATCTTATTCAGACCCTAAAGCCACTCGCCCAGTTCCTGACCCTGTGGCGGGCGGTCAGGGAGTGGCCTCCCCGCATTGTCTGAATCTCTGTGAGATTAACCAAGTGGGCTGGAGAAAGACTCAGTTTGAGCAGTGACACTGCCGGAGGAATGGAGAGCTGGGGATCACCATGAAAGCAACAAAGTTTAAAAACAATAGCGCCCAACATGGGGCTCAAAAAGAATAAGGGACACATGCTCTACCAACTAAGCAGGTCAGGTATTTCGAATTTAGAAATGCAATACCCATATCTCTTACCAAGGTGAGATAACTGTCTGACTGCAATGGGAGGGAAAGGAATTGACCACCAGAAGCCCAAGGACCCAATGCTTTCCACTCAATCGTCAATAACATCATTCACAGCTTCTGCTTCTTAGCTACACCTCCTTCCAAGCATTTTGATCCATTTTCCTCAGGAATTTTTCCTGGGTTTGATATTTACCTGCTTTGTGACATCATTTTGATATCAGATTCGCTTCAACATCCAACACAATTTGAATTGCAAACCTGATGGACAAACAATGGAAAACAAGTCACTCGGTAACACAAATCCCATGGTGCTCATTTTCAGATTCACAATAGTCAGATTTTCAATAAAATGGGGGAATTTTACAGTGAAAGGATTTAGAAAGTTGGTGTTTCTTCATTTGTGACTCTCTCACTTGGGTATTCTGTAAATGCTGCTCGGAGGTTTAGTGACCGGGATATAATCTACCTGTGTTTTCCTGAGCCTGTGCTCGGTGTATTGGGACGTTTGGTCCGGGTTGGAGTGTCTTGTGTCCCAGGGATGGGTAGTAACCCGCTGATTGAAGCTGCAGTCGCTGCTTTCTGCTGGCAGCGGGTGAGTGGAGAGTACAGGGCCGGAATATTGCTGATTTTCTGCTTTTCCCTGTCTCACTCACCGTGGAGCTGAGGAAGAGAGAATAATTGATGGGCTTGTTTAAATCTAATAATTTCATGGATTTCTAATGGGTTAGATGACGGGGCATAGTAATTCCAAATCTATTCACATTATATTTGACAGAAAAGTTAATTTTTAAAAAGTGTTCAAGTGGGAATTCACTGGATAACTGCAGAGCTGACAACATTTTGGGGATATTTTCTTGTATCTCAAATACCCATTGACAACAGAACTGTGTGACAATGAATGCTGATTGGGGGGTTGGGGGTGGGGGGAGGGGGTGGGGTGGATGGTGGCAGTGAAAAGTGCATCTCTACACGGTTTCGAACCATCAACCTTTCAGTCAACAGGCAAATGTGCTGACCAATTGTTCCACATAAAGTGAGACAAGTTCCAACTGTAAGGTATCCCAACCAGGGTGTGAGTAAGCCAAATCTTCAAACTGACACTACCCAAATGTCAATCGTTCTGTTAGATTTACTCTTCCAAAATAATCTTTGGGACATTCATTGTGGATACATGGAAACAGTCTGATTTCACCCAATGCAGACACATCCATGTCACCGGGAACCAGCTCTCCTTCAACGGTGCCTGTCTCCCTTCGAGCCTTTCGCTGTCATGTCTGTTACCAAGTATTCTGATCGTCCCGAAGCTGATATTAGTTTTGAATTCCTGATGTGCAGTAACGAGAATCCTTTCAATGCCTCAGATCAGTTAATTTCACAGATAACATCAGAGTCAATGTTCCAGCATCTTAAAGAAGGGAAAGGTGCCTTGACTGTCTCTGGTCAGTCGGACAGTTCACCCTTCATTTTCCTCGGATTCCATTCCTCAAATGGGATTTTCTTTTTCATCTTGAGTTCCCTGACCACATCTGGCAGCATCTTTGGATTGAGAGGCATAATTAACATTTCAGATGCAGTGCAGTTCTCATGAAAGGTTACAGACCTGAAATGAAAACTTTCTCTCTCCACAGAAGCTACTAGATCTGCTGAGAATTCCAGCATTTTCAGTTTTTCTTTCAGATATCCAGCATCTGCAATATTTTGCTTTTCTTTAACTGTTTAGTGCTAAGAATGTGGAACCCATTAGCAGAAGGGGTTGAGATCCATGTCTGAGCTGAAACCGTACAGGTAAACTCACACTGTAAACAGATCATTCACGAGCTGGAAATGGAAAGGGATTCACTCTGTCATTCCAGTTACAAACACAGCAACACAGTCTCACTGGTGCAAGCCCATTCAGATACTCTACATGAGCAAAGGGGTTTATTTAGTTTTCCCACCTGTTAACAAGAGGGAAAAACATACTTGACCTCATCCTCACAAACCTGCCGGCCACAGATGCATCTGTCCACGTTAGTATCAGTAGGAGTGGCCACCGCACAGTCATTCTGGAGATGAAGTCTCGCCTTCACATTGAAGATACCCTCGATCGTGTTGTGTGGCACTACCACTGTACAAAATGGGATAGATTTCGAACAGATGTAGCAAATCAAGGCTGGACCTCCATGAGGCGCTGTGGGCCATCAGCAGCAGCAGAATTGTACTTGAACACAATCTGTAACCTCATGGTCCAGCATATCCCCCACTCGGCCATTATCATCAAGCCAGGGGTCCAACCCTGGTTCAATGAAAAGTGCAGGAGGGGATGCTAGGAGCAGAACCAGGCACACCTAAAAACGAGGTGTCAACCTGGTGAAGCTATAACAGGATTACGTGTGCTCCAAACAGCATAAGTAGCAAGTGATAGACAGAGCAAAGCAATCCCACAACCAACGGATCAGATCTAAGCTCTGCATTCCTGCCATATCCAGTCGTAAATTGTGCTGAACAATTAAACAACTCACTGGAGGAGGAGGATCCACAAATATCCCTATCCTCAATGATGGAGGAGCCCAGCACATCAGTGCAAAAGATAAGGCTGAAGCATCTGCTACAATCTTCAGCCAGAAGTGCCGAGTGGATGATTTATCTCGGCCTCCTCCCGAGGTCTCCAGTATCACAGATGCCAGTCTTCATCCGATTTGATTCACTCCACGTAATAGTAAGAAATGGCTGAAGGCACTGGATACTGCAAAAGCTATGGGGGCCTGACAATATTCCGGCAATAGTACTGAAGACTTGTGTTCCAAAATTGCTGCACCCCTAGCCAAGCTGTTTCAGTACAGCTACAACACTGGCATCTACCAGGCTCAGTGGAAAATTGCCCAGGTATGTCTGGTACACAAAAAGCAGGACAAATCCAACCCGGCCAATTACCACTCCACCGGTCTACTCTCCATCATCAGTAAAGTAATGTAAGGGGTCATTAAGTTCTATCAAGCAGCACTTGCTTAGCAATACCCTGCTCACTGGCGCCCAGTTTGGATTCCGACAGGGCCACTCAGCTCTTGACTTCATTACAGCCTTGGATCAAACATGGACAAAAGAGCTGCACCCTCGAGATGAGGTGAGAGTGATTGCCCTTGACATCAAGGCCGCATTTGACAGAGTCTGGCATCAAGGAGCCGTAGCAAAACTGGAGTCAATGGGAATCGGTGGAAAACTCTCTGCTGGCTAGAGTCATAACTAGCACGAAGGAAGGTGGTTGTGGTTGTTGGAGGTCAATCATCTCAGCTCCAGGACATCACCAAGGGAGTTCCTTGGGGTAGTGTCCTCGGCCCAACCATCTTCAACTGCTTCATCAATGACCTTCCTTCCACCATAAGGTCAGAAGTGGGGATGATAACTGATGATGCATGATGTTCAGCACCATTCACGACTCCTCATATACTGCAGGAGTCCATGGCCAAATGCAGCAAGACTTGGACAATATCCTGGCTTGGGCTGACAAGTGGCAAGTAACATTCACACTATACAAGTGTCAGGCAATGGCCAAATCCAACAAGAGAGAATCCATCCAATGGCCCTTGATGTTCAATGGCATTACCATCACTGATCCTCCATTGCCAACATCCTGAGGATTACCTTTGACCAGAGACTGAACTGGACTAGCCATATAAATACTGTGGCTACAAGAGCAGGTCAGGGGCTAGGAATTGTGCGACGAGAAACACATCTCCTCACTCCCCAAAGCCTGTCCACCATCTTCAAGGCACAAATCAGGAGTGTGATGGAATAATCGCCACTTGCCTGGATGAGTGCAGCTCCCACAACACTCAAGAAGCTTGACAACGTCCGGGACAAAGCAGCCCTCTTGATTGGCACTACATCCACAAACATTCACTCCCTCCACCACCGACGCACAGTAGCAGCAGTGTGTATCATCTACAAGAAGCACTGCAGGAATTCAGCAAGGTGCCTTCAACAGCACCTTCCAAACCCACTACCATCTAGAAGGACAAGGGCAGCAGATAGATGGGAACACCACCATCTGGAAGTTCTCCTCCAAGTCACTCACCAGCCCAACTTGGAAATTTATTGCCATTCCTTCACTGTCGCTGGGTTCAAATTCTGGAACTCCCTTCCAAACAGCACTGAGGGTATACCTACACCACATGGACTGCAGCAGTTCAAGAAGGCAGCTCACCACCACCTTCTCAAGGGCAACTAGGGATGGGCAATCAATGCTGGCCCAGCCAGTGAAGCCCATATCCCATGAATGAATACTAAAAACTCCAACTTTAAAAGTTCAAAGGATTTGGTCTACAACCAGAGCACTGCTACTGGCAAGACACGACTTAAATGTACCATGTATGGGAGAAAAAGAATCACAACCTCACCCCATCTGCTGGGACTCCATTGAGTTCAGATCTAACTGTAGGGGTTTGTTCTGCTGTTCATTACATCCTGGAGAAAATTATGTTGAATGCCAGAGCACTTCGGTCACTGGATGAATTGATTCAATTGAACAATTTTATATCATGACTCGACGGTATCCATCGTGTTCTGATTATAGGACATAGTTGATTCCACATTTTCACATTTCAATGGCGGAGCGCTCACCCAGCATTCGCTGCGGGACAAAATGTGCCCTATCCTCACAACAGCGCCCCGGACATGCGCATTGTGTTCTGTTTCATGAGCATGCGCAGTGCTGGTCTGTGACTGAAACTGCTCAGAGCGGGTGAGAGAAAGTCGAGCGGAGCAAACTAACAGAGTTAGTGGGTGTGTGAGGAGGAATGGAGCCAGCGGTGTGGGCTGGGAGGCTTCATAAAGACACAGTGCAGGCCGCAGACCCCAAATAACAAGGTTCCGGTCTTGTGTTTGCAGAGAACGGGCCGAAAAAGTCCGGATTTGTCCCTTCGCCAGGCCCGGGGTAACGGCCGCCATCTTTATAGGAGTCAATGTGCAGCAGGGCGCATGCGCGGCCATCTTGGTTCAGGTAGCAAAAGGAGAGAATTGTGAATTTCTGTCCTGGACTGACAGGGATGGATTTTGGAAACTCCTTTTACAGGGGGTTAGAAATTGAGAAGTTACACACAGCAAACTCAAACCAAGAGAAATGTTTGTCCCTTCCCAATTTCTACCCTGGAGTGACAATGATGGATTTTTTAAACTCCCTTTACAGGATACCAGAAGATGAAGTTTTGCAGATGGGAAACTCAAGCCAAGCATCACATCAGAGTCTGTGAGAATCACTCGACTCATCAGGACCTGGATATTATCGCTCTCTTGAGTTAAACATTAACACCACTCAGTGTGTAAAAATTCTTCCTCACGTCCCCCCTGTATATCTTGCCTAAAATCTTTAAACTGTGTCCCATAATCCTTCTACGATCAGTTAATGGAACAGTTTTTCTTTAACTATCTCACATAAACCTCAGCTCCCTCACATCCCTCATAATATGTGGTGATCACTGGTTTGCACAGACCCAGATGTTCTGTGTCCGTGTGTGTGACATCATCACACATCGACAATTACACGGTGACATCACCCCGCTCCCCGGTTATTTCCTCAACTGGGAGATTTTTCTCTGACTCCAGTGCTTCTGATATCTTTCCAGCTGCAGGCTCCAGCAGGAGAGTTTAAATTTGAAAACAGTGGAATTGTTCTTGGGGTGACTATTTTTCAGCATTCAGCTACAACTTTGAGCTTTTAGTTCTATGGTCTGTATCTGTGAGGGGTTTCCTGGCTCTGGGGCTGGTGTGACTCCTTTACTGTGGATCTGAATCCATGTCCATCCATTGCTCTGTTTCACCTCTGCCCTCCCTGGTCACCTCTCTGCCATTGTTTAACTTCCCCTGTCTCTAATAATGGGTGTATTTTAGCTCTCTTTAGGATTTTACTGTTACTTCTACCGACTGTGTCTCAATGAGGTTTCCACTGCTGTCCATCCCCCGACCATGTGCTGCTGTCTTATCTGCTTTATCTTCCCCCAGTCCCTTCCATAGATAGGAATTGTTTTTCCTGCGCTATAGTCCATTTCTCTTCCTGAGCTTATATTGACCATCAAATTCTGCAGCACTTTTATTCCCCGTAATTCATTCTGCGCACCCTGAATCATTAACTCTGTTTCATTCTCCACAGATGCCACCATATATTGCCAATCGCCAGTTGCCTGTGGAGAAGATGATGTTTGACCTTCTTGAACCACTGCAGTCCATGTGGTGAAGGTGCTCCCACAATGCTGTCAGGTAAGGAGTTACAGGTTATTCACGCACCGATGAGGAAGGGACATTGATATATGTCCAAATCGACAACAACAATTTCTATTTATATCGCATATTTAATGTTATACAGTTTTCCGAGACATTTCACGGAAATGTTAGAAACCAAGGTTTGACCCTGAGCCACATAAGGAGATACTCGGGCAGGTGACCAATAGTTTGGTCAAAGAGGTCGGTTTGGAGGAGCATCTTAATGGATGTAAATGAGGTAGAGAGGCGGAGAGGTTTAGGGAGGGAATTACAGAGCCTTGGAAACTGACAGAATGGCATTCAGTGATGGAGTGATTAAAATCAGGAATTCTCAAGAAGTCGGAATTCGAGGAGCGCAGACATCCGGCGGCGTTGTGAGGCTGGAGGAGGTTACAGAGATAGGAATGATCACAACCATGGAGGAAAACAAGGATGAGAATGTGAAAATTTAGGTGCTTCTTAAATGGGTACCTTCAAATCATTTCTATAGTTTGTGAATGGCTGTGGGCCAAGCACTGAGCCTTGCCGTACCCCACAAGTAACAGCCTGCATCCTGAGAATGAGACATTTATTCCAACTCTGTTCCCTGTCTGTTCACCAATTCTCAATCTATAACAAACATTACCCCAATCCTATGTGATCGAATTCTGTTTACTGACATCCTGTGCTTTGTTTACTACCCTTCTCTCTCTGTCTCTTCCACTCTTCTCTCTCTTTTTCTCTCTCTCTGTCATTTGGAATTCTCCAGCCCAGCAAGTTGTGGATGCTCCATCATTGAATATATTTCAGGCAGAGATGGAGAGATTTTTGGTCTCTCAGGGAGTTGAGGGATACGGGGAGTGGGTGGGAAAGTAGAATTGAAGCCCAAGATCAGCCACAATCATATTGAATGGTGGAGCAGGCTCGACGGGGTGTTAGGACTTCTCTTGTTCCTATTTTTATGTTCTTAGAGAGGCCAGAGTCTTGTGTAGGCCCAGACCGGGTGGCAGGTTCCCTTCCCTGAAGGACGCTAGTGAACCAGTTGGGTTTTTATGACAATCCAGCAGTTTTCATGGTCACTTTTTCCTCGTGCTGGCCCCACAAATTCCCAGATTCATTCAGCTCAATTTCACAATCTGCCTTTGTGTTTTTGTGGGTTCGCTCTCACTCCCTTTTTTCTGTTTTATATCAATTTCACAGGGTATTAGAAGGGGAGGATTTGCAGTCGAGAAACTGAAACCAAACATCAGATCAGGATCTGACGGAGTCGCCCAATTTATCAAAACCAGAATATCATTGGATTTTGAACATGGAAGGAAAAAGCACCGTTCACAGTGGGGAGAAACCGTACACGTGTTCTGTGTGTGGACGAGGCTTCAGCCGATCATCTGGCCTGTCGAGACACAAGCACAGTCACACTGGGGAGAGTCCGTGGAAATGTGGGGAGTGTGGGAAGGGATTCAGAACCCCATCTGAGCTGGAAACTCATCGCCGCAGTCACACTGGGGAGAGACCGTTCACCTGCTCAGAATGTGGGAAGGGATTCACTCATTCATCCAAACTCCTGAAACACCAGCGAGTTCACACTGGGGAGAGACCTTTCAAATGCACAGACTGTGGGAAGTGCTATAAAAGCTCCTGGGATCTGATGTCCCATCAGCGTGTTCACACTGACGAGAGGCCATTCAGCTGCTCTCAGTGTGGAACTGGGTTCAGGTGGTCATCTCAACTCACTGCACACCAGCGCACTCACACTGGGCAGAGGCCGTTCACCTGCCCTCAGTGTGGGGTGAGATTCACTGATTCCTCCACCCTGCTGACACACCAGCAAGTTCATGAGTAACGACAGTGATTGGATTTTGCTGTTAATCACATCCAGGACTGAACCGTGTGCATTGGGATCTGATTCTGCTGATTTTAATAAACTCCAGCCCAGTTATAGGCCTTAATATTCCGGCTAAAAGTCAATAAATCAGCTTTGATCGGCTTCAGCCCATCATCTGGCCTGTCGAGACACAAGTGCAGTCACTCTGGGGAGAAACTGTTGAAATATAGGGAGTGTGGGAAAGGATACAATTACCCATCCCAGCTGGAAATTCACCAACACAGTCACACTGGGGTGAGGCTATTCACCTGCTCTGAGTTTGGGAAGGGATTCACTCATTCATCTCTCCTGCTGAGACACCAGAGAGTTCATACTGGGGAGAGACCGTTCACCTGCATTCAGTGTGGGAAGTGCTGTAAAGGTTCTGGGGAAATGATGCCCCACCAAGATTCTAACACTGAAGAGAGACCAGTTAAATGTCCAGACTGTGGGAAGTGTTATAAACGTACAGGGAACTGAGGAACCATCAATGTGTTCACACCAGGAGAGACCGTTTACCTACTCTTGAGTGTGGGAAGGGATTCACTCAACCATCCCACCTGCTGAGACTCCAGCCAGTTCACTCTGGGGAGAGACCATTCACCTGCTCCATGTGTGAAAAAGGATTCACTACCTCATCCCACCTACCGAGACTCCAACGATTCACAAGTAACTACAGTGATTGGGTTTTTGCTGTGAATCACATCCAGTGCTGAACCATATTCATTGGGGTCTGTTCCTGCTGATGTTAATAAACTCCAGCCCAGTTTAAGGGGTTAATGTGCTGGATAACAGTTAAATAAATCAGTTTTACATGAAATATACTGTGTGTCAAATCTTTTTGATATCTCTTAGTCAAGTAAGTTCCTTTTGAAGTCCTCTCCCTCTCCCCTGTCTCCTCCATCCTCACCTCCAACAATAAGTGTGAGGAGCTCATGGAGCTTCTTTGTCACTAGGATTGAGACAATCCGATCAGCTGCCTCTGCTGCTTCCCTCCCACTAACCCACCGCAACAAACTGTGTGTAAAGATCCACCTTGTCCGAGCCCTGAACCACATCTTTCTCCAGTTTCTCTCCCATCTCCCTCATGCCCTCTCAATGCTCATCTTGTCGATGAGGCCCAGCTTCTGCTCCATTGACCCTATTCCCACTAAACTGCGGATCACCCAACTTCTCCATATTGTTAATGGTTCTCCCTCTCTTTTGGTACTGTCCCTCTCACCTTTAAATCCATCACCATCAACCATCCTAATAAAAACAAATTTGACCCCACTGTCTTTGCAAACTACTGCCCCATCTCCAACCTCCCCTTCCTCTCCAAAGTCCTTGTACTTGGTGTCCCCCAAGGATCTATCCTTGGCCCCTCCTATTTCTCATCTACATGCTGCCACTTGGTGACATCATCCAAAAGCACCACATCAGTTTTCAGATATATACTAACAACACCCAGTTGCATGTATAATCAGTGTCCTATTATATTAATAATCAAGATCTAATGACACGAATAATCAGTGTCTGATTACATTCATAGTCAGTGTCCTATTACATTATTAATCAGTGACCTATTACATAAAGAATCAGCATCATATTACATTAATAATCAGTGTCTTATTACATTAATAATCAGTGTCTTATTACATTAATAATCAGAGTCCTTTTACATTAATAATCAGCATCTAATTACATTAATAACATGATTCCAACTGCATTAACAATTAGGCTGCCTATTGCAGCAATAATCAGGATGTAAATACATTAATAATCAGAATTATTTCAATGAACTATCAGATTCCTATTGAATCAATAATCAGGGTCCAATTATATCATCGTCATTTGCTAATTGTGTCAATAATCATGATCCGATAAGATTAATAATCAGGATGCTAGTATATTGATAATCAGAGTCCAAACACATTAATAATCTGCTAATCACCCCCACCCCCCGCTCAACAATTCTCACACTCCTCAACAAATTTCAATCTGGGGTCACATGAAGCTGAGTCATTAAAATGGGGTCACATTGGGAAAAATTTTGGGAAGCACTGATTTAATCCAATCCCTTTCTCGACTTTAAATGCACAGATCTCATTATTTATCTCATCATTCAATGTCACATCTCCCTGTTCTATCTCCCTGACAGAAGTTATTATTATTCGTGTTGATCAGGTCTCGTTGTGGGTTCTTGTTTTCAATGTTGGTGTCTGTTTCACTTCATTCTTCATCCTGAAACTGTCAGAAATTCTGCCATGAACCTGTACAGTACACGGCCTGTTGTCATGAAAGGAGTGGATGATACTGAGCAGCTTTGGTGGACAGTCAAGTTTTTCTAATGTCTTCTACAGTCCTGCCCTGGTGACAGAGTTGAATTCTTTAGTGAGATCTAGTAAAGTAAGGCAAAGAGGTTTATCCTGTTCCCTACACTTTTCTTGTAGCTGGCATATGGAGAAGATCATGTCCACTGTAGATCTGCCAGCACAGAAACTGCACCGCTCTTCTGGAGACACTCGGTCTGCAAGTAGATGAAGTCTTTCAAGCCTGACCTGACCCTCATGAAGGTCATCCCTGTGAGGCTGAGGAGTGAGATGTCTCTGTAGCTGTGGCAATCTCCTCTGTCACCTTTCTTTTTGAACATTGTGATCATTTTTGCATTACTCGTGTCCTATGGAATGGATCCTACCTCCCAACAGAGAAGGAGGAGGTCATGAAGGTGCGGCAGTAATAATATTGTCAGACCATCAACCTGGACATGATTAACAGCAGAATCCAACACCTGCAGTCACTTGTAAATTCGCTTTCTGAGCAAATATCGTGACTGAGTGAATTCCTTCCCACACCCAGAGTAGGTGATTGGACTTTTCCCAGTGTGAACTCGTTGGTGTGCACTGAGGACAGAAGAATGCTGGAACCTCTTTCCATTGAAAGTGCAGCTGAATGGCTTCCCCTTAATGTGACCTCGCTGGTGTCTCAGCAGACTGGATGACTGAGTGAATCTCTTCCCACACATGGAGCAGGTGAATGGCCTCTCCCCAGTGTGAACACGTTTGTGTGCACTGAGATTAAATGGAGATGTGAACCTCTTTCCACAGGAAGTGCAGCTGAATGGTCGGTCCTCAGAGTGAATTTGCTGGTGTAACATGAGTCTGACTGACCGAGTGAATCCCTTCCCACACACAGAGCAGGTGAATGGTCTCTGTTCAGTGTGAATTCGCTGGTGTAAAATGAGGCTGCCTGACTGGGTGAATTTCTTCCCACACACCGAACAGGTGAATGGCCTCTCTTCAGTGTGAATTCGTTGGTGTGTCAGCAGATTGGATGACTGAGTGAATCTCTTCCCACACACAGAGCAGGTGAATGGTCTCTCTTCAGTGTGAATTCGCTGGTGTATCATGAGGCTGGATGACTGAGTAAATCCCTTCCACACATGGAACAGGTGAATGGCTTCTCCCCTGTGTGAATGCGTTGATGGTTTCTCAACAGGGATGGATAATTGAATCCCTTCCCACAGTCCCCACATTTCCACAGTTTCTTCATGGTGCCAGTGTCCTTTAGTTTCTCCAGTTTAAACAATCAATTAAAGCCTTGTCCACACATCAAAACACATGCAAGGTTTCTCCCTGCTGTTAATGATGTGATGTTTCTTCAGGCTGTGTAACTGGTTAAAGCATTTTCCACAGTCAATTCACTCCAGTGTGCGTGTGTGTCTTGTTGTCTTTCCAGTCACACTGATGTTTGAAATATTTTCGCTCCGACAGAATAGACAAACAGTTCTCCTTACACATTCAAAGGCTGATTCAGGTCCTGATGAATCGAGTGACTGTCAGATGTGGATGTCATGTTTGGCTTGAGTTTCCCGTCTGTAAATCCTCTCCTTCAAATTACCCTGTAAAATGTGTTTACAAAAGTCATCACAGGCTATACATTCTGAACAAACAATTCTAATTTTCATCCAACATTTCTCCTCCTTTGCTCCCCCAAAGCTGTCCCACAAACAGTTGCTTCTCCTGTGCTGAAATCCAAACACATCACACCATCTCAACCATTTATTTCCTCTACTCCGAGATTGTTCCCTCTCTCTACTGTAGCTGGGTTCAGTTCTCCAGCCCCTGTGTGAAGAGTGAGAATAAAATCAAAGAATCAATCATTTCTCTGAAGAAGAGTCATACGGACTCTAAACATTAACTCTGTCTTTCTCTCCATAGATGCTGTCAGACCTGATGAATTTTCCAGCATTTTTTGATTTTGTGTCAGGTTTCCAGCATCCGCAGTATTTTGCTGAATCAATCATTTCTCCCCTGGTCACTGGGACCATGAATCCCCGCCCACTCTGTTGCGTCACCAAGATGGCCGCACATTCTCCCTGATCCCCGCTGGAACAAGATGGCGGCCGCTAACCTGGGCCTGCTCGCGGGTAAAAGCTTGGGAGCTGCAGCATTTTATTGGGGTTTATGGGTGTTAATGAACCTTTTCCGCCCACCCGCCGGGTCCCCCTCCTCCTGCCTGTTACCGGCTGCCGAGCGACAAACAAGCGTCTCACCATCGTCATCACTCGGAGCACTGCGCACGCGCACATGTCCCCCATGTTGTGGGGATAGGGGACATTTTGCATCGCGGGGAATGCTGGGTAAAACCCCCGCCATTGCAGCTCCTCAATCGTTTAAAATTATTCCTAACATATAACATAATATGAAAGCACGAAATTCTGGAAAAACTCAGCAGGTCTGGCAGCATCTGTGGAGATAGAAACAGAGTTAACGTTTCGAGCCTGTATTACTGTACATATTTCACATTTCCAGCATCCGCAGTATTTTGTGTTTATAATTATATATTCACTGTTACTGAGTCTGCGATCGCCACCGTTCATCTTCCTGAAGCTGAACCACACATGCTCCGGGCATGCAGCTGGCCATCAGGGGAGGCGAGGGGTGTGTGGTGGGGGTGGGGGGCTTTCCTGCACCTGCGCGGTTCTACTGCTGGGCTGTAGTTATTCCCTCAGCATATTCTGCGTAGGTTGATTGCCATTTATCTTATACAATTTGATATATGTAGAGGAAATTCATGGGTCATAATCGCAGAAAAGCAGAATGGTATAAAGCAGTGAACATTATCCACTCCCGCTCCCTCCTGGTCTCTCACAAAATGAATATATTAATCGTGATTATTCATTTGATTATATTAGAGTGGGTTTCTTTTAAAAAAACGTCATTTTTATCTCTTTACATTTTCCTAACTCAGGTTCATTGTCTCAATTCTTTTCTTCCTCCCAATCCCTGAGCTCGATATGACAGTTGTTGCTGAGAGATGTTAGATTGTAATGCAAACCGACAGGAAGAGAAGCTCAGAGGCTGGCGGACCAAGGGAGCAGCGAGTTCTGGAACAAATCGCGGGTCTGGAGGGATGGACCTGAGTTGACCAATCAAGTGAGTCAGTCTGAACCCCTGGTGAAGAAATTTATCTTTTCAAAATTAACTCGAGATTTCTTTTATTAATAAATCAGTTCAATATTTGTCAGTATTTTGTTTTTTCTCGAGTTCCCATTATGAGTTTCGAACACTTCAGTACCAAGTGGATCAGGTTTTTAAAGATCATTCATTGCCCTTTTTCCATGTTGCTGTTAATTAAAGATACCGAGATTGATTTCCCCTCACTCTGCATCCATTTGTGATATTTAGATGAACAAACTCTCACCCTTCTGCACATTCATTGTTTAAAAGGGCATCTGTTCTGTTAGTTGTGAAGTACACTGTGCACTGGGGGTGGTGTCTGTCGGCTGAAGCTTTTAAAATTCTTATTCTTCTGTTCAATTCTCTCCACTACCTCGCCCACCCCTGTCTCCATGAACTTCTGCCAGTCTCCAACTCTTAAAAAGGAGAGACTGTTTCCAGTGCCAGAGGGATTGGTAAGGAGGCAGCTCAAGCTTAAGGCAATTGGCAACATTAGAAGATATGACATGAGATCTATCATTCTGCATTGATTTCTTATGATCTGGAATTCAATACATGAAACGGTGGTGTAAGCAAATTCAATCATCACTTTCAAAACTGATAAATTCTTCAATTGGAAAATTTTGCACACCTGAGGGAAAGGGCAAGGAAGTGGAGCCAACACAGACATGATGGGCTGAATGGCCTCCTTAAGAGCTGTATCAATCTGATTCTAAAAACTCACCATTTCTCTAATTCTAGTTTCTTACTCACCAAAATCCTGCTCACTGATGTTCAGTTTGGGTTTCAGCAGGGCCACACAACTCCTGATTTCATTACAGCCTTAGTCCAAACATGGACCAAAGAGATGAATTCCGGAGGTGAGGTGAGAATGATGACCATTAAAATCATGGCAGCATTTGACTGATTATGGCATTCAGGTCTCCCAGTAAAATTGTATGCAATGGAAATCAGGATGAGAAACTCTGGAGTGATACCTCACTCAAAGGAAGATGGCTGTGGTTGTTGGAGGTCAATCATTTCAGTCCCAGGACATCACTACAGGAGTTCCTCAGGGTAGTGTCCTCAGACCAACCATCTTCAGCTGCTTCATCAATCTCCGTTCTTCCATCATAAGTCAGACTCTGAAATATATCGGCATTCCTTCAGTCACTGAATCAACATCTTGGAATTCCTTTCCTAGCAGCCACTTCTGAACTCCCCGGTGTCTCAGCAGGTGGGATGATTGAGTGAATCCCTTCCCACACTTGGAGCAGGTGAATGGTCTCTCCTCAGTGTGAACCTGTGGACTGCAGCAACTCAAGAATGTGTCTTGCCACGACCTTCTCAAGGTCCATCTCGGACAACAAATACTGGCCTTGCCAGTCACACCCGCATCCCATGTCAAAATTATGAAAAGGAAAGAAACTAGAATTGTCTGCTCTGAATTTATATCCTTTACTGGCTTTTGTAAACTCCTTTTATAGGATATTTGAGAGGGAAGATTGTCAGACAGGAAACTCAAACCAGACATAATGTCAAAATGTTTACTGGGACAGTGTAGCAGGCTGAGGACAGCAATGTGAGCATGAGAGCAAGCCTTCAGCCTCAGCCAGCTACGATGTTCCAGTGAAGCTAAACACAAACTGGAGGAAAGGGAGCTCATCTTTCAATTAGGCACCTAACAGTGTTCTGGACTTAACACTGAGTTCAACAATTTCAGACCATGAACTCTGTCCTCCATGCTGATTTTCTTTCCACCCACCTCCTCCTGCCAAATGCCAGTCTATACCTTGTTCTTATGTTTTTCTTTCAGAAAATGCTGACCTTTGTTCTGCTACTAACACATTCTGCTATCTTGCTTTCAGACATGGTTGATCTATATGCTGCTATTAACACCTGCGTTAGTCTTTAATAGTATCATTATCACTCCCTTTGTGTTCTGTCCAGGACATCTTTGTCATTTACTCACACCTGACCTCCAACCAATCCCTGACCTTCTGTTTTGCTCCAGTAACCCTCCCCATCCCCCCACCGCCTCCATTTTCAGCAGCATAAATTCCATCACATTTCGACCTCTTCAGCTCTTGAGAAGTCAAACGAACATATGATGAATTAGGAGCAGGAATAGGCCACTCGGCCCCTCGAGCCTGTTCCACCATTTAATAAGATCATGGCTGATCCGATTCTAATCTCAACCCCACACTCCTGCCTACACCCAATAACCTTTCACCCCCTTGTTAATCAAGAATCTATCTACCTCTACCTTAAAAATATCCAAAAACTCTGCTTCCAACACCTTTTGAGTAAGAGAATTCCAAAGACTCACGACCCTCTGATAGAAAAACAAATTCTCATCTCTGTCTTAAATGGGTGACCCCTCATTTTTAAACAGTGACCCCTGGTTCTAGATTCTCCTACAAGAGAAAACATTCTCTCCACATCCACCCTGTCAAGACCGCACAAGACTCAAAATGATAACTCTGTTTGTCTCTCCAGAGATGCTAACAGACCTGCTGAGTTATTCCAGCATTTTCTGTTTTTATTTAGATTTCCAGCATCTGCAGAATTTTACTTTTATTTCAGGTATGAGAGGAGATAGAGGAGAAAATAAAGAAAGTTGTGAGTCCATGACTCGAACAAGGGTCAACTTTAGAGACAGTTTGTCCCGGTGGGCTAGTGGAAGGGAGGGAAGCAGCAGAGGCAGCTGATCGGATTGTCTCAATCTTAGTGACAAAGAAGCTGCATCAAATCCTCACACTTATTGTTGGAGGTGAGGATGGATGAGACAGGGGAGAGGGAGAGCACTTCAAAAGAAACTAACTTGTGTTCGAGACTAAAAACATTCACCACACTGTACTTCATACAAAGCTGATTTATTTTACTTTATCCAGAGTATTGACATCTATAACTGGGCTGGAGTTTATTAAAATCAGCAGAAATAGACCCGAATGAACATAGTTCTATCCTGGATATGATTGACTGCAAAATACAATCACTGCAGTTTCTTGTGAACTCGCTGATGTCTCAGCAGGTGGGATGAAAGAGTGAATCCCTTCCCACACGTGGAGCATGTGAATGGCCTCTCCCCAGTGTGAACCCGCTGATGTCTCAGCAAGTGGGATGAAAGAGCGAATCCCTTCCCACACTGAGAGCAGGTGAATGGCCTCTCCCCAGTGTGAACTCCCTCGTGTCTCAGTAGGTGAGATAACCGAGTGAATCCATTCCCACACTTTGAACAGGTGAATGGCCTCTCACCGGTGTGAATTCGCTGGTGTCTCAGCAGGGTGGATGACTGATTGAATCCCTGCCCACAATTGGAGCAGGTGAACGGCCTTTCCCCAGTGTGACCTCGCCGGTGTCTCAGCAGGCTGGATGACTGAGTGAATCCCTTCCCACATTCGGAGCAGGTGAATGGTCTCTCTCCAGTGTGACTGCGCCGGTGAATTTCCAGCTCAAATGGGGAAAAGAATCCCTTCCCACAGTCCCTGCATTTACAGGGTTTCTCCCCAGTGTGACTGCGCTTGTGTCTTGACAAGCCAGATGATTGATTGAAGCCTTGTCCACACAGAGAACACGTATACGGTTTCTCCACACGATGAATGGTGCTTTTTCCTTCCATGTTCAAAATCCAATAATATTCAGGTTACAATAGATATAGCAAATCTGTCAGGTCTTGATGTGCTGTTTCAAGTTCCTAACTGCACATTTTCCCCTTTTATTACCCTGTGAAATTGATTTAAAACAGAAAAAATGGAGTGAGAGAGAACCCACAAAAACACAAAGGCAGGTTGTGAAATTGAGCTGAATGAATCTGGGAATTTGTGGGGCTGGCACTGGGAAAAAGTGACCATGAAAACTGCTGGATTGTCATAAAAACCCAACTGGTTCACCAATGTCCTTCTGGGAAGGGAACTGGCCACCCGGTCTGGGCTCACTCAGGACACTGGCCTCTAAGGGAGGAGAGAGAGGGGGAGAGAGGGTGTTTATGTGTAACTCAACCCAGCCTTTGACAAAACCATCCAAACCCTCTGCGTCTACCCACAAGAAGGTTGAAGGTTGTATGTGTAGGTGAACGGCAACTACTCCAAGTTCCCCTCCAAGTAACACACAGTCCCAACTTTCTGACATCCAGTACTGGATGAAAAGAAATTTCCTCCATTAAAATATTGGGAAGACTGAAGTCATTGTCTACAAGCTCCACTCCTTAGCCATGGACTCCATCCCTCCCACTGACAACTGTCTGAGACTGAACCAGAATGTTCACAACCATGGTGAAGTATTTCACCCCAAGATGAGCTTCCAGCCACATATCCGCATCATCACCAAGACCACCTATTTCCACCTCAGTAACATATCCCGACTCCAATCCAGTCTCAGCTTATCTGCTGCTGAAACTCATCCATTCCTTTGTTACCTCGAGACTTAACTATCCTGACACACTCCTGGTCGGCCTCCCACATTCAGCCTCCCTGTAATCTTGAGGTCATCCAAAACTCTGCTGCCCGTGTGCTTACTCGCACCAAGTCTAGTTCACCCATCACCCCTGTGCTCACTGACCCAGAAGGCTCCGGGATAAGAAACAACAAAACTATCAAATTCCCATCCTATTTTCCAATTCATCCATGGCCCCTCCCGATCTCTGTAATCTCCTTCAGCCTCACAACCCTCCGAGATATCTGCACTCCTCTATTCCTAGCTTTCTGAGCATCCCTGATTTTAACTGATCTAACTTTGTTGGCTGCACCTTCAGCTCCAGGCCCATGAGCTGTGGAATTTGGTCCTTGAACATCTCCACCTTGCTTTCCTCCTTTAAGATATTCCTTAAAACTAACCCCGCTGGCCAATCTTTGCTCGTTATGTGGCTCAGTGTAAATGTTGCTTTTGAACAATTCTGTGCAACATCTTGGATCATTCTATTACTCAAAAGGAGCTATACAAGTACAAATTGTTGTTGTTGATTTGGGCATATAATACTGTTCCTTCATCATCTGCAGCTGGAAAGATATCAGAAGCACTGGAGTCAGAGAAAAATCTCCCAGTTGAGGAAATACCCGGGGAGCGGGGTGATGTCACAGTGTAATTGTCGATGTGTGATGATGTCACACACACGGACACAGAACATCTGGGTCTGTGATCACCACACATTGTGAAGGATGTGAGGGTCCTTGAGAGGGGGCAGAGGAGATTTAACAGAATGGTTTGAGAGATGAGGGATTTTAGTTGCAAGGTTAGGTTGGACAAACTGGTGTTCTCTTTGGATCAAAGTAGATTGAGGGGAGATTTGATAGAGGTGTACAAGATTATGACTGGTTTACATCAGGCAGTTAAAGAAAAGCTGTTCCCATTCGCTGATCATAAAAGGATTATAGACACAGATTTAAGATTTGGGGCAAGGTCTACAGGGGAGATGTGAGGAAGACATTTCACACAGTGAGTGGTAATGGCCTGGAACTCAACACTTACACTCAGAGTGTGATAATATCCAGGTCCTGATGAATCGAGTGATTCTGCCAGACTTTGATGTGGTGTTTGAATTGAGTTTCCTGTCTGAGAACCCCCTTCCATTATCCTGTAAAAAGGAGATTAAAAAACCATCACTGTCAGTCCAGGGTAGAAATTGAGAACAGACAAACAGTTCTCCTGCTTTGAGTTTGTTGTGTGTAGATCCTCTCTTAACCCCAGGTAAAAAGAGTTTCCAAAATCCATCACTGTTAGTCCAGGACACAAATTCAGAAAGAACAAACATTTCTCTTGGTTTGAGTTTGCTGTGTGTAAATCCTCCTCTTCTAACCCTCTGTAAAAGGAGTTTCCAAAATCCACACCTGTCAGTCCCTGATAGAAATTCACAACAAAAACAAAAATAGCTGTAAATACTCAGCAGGTCTGACAGCATCTGCGGAAAGGAATAGGGTTAATGTATCGAGTCCGTATGACTCTTCATCATAACTAAGGAAATATAGAATGAGGTGAAATATATGCTGGTTGAGGGGGGTGGGACAGGTAGAGCTGGATAGAGGGCCAGAGATGGGTGGAGGCAAAGAAGAGATTGCCAAAGATGTCATGGACAAAAGAACAAAGGGGTGTTGATGGTAGTGATATCAGCTAACGAATGTGCTAATGGGGACATTGAGGGTAGAAAGCAGGACGAGCAAGTGACAGATGGCCCTAGTGGGGGTGGGGTGGTGGGATGGGATCTAAAGAGGCCAAAAGGTAGAGATAAAACAATGGATGGAAATAAATTTAAAAATAACGGCAATAGGTGGGAAAAGAAAAATATATTTTTTAAATTATTATAAATTATTGGAAAACGGGATCGGAAAGGGGGTGGGAATGGAGGAGAGAGTTCACGATCTAAAGTTGTTGAACTCAATGTTAAGTCCGGAAGGCTGTAAAGTGCCTAGTCGGAAGATGAGGTGCTGTTCCTCCAGTTAGCGTTGAGCTTCACTGGAACATTGCAGCAGGCCAAGGACGGGATTGAGAGCAGGGTGGTGTGTTGAAATAGCAAGCGACAGGGAGGTCATGGTTATGCTTGTGGACAGACCGAAGGTGTTCCACAAAGTGGTCACCCAGCCTGCGTTTGGTCTCTCCAATGTAGAGGAGACCGCACTGGGAGCAGCGAATGCAGTAGACTAAATTGAGGGAAGTGCAAATGAAATGCTGCTTCACTTGAAATTCACAACATTCTCTCCTCCTGCTACCTGGACCAGGATGACCGCGCATGCGCCCTGCTGCACATTGCCCCCTATAAAGATGGTGGCCGTTATCCCGGGCCTGGCGAAGGGAGAAATCCAGACTTTTGGACCGTTCTCTGCAAACACAAGACGGCTACCTTGTTATTTGGGGTCTGCGGCCTGCACCGTGTCTTTATGAAGCCTCCCTGCCCACTCTGCTGGCTCCATTCCTCCTCACACACCCACTAACTCTGTTGCTTTGCTCCCCTCGACATTATCTCACCCGCTCTGAGCAGCTGCAGTCACAGACCAGCACTACGCATGCTCATTAAAAGAACAGCAATGCGCATGCCCCATCATACACAGAAATGCGCATGCATAGAGAATTTCTGTTGTGAGTATAGGGCACATTCTGTCCCGCAGTGAAAGCCGGGTGAGCGCCCCGCCATTGAAAGTCCGAATTGTAGAATGTTTTCATCCTGCAATCAGAATACGATCGGTGCCATAGGGGTAAGACATAAAATTGTTAAATCAATTGATGCAACGGCCATATTGCTCCAAGATCCACCACAATTCTCTCCTGGATGTAATGAACAGCAGAACAAACCCCTACAGTTAGATCTGAACTCAGCGGAGTCTCAGCAGATGGGGTTAGCTGCTGACTTCCCCCTCTCCCCTGCGCTGTACATGGTTCAGTTAAGCCGTGTCTTGTCAGTAGCAATGCTCTGATTGTGGATCAAATCCAATGAACTTTTAAAGCTGGAGTGTTAACATTTGGGCTAACTGAATAAAGCCCTTTATACACGTGAAGTATCTGAATGATCTCCCACCAGCGAGGCTGTGATGGTGTGTCAGTAATTGGGATTATAGAGCAAACCCCTTTCCACTTCCGGGTGGTGAACAATCTGTTCATAATGTCAGTTTACCTACACGTTTTCAGCTCAGACATGGATCTGGAAATCTACTGGTAATTGGATCCACATTCTTAACACTGCATAAGAACAAGGGGCAGGAGTAGGTCATTATGTCCCTCAAGTCTGCTTCGCCATTTAATAAGATCATGGTTGATCTGATAGTAACCTGAAACCTGTACCCTGTCTACCCCTGATAACCTATCACCCCCTTGCTTACAAAGAATATATCCACCTCTCCCTTAAAAATATTCAAAGACTCTGCTTCCACAGCCTTTTCAGGAAGAGCATTCCAAAGCTTCACGGCCCTCTGAGAGAAAATAAAATTTCGCCTCATCTCTGTTTTAAATGGGCGACCTCTTATTTTTAAACACGGCCCCCTGTTCTCAAATCTCCCACAAGAGGTAACGTCCTCTCCACCTCCACCCTGTCAAGAACCCTCAGAATCTTTTACGTTTCACTAACCAGGTAAAGAGAAGCAAAATACTGCAGATGCTGGCTATCTGAAATAAAAACAGAAAGTGCTGGAATTCTCAGCAGATCTGGTGGCGCCTGTGGAGAGAGAAACATCGTTTTCATTTCAGATCTGTAACCTTTCATCAGAACTGCACTGCATCTGATCCGATAATTATGCCTCTCCACTCAAAGATGCTGCCAGATGTGGTCAGGAAATTCAAGAAGAAAAAGAAAATCCCCTTTGTGGAATGGAATCCGAGGAGAATGAAGGATGAACTGTCCCACTGACCAGAGACAGTCAAAACACCTTTCCCTTCTTTAAGACGCTGGAACATTGACCCTGATGTTATCTGTGAAATTAACTGACCAGAGACCTTGAAAGGATTCTCGTTACTGCACATGAGGAATTCAAAGCTAATATCGGCTTCGGGACAATCAGAATACTTGGTACCAGACAAGACAATGAAAGGCTCGAAGGGAGACGGCACCAGTTGTAGGAGAGCTGGTTCCCAGTGACATGGATGTGTCTGCAGTGGGTGCCCCAACCTTTATTTTGGAAAAGTAAATCTGATAGAGAACGATAGTCATCTGGGTAGCAGCAACCTGAAGATTACACCCACTGACACCGTGGTTGGGATATCTTGTCGGCTGAACTTGCCTAAGTCTCTGTGGTGCAATTGGTCAGCGTGTTTACCTGTTAACTGAAAGGTTGGTGATTCATGACCATCCAGGGCTGAAGCTATTACTGTTTATCCCTGCATCGGCATTCATGATCACGTAGTTCCGGATTGTCATTGGGTACTTGGGCTGTGAGATAATGTCCCCAAAATGGTACCAGATAATGTTACCCTGTGAGCTCCCACACAAACAGCTTTTTAAAAAAAAATCATTGTTCCATCAAATACAATGAGAAAAGGTTTAGACGTACTGCGTACCTCCATCTAACCCATTAGAAATCTATGAAATTATTGGATCCAAACAGACCATTCATTATTCTCTCTTCCTCCGTTCAACAGTGAGTGGAACAGGGAAAAGCAGAAAAGCAGCAATATTCCTGCCCCGCACTCTCCAATCACCCGCTGCCAACAGAAAGCGGTGACTGCAGCTTCAATCAGCGGGTTACTGTCCATCCCTGGAACATGAGGTACTCCAACCCAGACCAAACCTCCCAATACACCGAGCACAGGCTCAGGAAAATGCAGGTAGATTATACCCCGGTCACTAAACCTCCGAGCAGCATTTACAGATTAACCGAGTGAGTGAGTCACAAAAAGAAGTCACACCAACTATCTAAATTCCTTCACTGCAAAATTCCTTCATTTTATTGAAAAGCTGACTGTTGTTAATCTGAAAATGAGCCCCATGGGATTTGAGTTACCGAGTGACTTGTTTTCCATTGTTTGTCCGTCAGGTTTGCAATTCAATTTGTGTTGGACATTGAAGAGAATCTGATTTCAGTGAGGTCAAAAAGCAGGTAAATGTTAAACCCAGGAACAAATCCTGAGGAAAATGGATCACAGTATTTGGAAGGATGTGCAACTAAGGAGCGGAAGATGTAAATGGTGTTCTCGATGATTGAGAGGAATGCATTGCAACCTTGGGACTTTGGTAGGTCGATTACGTTTTATGTTTTGCCATTCAGAACAAGCTGATGTATCAGGTTGAAAGCAACAGGCCTCTCCGTGTATGTTTGGATATGGAGTATACTTTCCTCATGTTCCCAGCTAGCTCAGTCGGTAGAGCATGAGACTCTTAAGTTCAGAGTCGTGGGTTCGAGCCCCACGCTGTAGTTCTTCTAAAATTTTGCTGCTTTCAAATAGGAAAAAAGAAATAACACAAACTATTCGCCAAACATTCACCACTAAAGGCAACTGACAGACATTAAATTCAAAGCACTTTCCTGTCACATGTCTTTCTGCTTCTGTCCCTGCCTCGCCTCCACCTCCCAGATCAATTTGCTGCTTGATACAGGGGAAAAGTTGCAGATAACAGGGTAAAGAGACACCAGGAACTCATCTCCCAGATTCTGATTACAGGAATGTGCGCAGTGCCGATTATGCACAGTCACACTCTCCGTCTAGTCCGTTTGTACATTGTTCAGCTTTGAAATTGTTCATATTTTCACACTGGCTTTCAATGTAAGAAAGCAAAGCATAAGCTTATATTATTCAGCAGATGCATTGCAAACAGGCTGATGATAAAAGTGCTCTTCAGATGCGATGAACTCCAGGGAAGGATTGGCACCATTAATGTGTCGCTCAATTAGTCGCGTGACAAATCTCGTGCTGGAAATGACAAGAAACCTCGCTGAATTTGCTCCGTGTTTTGCTTTGATACGACCCGAATACATGGTAAGAAAGTACATCTCGCCGGAGTGGTTTATAAAATCGCAGAATGAATGACCTGTGCTGTTGGGAAACATAAAATTACAGAAAGTTACAACAAATAAAGAGGCCATTCGGCCGTACGTGCGGCTTTCAAAGAGCAGTTGTGATTGGTTGATTGATCAGGAGTGATAGTTGTGCCAGTGTAAACAGTAGGCAGCAACATTTGACCTTCTCCCACCCATATTATGCGTTGCACCACCATCTCCATTGTCAGTACTTTGCAACCAGCCCTTCTCTCCTTTCATTCACTCACTCCGCCTCAGTGTTTGTTCTCCACTTGTTCCAAGTGTGACATTTCCAGCTCTGTGGCGAAACTTGGCTCGAATGTTACTTGCCTCTTCTCAACCCAGGCCTGGATACTATCTGGGTTTTGCTGCATTTGGACATGGACTGCTTCAGTGTCTGAGGAGTCGCGAATGGTGCTGAACATTGTGCGATCATCAGCGAACATCCCCACTTCTGACCTTATGATGGGTAGAAGGTCATTGATGAAGCAGCTGAAGATGGTCGGGCCGAGGACACCACCCTAAGGAACTCCTGCAGTGATGTCCTGGAGCTGAGAGGATTAACCCCCAACAACCACAACCACCTTCATTTTTGTTAATTATGACTCCATCCAGCGGGGAGTTTCCCACTGATTCCCATTGACTCCAATTTTGCTAGGGCTCCTTGATGCCAGACTCGGTCAAATGCTGCCTTGCTGTCAAGGGCAGTCACTCTAACCTCACCTCTGGAGTTCAGCTCTTTTGTCCACGTTTGAATTAAAGCTGTACTGAGGTCAGGAGCTGAGTGGACCTGGCGGAACCCAAACTGGGCATCAGTGAGCAAGTTATTGCAAAGCAAGTACTGCTTGACAGCACTGTCAGTGACCCCTTCCATTACTTTACTGATGACGGAGAGTAGACTGATGGGGCGGTAATTGTCTGGGTTAGATTTGTCCTGCTTTTTGGGTACAGGACATACCTGGGCAATTTTCCACATAGCTGGGTAGATGCCATTGTTATAGCTGCACTGGAACAGCTTAGTTTGGGGCACGGTAAGTTCTGGAGAACACACCTTCAGTACTATTGCCAGAATATTGTCAGGGCCCATAACCTTTGCACTATCCAGTGCCTTCAGCCGCAACCTGATTTCACGTGGAGTGAATCGAATTGGCTGAAGACTGACATCTGTGATACTGGGGACCTCTGGAGGATGCCGAGATGGACCATCCACTTGGCACTTCTGGCTGAAGATTATAGCTTTATCTTTTGCACTGATGTACTTGGGTCCCCCATCATTGAGTATGAGGACATTTGTGGAACCTCCTCCTCCAGTAAGTTGTTATAATTGTCCACCACATTCTTGACTGGATGTGACAGGAAATCAGAGCTTAGATCTGATCCATTGGTTGTGGGATCGCTTAGCCCTGTTCATCAGTTGCTGCTTATGCTGTTTGGCATGCAAGTAGTCCTGTGTTATAGCTTCACCAGGTTGACACCCCATTTTTAGGCATACCTGGTGCTGCTCCTGGCATGCCCCCTTGCACTCTTCGCTGAACCAGGGTTGATCCCCTGGCTTGCTGGGAATATGCCAGGCCATGAGGTTACAGACAATGGCCAAGTACAATTCTGCTGCTACCGATGGCCCACGGTGCCTCATGGATGCCCAGTCTTGAGTTGCTAGATCTATTAGAAATCTATCCCATGTAGCATGGTGGTAGTGTCACACAACACGATGGAAGTTATCCTCAATGTGAAGGCGGGACTTCGTCTCCACAATGACTGTGCGGCTGTCACCCCAACTGAAACTGTCATGGACAGATGCATCTGAGGCAGGCAGGCTGGTGAGGATGAGTTCAAGTATGTTTTTCCCTCACCACCTGCTGCAGACCCAGTTTAGCAGCTATGTTATTTAGGACTAAGCCAGCTCGGTCAATAATGGTGCTACCGAGCCATGCTTGGTGATGGGCATTGAAGTCCCCCACCCAGAATACATTGTGCACCCTTGCCATCCTCAGTGCTTCCTCCAAGTGTTGCTCAACATGGAGGAGCACTGATTCATCAGCTGAGGGAGGGTGGTACTTGGTAATTAACAGGTTTCCTTGCTCACGTTTGATATATTGCCAGGGGACTTCATGGGGTCCGGAGTCAATGTTGAAGACTCCCAGGGAAACTCCCTCCTGACTGTCTACCACTGTGCTGCCACCTCTGCTGGGCCTGTCCTCTGTGGGTCAGGACACACCCAGAGATAGTGGTGTCTGAGACATTATCTGTAAGGTACGATTCCCTATATCAGGCTGTTGACTTGACTAGTCTGTTAGCTCTCCCAATTTTAGTGCTAGCCCCCGGATGTTAGTAAGGAGGACTTTGCAGGATCGGCAGGGCTGAGATTGCCATTGTCGTTTCCAATGGTTTGGCCAATATGAAGTTGTCCGTTCATTCCTTTTCTGTGGCTTTGTTGCAATTGAGTGTCCATTTCAGGGGACATTTTAACAGTCAATCACTGTGCTATGGGCCTGGAGTCACGTGTAGACCAGGCTAGGTAAGGACGGCAGATTTCCTTCCCTAGCCTGGTCTACACGTGAACCAGATGGGTTTTTACACCAATCCGCAATGGCTCCATGGTTATCGTTAGACATTTCATTCCAGATTTTTATTTTATTCAAATTGTGGAAATGTCACAGTCGAGAACAAACACAGAGGTGGAGTGTGAGAATGAAAGATGGACTGGCTGGAATTCGAACCAGGGGGTATTACCCTGGCTCTCTTGGTTACTAGTTCAGCGGCAATACAACTACACCATCGTTTCCCCCAAAGTAAGCAATCAACATTACCATTCCATTAGTTTTCCTAATTACTTGCTGTACCTGAAATCTCTTACAATTTAGATAATATGCTTTTCATTGTTCCTGCCAAAATGGACAATTTCACATTTTCCCACATTAGACTCCATTTGCCAGATCTTTGTCCACTCACTTAACCTATCTATATCCCTTTGTCAGTCCTTATGTCCACTCCACAAATTACTTTCCCACCCATCTTTCTGCCGTCAGCATATTAAGCAACCATACCTTGGCCCCTTCATCTAACTCATTTATACATATTGTAAAAAGCCGAGGCCCCAGCACTGATTCCTCTGACGTACCATTCGCCCTGCCAACCAGAAAATGAGACATTTTTCTTAATCTCTGCTTCCTGTTAGCTAGCCAATTTCTATCCATGCCAATCTGTTACCCCTCCATCATGAACTTTTACTTTCCACAAAAATATTTGACATGTCACTTTATCAAATGCCTTCTGGAAACCTAAGTACAGCACATCCACAAGTTCCCCATTATACACAGCACATGCTAGTTCAAAGAACTCTAACAAATTGGTTAAACACGATTTCCCTCAACAAAGCCATGTTGACTCTGCCTGGTTACCTTGAACTTTTTAAAGTGTCCTGCAGTAACGTCACTAAAAATAGCATAGAACCTTTCCCCTATGACAGATGTTAAGCTAACTTGTCTGCAGTTTCGTGCTTTCTGTCTCCCTCACTTTTTGAGCCGAAGTATTTCATTTGCTGTTTTCCAATCTCATGGAATCTTGCCCAAATATAGGGAACTTGGAAAATTAAAATGAATGCATCAAATATCTCCATCAGGACCCGGGGGCTTGTGAACCCGCATATTCAACAATTTACTCGGTACCACTTACCTGCCGATTGTAATTTTCTTGAGTTTCCCTCGCTTCAATTTCCTGATTTACAGCTAAAGCTGGAATGTTACTTGTCTCCTCTGAACTGTGCAGACACCTGGCTGGAATGGTAAACTGTGACGTCATGCAGCAGCACTTTGGGTCTTTGTTTTGAAGAAATGGAATTCGGCTGTTCTCATTAGGAATGCTGGAGACAGACTGATCAACAATGTCATCATCAAATGGCACAGCGCAGTAAGAGGACCTTCCACCCATCATTTCTATGCCTAACCTTTTTACAAAGAGCCTCCTCATTCATCCAATTTTCCTTCCTTCTCTGCAAAACACCGATGTCTCCCCTCTCAACTCATTCTCCAATTTCACTTTGAAAATACTGATTTAATAAAAATGATATTGAAAGATGAGAAGGAGCTTCTACAGTGCCCAGTCTGCTAAATTCTGCAGCGTTAACAAAGTTTCCTTGACTCAATGACACCAAGAATTGCATTTAAGATTATTACATAGTTTTTGAACAAAAAAAGTACTTAAACTGTTGACTTTAATTTAAATTTTTTAATGAAGTTTATTCCAATCAAGCGTCTCCTCATTTTTCTCAATCGATATATACAATCTAGTTCCTCTTGCTGTACAACCTGTTGCAGAGGCTGTAATAGAAAAGAGGGAAATGTTTGCTACAGCTATACAAAGCCCTTGTTAGGTCACAACTGGAGGACTGTATAATTCTGGGAACGGCACCTTATAAAAGATCAATATTTGCCTTGAAAGTTTCAGAGGAGCCGCATTGATTAAGTTGGTGGGTTTTGGAAAGAGGAAGTTGTCCATTTGCAACTATTACATTGGGGAGACCAAACACAGACTGGGTGACCACTTTGCAGAACACCTTCAGTCAGTCCGCAAGCATGACCCAGGCCTTCCTGTCGGTTACTATTTCAACACACCACCCTGCTCTCATGCCCACATGTCCGTCCTTGGCCTGCTGCATTGTTCCAGTGAAGCCCAACGCAAACTGGAGGAACAGCACCTCATCTTCCGATTAGGCACTTAGCAGCCTTCTGGACTTAACATTGAGTTAAACAACTTCAGATCATGAACTCTCTCCTCCATTTTCACCCTTTTTAAAATCCCTTTATAAAAATGTATTTTATTTACTTATTTTTTATTCATTATTTCATCCACCCTTTTTATCCCCTTTTTAATCATTTTTTCCCAACTACCTCCCTCTCCCCCCACCCCACCCCAACTCCAAAAGTGCCATCTGTTACTTGTTCCATGTTGTTTTTTCACGGAGTGCTGACCCTTGTTCTGCTATTCACACATTCTGCTTTCTTACTTTTATGCAACTATCAGCACCTGCTTCAGCCCTCACCACTACCATTAACACTCCCTTTTTCTTGTGTCCATGACACCTTTGTCAGTCTCTCCTTAGCCCCCACCTCTCGCTGACCTTCTACCCAGCTTCACCTGCTCAACCCTCCCCGCCCCCTCCCCACCCTGCATCGCTTGAACAGTATAAACCCCATCACTTTTTACTTCTCTTCAGCTCTGAAGAGGGGTCATATGGAATCGAAACGTAAACACTCTCCACAGATGCTGTCAGACCAGCTGAGTTTTCCCAGCATTTTCTGTTTTTATAATATATAACAGGTGCTTGGCTAACCAGACGGCAGACGGAGGAAAATGTAGCAAAGACTGAAGTAACTCACTTGGTCGTAAAAGTAATTTTTAAAATGCAACAAAGCAGAACATGTTTGAAAAGGTGAGAAAGTTGTGTGTTGATGTGCAAAGAGACTTGGCTGTGCTTGTACAAGGAAGACAGGAAGTTGTATTAGTTCCTGCAGCAGAATTGATTAGCGTGTTCGAGCAACTGAAAATTTGGTAGTTCAAAACCATTCAGTGACAAAACTTCTGACTCCACCCCCCATCAACACTCATTGTCATACGGATCCGGGTTGTCAATGGCGGCAGGAAAGTTTTCCACAAATGTTGCCAGTTCTAATGTTCTGCAGTGAGTTTCCAACCAGAGAATCTTCCGCGTGTAAAGGAAATGTGATAACTACTCGGCTACGAAAGCAACATGCAGCTCCTTGCAGAACATCAAACTGTGCTGTCTTATCGCACTTCAGGACCTTGTTTTGTGAAAGTATAATTCTGCGGGAAACCTTAGCCATGCGGCAGAGAAATTAATCTAACATCAGAATCATCAGGTGACAGAGCACATCAGCAGGTCATTCAACACCTCACACATGTGCGAACAACCTTACAGCAAATCCGCCCCCATCTTTCCCTCTAATTTCCAAACGATGCATTTTTCAGAATATCATTCAAAACCTGGAGAAGTATAAATGTCACTTTGTTTTGAGATGATGCATCCAGTTACTATTTAACAACAAACGGGAAGGATGCAACCTTTCCTCACATTTAATTCTGTAAATGCTTCTACCCCTTTTCGAGCGGGGAAACTTTCCGTGTGTGAGAGACCGTGATCCCTATTACCCTACACAAACCCTGCAATGTAGCGGGGAAACTTTCCGTGTGTGAGAGACCGTGATCCCTACTGCCCCACACAAACCCTGCAATGTGAAGAGTCCAATTTAACACACAGAAGGCAGAGAGCCGGGAATTTTCAGGTTGGAAAGACATAACTAGCGGAGTGCCAAAAGGATCAATCCTAAGGCCTCAATTATTTACTATCTATGTTAATAACTTGGAGGAGGGGGCAGTGTGTACTGTATCCAAATTTTCTGATGATACAAAAATAGGTGGGAGTGCATTTTGTGATGAGGACATAAGGAATCTGCAAGGGGGTACAGATTGATTGAGTGAGTGGGCAAAAAACTTGGCAGATGGAGTTGAGTGTAGGAAAGTGTGAGGCCATGCACTTTGGACGGAAGAATCAAAAGACAGACTATTATTTAAATGGAAAGAGACTCCAAAAAAGTGCAGCACAGAGGGATCTGGGTGTTCCTATGCATTAAACACAATAGGTTAACATGCAGGTGCAGCAAGTCATTAAGAAGTTAAATGGAATTTTGGCCTGTATTGCTAGTGGTTGGAGTTTAAAAATAGGGAAGTCTTGTTACAACTGTGCAGGGTGTTGGTGAGGCCGCATCTGGAGTACTGTGTACAATTTTGGCCCCCGTATTTAAGAAAGGATATACTGGCATTGGAGGTAGTTCAAAATCGATTCAGTAGGCTCATTTTTGGGATGAAGAACAGCGAAACAGGTTAAGCCTTTATTCACTAGAGTTTAGAAGAATGAGGGGTGATCTTATTGAAACCTACAAGATTCTGAGGAGAATTGACAGGTTAAAGTAGAGAAGGCGTTTCCACTAGTGGGGAATCTCGAACTTGGGAACATAGTTACAGAATAAGGGAGCACTCATTTAAAACTGAGATGCGAAGGAATTTCTTCTCTCAGAGGGTATTAAATGTCTGGAATTCTCTACCCCAGAGAATTGTGAAGGCTAGATCACTGTAGTATTTAAAGAGGAGGTAGATTGATTTTTGAAATATCGGGGAGTTGAGGGCTATGAGGAGCTGGCACAAAAGAGGAGTTGAGGCCTGGGGCAGATTATCCACGATCTTATTGAATGGCGGGGCTGGCTTGAGGGGCCGAATGGTCGACTCCTGCTCCTTTTTCTCATGTTCTTATGTTCGTTTGAAACATGTCTCTGGTGAAAGGGGTCGGAAGTAAAAATGAAAGGCACAGGTAACAGAGATAAGCCAGCTTGTAAAAATTCGGTGCAGCTTCCCTGGTGATCTAGTGGTCAGGATTCGGCACTTTCACCGCCGCGGCCTTGGTTCGATTCCCGGTCAGGGAATGATAATTTGTTGACCTCGTGCAAACTATGAAAAGGAGTTTGGATAATTCCCTTAGAGAAATGCAGATCACCTTTTCTGGAATCAGTGGCGTGGGAGCTCGAGTTTTGCATCAGAGTTGGAAATGTCATCCGGTCACAACCGGTAAGGAACAAACACAGAGGTGAAGATAGGGAATGAGAGAAGGGCTGTGATCGGCTACAAAGCGCTGACAATAGAGAGGATGGTGCACAGCAAAATATAGCGGTAACAGGGAAGATTTTACCGTTTACATCGACACAAATATCTCCCAGATCTAATCCCAAATCTCATGTTAAGTGAGAAGAAAACTCCACGCTGAATCTTCCACTTCTTAGCTGCACCTCCTTCCAAACATTGCAAACTCCTCCTGCATCTTCCATCCTGATATTTTTCTCTATAACATTTTGATATGAAACTGCACAACTAACGTGAATAAAGTTTGTGATGGTAAAATTGTGTTCACCACCTCGGGGAACTGAAGCACATTGACACACACAGAGGGATACACATAGACATATACACCGAGAGTGACAGAGGGCATGGGTTTGTCTCTAAGGAGAGGCAAACACCCAGAAAGCAAACACATCACCAATCTGGCTCCATTTTTGTTCCACTAGGACTACAAGTTTCGTGAGTGTTTTTGTGAATGAACGGGAATAGGAAAACCCTCTTGGATGCTTTAGTGCTTGGATGGATTTGATTGAATCTAACCGATAATTAACTGTAGACACAGAGTTAAAACCAGGAATAATGAGCAGCGGGGGAACCCCAATGGATTTGAACTCCATCGCCTTAACCACTTGGCTATGGCAACTGGCCCTTTGAACAGGTTAATGTTGTTGGTATATAAGATGGCTACAGCAGAGAGGCGGGCTTTCGGCCCATCTTCTCCGTGCTGGCTGTCTGGAAGAATAAATCAACTACTTCCACTACCGTGCATTCTCACAAAAGCAATGACTATTTGTATTACCTTTTCTCCTCTTACCAGTTAAAATTAAACCAAATACACGCCCGCATTCACTTTGAGCTGGCACTTTGTCGTTAGAAAAGACCTTTCAAAGTGACCCAGAGGTGAACCACCTCTAACTTTGGCAGCAGTTCCACAAATAATGAAACCTGAATCCAGCATCTGAGGCCGTTCGGCCAGGCTACCTCTCTCAACCTGCTGTTTCCCGTCGCCTTGATGGTGTTTCCACTGAAACAGAACATTAAAAACATCGAAAAAGGAACAGGAATTAGCCATAAACCTCCTAGAGCCTCCGCTACCACTTAATAAGATCATGTCAGATCCCCAAGCTCAGCACCAATTTCCCCTCCGATCCCGATAGCCCTTCATTCACTTAAAGTCCAAACACTTAACCATCTCAGCCTTCAATATACTCATCGGCTGAGGATCCACAGAGCTCCAGGCTACAAAATTCCAAAGATTCACAAGCCTTTGAGTGAAGAAATGTCTCCTCACCTAGGTCCTAAATGGCTGACACATTATCCGGAGAATGTGAGCCCAGTTCTAGACGCTCCAGCCAGGGGAAACAGCCACTCAGCATGTTCGCTGTCACTCAGGAATCAATCCAGTGAATCTTGGTTGCACACAGACAGCGAGTGAATGGAGGGAAAAAAGACCACAAGAGTCAACAGAGATAGAGACACAGACAGAGAGACTGAGAAAGTGAAAGAGAGCGAGGCAGATATACATGGACAAAAAGAGGCAGACAGAGGGAGAGAGAGTGCTAGACACTGAAAGGAACAGATACACTTCACCATTCCATATGATTGTTAACTTATTGACAGACAGAAAGAGCGAAATAAAGACTTACATTTAAACAGAGCCTTTCACCAACTCAGGACAACGGGAGGCCCTTTAGAGCCAATGAAATCTTTTTGAAATGCAGTCTCTGTTGTAATCTAAAAGCAGAGAGTGTTTGATAAAAATGATGATTCAGTAGATGAGAAAATTCGATCTTGAGAAATCCATCTCAATGTAGAATATTTCTTTCCATCTCCCTAAACATTTCATGGTTTGTTTGATGCAGATTCGGCAGATGTAAATCTGCAGCTGAGTGAATAAATTTCACCTCTAATCCCTGACGAAACAGGGACAAAGCATCCCATTTCTATCAGGTCATCTTTCAGCCTTCTCTTTTCTAGAGTATAGAGCTTTAGGCTGTTCAGCCTTTCCTGGTGATTATAACCTATCCGTTCCTGGAACATTTGTGAATTAACTTTTATTTTCCTGTTCCTTGCGACAACTGACAGCAGTAGAAACAGTTCCAAATGTCAGGGTGATTTTAGTTTGGACTTTTTGTATTTAAAAGTTCATTCTCTCGACGTGTCCATTGCCTTAGACACTCAACCACAAGGACTCGGTGTCTGTCTGTTTAAATGTTGCTCAGTGACAATTTCAATCATCCTCCACTTTGTACCAAACCGACCCTCAGAAGCTGAAAAGTCTTCATTCGAAAAAAAGAAAGAAAACTCCTCTTGTATATTTTAAAACTGCTCTATTTATTCTCTGTACCATCTTAATATGAAGCCACACAACTAACGTGAATAATGTTTGGATGGTGTAATGGGGAACTGAACCGCATTGACACACACACAGGAACACACACAGGCATATACACCGAGACTGACAGAGGGCAAGGGTTTGTCTCTAAGGAGAGGCAAACATCCAAAAAGCAAGCATCACTGTTTTTGTTCCTTTTCCAGCTGTAACCTTTATGAATGTTTGCAGACGAATGGAAATTAGAGAACGCTGGGGGTTTTGGATCTTTTTCATTCAACTTAATCGACATTTAATTGTGCAGGCACACTCTAAAATTCAGGAATGGTAAGAAGAATAGTTGTCAGGATTCCAGCCCACCTGTGGAGACCCCAATAGATTCAAAACCCGTCGCCTTAACAACTCAGTCACTAATTCAAGCCCCAGATTTGCATGAATGTAGTTTGTATAAAATCATAGGCGGCTACATCAGACGGTCATTCAGCATTTCGTTCACATGCCGACTATCTGGAAGAGCAACTCACCGACTGCAATTCCACACCCCGCCTTTTTCCTACAGCAACTCATATTTATATTGTCTCTCCTCATTCCCCCGATCAAAGTAAAACACCGCACATTCCGCTGGGTTTAATGTGAGTTGGTATTTGTTGGTTTAAATGGGACAGCTGCAGATCCTAAAAGGCAGATAACTTGAAGGTTTGGCGACGGTGGGACTCGAACCTACGTGTCCGTAGAGACTAGAACCTTAATCCGGTGCCTTAGACCGCTCAGCTACAATATCACGTTAAACGGGTTATTCATAATTTCCTTCACTGGTATTGTCAACGAAAAGAACAGAAGCAAAGGAGCAGGGGTAGGTCATTGGGAAACTCGAACCAGCTCCGCCAGTTCATCAGATCATCCTGCACTTTGTAACAAACAGAAATCATCTCCACTGCTAACTTCTTTTTTCAATTTTCATTATTTCGATGTTTCAAATGATGTTTCTTTTTTCCTTTGTGACTCTGCGTGTTTACTCAATGAAATGTTGGTAATAGGTAATGAGATTGTATATACTGACTCAGAAAAATGAGGAGATGTTTGGTCAGGATAAATATTTTTTGATAATTCGATTTGACATCAACGATTTCAAAAATTTTGAAAACTGTCAAAGGTTTCCGAATCCAACTCTTCATGTCATTTGGTCAGGAAAACTTTGCTAACTTTCATACATTGTGCATGGACACAGCAGAAGGCCCTGCACCTCTTTCAATATTGTTTTTCTTAACGTAGAGTTTTGAAAAGGGAATTGGACAATGACTTGAAAGGGAGAAAAAGATCAGGGTTATGGAAAGAGGCAAAGAAATTGAGATTAACTAGAAAGCTCGTTGAACAAAACTGACATAGAAATGATTGTCCGAAAGACCTCTTACTGCGCTGTGCCATTTGATGATGATATTGTTGATCAGTCTGTCTCCAGCATTCCTAATGAGAACAGCCGAATTCTATTTCTTCAAAACAAAGACCTAAAGCGCTGCTGCATGACGTCACCGTTTAACATTTGAGTGAAGCCCATTGAGCCTTTGTGCTGTTTCCTGTTTCTGTGGTGCAGCGATTTTCATGCTTGTCTAACACATGAAACGTTCTCCGGTTTAATACTGGGCAGAGCCATTATCAAAATCTGTGGGGTCACGTTGCAGCCACGTGACCTGGTCAGTATTTATTCCTCAACAAGAACACATGGTCTGCTCATTGTGACGTCCCTGGGTTTGGCTGTTTCCTGAGCGGTGATTGGCTGCCGTGTTCCCTGCATCACAACAATGACTGCACTTCAATTAAAGCAAAACTGCGGAAATCTGGAAAGGAAAAACTCAGCAGGTCTGACAGCATCTGCGGAGAGAGAAACCTGCTGAGTTTTTCCAACATTTTCTGTTCTTATTTCAAAAGAGTACTCAATTGGCTGGAAAGTGGTTTGAGACATCCACTGGTCGGGAAAATCGCGATATAAATGCAAGTCTGTCCTTCTTTAATTATCTTAAATCCCAGCCCTCTGGTTACTGACCCCCGTCAGTGGAGAGCGCCCGTCCCCACTGCCCCCACTCCCATCATTTTGAACAGCTCCATGAAATCTCCGTTTAACCGTCTTTATTTTAAAGAGAACAATCCCGGTCTCCATAACCCCTCCACCAAACTGAATTTCCTCATCCCTGGACATGATGTAAGGCGGAGGATTGAGATGAGATTTTGGAAAATATTGTCAGTTGGCAGGTGGGAAAATGGAGAAGGAACCAAAACAGAAAACCCAGTCTCCAGCTTTGTGAATCTTTAGAAACTCTTTGGGAACCGGAATCAGAGAAGAATGAAGGGTGAACTGTCCGACTGACCAGAGACAGTCAAGGAACCTTTCCCTTTTTTAAGACACTGGAACATTGACTCTGATGTTATCAGTGAAATTAACTGATCAGAGACATTGAAAGGATTCTCGTTACTGCACATCAGGAATTCAAACCTAATATTGGCTTCGGGACAATCAGAATACTTGGTAACAGACAAGACACCGAAAGGCTGGAAGGGAGACGGCACCGGTTGTAGGAGAACCAGTTCCCGGTGACAGGGATGTGTCTGCAGTGGGTGGGATCAGACTGTTTCCATGCATCCACAATGAATGTTCCAACCTTTATTTTGGAAGAGTAAAACTGATAGAGAACAATTGTCATTCCGTTCGCCACAATCTGAAGCTTTAACTCACTGACACCCGGGTTACATTTTTAATCGGTCTCTGTGGCGCAATCGGTTAGCGCGTTCGGCTGTTAACTGAAAAGTTGGTGGTTTGAAGCCACCCAGGGACGAAGCTGTCACTGTTTTCTCCCCATCAGCCTTCATTGTCACACAGTTCTTGGTTGTCATTGGGTCTTTGAACTGAATGTCAAGACTTCATAAATGTTGCCGGTTCCACTGTTATCCATTGATCTCCCAGGCAAGTGGCTTCTTTTCGAATATTAATTTCAAATGTAATGGGAAACCAATTAGGCATACCATGTACCGATATCCAACACAGTGGAAATCTATGAAGTTATTGGATTCAAACAAATCCATCAATTCTTCCCTCTTCCTAATTTCCACAGTGAGTGAGACAGGGAAAAGCAGAAAAGCAGCAATATTCCGGCCCCGCACTCTCCAATCACCCGTTGCCAGCAGAAAGCGGCGACTGCAGCTTCAATCAGCGGGTTACTGCCCATCCCTGGGACACAAGATACTCCAACCCGGGCCAAACCTCCCAATACACCGAACACAAGCTCAGGAAAACGCAGGTAGATTATATCCCGGTCACTAAAGCTCCGAGCAGATTTTACAGAATACCCGAGTGAGTGAGTCACAAATAAAAGTCGCACAAACTTTCTAATCTCTTCACTGTAAAATTCCTTTATTTTATTGAAAATCTGACTGCTGTGAATCTGAAAATGAGCACCATGGGATTTTGTTACCGAGTGACTTGTTTTCCATTGTTTGTCCGTCAGGTTTGGAATTCAATTTGTGTTGGATGTTGATGCGAATCTGATTTCAAAATGAGGACACAAAGCAGGTAACTATTACATGCAGGAGAAAATCCTGAGGAAAATCGAACACAGTATTTGGATGGAGGTGCAGTTAAGAAGTGGAAGATGTGAATGATGTGATTCATGATTGAGAGGAATGCATTGCAACTTTGAGGCATTTGTAGGCCGATTACGTTCCCCACTTTAAAATTCCGACCAAGCTGAGGTATCAGGTGGAAAGCAACAAAACCATCCATGCCTGTTGGGATACGAAGCAGTTTTGCATATTCCCGGCCAGCTCAGCTGGTAGAACCTGAGACTCTTAATCTCAGGGTTGTGGGTTCGAGCCCCCAGTTGGACGTTATTTAAAAATATTAATAAGAGTAGTACGGACTGGAAACCTTGACCTTGTTTCTCCCTCCAGCTGCTGAGTTTTTCCAGCATTTTCTGTTTTTGTTTCAGATTTCCATCATTCGCAGTAATTTGCTTTTATCTTTTTACTTTTAAATCTTGCTGCTTAAAAAAACAGCAACTAATCACTGCGGCTCCTGTGAAAGCTACAAGGCAGATATTCACCACTGAAAGCAACTGACATACATCAAATTCAAAGTACTTTCATGTCACATGTCTTTCTGCTTCTGTCCCTGACTCGCCTCCAGCTCGCTCTGCTCGTCCAGCTCCCAGGTCAATTAGCTGCTTGATACAGACACGGTCAGTTCGTGGTAAAACTCGTGGGTAAAGAGACAACTGGATTTCATCTTCCTGGTTCTCCCAGATACTGATTACAGGAATGTGCCCAGTGCCGATTATCCATAGTCACTCTCCTCCCAGTTATTCAGCGTTTTCTGAGCAGGAATCAAACCCGGGCCGTGGTAGCGCAAATGCCAAACCATCAGGGAAGTTGTACCCGCATTTTTCAATTTGGCTTATCTACACTGCTTTTCCCTGTTGTTTTTCAGTTCAGATCTCTTTCACCACAAAACTGCCTGTTTATGTTCAACACAAATGACTTTGCCAGCCAATGAAAACAACAGTTGCTGTGAGCTGGAACATGAAATTGACAGTAAGGTGAAATAGTCCCACAAGCTGCATATGTGTAACTTTCAATTTCCAAAACCCTCCACCCTATTCGCTGTTGGTCCAATGGAAGCGCCGATTCCTAGTCACTGGACATCAGGGAAACGACCAATGAGGCTTGACATTTGGATTATGGAGGCAACTTTTGACATTTTCTATTTCATTCCCGATCTCTTTCACGAGAGACACCTTTCTCCGACCAAATGGTCTCTTTAAGTTGAACACAAGCGACTTCTTCACCAATGAGAAGAACCATTGCTGTTAGCTGAAACATGAAATTGATACTTTCCTCCTTTAAGACAGTTCTTAAAAGTCTCCCCCTTTGACCGAGCTTTTAGTCACCTGACCGAATATGAGGCTCGGTGTCACACTTTGTTATATAATGCTCCTGGGGAACGCCTTGTGACATTTCATTAGGTTAAAGGCGCTTTATAAATATAAGCTGTTGTTGTAGGAAATATATAGAAAGGGCCAATCCCCTGTTTTATATTTCACACTGATACTTTTCCCTGTGATATTTTAACATGAATTCGTACAACTAATGTGAATCAAATTTTAAAAACGTTTTCACCCACTCAGGGAACTGAACCACATTGACAATCGCAGAGAAAAAGACACAGATATATACACTGAGAGTGACAGAGGCCTAAGGAGAGACGCACACCCAGAAAGCAAAAATGTCACCAGCTTGGCTCAGTGTTTGTTCCATTTCCGAAAGCAAATTCCCTGAATGTTGACAAATGAATAGAAATCAGAAAATACGGACGTATTTAGATGGGTTTCCTTCTAATTAACTGATAATTAATTTGGTTAAAATCAAAAATGGTGAAAACTTTAGTCAGCAGGATTCCAACCGTCGTGTTCATAGTTACAACAAACGTAAATTATTGAACATTCTCTCACACTCAAATGAACAAGTTTGGATAATGCTCTTGCCCGGCTTCAAACCGCTGCTCTGCCACATGTGAAATGACCGTGACCCCCACTGCCCTGCACAAACCCTGCGCTGTAAAGATCCCAATGGAGCTGTCTGGAATGTTAAGTGGTGACGTCATGCAGCAGCACTTTGCGTCTTTGTTTTGAAGAAATGGAATTCGGCTGTTCTCATTAGGAATGCTGGAGACAGACTGATCAACAATGTCATCATCAAATGGCACAGCGCAGTAAAAGGACCGTCCACCCATGCTATCTATGTCAGTTTTGTACAAAGAGCTTCATAATTATTGACAATTTCCTTCTCTTTCTCCTTAACCCTGTTTTTCTTTCACTTTCAATCCATTGTCCAATTCCCATTTGGAAACGCGGTGTTAAGAAAACCAATATTGAAAGCTTCAGCTGGTTCCTCACTTGAGCAAATACGTCAGACTTGCTCCAGGCAGTGACGTTTGCAGGGCTTTCCTTTGGTCAGAAGAACAAGGCACTATAATTTGTAGGCTAACCTGGATCTCTTTTAAAATACATTCAGGAGATGTGGGCTTCGCTGTCTGGGCCAGCATTTATTGCCCATCCCTAATTGCCCTTGGGAAGCTGGTCTGCCTTCTTGAACCGCTGCAGTCCATATGGTGTAGGTACACCCACAGTGCTGTTAGGAAAGGAGTTTGACCCAGCGACAGTGAAGGAACGGCGATATATTTCCAAATCAGGATGGTAAGTGCCTTGAAGGGCAGATTCCAGGTCGTGGTGTTCCCATCTATCTGCTGCCCTTGTCCTATAGCTGGCAATTTTCGTGGGTTTGGACGCTGCTGCCTAAGGAGTCTTGGTGAATACTTGCAGTGCATCTTGTAGATGGTACACACTGCTGCTACTGTGCGTCAGTGGTGAAGGGAATGAATGTGGATGTGGTGCCAGTCAACTGGACTGCTTTGCCCTGGACGGTGTCCAGCTTCTTCAGTGTTGCGGGGGCTGCACTCATCCAGGAAAGTGGGGAGTTTTCCACCGCACCCCTAACTTGTGCCTTGAAGATGGTGGACAGGCTTTGGGGAGTCAGGAGGTGAGCTACTCGTTGCACGATTCCTAGCCTCTGACCTGCTCTTGTAGCCACAGTATTTATATGGCTAGTCCAGTTCAGTTCCTGGTCAATGGTAACCCCCAGGATGTTGGTAGTGGGGTATTCAGTGATGGTAATGCCAGTGAACATCAAGGGGCGATGGCTGGATTGTCTCGTGTTGGAGATGGCCATTGCCTGACACTTGTATGATGCGAATGTTACTTGCCACTTGTCAGCCCATGCCTGGATATTGTCCAGGTCTTGCTGCATTTGGACATGGACGGCTTCAGTATCTGAAGTGTCATGAATGGTGCTGAACATCGTGCAATCATCAGCGAACATCCCCACTTCTGACCTTATGATGAAAGGAAGGTTATTGGTGAAGCAGCTGAAGATGGTTGGGCTGAGGTTGCTACCCTGAGGAACTCCTGCAGTGATGTCCTGGAGCTAAGATGACTGACCTCCAACAACCACAACCATCTCCCTTTGTGCTAGGTACGACTCCAACAAGCGGGGAGTTTCCCTCTGATTCACATTGACTCCAGTTTTGCTAGGGCTCCTTGATGGCACAATCGATCAAATGCTGCCTCGATGTCCAGGGTAGTCACTCTCACCTCATCTCGGCAGTTCAGCTGTTTTTCCTATGTTTGAAACAAGGCTGTAATGAGGTCAGGAACTGAGTGGCCCTTGCGGAACCCAAACTGGGCATCAGTGAGCAGGTTAATGCTAAGTCAGTGCCGCTTGATAGCATTGTTGATGACCCCTTCCATTACTTTACTGATGATGGAGAGTAGACTGATGGGGCGGTAATTGGCTGGGTTGGATCATTCTCACTCTTTCATTTCCAGTTTGGTGGGAAGAAAGAGGAGAGACAGAATAAATTGCAGGGTTCTGGGGAAAAGACCAGATCATGGCAATGACAAGACGGGCAGAAAGACCACTTTCTCTGCTGTAACTGTTTTATGATTTCATACAAATAACAGTGACGTAGGAGCAATAGCTGTAGTCGTGGCCGAGTGGTTAAGGCGATGGATTAGAAATCCATTGGGGTTACCCTGCGCATGTTTGAATCCTGCGGACTACGTTTTCCATTCTATCTGATTTTAACCGTGCACCGACTTAGTTAATTATCGTTTGAATCAAGGAAAAGCGCTCCAAACACATCTGTGATCTCTTATTTCCATTCATTTGTCAGCCTTCTGCAAATCTCCAGGCGGAAATGGAAAAAAAAACTGAGCCAATTTGGTGTCATGATTTCATTCTGACATGTGCCTCTCCTTAGGCCTCTGTCACTCCTGGTGTTTGTTCTTCTGTGTGGGTCAATGTGGTTCAGTTCCCCGAGAACACATTTTTACGAGCACAAACTGTAATCACATTAGTTGTGCAACTTCAGATTACAATGTTACAATGAAAAATATCAGGATGAAAGAGGCAAGGGGAGTTTGTTTCTTTCTATGTATGAACTACAACAACAACTTATATTTATAAAACTCCTTTTACTTCATGAAACGTCACAAGGCGTTCCCCAGGAGCATTATATAACAAAGTATGACGCTGAGCATCATATTCGGTCAGATGACTAAAAGCTCGGTCAAAGGGGGAGGCTTTAAGAACTGTCTTAAAGGAGGAAAGTATCGATTTCATGTTCCAGCGAACAGCAATGGTTCATCTCATTGGCTGAAGGAATCACTTTTGTTCAAATATACAGACCATTTGGCCAAACAAACTTAGCTCTGGTGAAAGAGATCTGGAATGAAAAAATGCCACAAGCAGCTTCCATGTATCCAACTGCTCGGTGAGTGGTTAGAATGCGGTAATTTTATCATTACAGCCTGCGTTCGATTCCTGGTTAGGGATTTGAAACTTATTACTCCTGGATGAGCTGTTCAAATCAATGTGATTCATTTGCTGGTTGAAAATAACACTGCTTAGCTCTGCTAGAATTGGTGGAGTGAGAGTGGAAGTTTCACATCAGAGCTGGAAATGTCACAAGGGCAGAACTCGGGAATAAATCCAGAGTCGGAGTGAGAGAGTGAAAATAAAAGGGAAGGACTGTGGTACTTTACAAAGCACTGACTATAGAGCTGGTGGTGCGGGGCAGAATATTATTCCTGTATTACCCACGTCACATGCAGCTCTAATTTCCTGATTTATATCATGTCCAAAACTATCACTACAGTTTGGTGGCCTATCAACAACTCCCGCCAATGTTTGCTGCCTCTTGCTGTTTCTTAGCTCCACCCAAACTTATTCTACATCGTGATCCTTCAATCTGAGATCCTCTCTCACTAATGTACCGATCTCGTCCCTTATTAACAGCGCGACCCCGCCTCGTTTTCCTTTTTGTCCATTCTTCCTAAATGACGAATATCTTTGATTATTCAGATCAACCAATGACATTGTTCTTTGAAAGCAGCACACAGGACCGAATGGCCTCTTTCTTTGCTGCAACTTTCTGCCATTTTATGTTTCCTAACCACGGTTCAGATGAACTTTCTTATCTTCCATGTGATGCTTTGAATTCAAGACAATAAGCAAATTCAGCGAGTTTTCTTATCATTTTAAGCACAAACTCTGGAACCGGACTCGTTGAACGACATTTAAATGGTCTCAATCGTAAGATGCAGCTCACCGAGTCCAAACAGGCACTGTGAGCATCAGCCTGTTATATACATTCTTGCTGTACATCTTTTGAGCTAAAAGCTGATCACAGCTCCACTTTCTGCACATTGAAAGACAGTGTGAAAATAAGCACAATTTCAAATCTTAACAAGGTGCATATTTGTGATTTTGTGTGTGTCAATGTGGTTCAGTTTCTCATTTTCACCACCCAAACATTATCCATGTTAGTTCTATGACTTCATATCAGCAAAAAAAAAAGCAGTTAACAGGACATTTCTCTCTTTTCTTTGAGTGGAGACTGTTCAGTAACTAAATGTCCGGATGCTACAAACTGGATGATGATTGAAGTTTTTACATGATCTTATTAAGTAGCTGAGAATGCTCGAGGGGCCGAATGGCCAATTCCTGATCATAATTTTTTATATTCTAATTCAGTGTCAATGTTGGTGAAGATAATATTTGTGTCTAATCTGAATGTGGTAGTGAGGCCAAGCGGGATCAGCCGCTGTTTCAGGTTTCGATCTCTCTGGTGATTTGGGCTTCACTCTCACTGCTGCCAAACTTTCTGGTGTTTGCTGTTTGAGGCGCATTCAAAAATTTCTCCGTGCGGTGAAGGGGCAGCTGAGCTGTCCAGTGTTGTATTTCAGTTGTAAAAATGAGGAGAGGCAGTGTAAATCCTTGGATGACTGGGAAAAGGTGAGGCAATGGCACGGAATGGAAATCCTTCTTTCACTGGAATTCCCTGTATTCATTCTATTATTTTAAACAAACAACATGCAGCCTTTACTCAGTTGTCCTGGACGCGTGGTTAAGGCGTTTTTCCACGTGGTTCCAATCCTGCCAACTCCCCTTCTTCCCATTCCTGATTAACACAAACTGCCTGCAGAATAAATTATCAGTCAAATGAAAAATAAAACCATCCAAACACCCCCATGTTTCTTACTCCGGTTCATCTGCAAACATTCATTACATTTGGCCTCTGAAATGGAACAATAATTGACCAAGTCGGTGACACCCTTGTTTTCTGGGTGTGTGTCTCTCCTTTGGCCTCTGTCACTATCGGTGTATATGCCTGTGTGTGTTCCTCTGTGTGTGTCAATGCGGTTCAGTTCCCCAAGGGGATGAACACATATTCTCTTCATAAACTTGATTCACAATAATTGTGAAGCCTCATATTAAAATGTCAAAGAGAAAAATATCAGGATGAGCGATGCAAGAGGAGTTTGCAATGCTGGGAGGAGGTTCAGCTAAGAAGCAGAAGATGTGAATGATGTTATTGATAATTGAGAGGAATGGATTACAACCTTGGAGCCTTTGTAGGTCGATTCCCTTCCACACTTTGAAATTCAGAAGAAGCTGAGGCTCCAGGTGGAAAACAACATTGATCTCCCTGAACATTTGCAATAGGAAGCAAATAGTACGCATTCCTGGCTAGCTCAGTCGGTAGAGTATGAGACTTTTAATCTCAGGGTCGTGGGTTCAATCCTCATTCTGTGTGCTGCCTATTTTAAAATTTTGCTGCTTTCATGGGTGATCCCCAGCTCTCCATTCCTCCGGCAGTGTCAGCGCTCAAACTGAGTCTTTCTCCATCCCACTTTGTTAATATCACAGCCGCTGGTCTCTTAGTGAAAACTGGCTCCCGCTTCACTCGAAGTCAGAGAGTTTCGTGCTTTGGATTTGTTGCTTTCACCAGGCTCAACTCCTGATCAGGGCAAAACTTTTTTTCTTACAGCTGTGTGAACTGTCACAATGCACAGGAATTCCTCGTGCAAACTGTTTAAACGAATCTGTAACTTAATGTATGAAGTGATTCATGCTGGTCGGAAGAATGAGGACAGGCAACATCACATAAAGTGTCCAATTCTAAAGGGGTTTCTCTGTTACATAGCGACTGATTAGGATCTGGAATGCACTACCTGAGCGTGTGGGGGAGGCAGATTCAATTGCGGATTTGAATAGAGAATTGGACAGAAAATGCAGGTCTCTGGGAAAAAGGCGGGGGACCATAACATTCTAACATGAAGTTGCACAACTAGTGTGAATGAAGTTTATGATGGTAAAAAAAAAGTGTTCATCCCCTCAGGGAACTGAACCACATTGACACACACAGAGGAACACACATAGACATATACACCGTGAGTGAGAGAGGCCTGAGGAGAGACAAACCCAGAAATAAGGATGTCACCAGCTTCTCCAATTATTGTTCCATTTCAAACTGCAGATTTGGTGAACGCTTGCAGATGAACAGAAATGAAGGAACAAGGAATAGAAGCAGGAGAAACATGTGGGAGTGTTTGGGAGGTTTTTATCCCACTTCACCAGTAATTAATTTTAATTCTGAATTCATCTAAAGTAAGGAACAGCAGACAGCGAGGTTGGCAGGATTCAAACCTACATGGGGCGAACCTAATAGATTTCAAACCCATTGTCTTAACCACTCATCTACGATTACAAACATAACATCCATTTTAATCTTGTTCATTTAAAATCACAGAAAGGTTATAACAGAGAAAGAGGGAATTCGGCCCCTCATATTCCCAGTAACCCTGCAATTCATACTGCGTCTTCTTGTTCTTCCTGCCAAGATGAAGGTCTTATTACATTAACGGCCGCGAGCCAATGCTCAGGTGAAGTGACTGAAAGAACAAATCAACTGAAACTTTGATTCGAACCCACGAAGAGAACAGAGCCCAAACAAAACACCTTAACCCAGCCGGCCACGTTACCACTATCAAAGGTAAACTAACCATTGCCTTGGGTGGTAACGACTTCAAATTAGAACATAACATACAGGAGCAGGATTTGACTATTTGCCTCTCAAGCGCCTCATAGTGTCAGAGAATCAGAGCTAAGGCTGCACACAGATGGAGGTCATTCGGCCCGGGTCATAGGAACAAAGGACTCAGGGGCAGGATTAGGCCATTCAGCCCTTTGACCCTGCTTCACCATTCATTAAGGTCATGGCTGATCTGGTTGTGGTCTCAACTCTACCTTCCTGTTTGCGCCGCATAATATTTGACTCCCTTGTCTATCAAAAATCTATCTGATTCAGCCTTGAATAAATTCAATGACCAAACCTCCACTGCTTTCTGATGAAAATAATTCCACAGGCTAATGACCCTCTGGGAGAAAAAAATCTCCTCATCTCCGTCTGAAAAGGGAGGCCTCTTCCTCTTCTGGGAACGAACTCATCTGGTCCCACTCCCCCGCCTTTTCCCCAGAGACCTGCATTTTCTGTACAATTCTCTTTTGAAATCGAGATTGAATCTGCCTCCTCCACACTCTCAGGTAGTGCATTCCAGATCCTGACCACTCGCTGTGTAACAGAGAAACCCCTTTAGAATTATTGGCTTCGGGACAATCAGAATACTTGGTAACAGACGAGACATCGAGAGGCTCGAAGGGAGATGGCACCAGTTGTAGGAGAGCTGGTTCCCGGTGACATCTCCCTTCGATGTGTCTGCAGTGGGTGGGGTCAGACGGTTTCCATGTATCCACAATGAATGTCCCACCCTTAATTTGGGAAGAGTAAAACTGAAAGGATAATCATCATTTGGGTAGCGGCAATCTGAAGCTTTCACGCGCTGTGCCATTGCTTTAGGATATCTTACAGAGAGCAGACGCTTTTCTTAAGTCTCTGTGGCGCAATCGGTTAGCGCGTTCGGCTGTTAACCGAAAGGTTGGTGGTTCGAAACCACCCAGAGACGAAGCTGTAACCATTTTTCTCCCCACCTTTACTCATTAACGCTCTGGTTTGTTTTGGGGCCCTGAAACCATGAGAAAATTCCTCACTCCCAAGTTTCAAACTCGGCTCCCATACCAAGTTCTGTTTATAGATATTTATTTCCGATAAAACAAAGGATATGGACGACCATGTACCCCAATCGAAATCAATACAGATCAACGAGGCTATTGTATTGATACAAACCCATCAATTAGTCGCTCTTCCTCAGCTCCACAGTGAGTGAGACAGGAAAAGGTAACAATATTCCAGCCCCGCACTCTCCAATCACCCGCTGCCAGCGGAAACATCTTATTTTGCTGAATGTTATCTTCAGAAATGGTGAAAAGCGAATCTAATGTGGCTGCAAGATCCAGCATTCAGTTCATATTCAACAAACAGGAATGGGAGCGATACAACTTTTCCACACAGCTGGGTGATAATGCTTTTCCCCAGCAGCGAATGGAGTAACTTGCACATGCGAAATGAGCGGGGTAACCACAACGCCACAGGAATGCTTTCCTGTCTGGATCCCAATGGAGATGTCTGGAATGTTAGAGCGGTGACGTCATGCAGCAGCACTTTGGGTCTTTGTTTTGAAGCAATGGATTCGGCTGTTCTCATTAGGAATGCTGGAGACAGACTGATCAACAATGTCATCGTCAAATGGTACAGCTCAGTAAGAGGACTTTTCATCCATTTTATTTATATCAGTTTTTTTTTAACAAAGATCTTGCCAATTAGTCCCAATTTCCTTCTTTCGTTCCATGTATCAGAATTTTCCCCATTTCCACCATTGCCAAATCCCCTTTTGAGGAAGGAGTTTCTGCAGAATCCATGCAGTTTGCCTCAGTGAATATTTCCCTTATCCAATGAAATTAAGAGTTGGACTAGGGTTCTTTCTGAAGTTTTCGACATAAACATAAGTTATTTATGCAATTCATTTCATGGTGAACTAACAAAAGATGTTTATTCTGATCTGACATGTCCTCAGTATTTTCTGAGTCATGATGACCTTGAAACTATCATTGATTGCCGTACAAACCCATGTGATTCATCAGTACTTTAGGGAATTCAATCGGTCGTTCTTGCCTGGTCTGACCTGCATGTGACTCCAGGCCCACAGTGATGTGGTTGATTCTCAACTACCCTCTGAAATAGTTTAACAAGTTACACAGCTGAAGGGCAATTCAGGATGGACAACAAATGCTGGCGAGCGATGCCCATGAAAGAATTAAGATCCATGATGTCGAGCGATACAAAGTGATATTGTACCATCTCTCCCATTCCCTCGTGTTCAATCACAGTATCGCTTGCTTCTGTCTTTAGGGTGACGCCAATCTTTGGATCACACTAGTAGTTATCTTTCAGTCAGTAAGTAACTGTGAATTTGCATTTGTAAACTCATTATTTTCTGTTGTTGATTAAAGAAACTGCTAGTTTTTGTGCCTAGTCAGTTTCATCCCTCATGATTTTGAGAATGCTTTTTGCGGCTTGGTGAAGGGAAAATTTAATGTGGCGGTGAGATATTATATTCAGTTAATTTTCAACAACAAATGTGAATTATAGACATTTCCCTCACACTTAGATGTGTGAGTATCGATAATGTTTCTACCCATTTCCAGAAAGGGGACCTCTGGCGTGTATGTGATAACCACTACACCACAGGAACAATGGACAGAACCACAGGGAGTGACTTAGAATGTCAAACCGTGCAGTCTTACTGCACTTCCGGACCCTGTTTTGTGGAAGTACAATTCGGCTGAAAAACATGGCCATGCGGCAGAGAAATTGATCTGACATTAGAATCATCAAATGACACAGCACATCAGCAGGTCTTTCAACACTTCACACATGAGTGAACTATCTTACTGCAATTCGTCTCATTTATTGTCTCTTTCTCATAACCGTGCCTTTTGGAGAAAATCATTCAAAGTCTGGGGAAGTGACATTGTCACATTGCTGTGAGATAATATATTCAGCTGTCGTTTAGCAACAAACGGGAATTGTGCAACTTCTCACAATTGGTGATTCAGTTTTGATAATGTTTCGGTCAGCTTTCAAACCAGCGATCTTGCGCATGTGAAGTGAATGTGATAATAACTATTTGTTTCTTTATTGATTTATGGGACGTGGGCATCGCTGGCTTGGCCGCTACATCACAAAAACAAGTTGACAGAAAAAGCCAAAGGGACTTGTCTAGAATTTCAAACTGTGTAGACCTGCTGCACTGCAAGATCCTGTTTTACGGGAATAGAACTGGGATGGGACATTTTGGAATGTTGCAGAGAAATTGATCTAACTGTAAATTGACACAGCTCATTAGGTGGCCATTCGACCCAACGGCTGTGTGCTTTCTTCAAAGAGCTATCCACTTAGTTCCAATATCATTCTCTTCCTTCATAACCCTGCAGTTGTTTTTTTCTATTTCAAATAGTTGTCAATTTTTTTTTGAAAACTCTTGAGTTAAGAAAAACAACATTGAAAGAGGAGCAGGAGCTTCTGCAGTGTCCATGTTCAGTTTCCCTAACCCAGTGACACGGAGAATTGAATTGGGGATTCATATGGTGTCTTCGGAATAAAAATAAATATTTATTTGTGCAATTGATTTCTTACTGAATATTTGAAAGAAGTTCATTCTGATTAAGCATCTCCTCATTTTTCTCAGTCGATATATACAATCCAATTCCCCTTGCTGTACAACCTGTTACAGAAACTGTTATAGAAAAGAAGGAAAGTTTTGCTACAGCTATACAAAGCCTTGGTTAGATCACACCTGGAGGATTGTGTATAGTTCTGGGAACCACACCTTATAAAGAATCAATGTTGGACTTGGAAACAGGGCAGTGCTGATCCAGCAGAATGTCAGTTCTGGAATGCAAGTGGACATTCTCCCTCCGCAAATTGAAGTTATCCAAAACTGCTGCCTGTGCCTTCACTCGCAGCAAGTCCCATTCCCCTCTCACCCCTCTTTTCGCTGACCTACATTGGCTCCCGGTCAAAAAATGTATCTCCTTCAAAATTTCTTATCCTTGTGTTCAATTCCCTCCTTGTTCTCGCTCCTCCCTATCTCTGTGATCTGCTCTAACCCCACAAGCCTCTGAGATATCTGTGCTCCTCTAATTCTGGCCTCTTGTACATTCCCAATCAGAATGGCTCCACCATTGGTGACCGTGGTTTCAGTTGCTGAGGCCACAAACTCTGGAATTCCCTCCCTAAACCTCTCCACCTCTATATCACTTTCCTCCTTGCAGACTCTTCTTAAAATCTACCTCTCCGACCAAGCTTTTGGTCATCTGGCCTAACATCTCTTTATGCATGTCAGTGTCAGACTCTCTTATATAATGACCCTGTGAACCATCTTTGAAGGTTTCATTAAAGGCGCTATCTAAATGTAAGCTATTGTTGTAATGGGGCACACAGAGAAGGAAACTCCTCTTGTACCTTTCACCCTGCTATTTTTTGATCTGAATTTGCACAACTAATGTGAATAAAGTTTGTTCTGTTAAAAATCTGTCCATTCCCTTGGGGAACTGAACCACATTGACACTCACACAGACGAACGGAAGGAAGAAGCCACGGGAGTGTTTGCGTGGTTTTAATCCCGTTTATCCATTAATTAATTCCATGGGCAACTTAGCAAAATCAGGAATGATGAGAACTGGAGCCGGTAGGATTTGTAACTCTGTGAGGAGACCCCACAGGATTCCAACCCCATCCCCTTATCCACTCCGCCGTGAACACAGGTTTGACACTGACGTCACTGCTGTTTGTATGAAATCATCGATAGTTACTCACATACCGACTCTCTGGAACTCAACAACTAAAATTCAACATCCTGCCTTTACCCATATTCATATCGTCTCCTATACAGCACTGTGCACTCAATTTGAGGTGGTATCTGTCCAAATTGGGCTGCTAAATGTTTGGCAGCGGTGGGATTCGAACCCACGCCTCCATAGAGATTGGAGCCTAAATCCAGCGCCTTAGACCGCTCGGCCACGCTACCACAGATATAGGGGCTATTAATCATCTCCTTCACAGGTATGGCCACTGAAATAGAACAAAAACAATAGAGGAGGAATTGACCATTAGGAACCTGGATCCAGCTCCGTCAGTTAATCAGATCATCCTGCACTTTGTAACAAACAGAAATCATCTCCACTCAAATACACAATGAGCTGCAGTGAAGGGTTGGCACCATTTAAACTGTCATTCAACTGCTCTGGTTCCAAATCTCCTGCTGGAAATGACAAGAAAACTTCTCACCGAATTCACTCCGGGTCTTGACTTCAGAAGGACAGGACACAAGGTAACAAAGTACACTTCGATAAAATGGGTTATAAAATGGCAGAATGACTTGGAAAGAGAATCCGTGGTGTTGGGAAACATAAAGTTATAGAAAGTTACAGGAAAGAAAGAGGCCATTCGGCCCTGGCATGCTGCTGTCAAAGAGCAGTTGTGATTGGTTGATCAGGAGTGGTCAATTACTCTTCCATTTCCCAATTCCCAAGCGAATTTGGTGAATGTCTGCAGATGAACAGAAATAAGAATCACGGGCTATTTGGATGGTTTTTATTCCAATTAACCGATAATTAATTCTGCAGACCGTCATCTAAAATCACTAGGTCACAACAACTTATTGAAGTCGAACTGTTGTTTGTCTAAAATAATAGAATGGGTACAGGGAATACAACACTGCACAGGTCAGCCGTTCCTTGGCCGTACAGACAGTTGTTTGGAAGCGCCTCAAAAACAAACCACCAGAAAGTTTAACAACCGCGGGAGTGGAGCACAAATCACAGGAACCTCGACCCGCACCTCAGTCCATTTGGCCACTCACTATCACTGACAAAGCAGAAACAACCATCACCTTGACCGGCATTGGCACTGAATTAGAATATACAAATCCATGATCAGGAATAGGCTATTCGGCCCCTCGAGCATTCTCAGCTACTTAATAAGATCATGTGAAAACTTCAATCATCCTCCGCTTTGTAACATCCGGGCATTTAGTAGCTGAACAATTTCCACTCAAAAAGAACCAGAAATAAATGTCCTCTTGCATCTTTTAAAACAGCTCTTTTGTTTTCTCTGGACCATCTTAGTATGAAGCTGCAGGACTAAGGTGAATAATGTTTGGATGGTAAAAATGAGGTACTGAACCACATTGACACACACACACAGACATAAACACCGAGAGTGACAGAGGGCAAGGGTTTGTCTCTAGGGAGAGGCAAACACCCAGAAAGCAAACATGACACCAACCTGGCTCCGTTTTTGTTCCATTTCCGAATGCAAATTTCGTGAATGTTTTCATGAATGAACAAAAATAGGAAACATCCCGAGTTTCTGGATGGATTTGATTCAATTTTACCGATAATTAACTCCGTAGAAGCACAGTTAAAACCAGGAATAATGAGAAGTGGGAAACCACCAATGGATTTGGACTCCATCGTCTTAACCACTCTGCTATGGCGACCGGCCCTCTGCACAAGTTAATATGGTCAGTATAAAATCATAGATGGTTACAGTAGAGGAGTACATTCAGCCCATCGTGTCCATGCCATCTCTCTGGAAGAGCCATTTAACTAGTTCCAAAAAATCGCCTGTTCCCCACTGCAATTTATATTGGTGTTGTCTCTCCTCATCCTTCCAGTTAAAATGAAACACCGTACACAAACCCATACATTCAATCTGAGCTGGCAATTGTTTGACCTGCTGTTCAAGCTGCTCATGTACAACTTTCAATTTCCCACCAACCTCATCACTGCGGCTCCTGTGAAACTGACAAGGGAACACACTGCAGAAATTCATCACTGAAAGCAACTGACACACATCAAATTCTAAACACTGTCATGTTGAGTCTCTTCTTGCTTCTGTCTCTGCCTCGCCCCAGGTCAATTAATTGCTTGAGCCAGACACAGAAAGTTAATGAATTCAATATTTCCCTGCGAATCAGGGACAGGGAATGTAAGACACGAGAATTTGAGAAGGGATGGGTTTACAGGATCTCATTTTCCTGATTGTCCGAGATGCTGATAACAGGAATGTGCACAGTGTCAATTATCCACAGTCACACTCTCCTTCCAGTCTTGTGCACGTTGTTAAGCTTTGAAATTGTTCATATTTTCACAACGGATTTCACTATGACGAAAGCGGAGCTGGGATGAGCTTATGTTGTTCAGCAGATGCACTGCAAGAAGCAACACAACAGGTTCATTTTGAAGGGTTGAACGGTTGAGACCATTTAATTGCCGTTGAACGAGTTCGGTTTCAAATTCAGTGCGAGAAATGACAAGAAAACCCGCTGAATTTGCTCACTGTCTTGAATTCAAAGCGTCAGATAGAAGGGCAGGGGTTACATCTCGCTGGATTGAGTTATGAAATGGCAGCATAACTTCGAGAGATACAACCGGGGTGTTAGGAAACACAAAATGACAGAAAGTTACAGCAAAGAAATAGGTCATTCGGCTCTGTGTGCTGCTTTGACAGAGCAGTGTGATTGGCTGGTCTGAATATTCAAGGGCAATCGTCATTTAGGAAGGATGAGCAAAATGGAAAAGAAGGTGGGGTAGCGCTGTTAATAAAGGACGCGATCGGTACATTAGTGGGAGAGGATCTTAGATTGAAGTGTCAAGATGTAGAATCAATTTGGGTGGAGCTAATAAACAGTGAGAGGAAACAAACATTGGTGGAAGTTGTTTATATGCCACCAAACTGTAGTGGGAATGTTGGGCATGGGTTAAATCAGGAAATTAGAACTGAAAGTAACATACGTAATACTGAAATAATATTCTGCTGTGCACCACCGGCTCTATAGTCATTACTTTGTAACCTGTCACAGCCCTTCTCTTTTATTTTCACTCCCTCACTCCGCGTCTGGATTTATTCTTGACTTGTTGCACGTGAGACATTTCAGTTCTGATGTGAAACTTCAACTCTCACTCCCCTGACTCTGACAGAGCTATTCTGTGTTGTTTTCAGCCAGGAAGACAATAATGTTAGCTTTAGCAGTTCGCCCAAGTGCAACAAATCTCAATTCCCTGACAGTGAATCAAACCTGGGGAGTGGCAGTGAAAGTGCTGAGCCCTAACCAGTCGGCCATCAGGGAAGCTGCTACCCGGGCTGGAAATGTGGCTCATGGAGGGTACTTTTGGAATTTTTTCATTCCCAATCTCTTTCACCTGAATCAACTTTCTCCAGCTAAATGGTCTTTTCAGGTTTAACATAAGTGACTTCTTTACCAATGAGAAGAACCATTGCTGTGAGCTGGAACATGAAATCGATTCTTTCCTCCTTTAAGACGGTTCTTAACGCCTCCCCCTTTGACCAAGCTTTTAGTCATCTGACTGAATATGTGGCTCGGTGTCACACTTTCTTATATAATGACCATGGGGAGCGCCTTGTGACGTTTCAACAGGTTAAAGGCGCTTTATAAATATAATTTATTGTTGTAGTCCATACATAGAAAGAGACAATTTCCTGTTGTATCTTTCACCCTGATATTTTTCTCAGTAACATTTCAATATGAAGTTGCACAACTAAAGTAAATAAAGTTTTTGCTGGTAAAGTATGTTCACCCCCCTCAGGAAAATGAAGCACATTGACACAAACATCGAGTGTGTTAGACATGAACATGAAGTGAACAGTGAGGTGAAATAGTGCCACAAGCTGCGGATGCACAACTTTCAATTTCCAAAATCCACAAACCTAATCAATGCGGCTCCACTGAAACTTTCAAGGCAAATATTGATCCTTTAAAAGGTGTAATTCCCAGAACTATACAAGTCCTCCAGGTGTGATCTAACCAGGGCTTTGTATAGCTGTAGCAAACCTTTCCCTCTTTTCTATAACAATCTCTGTAACAGGTTGTACATCAAGGGGAATTAGGTTGTATATATCGACTGAGAAAAATGAGGAGGCGCTTGATCTCATAGCCATGTGTCCCTCAGTCAACGTCACACAAACACATCATCCGCTCACAATGACATTGCTGTTTGTGGGAGTTTGCTGACTGGTGATTGGCTGCCGTGTTTCCTACATCACAACAATGACAACACTTCAAAAAGTCCTTCATTGGCCAGCCAGAAAGCATTTTGAGTCGTCCGCTGGTCGGGAAAAGCGCGATATAAATGAAGTTTGTCTTTCTTTAATTATCTTAAATCCCAGTCCTCTGGTCACTGACCATTGTCAGTGGAAACAGTTTCTCCCTATCTACTGTATCAAACCCTTCCCGAACCGGAATCAGAGGGGAATGAAGAGTGATCTCTCTAGTCAGTTGCTAACTAAAGGGTTTGTGGTTCGAAATCATCCACGTTTTTTGAAATCATTCATGGGATGTGGGGTTCGCTGGCTGGGCCAGCAGTTATTGCCCATCCCTAGGTGCCCTTGAGAAGGTGGTGGTGAGGTGCCTTCTTGAACCGCTGCAGTCCCTGTGGTGTAGGTACACCCACAGTGCTGATAGGAAGGGAGTTCCAGTGAAGGAATGGCGATATATTTCCAAGTCAGGATGGGGAGTGATTTGAAGGGGAACTTCCAGGTTGTGGTGTTCCCATCTATCTGCTGCCCTTGTCCTTCCAACTGGTAGTGGTCATGAGTTTGGAAGATGGTGTCTAAGGAGCCTTGGTGAATTCCTACAGTGGACATTATAGATGGTACACACTGCTGCTATTGTGAGTCCGTGGTGAGGGAGTGAATGTTTGTGGTTGTGGTGCCAATCAAGCGAGCTGCTTTGTCCTGGATTGTGTCAAGCTTCTTGAATGTTGTGGGAGCTGCACTCATCCAGGCAAATGGAGAGAATTCCACCACTCTCCTGACCTGTGCTTTGTGGATAGGCTTTGGGGAATCAGGAGGTGATTTACTATTCGCTGGATTCCTAGCTTCGGACCTGCTCTTGTAGCCACAGTATTTATTTGTTCAGTCCAGTTCCGTTTCTGGTCAATGATAACCCCCAGAATGTTGATAGTGAGGGATTCAGGGATGGTAATTCCATTGAACATCAAGGGGAGATGGTTAGATTCTCTCTTGTTGGAGCTGGTCATTGCCTGACACATGTGTTGTGCGAAGATTACTTGCCGCTTGTCAGCCCAAGCCTGGATATTGTCAAGACTTGCTCCCATCCGCATTCAATATCACTCAATTCAGGATTGTCATTGGGTATATTGGCTGCAAGAAAATATCCCCCAAACATTGCCAGCTCTGCAGTTATCCAGCCAGTTCCCACAAAACAGCTATTTTTACGAATATTAATCCACAATATAATGAAAGAAGTTTTGGAACTACCATGTACCTACATCGAGCCTTTTAGAAATCTATGAAGTTATTGGATCCAAACAAACCCGTTACTGATTCGCTCTTCCTCAGCTCCACAGTGAGTGAGATCGGGAAAAGCAGAAAAACAGCAAAAACAGCAGCCCCACACTCTCCAATCACCTGCTGCCAGCAGAAAGCGGCGACTAAAGCTCCAATCAACGGGTTACTGCCCATCCCTGGGACGCAAGATACTCCAACTCGGGACAAATCCTCTAATACACCGAGCACAGGCTCAGGAAAACGCAGGTATCTTATATCCTGGTCACTAAGCCTTCGATCAGCATTTACAGGACACAGGAGTGAGTAAGACACAAACAAAAGTAACACCAACTTTAGAAATTTTTTCACTGGATGTGTTCATTTCATCTTAAGTTCTGCTGATGGGAAAATGGCTGAAATACAGCTTGACGAATAACAACTTGGAACAATGTTCCTCTCTCCCACTGCAATACCGATCCATCCATTATACAGGCATTTGCGGGGCAATGATGAGTTTGATACTCCAATTCACACTGCCTTCATATTATTAGATGGATCTAGAAGCATTAGAGAAGGTGCAAGAAAGGTTTACTGGAAAGTTATAACATCCAAGAAGGATTGAACAGGTTAAACAGCTTTTCTCTAGAAAATAGGTTAAGAGAGGACCTGATCGAAGCTGTTAACATCAGGAAAGGGTTTGGAAAATGCTTCCACTGGTGGATAGACAGGTATCAGTATAAGTTCATCACCAATAAATCCAATGTCCAAATTCATAAGCAACGTCTTTAACCAGAGATAATAGCATAAAGTGATGGAAATACTCAGAATATTTGGGAATGTCGGTGGATTGAGAACCAGAGTTACGTTTTTAGGTCTGTGCACTGATTCAGTACAGTTCTACTGAAAAGTCATAGACCTGAAATGGAAAATGTGTCTCTCTCTCCACAGACGCTACCAGACCTGTATCGAATTCCAAAATGTTCTGTTTCTATTATAGATTTACAGCATCGCTTTTCTCTTTTCCTTGGATGAGAATGTGGAACTCATTCCCAGGATTCAAGATCCAAGTCTCAGCTGGACACTCCTGAGTAAAGTGACACGATGAAAACATCATTCACCAGCCGAATGTGAAAATGGATTCACTCGATCATCTGCTTAGTTGACCCAGCAGCAGTCATATCTGATGGAGAAAATGTAGGCATTTCATGCGTGCAAAGTTTGGCCACTAGTTAACAAACCAGCTTAAAAAGTTCAAAAGATTTAATCCACAATAAGCACATTCTTACTGACAATACAGAGTTTAAATGTTCAGTGCATGTTAGGAAAAATCACTTCTTCACCTCACCTGCTAAGAATCCAGTGAATTGACAGCTAACCGTAGGTAATTTTTGTTTTTGTTTCAAATTTCCAGCATCCACAGTATTTTGCTTTTATCTAACTATAGGAGCTTGTTCTGTTGTTAATTACGCCCAGGACAGAAGTATGGTAGAGGCGCGTGCACTTTGGTGTATCAATTGATTTAGTAATTTTACATTTTGACCCTAATTCTCCAGTTATCATCGGATCATAAAAAATAATTTTATATACAAAAATATAGACATCCAATGGCGGACCTGTCACCCAGCATTCAGAGCAGGAGAGAATGCCTTCAAAAACAGTTCCTCTGACATGTCCTCCTTCTTCCTTAACTGAGATTTTCCACCCACGGTCGTTGACAGGGCCCTCAACCGTGTCCAGCCCATCTCCCGCACATCCGCCCTCACGCCTTCTCCTCCCTCCCAGAAACATGATAGGGTCCCCCTTGTCCTCACTTATCACCCCACCAGCCTCCGCATTCAAAGGATCATCCTCCGCCATTTCCACCAACTCCAGCATGATGCCACCACCAAACACATCTTCCCTTCACCCCCCCTGGCGGCATTCTGTAGGGATCATTCCCTCTGGGACACCCTGGTCCACTCCTCCATCACCCCCTACTCCTCAACCCCCACTTATGGCACCTCCCCATGCCCACGCAGAAGATGCAACACCTGCCCCTTCACTTCCTCCCTCCTCACCGTCCAAGGGCCCAAACACTCCTTTCAAGTGAAGCAGCATTTCACTTGCATTTCCCCTAACTTAGTCTACTGCATTCGTTGCTCCCAATGCGGTCTCCTCTACATTGGAGTGACTAAACGCAAACTGGGCGACCACTTTGCAGAACACCTGCGGTCTGTCCGCAAGAAAGACCCAAACCTCCCTGTCGCTTGCCATTTTAACACTCCACCCTGCTCTCTTGCCCACATGTCTGTCCTTGGCTTGCTGCATTGTTCCATTGAAGCCCAACGCAAACTGGAGGAACGGCACCTCATCTTCCGACTAGGCACTTTACAGCCTTCCGGGCTGAATATTGAATTCAACAACTTTAGATCTTAAACTCCCTCCCCCCATCCCCACCCCGTTTCTTCCCCCTCCCTTTTGTTTTTTTCAATAATTTATATAGATTTTTCTTTTCCCACTTATTTCCATTATTTTTAAATCTACAACTGTAATACCTTGTCAGCCTTTCCACCCACCCCCACTAGAGCTGTACCTTGAGTGTCCTACCATCCATTCTTAATTAGCACATTTTCTTAGATAATATCACCACCTTCAACACCCCTTTGTTCCTTTTGTCTGTGACATCTTTTGATTATCTGCTCCTATCACTGCTTGCTTGTCCCTACAACCACCCCCCCACCCCCAACTTCTCTCCCCCCACCCCCACCCCCCACCTTAAACCAGCTTATATTTCATCCCTCTCCTAACTATACTCAGTTCTGCTGAAGGGTCATGAGGACTCGAAACGTCAACTCTTTTCTTCTCCGCCGATGCTGCCAGACCTGCTGAGTTTTTCCAGGTAATTCTGTTTTTGTTTTGGATTTCCAGCATCCGCACTAGTTTTTTGTTTTTATGAGCATGTGCCCTATCCAGTGCCCTGCGCATGCGCATTGCAGAATGTAATTGACACATGCGCATTGCGGTCTTCTGTCTGAGCATGCGCAGTGCTGTCCTGTGACCGGAGTCGCAAAGGGCGGGTAAATAAATGGCATCTCCAGCAAAATAACAGTTAGTGGGTGGGTGGGCGGGAGGAATGGAGCCAGCGGAGTGGGCAGGGAGGCTTCATTAACATTCGGTGCAGGCTGCAGACCCTTAATATCCAACTACCGGTCATACGTTTGCTGCGAACAGACCGGCAATGCCTGGGTCTCTCTGTTCAGCCCGGGGATGCGGGCAACAAGGCGCATGCGCGGTCATCCTGGTCCAAGTAGCAGGAGAAGAGCATGTTGTGAATTTCTATTCTGGACTGACAGGGATGGATTTTGGAAACTCCTTTTCCAAGGGGGCTAGAAGGGGAGGATTTACACACAGCAAACTCAAACCAAGAGAAATGTTTTTCTTCTCAATTTCTAACCTGGACTGACACTGACGACTTTTATGATATCTTTTTACAGCTGCTCCCAAGGCTTTGATACCTTTCCATCTGCAGGCTCCCACAGCGGATTTTAAATTCGAAAACAGAGTATTATTGAGTATTCATCTGCAAATTGAAGGTTTTAGTGCGGTGAAAGATTGACAGTGAGGTTTTTTTTTAATAATCGTTTTACCAGATATTAAATGGGAAGGATTTGCAGACAGGGAAACTGAAACAAAACATCACATCAAGATCTGACAGAGTCACTCTATTCATCGGAGCTGGGATATTATCAGCCTCTGAACTTAAGTATTGAGTTCCAGGTTATTACCATTCGCTGTGTAAAATTTCTTTCTCACATCATTCCTGTAGATTTTGCCCCAAATTTTAAATCTGTGTCCTGTAATCATTTTACAATCAGATAATGTCTTTTCTTTAATGACCTTATCTAAGCCAATCATAATATTGCAGCCCTCTATTAAATGTCCCCTCAATCTACTTTGCTCCAAGAGGAACAACCACAGTTTAACCAACTTAACCATACAATCAACATCCCTCATCCCTCAAACCATTTGGTAAATCTCCTCCGCACCTTCTCACATCCCTCATTATGTGTGGTGATCACTGGTTTGCACAGACCCGGATGTTCTGTGTTTGTGTCTTTGACATCATCACACATCGACAATTACACGGTGACATCACCCCGCTCCCCGGGTATTTCCTCAACTGGGAGATTTTTCTCTGACTCCAGTGCTTCTGATATCTTTCCAGCTGCAGGCTCCAGCAGGAGAGTTTAAAATTGAAAACTGAAACTGTTTCAGATTTGAGTATTTTTGACCATTCACCTACAATTTACAGCTTTTAGTGCTGTGCTCTGTTACCTGTGAGAGGTTTCTTGGCTCTGGGGCTTGGTGGCTCCTTTACTGTGGATCTAATTCCATGTCCATCCATTGCTCTGTTTCACCTCTACCCTCCCTGATCAACTCTCTGCCATTGTCTAACTTTCTCTGTCACTAATTACGAGTGTATTTCAACTATGTTTAGGATTTTACTGTTCCTTTTGTCAACTGTGTCTAAATGAGGTTTCCTCCGCTGCCCATCCCCTGACCATGTGCTGCTGTCTTACCAGCTTTACCTTCCCACAGTATCTTTAATAGTCAGGAATTGTTTTTTCTGCACCATAGTCCACTTTGTGTAATTGGACATTCCAAGGCGTTTCACAGGATCATAGGAAAGCAACATTTGACACTGAGCCACATGAAGAGATATCAGGGCAGATGAACAAAAGTTTACTCAAAGAGGTAGATTTTAAGGATTATCTTAAAGGAGGCAAATGAGGTGGAGAGGATTAGGGAGCAAATTCCAGAGTTTGTGGCCTTGGCAGCTGCTGGGGGAGACACCAAAGGTGGAGCAGTTAAAATCAGGAATGCTGAGGAGGTCGGAATTGAGAAGTGTAGATATCTCAGAGGGTTGTGAGGCTGGAGGAGATTACAGAGGGAGGGAGAGACCATGGAGGGATTTGAAAACATGGATGAGAAATTTAAAATTGAGGTTCTCCTTAACCCAGAGCCTTTGTAAATCGGTGAGTACAGGGATGAACAAGACTTGGTGTGAGTAAGCAGAGTTCTGAATTACAGGGAGGCTGAATGTGGGAGGCCTGCCGGGTGAGTGTTAGGATAGTTACAGTAGAGGGAACAAAGAAATGGATGACAGGTTGAGCAATTACATAAAGGGATATGTGGATAGTGTGGGAAAAAGACTTTGATCAGATTGAATGGTGGAGCAGGTTCAATGGGCTGAATGGCCTACTCCTACTCCTATGTCCCTATGAACATCTGGTTTAGCTTCAGGTGGTCAGGGACTGGAGTTTGTAGTGGGCACTGAAGACAATGGCTTCAATCTTCCCAATATTTAAACGGAGGAATTTTCTGTTCATCCAGACAAGTCAGGACAGTGAGTGACTTGGAGGGGATCTTGGACGTGCTGGTGTTCACATACACCTGCCACCCTGGTCCTTCCAGGTGGTGGAGGTTGAGGTTTCTGGAGATTCCGTCAAAGTTCTTGTTGTGTTGTAGGTATCCCTTCACCTCCTGCATCTCCCACCACTCTTTCCCTCTGCTCCCTTGTGGGCCAGAATCTTGTGTAGGCTTAGATCAGCTGGCAGGTTCCCTTCCCTGAAGGACATTAGCGAAGCAGTTGAATTTTTATTACAATCTGGCAGCTTTCATGGTCACTTTTAGCTCGTGCCGGCCCCACAAATTACCAGATTCATTCCGTTCAATTTTACAACCTGTTTTTGTGGGTTCTCTCTCACTCACCTTTTTCTGTTTTAAATCAATTTCACAGGGTATTAGAAGGAGAGGATTTGCAGTCGGAAAACTCAAAGCAAACATCACATCTGGATCTGACGGATTCACCTAATTTATTGTGACCTGAATATCATCGGCTTTTGAATATGGAAGGAAAAAGCACCGTTCACAGTGGGGAGACACCGTGCAAATGTGGGGATTGTGGGAAGGGATTCAGATTTCCGTCTGAGCTGGAAACTCATCGGCACACTCACACTGGGGAGAGACCGTTCACCTGCTCTGAGTGTGGGAAAGGATTCAGTCAGTCATCCAGCCTGGGGACACACCAGTGAGTTCACACTGATAAAAGACCTTTTAAATGCTCAGACTGTGGGAACTGTTTTAAAAGTTCAGGTGCAATGATGTGCCATCAAAGTGTTCACACTGACGAGAGACCGTTCAAGTGCTCTCACTGTGGGACTGGGTTCAGGCGATCATCTCATCTCACTGGACACCAGCGAATTCACACTGGCGAGAGGCCGTTCACCTGCTCCGAGTGTGGGAAGGGCTTCATTACCTCATCCAACCTACTGATATACCAGCGAGTTCACACTGACAAGAGACCTTTTAAATGCTCAGAATGCGGTAAATGCTGTAAAAGTTCTGGGAACCTGATGTCCCATCAACGAGTTGACACTGGCGAGAGACCTTTTAAATGCCCAGACTGCGGGAAGAGGTATAAAAGTTCTGGGGAACTGATGCGCCGTCAACGTGTTCACACTGATGAGAGACCATTCAAGTGCTCTCAGTGTGGGACTGGGTTCAGGCAATCATCTCAACTCACTGTACACCAGCGCACTCACACTGGGGAGAGGCCGTTCACCTGCTCCAAGTGTGGGAAGATATTCACTCAGTTATCCAACCTACTGAGACACCAGCGAGTTCACAAGTAACTACACTGATTGGATTTTGTTGTGAAACCACATCCAGGACTGAACCATGTTCACTGAGGCCTCTTTCTGCTGATGTTAATACAATAATCTGTTAATAATCAGGAATATCATCGGATTTTGAACACGGAAGGAAAAAGCACCGTTCACAGTGGGGCTAAACCATACAGGTGTTCTGTGTGTGGACGAGGTTTCTGCCAATAATCTGACCTGTCAAAATATAAGCGCACTCACAACAGGGAGAAGCTGTGCAAGTGTGGGATCTGTGGGAAGGGCTTTGATTACCGATCCCAGCTGGAAATTCATCTGCACAGTCACACTGGGGAGAGGCCATTTCACCTGCTCCAAATGTGGGAAGGGATTCACTACCTCATCCAACCTGCTGACACACCAGTGAGTTCTCACTGATGAGAGACCATTCAGGTCTCAGTGCGGGACTGGGTTCAGCTGGTCATCTCACCTCACTGAACACCAGTACAGTCACACTGCGGAGAGACCGGTCTCCTGCTCCGAGAGTGCGAAGTGATTCACTCAGTTATCCCATCTGCTGAGACACCAGCGAGTTCACAAGTAACAACAGTGATTGGATGCTGTTGTGAAATAACTTCCAGGACTGAACCATGTTCATTGGGGTCTCTTTTCTGCTTTTCTGTTAATAAACTCCAGGTCAGTTATCGGGGTTTATATTCTGGATAAAAGTCAAATAAATTAGCTTTGTGTTAAACACAATGTGTCAAATCTTTTCAATATCTCGACACAGTATCTCTCAACAAGTGTGAGGAGCTCATGGAGCTTCTTTGCCACTAAGATTGAGACAATCCGATCAGCTGCCTCTGCTGCTTCCCTCCCTTCCACTAGCCCACTGGGACAAACTGTCTCTAAAGTTCCCCCTTGTCTGAGACCTGAACCCACATCTTTCTCCAGTTTCTCTCCCATCTCCCCTCATGCTCTTTCAGTGCTCACCTTGTCCATGAGACCCACTTTCTGCTATACTGACCCCACTCTCACTGAACTACTGATCACCCAACTTCTCCATGTTAGCTGATATTGTTAACAGTTCTCTCTCTCTTCTGGTACTGTCCCTCTCACCTTTAAATCCACCATCCTGACCCATCCTAAAAACAGGATCTATCCTTGGCCCCTCCTATTTCTCATCTACATGCTGCCACTAGGTGACATCATCCCAAAGCACCGTGTTAGTTTTCACATGTACACTGACAACACCCAGCTCAACCTCACCACCATCCCTCCCCATTCCTCCACTGTTACTAAATTATCAAACTGCTTATCCCACATTCAGTACTGGATGACCAGAAATTTGTTCCTTTTAAGAATTGGGAAGACCAAAGCCATTGTCTTCAGTCACCATTAGAAATTCTGTTCCCTAACTACCGAGTCCGTCCCTATGAGGTAACATTGGGATATGTTGTCCTATGTTTGTCAAGCCAGGAATCTTTGTTCCCAAGTGCGAGGGAGAGAGAGAGAGATGGGGGGCGGGGAAGGAGGGAGAGCCATTCCTATAATATTTAGTACATTTCAGGACATTTTATAAGGTTATTAGACAGTGATTTCTTACAGATCTCCCCACCTTGAGAAGGGAATATCCTTACTGACTTCTGACAACTGATTTCTGACTTACCTATTTCTAAGCTATGAGCCTGTTTTCCTAATTTCTTGATGACAAACCGTAGAGAACACACTAAAGCTACTAGAATGATCAGAATCAGCAACACAAACACTTGAGCTGCCACCAAGAATAAATGTCAAAACTTTTGCACTAAAATGTGATAACTATCGACTTAGATTCATCCTCCCCACCTGCCGATCATCTCACACAATTCTAAATTATTGGCATGTGGTAAATACATCTGGTTCAAACAAAAGTTCATGCACGGACTTTAAAGATTCTCCAGCTCTCTGTTCACCTTGTGGATATTTTCTAACTGATTCTGGACCTTCTTCAACTTAATCTGTCCTCTCTGACCCTCTTTAGAAATCCTATTTAGGATATACTAGTAACCCCGGTCACACTCTTCACCAATTCCCAGGATATCTATCACCCCCGGCCCGCATGTTTTCTCTGTCAGACTATCAGTCGCTCCCTGTAATGTGTCAATGACATTGTTTACTCCTGGCTTCACTTAGGAACTTCTCCACTCATGTTTAAGTAAGTGTGTTGCCTCTCAAGCCTATGATCTCGATGATTGTGATCCCACTCCTGACACCGCTTGTAAGATTTAGGTTCTGGAATCACAGATTACTCAAAAAGAAGCTCAGAGGTGATTTTAAAGTAGTTTATTAAGAAGCGACAGTTTAAATATGATGCGTAAGCTAAATAGACAGGAAAAACACATGACCCGTGACAGGTGAGAACGGTTCAATGGTCCCAGAGGACAATGGACGGATGATACAGAGTGAGTGCTGGTCTCTGTAGCTGGTGGTGACAGTCTCCTCTGAACGGTGAACTGGTGTGAGCCAGAGTGTGGGTGTTGGCCTGAAGCCAGTGTGGATCACGTCAATATCTCTGTGCTCTCGAGAGCCTGTTTTAACCTTTGCATAGACAGTTGGTTTATGTATGGATCATGAGATCCAATCGTATCAGGGTTAGAAATGTCTTGTTTCAGGGCCTGTGCTAGAGACATGTCCTTGGTAGAGATAACAGGCCTGTCCTGTGTTTGTCAGCCAGCAAGCTGCTATGGAAGCTTTCTTCATGACAGAGAGAGTGAGGTATTTTGTAATATTCCAAACACTTCTGAAGATTTTATAAGGTTATCAGACAGTGATTTCTTGTGGTCGGTTACTTGGACTGAACTTGTCAACATTCCTGTGTCGAGGAGATTTCTGTATCAGGCGGGAGGAGTAACATTTGGGAACTCTCGATTCTCCATCAATTCCCATTCCCCTTCTTTCTAGTGGATAATGGAGGTGTCACTGTGAGTAATGTGCAAGTCAGTAAGAATTGTCAGCAAGAATTAATCAGCACTTTCTAACTGGAGATGTTGATCAGTGGAACCTCTCAGACACTGAATTGTAGAGTTTATACCAAAGATCAATTTAGGATCGAAGTAAAAGTTCAGAATCTTGTTGTAAACTAATTTCTGATGAGAGTTCCTGAATTATGGGGAAAGATCAGAAACAGTGGTTTTTAAAGGGACACTGCAGCCCCAAAAACATAATCAGCTATAGATCCAGAACGTTAAACCCAGTTACAGGGATTATTAACATCAGCAGAAACAAACCCCAACTGTCAGAATGAACATGGTTCAGTCCTGGATGAGATTAACAGCAGCAATAACAACAGAATCCAACCCCTGCAGTCACTAATGAACTCGCTGGTGTGCCTGTAGGTGGGATGACTGAGTGAATCCCTTCCCACACTTGGAGCAGGTGAATGGTCTCTCCCCAGTGTGAATTCGCTGGTGTGTCAGCAGGTGAGATAACTGAGTGAATTTCTTCCCGCAGTCAGAGCAGGTGAATGGTCTCTCTCCGGTGTGAATTCGCTGATGCTTCCGCAGGTCGGAAGACCCAGTGAATCTTTTCCCACATTCAGGGCAGGTGTATGGTCTCTCCCCAGTGTGAACTCGCTGGTGTCTCAACAGGTAGGCTGACTGAATGAATCCCTTCCCACACTCAGAGCAAGTAAATGGCCTTTCCCCAGTGTGAACTCGCTGGTGTACTTTGAGATGGAATGAAGACCTGAATCTCTTTCCACAGGAAGTACAGCTGAACGGCTTCTCCTCAGTGTGAATTCGTTGGTGCTTCAGCAGGATAGAGGACCCAGTGAACGCTTTCCCACATTCAGGGCAGGTGAATGGCCTCTCCCCAGTGTGAATTCGCTGGTGTCTCAGCAGGTAAGCTGACTGAGTGAATCCTTGCTCACATTCGGAGCAGGTGAATGGTTTCTCTCTAGTGTGAACTCGCTGGTGCGTCAGTAGCTGAGATAACTGAGTGAATTCCCTCCCACACTCGGAGCAGGTGAAAGGCCTCTCCCCAGTGTGAACTCGCTGGTGTGTTTGCAAGTTGGATAATTGAGTGAATCCCTTCCCACACTTGGGGCAGGTGAATGGCCTCTCTCCAGTGTGAACTCGCTGGTGTACACTGAGGTTGAATGAAGACCTGAATCTCTTTCCACAAGAAGTCCAGCTGAAAGGTCTCTCTCCAGTGTGAATTTGCTGGTGTTTTAGGAGGTCAGAGGACCCAGTGAATCCTTTCCCACACTCAGAGCAGGTGAATAGCCTCTCACCAGTGTGAACCCGCTGATGTCTCAACAGGTAGGCTGACTGAATGAATCCCTTCCCACACTCGGAGCAAGTAAATGGCCTTTCCCCAGTGTGAACTCGCTGGTGTACTTTGAGATGGAATGAAGACCTGAAGCTCTTTCCACAGGAAGTGCAGCTGAACGGCCTCTCCTCAGTGTGAACTCGCTGGTGCTTCAGCAGGATAGAGGACCCAGTGAACGCTTTCCCACATTCAGGGCAGGTGAATGGCCTCTTCCTAGTGTGAATTCGCTGGTGTCTCAGCAGGTAAGCTGACTGAGTGAATCCTTGCTCACATTCGGAGCAGGTGAATGGTTTCTCTCTAGTGTGAACTCGCTGGTGTGTCAGCAGGTTGGATAACTGAGTGAATCCCTTCCCACACTCGGAGCAGGTGAAAGGTCTCTCCATAGTGTGAACTCGCTGGTGTGTTTGCAAGTTGGATAATTGAGTGAATCCCTTCCCACACTTGGAGCAGGTGAACGGCCTCTCTCCAGTGTGAATTCGCTGGTGTACACTTAGGTTGAATGAAGACCTGAATCTCTTTCCACAAGAAGTACAGCTGAATGGTCTCTCTCCAGTGTGAATTCGCTGGTGTTTTAGAAGGTCAGAGGACCCAGTGAATCCTTTCCCACACTCAGAGCAGGTGAATGGCCTCTCTCCAGTGTGAACCCGCTGATGTCTCAACAGGTAGGCTGACTGAATGAATCCCTTCCCACACTCAGAGCAAGTAAATGGCCTTTCCCCAGTATGAACTCGCTGGTGTACTTTGAGGTGGAAGGAAGACCTGAACCTCTTTCCACAGGAAGTACAGCTGAACGGCCTCTCCTCAGTGTGAATTCGCTGGTGCTTCAGCAACTCAGAGGACCCAGCGAATCCTTTTCCACATTCAGGGCAGGTGAATGGCCTCTCCCCAGTGTGAAGTCGCTGGTGTCTCAGTAGGTAGGCTGACTGAGTGAATCCCTGCCCACACTCAATACAGGTGAATGGTCTCACTCTCGTGTGACTTCGTTGATGGATTTCCAGCTGGGATGGGTAATTGAATTCTTTCCCACAGTCCCCACATTTCCACAGTTTCTCCATGGCGCATGTTTCCCTCTCTCTCTCCAGGTTTGATGATCAGTTGAAGCCTTCTTCACAGCAGAACATGTGCAGTTTCTCCCTGCTGTGAATGGTGTGATGTTTTTTGTCAGGCTGTGTAACTGGTTAAAGCTCTTTCCACAGTCAGTTCACTGGAACACTCTCACTCGGGTGTGTCTGTGTCTCGGTGCTTTTCCAGTCACACTGATGTTTGAAATATTTTCCCACAGACAGAACAGACAAACATTTCTCCTTCCACATTCAATGATCGACTGTACTTAGGTCCTGATGAATCGAGTGACTGTCAGATCTTGATGTGATGTTTGGTTTGACTTTCCCATCAGCAAATCCTCCCCTTCTAATTCACTGTAAAAGGAGGTTACAAAAGTCATCACTGTAAGGACAGGATAGAAATTCAGAACACACAATTCTAGTTTCTATGGAACATTTTTCCCTCTCTTATTCCCCCAAAGCTGCAAATCCCCGTCCCACACACTCTCCCTCCTCCCTGTGCTGAAATCCAAATACAGCTTTGGACAATTCTTTCCGTATCTTTTTAACAAATTTGTACAACCAGAGATAACAATTTTTTTGATCATTCACTTCAGTCATTACTCATGACAAAACATGAATCTGAAACCCCCTGACCGACCATAGAGAATAGCAGATGTTAACCTTGTGTCCAAAACTTACTGTGTGGAGATTTAATGAGTGATCGTGAAGGTCGTTTCTCCAAACCTCCCAGGGTTTCTTCCTTCCTTCTCTCCCTCTCTAAGTTAAACCTAGGATCAGTCTCATGGCCCATTCTGGTTTCTGCTTCTCTTCCTGATGACTAATTAACTCCAATTAAACACTGAGAAGACTGAAGACACTGTTTTCGGTCCCTGCTCCAATCTCCATTCCCTAGATACCAACTCCACCTCTCTCCCTGGGAACAGTCTGAGATTAAGCCAGTCTGTTCATAACCTCGGTGTTACACTTGATCTCGAGATGAGTTTCTGACCTCATATCTGTGCCATCACTAAGACGGCCTATTTCCACCTCCATAATATCACCCGACCTCACCCTGTCTCAGTGCTTCTGCTGTTGAAACCCTCATCGCTGGCGTGGTTACCTCCAGACTCGACTATTTCAACACATTCCTTGCTGGTCTCCCACATTCTACCCTCTGTAAACTTGGTCTGCTCTCTGTGTCTTCACTTGTAGCAAGCCCTGTTCCTCTGTCACCCATCTGCTTCCTGACCTGCCTTGGTTCCTGGTCAAGCAACAACTTGATTTGAAAATTCTCATCCTTGTTTTCAAATCCCTCCATGGCCTCGCCCCTCCCTATCTCTGTAATCACCTCCAGCCCCACAACCTTCTGAGATATCTGCACTGCCCTAATTCTGGTCTTGTATATTCCCTATTTTAATCGCTCCACCATTAGTGACCATACCTTCAGTTCCCTCATCCCCAAGCTCTGAACTTCTCCCCTTACACCCCTCCTTCTGTCTAACACAATTTCCTCCTTGAAGATACTTGAGTATTGGTGATAAATGTGGCATTGCATCAAAACTTTTTATCTTGTAATCATCAGGACAGGCGCAAGAATACCAATTTCAAAGATTATCAGTCGGGCTCGTAATGTGTCCCGCTAACGCTTGCTAGAAGCTACATATATTCAAACACAGGGACCTGTCCTCTGCAGGCAGAAGGATCATGTCTAGGCATGGCACCATTTATTGAAATAAACAAAAGCATGGGGGGGTCGCGATGATGGCTCCCTGGTGAATTCCCCATGCCGACGCCTTGACCTATCAGAGCCGACTGGCCAACCAGTCACCACCCTTTCCTCATGCTGTGTAAATTGTTGTTTGAACTTTGGTTTTCTTGCATCTGTCCGGATGAGAGCAACAGGAAAAGCTTCAACAGTATGTCTCTTTTCAGCAATACTTAAATTCTGTACTACTGAGTGACTGTGGGTTTATAATTCTCTTGTTGCTGATCTAAAACTCCTGGTGAACACATATTTGATGAACGTCTCCCTCGGTCGATGTTGCTCATTGTCCCCGTGAGGATGGGGTCGCGCATGCGCGCCTCGCTCTAAGTTGCCCGGATAAAGATGGCGGCCGTTCACTCGGACTTTACTCCAGAGCCGAGCGAACGCGGCGATGTCTCCTCATTGAGGGTTTGGGGCCGAAACCGGGACTTTCTGAAGACTAACAACTCACCCGCCGGCCCTATCTCTGTTCACAGGTTTATTTTCAGTTCTGAATCCGCACTCGGTCTTTGCAAAACCCGCATTTTAAATGCGCTCGCTCGAGCTCTTGCCCCGTCTTTCTCCACGGACTGCGCATGCTCCAGCTCACAATGATTGATGGCAGCTCCGGACCAATAGGAAGAAGGGGCAGGGCTGGTGGACCGAGAGAGTGAGTCTGGTCCTCTAACCAATTGGAGTGAATGAGGGGCGGTGCTGGGTGAGTGGAGCATGCGCAATGCAGGTGCGGGATGGGGATGAAGGCGATAAAAATAAAAAACTGCGGATGCTGGAAATCCAAAACAAAAACAGAAACAGAAATACCTGGAAAAACTCAGCAGGTCTGGCAGCATCGGCGGAGAAGAGTACAGTTGACGTTTCGAGACCTCATGACCCTTCAACAGAACTGAGGGTCATGAGGTCTCGAAACGTCAACTTTGCTCTTCTCCGCCGATGCTGCCAGACCTGCTGAGTTTTTCCAGGTATTTCTGTTTTGGGATAAAGGGTTGCAAGTCCAGCAGGTGAGAAAGGCCTGAGTGCAGGAGAGGAATGGAGCCGAGGGTGGACTGCGAGGATTCACAAACACCCGGTGCAGGACTCCAAACCCGGATTAGAATCTCCCGGAGCCCAGTTTACACCAAACATTCCTTGTTTCTGTCCTACTCCGGCCCCCTCCCACAATTCTTTCTCTGGTACATTGATGATTACTTTGGTGCTGCTTCATGCTCTCGTCGGGACCTGGAAAATTGTATTAATTTTGCTTCCAATTTCCACCCCTCCATCACTTTCACATGGTCCATCTCTGACATTTCCCTTCCCTTCCTTGACCTCTCTGTCTCAATTTCTGGTGATAGACTGTCCACCAATATTTATTATAAGCCCACTGACTCCAACAGCTACCTCGACTACAACTGTCACACCCCGCTTCCTGTAAGGACTCCATCCCATCCTCTCAATTCCTTTGCCTCCGTTGCATCTGTTCTGATGATGCCACTTTTAAAAACAGTTCCTCTGACATGTCTTCCTTCTTCCTTAACCGAAGTTTTCCACCCACGGTGGTTAACAGGGCCCTCAACCATGTCCGGCCCATCTCCCACGCTTCCACCCTCACACCTTCCTCTCCCTCCCAGAACCATGATAGGGTCCCCCTTGTCCTCACTTATCAACCCACCAGCCTCCGCATTCAAAGGATCATCCTCTGCCATTTCCGCCAACTCCAGCAAGATGCCACCACCACAACACATCTTCCCTTCACCTCCACCCCCCCCCCCCCCCCCCGGTGGCATTCCACAGGGATTGTTCCCTCCGGGACACCCTGGTCCACTCCTCCATCACCCCCTACACCTCTACCTCCTCCCACGGCACCTTCCCATGCAACCACAGAAGGTGCAACACCTGCCCCTTTACTTCCCCCCTCCTCACCGTCCAAGGGCCCAAACACTCCTTTCAAGTGAAGCAGCATTTCACTTGCACTTCCGTCCATTTAGTCTACTGCATTCACTGCTCCCAATGCGGTTTCCTCCACATTGGAGAGACCAAACACAGACCAGGTGACCGCTTTGTGGAACACCTTCGGTCTGTCTGCAAGCAGGACCCAGACCACCCTGTCGCTTGCCATTTCAACACACCACCCTGCCCTCATGTCCACATGTCCGTCCTTGGCCTGCTGCAATGTTCTAGTGAAGCTCAACACAAACTGGAGGAACAGCACCTCATCTTCCGACTAGGCACTTTATAGCCTTCTGGACTAAATATTGAGTTCAACAACTTTAGATCATGAACTCTCTCCTCCATCCCCACCCCCTTTCCGATCCCTCATTTTCCAATAATTTATATATAGTTTTCTTTTCCCACCTACTTCCACTATTTTTAAATGTATTTCCATCCATTGTTTTATCTCTACCTTTTAGCCTATTTCGATCCCTTCCCCTACCCCACCCCCGCAAGGGCTATCTGTACCTTGCTCGTCCTGCTTTCTACCCGTAATGTCACCATTAGCACGTTCCTTAGTTAAAATCACCACCATCAACACCTCTTTGTCCTTTTGTCTATGACATCTTTTGGCTATCTCCACCTATCAATGGCCCTCTATCCAGCTCTACCTGTCGCCACCTCCCCACCTCCCCCCCCCCCCCCCCCCCCGCCCGCCTTAAACCAGCTTATATTTCACCTCTTTTATTTTTCTGCACTTCCTGTGGAAAGAGGTTCAAGCATTCTTCTGCCCTCACTGTACACCAGCGCACTCACACTGGGGAGAGACCATGCAACTGCTCCGCATGTGGGAAGGGATTTGCTCGGTTATCTGGCCTTCAGTCACACCAGCGAATTCACACTGGGGAGAGTCCATTCAGCTGCACTACCTGTGGAAAGAGTTTCAGACAGTCATCTAAGCTGACTGTACACGAACGAGTTCACATTGAGGAGAGACCATTCACCTGCTCCGTGTGTGGATAGGGATTCACAAGGTCCTCCAACCTGCGGACTCACCAGCAAATTCATAAGTGACTGCGGGGTTGGATTCTGCGGTTACTGCTTCTGTTAATCACGTCCAGGATTGATAGTCGGACAATAATTAGGTTTGTTCCTGCTGATGTTAACAGCCGTATAACTGGCTGGAGTTTAATATCCTGGCTCTGTCACTGATTTTCTGGACTGCAGTGTTCCTTTTTAAAAGCACCATCTGTGATCTTACCCCTTAGTTCAAGAACTCATGACAGGAACGCATTTATAATAAAACTATTAACTTTTACTTCAATCCTAAATTGATCTTTGGTATGAACTCTACAATTCAGTGTCTGAGAGGTTCCATTGATTAACATCTCCAATTAGAAAGTGCTGATTAATCCTTGCTGACAATTCTTACTGACTTGCACTTGCTTTACAGTGACACCTCCGTTATGTAATTAAATTATCAGGGAAGATAAACAAAATAGTGAAGTATTTTCTAGGCTCATCAATGAAAGCTTCATCAGTCAATGTTGATGTTGATGAATCTTGGAAGTCGCTGAGTTCAATCATTTCTGACACAGCAGCAGCAACATTTGGAAAAGGTGGAACCCACAACAAAGGCTGGTTTGAGACATACTCAGCAGAGATGAATCTGTCATTGAAGCAAAAAGCAAAGCCTACCTGATTACAACATAAACCCAACAGCTAGAACACTGTGTAACTTGAAAGTAGCCAAGACAGTTGTGTAAAAGACAGGGAGATACTGTGTAAATAAACATTGGATCAGCCCAGATCAAGAAACCCAAACTGCCTGTGACAATGGAAATCTGCGTGCTGTGTATGATGGGATCAGGAGGGCGCTTGGTCCGACCATCACCAAAGTTACCCCCTGAAATCGGCAGATGGTGAAACACCCACTGACAGATGTAAACAGATGTCCCGCTGGGTTGAACTTTACTGTGAGCTGTACTCCCATGAGAAGGACATTTCCCAGTCTCCGTTTGACTCTCTCCTGCAGCTTTCTGTCATGGTTGAGTTGGATGATGAGCCCTCATCAATTGAGCTCAAAAAGACCATTGATTGTTTAGCAAGCAGAAAGACACCCGGCAAGGATGGAATTCCAGCTGAACTGCTCAAGCCCAATAGGTCCCATCTACTGTCACAGCTTCATGACCTCCTCCTTCTCTGTTGGGAGGTAGGATCCATTCCACAGGACACGAATGATTGAAGAATGATCACAATATACTTAAAGAAAGGTTACAGAGGAGATTGCAACAACTACAGGGACATGTCACTCCTCAGCATCACAGGGTCGTCCTTCACTAGGGTCAGGCTTTAAAGACTCCATCTACTTGCAGACCGAGTGTATCCAGAAGCACAGTGCGGTTTCTGTGCTGGCAGATTTACAGTGGACATGATCTTCTCCATACACCAGCTACAAGAGAAGTTTACAATTGGGATTGAATCTAAAATGCTGCCAGCTTCTGTGCTGAGAAAAGTGAAAGGTTATAATGACTGAGTGAAAGTAAATCTTAAGTATGAATCACAATGAACTTGTACAATTGTAAAAATCATCAAAAAGTTTGATTCCCTAAAGATAAGCTTCAGCCTTGAGGTTATGTGTCGGAGCTCACAAGCTGTGGGAAGCTCCACCCCCTTTAACTCTTTTCAGTCTCAAAAGGTTGAAGCTCCTTTTGCCTGTGAAAGTGAACTTTTTCAGTTTTATTTTTCTTCAGTTTTATTACCGTCGTTTGGAAAGGTGCCTGAAGAAAGAAGAAAAAAAAACTTTTGTGAAAAGCTGAGAAAAATACCAAAAGAATTGGAAAAACAGAAATTGAAATAGGGTTTGGTTCATCCTTGATCTGAAAATGAAGTTATATAAAGTTGTCACAAGTGTGCACATTTGAGAATGTTTCTTCAGCCCCTTTGCTAATAAGCTGAGAAGTTAACCCTTTCCACTGACAGTACGGTGACAATTTAAACAAAAGCCTTTGCTTTTTAAAGATTTGGCTTCATCCCATTTGTTATCATTCAAGACAAAGTGCCTGAGAATGGGAGAAATGGGAGTGATCTACAATCTGATTGCAAGTACCTGTACTTCTGTCTCTGATATATAAACACCATATTCTGTGAGTATTAAATGGGACAGTAAAATTCCTCCTGTGCTCCTGAATGAGATAGAATGGTAATTAATGGAATTACGTATTTAGAATAAAAGAGAAAATCACACCCCCAGTTGGGAATTGGAATAATTCACCTGGGTATAGTTCAATGGAATTGTTCAAACTGTTATACCTGTACATTCTAGTGAAAGTCAGGAAAGTTGCAGTAGATGCGACCAGTAAACAGGGATTTCTCTTGGTGATGTTTGTGTCCTTGCCTCTGTATTTAAAAGAAACTGAATTTGAAAGTCTGGCCACTATCCAAGGCATCAGAACCAGGCAGGGTTAGATCAGCAAAGATTTTCAAACAGACACCCCATTGATATTTTGATAAGATCACCTGAAAGGCCAAGAGTAGCTTGCATAGGTTCGCACATGCATGATATTGGGATACAGCATGAGTGTGCAGATGTGATATGTTCCATGTGGTGGTAATTAACATGTGGAAATGCATGGTGACCCTGCAGTGAAGAACAGGTCCCAGACATGCTCAGCTACTTGACAACAGAACAACATGAAGTGATTATTGTGGAAAATTGAATGAGACATTTTAAATCATCAAGTCATCAACACACACTCCATAGTGAAACTAACTATAAAACAATCAGCATTGAATTAAATACACTGGTACCTATCAGAGGGAATGAAGTTAAATTGAAGGGGGAAATAGAATCTGGATTTAGAAAATATCCACAAGGTGGATGCAGGTGAACTGAGAGCTGGTGAATCTTTAAAGTCTGTACATGAACTTTTGTTTGATCCAGATGTATTTACGACATGCTAATAATTTAGAATTGTGTGAGATGATTGACAGGTGGGGAGGATGAATCTAAGTCGATTGTTATCACATTTTAGTGGAAAAGTTTTGACATTTACTCTTGGTGGCAGCTCAAGGGTTTGTGTTGCTGATTCTGATCATTCTAGTAACTTTAGTACGTTATCTACAGTTTGTCATCAAGAAATTAGGAAAACAAGCTCGTAGCTTAGAAATAGTGAGGTTAGTCAGAAATCAGTTGTGAGAAATCAATAAGGATATTCCCTTCTCAAGCTGGGGAGATCTGTGAGAAATCACTGTCTAATAACCTTATAAAACCTGTAGAAATATATTGAATATTATAGGAATAGCCCTCTCCCTCTCGCTTAGGAATAAATATTCCTGGCTTGACAAACACTGGACAACATATCCCAATGTTACCTCATAGGGATCGACTCAGTAGTTAGGGAACGGAATTTGTAGCGGTGACCGAAGACAATGGCTTTGATCTTCCCAATTCTTAAAAGGAACAAATTTCTGGTCATCCAGTACTGGATGTGGGATAAGCAGTTTGATAATTTAGTAACAGTGGAGGAATGGAGAGGGATGGTGGTGAGGTAGAGCTGGGGATTGTCAGTTTACATGTGAAAACTAACACGGTGCTTCTTCACCTCGTGACTGCACTTGTGTCGAATAAGGTTCCTTGATGGCCTGAACCCAGCCCCACAGTGACAACATCTGAACGCTCTCTCGTCAGTGTGAACACGTTGATGGGACATCAGAGTTTTACAGCACGGAAAGAGGCCTTTTGGCCCATCGTATCCACTCTGGTCATCAAGCCCCGATCTAATCTCATCCCATTTTCCAGCACTTGGCCCATAGCCCTGTATGCTGTGGTGTTTCAAGTGCTCACCTAAATAGTTCTTAAACGTTGTAAGGGTTCCTGCCTCTTTCACACCCTCAGGCAATGAGTTCCAGACTCCAACCATCCTCTCGGTGAAAAAAGTGTTCCTCAAATCCCCTCTAAAACTCCTGCCCCTTCCCTTAAATCTATGCCCCCTGGTAATTGACCCCTCCACTAAGGGGAAAGGTTTCTTCCTATCCACCCTATCTATGCCCCTCACAATTTGGTACACCTCTATCAGTAACCCCCCTCAGTCTTCTCTGCTGTAAGGAAAACAACCCCAGCCTATCAAGTCTCTCTTCACAACTGAAACTCTCCAGCCCAGGCAACATCCTGGTGAATCTCCTCTGCATCCCCTCCAGTGCAATCACATCCTTCCTATAGTGTGGCGACCAGAACTGCACACAATATTCCAGGTGTGGCCTAACTAACGTTTTATACAGCTCCATCATAACCTCCCTGCTCTTATATTCAATGCCTCGATTAATAAAGGCAAGTATCCCATTTGCCTTCTTAACCACCTTATCTACCTGTCCTGCTGCCTTCAAGGGTCTATGGACATGCACACCAAGGTCCTTCTGATCCTCGGTACTTCCTAGGGTCCTACCGTTCATTGTGTATTCCCTTGCCTTGTTAGTCCTCCCAAAACACATCACCTCATACTTTTTGGGATTAAATTCCATTTGCTACTGTTCTGCCCATCTGACCAGCCCGTCTATATCGTCCTGTAGTCTAAGGCTTTCTTCCTCGCTATTTACCACACCATCAATTTTTGTGCCATCTGTGAACTTACTGATCATACCTCCTACATTCATGTCTCGATCATTAACGTACACTACACAGCAAGAGACCCAGCACCGAACCCTGCGGTACGCCACGAATGATTGAAGAATGATCACAATATACTTAAAGAAAGGTTACAGAGGAGATTGCAACAACTACAGGGACATCTCACTCCTCAGCATCACAGGTATGTCCTTCACTATGGTCAGGCTTTAAAGACTCCATCTACTTGCAGACCGAGTGTATCCAGAAGCACAGTGCGGTTTCTGTGCTGGCAGATTTACAGTGGACATGATCTTCTCCATACACCAGACTTCCAGTCACAAATACAACCTTTGACCATCACCCTCTGCCTCCTGACACTGAGCCAATTTTGGATCCAATTTTCCAAGTTGCCTTGGATTCCATGAACTCTTAACTTCTTGACCAGTCTCCCATGCGGGACCTTGTCAAAAGCCTTACAGAAGTCCATGTAGACTACAGCAATTGAACTACCCTCATCTACACACCGAGTCACCTCCTCGAAAAATTCAAATTTGTTAGACATGATCTCTCCCTGACAAAGCCATGCTGACTATCCTTGATTAATTCTTGCCTCTCCAAATGGGGATTAATTCTGTCCCTCAGAATGTGTTCCAAAAGTTTCCCTACGACTGATGTTAGCCTCACTGGCCGATAGTTCCCTGGTTTATCCCTACCATTCTTCTTGAATAATGATACCAAATTAGCTGTCCTCCAGTCCTGTGGCACCTCTCCTGTGGCCAGAGAGGATTTGAAAATTAATATCAGGGCCCCTGTAATCTCCTCCCTTGCCTCCCACAGCACCTGGGATACATCTCATCTGGGTCTGGGGATTACTCCACTTTTAAGGCCCAATAAAACCGTTAATACCTCCTCCCTCTCAATGCTAAGTTGTTCAAGTATATCACAGTCCCCCTCCCTGATTTCTATATCTACATTGTCCTTCTCTATAGTTAATACAGATGCAAAGTACTCATTTAAAACCTCACCTACATCTTCCAGCTCCTCACAGATTGCCACTTTGGTCCCTTATGGGCCCTACTTTTTCTTTGGTTATCCTCTTGTCCCGAATATACTTACAAAATGCCTTTGGATTTTAACTTATTTTACCCAGCGGTATTTTTCATGCCCCCTCTTCGCTCTCCTAATTCCTTTTTTTTAAGTAGCCCCCTGCACTTTCTATACTCCTCAAGGGCTCCTGCTGTTTTGAGCCCTCGGTATCTACCATAAACTTCCCTTTTTTTTCCTTATCTAATCCTCTAAATTCCTCAACATCCAGGTTTCTCTGGACTTGTTGGTCCCACCCTTCACCTTTATGGAAACATGTTGGCCCTGCACTCTCTCTGACTCCTCCTGCTCTGATGTAGATTTTGTTACAAATAGCTGCTCCCAATCCACTTCGGCCAGATCCTGTCTTATCATTTTAAAATTGGCCTTCCCCCAATTCAGAACCTTTATTTCCGGTCCATCTTTGTCCTTTTGCATGACTACCTTAAATCGAACTGAGTTATGGTCACTATCACTGAAATGCTCCCCGACTGACACTTCTACCACTTGCCCAGCTTTGTTTCCTCAAAGCACGCCCAGAACCGCCCCCTCTCTTGTAGGACTTTCTATGTGCTGGCTTAAAAAGCTCTCCTGGATACATTTTAAGAATTCAGCCCCCTCTAAGCCTTTCACACTTTGTCTACCCCAGTTAATATTGGGGAAGTTGAAATCCCCTACTATTATTACCCTATTATTTTTACACTCATCTGAGATTTGCCTACATATCTGGCCTTCTATCTCTCCCTAACTGTTTGGGGGCCTATAGTACACTCCCAACAATATTATTGCCCCCTTTTTGTTTTTAAGTTCTACCCACATGGCCTCATTTAAGAAACCTTCTGAGATACCATCCCTCCTTACTGCAGTAATTGATTCCTTGATCAATATTGTGACACCACCACCTTTTTTACAACAGCCACCCTGTACCCCCTCCTCTTTCGCCTGAAGAGTCTACACCATGGAATATTGAGCTGCCAATCCTGCCCCTCCCTCAACCATGTCTCTGTGATAGCAATGATATCATGTCTCCATGTGTTAATCAACATCCTCAACTCATCTGCTTTACTTGCAACACTCCTTGCATTAAAATAAATGCCATCCAGCCTTGCTATGTTCCCTTGTGCCTTAACTTGACGATGTACACTCTACCTTCCAGACTGACTTGCTTTTTCTGATATACCTGTCCTTACATCACCCCCTACTATACCTCGACTCGGTATCCCACCCCGGTGCTAAATTAGTTTTTACCCCCACCAACAGCATTAGCAAACCTCCCCGCAAGGGTCCCCACACCTTTTAAAGCACTTCTCACACCCTGGTCCTCGCCATTGTGAGTAGTGTCCCAGCAGGTGGGATGATGTGCTGAACCTCTTACCACACTGAGCAACTGAATGGCCTCTCCCCAGTATGAATTCACTGTGTTTCAGGTCAGTCTGGGATAGAAATTGAGGTGAGACGAACATTTCTCTGGGTTTGAGTTTGCTGTGTGTAAATCCTCCCCTTCTAATCCCCTGGAAAAGGAGTTTCCAAACACTCGGTGTAAACTGGGCTCCGGGAGTTTCTAATCCGGGTTTGGAGTCCTACACCGGGTGTTTGTGAATCTTCCCAGTCCACCCTCCGGCGCCATTCCTCTCCTGCACTCGGCCTTTCTCACCCGCTGGACTTTCAACCCGACCACCTTCATCCAGATCCCACACTGCGCATGCTCCAGTCCCAGCCCGGCTCCGCCCCTCATTCACTCCGATTGGTTGGAGGACCAGTCTCTGCTCCTCGGTCCTCTAGCCCCGCCCCCTCTTATTGGTCCGGAGGTGCCGTCAATCATTTGGAGTCGGAATATGCGCAGCCCGTGGAGACAGACGGGAAGAGAGCTCGAGCGAACGGATTTAAAATGTGGGTTTAAAAAGACCGAGTGCGGATCCAGAGCCGAAAATAAACCCGTGAAAAGACATAGGGCCGGCGGGTGAGTTTGGAAGCTTCATAACCTCACGGTGTCGGCTCCAAACCCTCAATAAGGAGCTATCGGTCCCGGGTTTGCTCGAAGCTGCGGGAGAAAGGCCCGAGTTAACGGCCGCCATCTTTATAGGGGCAATGTCGTGATGAGCGCATGCGCGGCCGCCATCTTTATAGTCACTCGATTCATCAGGACCTGAATATCATTGGACTTTGACTGTGGAAGGAGAAATGTTTTTCAGTTCTGTCTGTGGGAAAAGATTTCAAACATCAGTGTGACTGGGAAAGCACCGAGACACACACACACCCGAGTGAGAGTGTTCCAGTGCACTGACTGTGGGAAGAGCTTTAACCAGTTACACAGCCTGAAATAACATTGCACCATTCACAGTGGGGAGAAACTGTACACGTGTTCTCTGTGTGGACGAGGCTTCAACTGACCATCTAATCTGGAGAGACACAGGGACACCCGCACCATGGAGAAACCGTGGAAATGTGAGGAATGTGGGAATGGATTCAATTACCCATCTCAGCTACAAAAGCATCAGCGCAGTCACACTGGGGAGAGGCCATTCACCTGCTCCGAGTGTGGGAAGGGTTTCACTCAGTCAGCCAACCTGCGAGCACACCAGCGTATTCACACTGGAGAGAGACCATTCACCTGCTCTGAGTGTGGGACGGGATTCACTAAGTCATTTGACCTGCTGAGACACCAGCGAGTTCACACTGGAGAGAGGCCATTCACCTGCTCTGAGTGTGGGAAGGGTTTCACTCAGTCATCTGACCTCCTGAGACACCAGCGAGTGCACAGTGGGGAGAGGCCGTTCACCTGCTCCGAGTGTGGAAAGGGATTCAGTCAGTTATCTAGCCTGGTTATGCACCAGCGGTTTCACACTGGAGAGAGGCCGTTCACTTGCTCAGAGTGTGGGAAAGGATTCACTCAGTTATCCCACCTGCTGGTGCACCAGCTTTGTCACACTGGAGAGAGGCCGTTCACCTGCTCCGAGTGTGGGAAGAGATTCACTCGGTTATCCCACCTGCAAACGCACCAGCGAATACACACTGGAGAGACACCGTTCACCTGCTCCGAGTGTGGGAAGGGATTCACTCAGTCATCCCATCTGCGAACACACCAACAAATTCACACTGGGGAGAGGCTGTTCACCTGCTCTGAGTGTGGGAAGGGATTCACTCAGTCATCTGACCTGTGGAGACACCAACGAGTTCACACTGGGGAGAGACCGTTCACCTGCTCCGAGTGTGGGAAGGGATTCACTCAGTCATCTGACCTGCTGATACACCAGCGGATTCACACTGGGGAGAGACCATTCACCTGTCCTGTATGTGGGAAAGCATTCACTGCGTCCTCTGCACTGCTGAAGCACCAGCAAAGTCACACTGAGGAGAGGCCGTTCAGCTGTACTTCCTGTGGAAAGAGATTCAGGTCTTCAGCCCAGCTCAAAGCACACCAGCGAGTTCACACTGGGGAGAGGCCATTCACCTGCTCTGAGTGTGGGAAAAAGTTCACTCACTCATCCCAACTGCAGAGACACAAGCGAGTTCATAGGTGACTGTAGGGGTTGGATTCTGCTGTTATTGCTGCTGTTAATCACATCCAGGACTGAACCATCTTCATTCTGACAGTTGGGGTTTGTTTCTGCTGATGTTAATAATCCCTGTAACTGGATTGAAGTTTAATATTCTGGATCTATTGCTGATTGTGTTTTCGGGGCTAATATCCCCATCCTCAATGATGGAGGAGCCCAGCACATCAGCATAAAGGATTAGCAGCAATAATCAGCCAGAAATACCTAGTCGATGATCCATCTTGGTCTCATCCAGTGGTCCCCAGGATCACAGATACCAGTCTTCAGCCAACTCGATTCACTCCACGTGATATCGAGAATCGATTGAAGGCAGTAGATACTGCAAAGGCTGTGGGCCCTGACAATGTTCTGCAATTGTACTGAAGATTTGTGCTCCATGCTGTGCCCCTAGCCAAGCTGCTCCAGCACAGCTACAACAAAGGCATCTACCCATCAATGTGGAAAATTGCCCAGCTATGTCCACACAAAAGCAGGATAAGTTCAACCCGACCAATTACTAGCCCATCAGTTTACTCTTTATCATCAGTAAAGTGATGGAAGGGGTCATCAACAGTGCTATCAAGTAGCACTTGCTTAGCAATAACCTGCACATTGACACTCAGTTGAGTTCCGCCAGGGCCACTCAGCTCCTGACATCATTAACATCTTGATTCAAACATGGACAAAAGAGCTGAATTCCTGAGGTGAGGTGAGGTGAGAGTGACTGCCCTTAACATCAATGCAGCATTTGACCAAGTGTGGCATCAAGGAGCCCTAGCAAAACTGGAGTCAATGGGAATCGATGGGGGGGGGAAAACTCTCCGCTGGTTGGAGTCATACCGAGCACAAAGGAAGATGATTGTGGTTGTTGGAAGTCAATCATCTCAGCTCCATGACATCACTGCAGGAGTTCCTCAGGGTAGTGTCCTAGGCCCATCCATCTTCAGCTGCTTCATCGTAAGGCCAGAAGTGGGGGTGTTCGCTGATGATTTGCACAGTGTTCCGCACCATTCGCAACTCCGCAGATACTGAAGCAGTCCATGTCCAAATGCAGGAAGACCTGGACAATATCCAGTCTTGAGCTGACAAGTGGCAAATAATATTTGTGCCACACAAGTGCCAGACAATGACAAATTCCATCAAGAGAGAATCTAACTACCGTCCCTTAACATTCAATGGCATCTCTAAATCCTGCACTATCAACATTCTTGGGGTTACCATTGACCAGAAACTGAACTGGACTAGCCATATAAATACTGTGGCTACAAGAGCTGGTCAGAGCCTAGCAATCCTGCAATGAGTACTCACCTCCTGACTCCGCAAAGTCTGTCCACCATCTACAAAGTACAAATCAGGAGTGATGGAATATTCTCCACTTAGCTGGATGAGAGCAGCTCTAACAATACTCAAGAAGGTTGACACCATCCAGGACAAAGCAGCCAGCTTGATTGGCACCTCTTCCACAAACATTCACTCGCCCTACCACCGACGAACAGTGGCATCAGTATGTACCATCTGCAAAATGCACTGAAGAAACTGCTGTTATTGCTGCTGTTAATCACATCCAGAACTGAACCATCTTCATTCTGACAGTTGGGGTTTGTTTCTGCTGATGTTAATAATCCCTGTAACTGGATTGAAGTTTAATATTCTGGATCTATTGCTGATTGTGTTTTCGGGGCTAATATCCCCATCCTCAATGATGGAGGAGCCCAGCACATCAGCATGAAGCATTAGCAGCAATAATCAGCCAGAAATACCTAGTCGATGATCCATCTTGGTCTCATCCAGTGGTCCCCAGGATCACAGATACCAGTCTTCAGCCAACTCAATTCACTCCACGTGATATTGAGAATCGATTGAAGGCAGTAGATCCTTAGCAGCACCTTCCAAACCCACGATGACTACCATCTGGATGGACAAAGGCAGCAGATACATGGGAACACCACCAACTGGAAGTTCCCCTGCAAGCCACTCACCATCTTGACTTGGAAATATATCGCTGTTCCTTCACTGTCAATGGGTCAAAATCCTGGTGCTCCCCCTCCCCCCCACCCCAACCAACAGACTGTGGGTCTACACCACAGGAACTGAAGCGGTTCAAGAAGACAGCTCAGCACCACCTTCTCAAGGGCATTTAGGGATGAGCAGTAAGTGCTAGCCTAGGCAGCGACACCCACATCCTGTAAATAAATTCATATATACATATATAATATATACACACTGAAAGTGACAGAGGCCTAAGGAGAGACAAAAATACCAGAATGAAATGATATCACCAACTTGGCTCAGTTTTTATTCCATTTCCGACTGGAAATTTGCGGAAGGCTGACAAATGAATGGAAATAAGAGAAAAAGAATGTGTTTGGATGGCTTTCGCTCTATTTAAACGATAATTAGTTCCATCAGCACTCGGTTAAAATTAGAAACAACGAGAATCTTAGTTGGCCGGATTCAAACATACGTGGAGAGACCCCAATGGATTTCTAATCCATCGCCTTAACCACTCAGCCACGACTACAGACCTTGCGAGTATATTAATATTATTTGCATGAAATCATAGAATGGTTACAGCAGGGAAAGAGGGCCGTCTGCCCATTCTGTCACTGACATTACCCAATCTTTTCCCTGGACACTGTAATTTGTAGCGTCTCTCCTCATTCTTCCTCCCAAACCCGGAATGAAAGAGTGAGAATGAAAGAGGAAGAGAAGTGACGGGTTTTGTAGATCCCAGAGGAAAGAAGCTCCAGGATCAGTTCATTGTGACAGTTCACACAGCAACAAGAAAACAACATTCTCTGAGAAGGGCCAAACCGGGCGGCAGGAGTGGGAGCGCCGAATAATAGCATGTTTAGTTAAAACACGGAAGACTTTTCAGCCAATAACAGCATCGAGTGTGTTAGACATGAACAGGAAGTGAACAGTGAGGTGAAATAGTGCCACAAGCTGCGGATGTACAACTTTCAATTTCCAAAACCCACCAACCTCATCAATGCGTCTCCTCTGAAACTTTCAAGGCAAATTTTGACCATTTATAAGGTGCCGCTCCCAAAAATATACCCAGTCTTCGGTGTGATCCAACCAGGGCTTTGGATCACTGGAGCAAACCTCTCCCTCTTTTTCATAACGTCAATCCACTCATGCAGTCCACGTCCAAATTCAGCAGACCTGGACAACATCCAGGATTGGGCTGACAAGTGGAAAGTAACATTCGTGCCAAACAAGTGTCGGGAAATGACCATCTCCAACAAGAGAGAATCCTACCATCGCCCCTTGATATTCAATGACGTTGCCATCACTGAATCCCCCAAAATCTACATCCTGGGGGTCACCATTGACCAGAAACTGAACTGGACTAGCCAAATACTGTGGCTACAAGAGCAGGTCAGATGTTAGGAATCGTGAAGTGAGTAACTCACCCCCTGTCCAAAATCTACAAGGCACAAGACAGGAGTGTCATGGAATACTCCCCACTTGCCTGGATGAATGCAGCTCCAACAACACTCAAGGAGCTTGACACCATCAAGGACAAAGTATTCCGCTTGATTGGAGCCCCATCCACAAACATTCACTCAGACCACCACTTATGAACAGTAGCAGCAGTGTGTACCGTCTACTTGATGCAATGCAGGAACTCACCAGGGGTCCTCAGACAGCCCCTTCCAAACCCACGACCACTACCATCGAGAAAGACAAGGGCAGCAGATATATGGGAACACCACTGCCTGCAAGTTCCCCTCCAAACCACTCACTATTGTGACTTGGAAATATATCTCCGTTCCTTCACTGTTGCAGGGTCAAAATTCTGGAACTCTCTCCCTAACAGCACTGTGGGTGCACCTACACCACAGGGACTCCAATGGTTCAAGAAGACACATCACCACCACCTTTTTACCGGCAATTAAGGACGGACAATAAATGCTGGCCTCGCTAGCGATGCCCACATCCCATGAATGAATTTTTAAAGGCCTCTGTAACAGTTTATAGAGCAAGGGTAATTAGATTGTATACATCAAGTGAGACAAATGAGGAGATGCTTGATCAAAATAAAATTCTTCTGAAAATTCAACTTGAAATCAATAGTTTGGTACATAGTTTCTTTGTTAAAAAATGGTATATGATTCACCAGCCGAACTCTTCATGTGATTGGGTCCGAGAAACTTTGCTAATTTTCACACACGTTCATGGACACTACAGAAATTCCTGCATCTCTTTCAATATTGTTGTTCTTAACTCGAGTTTTCAAAAGGGAATTTGACAATGATTTGAGAAGGAGAAAAGCAGTGTTTTGGGGAAAGAGAAGGAAACAAGGATGAATTGGAAAGATAGTTGTAAAAAGCTGAAGCATAGACACGATGGGTGGATGGCCTTCTTACTGTGCTGTGCCATTTGAGATCAGTCTGTCTCTAGCTTGCTAATGAGAACAGCCGAATTCCATTTCTTCAAAACAAAGACCCAAAATGCTGCTGCAGGACATCACAGTTTAACATTCTAGCCAGGTGCCTTTGCAGTATTGAGGATGCAAGAAACATCCCAGAAATAGCGGTAAATGAGGAAATGGAAGGGACGGAGGAACTCAAGAAAATTGCAATCACCAGGGAAGTGATACTGAGAAAATTATTGGAGCTGCAGACTGACAAGTCCCTGGTTTCCTGATGGACTTCATCCTTGGGCCTTAACAGAAGTGATTAGTGAGATAGTTGGTGCATTGGTTTAATTTTCCAAAATTCCCTAGATTCAGGGCAGGTTCCATTAGATTGCAAAATAGTGAATGTAACTCCCTTAATTCAAAAAGATGCGGGGGTGGGAGAAAATGACAGAAAGCTACAGGGAAGGTTGCTAGAGGGTAGTTAGTTTAACATCTGTCACAAATGTTAGATGCTCTTATTAATGAGGCTATAGTAAGGCAGTTAGCAAAAGTAAAGGTAATCAGTCAGAGTCAACATGGCTTTACGAAAAGGAAATCATGTTTAACCAAATCATTAGAGTTCTTTGAAGAAGTAACATGTGCCATGGATGAAGGAGAACTGGTAGATGTACTGTACTTAGATTTGCAAAAGACATTTGATAAGGTGTCACATCACAGATTATTGTGGAAAATAAAAGCTCCTGGTGTAGGGGGTACCTTAATGGCATGGATAGAAGATTGGCTTGCTAACAGGAAACAATGAACAGGCATAAATTGGTCATTTTCTGGTTGGCAAGATGTGACAAATGTTGTGCCACAGGGATCAGTGCTGCCGCCTCAACATTTTTTACAATTTGGATAACTGACTTAAATTGCAAGTGGATTTGAATAGAAAAGTAGGGAGGTTATGCTTCACTTGTAAAGGGCATCGGTGAGACCACATCAGGAGTACTGTGCATAGTATTGGGTCTCTTTATTTAAGGAAGAATGTAAATGTTTGGAAGCAGCTCAGAGAAAGTTTACCAGACGAATACCTGGAATGGGGGTGTTGTCTAATGAGGAAACGTTAGACAGGCTAGGCTTGTATCCTCTGGAGTTTAGAAGAGTAAGGGGAGACTTGGTTGAAACATATAAGATCCTGAGGGGTCTTGACAGGGTGGATGTGGAGAGGATGTTTCCTCTTGTGGGAGAATCTAGAACTAGGGGTCATGGTTTAAAAATAAGGGGTCACCTATTCAAGACAGAGATGACGATTTTTTTTTCTTTCAGAGGGTAATGAGTCTCTGGAACTTTCTTCCTCAAAAGGTAGTGGAAGCAGAGTCTATGAAGATTTTTATGGCAGAGGTAGTGAGATTCTTGGTTAACAAAGGAGTGAAAGGTTATCGGGTAGGCAGGAAAGTGGGGTTGAAGTTACAATCGGATCAGATATGATCTTACTGAATGGAAAAGCAGGCTTGAAGGGGTGAGTGGCCTATTCCTGCTCCTAATTTGCATGTAACTTGTGTTGGAAATGTTAAAAAGACACCGTGTGTTTAACAAGATGCTAATTTATTTCACTCTCATCCACAATATCAACCCCTATAACTGGGCTGGGGTTTATTCACATCAGCAGAAACAGATCCCAGTGTAAGTAGTTGTTTCCTGGATGTGATTAACACTAATCCAGTCAGTCTGGTTACTTGACCTTTGTCAGCAGGTGGGACAAATGAGTGAATCTCTTCCCACACTTGGATCAGGAAATGGTCTCCCCCCAGTGTGAACTGTTTGGTGTGTCAGCAGTTTGGATGAACTAATGAATCCCTTCCCACACTCGGAGCAGGTGAACGGTCTCTCCCCAGTGTGAGTGCGCTGATGTTTAGTGAGGTCAGATGATTGCCTGAACCCAGTCCCACAGTGAGAGCACCTGAACAGTCTCTCTTCCGTGTGAACACGTTGATGGGTCCTGAGGTTCCCGGAGCTTTTAAAGCACTTCCCACAGTTTGGACATTTAAAAGGTCTCTCCCCAGTGTGAACTCGCTGGTGTCTCAGCAAGGTGGATGAATCAGTGAATCCCTTCCCACATTCAGAGCAGGTGAACGGTCTCTCCCCAGTATGAATTCGCTGATGTTTTGTGAGGTCAGATGACCACCTGAACCCAGTCCCACAGTGAGAGCACCTGAACGGTTTCTCGTCAGTATGAACACGTTGATGCACCATCAGACTCTCTGAACTTTTATAGCACTTTCCACAGTCTGGACATTGAAAAGGTCTCTCCTCGGTATGTACTTGCTGATGTCTCAGCAGGTGGAATGAGGTAATGAATTCTTTCCCACACTCGGAGCAGGTGAATGGCCTTTCCCCAGTGTGAATTTGCTGGTGTGTCACCAGGGTGCATGACTGAGTGAATCCCTTCCCACACGTGGAACAGGTGAACGGCCTCTCCCCAGTGTGAGTGCGCCGATGTCTCTCCAGGTCAGATGGGTAATTGAATCCTTTCCCACAATCACCACATTTCCACGGTTTCTCCACATTGTAACTGCATTTATGTTCTGACAGGCCAGATGATCGGCTGAAGTCTCGTCCACACATGCGACATATGTATGTTGTCTCCCCACTGTGAACGGTGCTTTTTCCCTCCATGTTCAAAATCCGATTATGTTCAAGGTGCAAAAGATTGGGCGTCTCTGTCATATCCTGATGTGATGTTTAGTTCCAGTTTCCCAACTGCAAATCCTCCCCTTCTGATACCCTGTGTAATTGATTTAAAACAGAAAAAAGGGAGTGAGAGAGAACCCACAAAAACACAAAGGCAGGTTGTGAAATTGAGCTGAATGAATCTGGGAATTTGTGGGGCCGGCCCGAGGAAAAAGTGACCATGAAAACTGCTGGATTGTCATAAAAACCCAGCTGGTTCACTAATGACCTTCAGGGAAGGGAACCTGTCACCCGGTCTGGGCCTACACAAGACTCTGGCCTCTCGGGGAAGAGAGGACAGGAGAAGTAGAAATAGATGGTAGGAGAGGCATCCGATGAAGGGCAGGGATTTTATATGCCTTAACCCTTACCAGACCTTTGACAGAATCTCCAAAATTGTCAAACTCCAACTCCTAGAAGGACCAGGGTAGCAGGTGTATGTGAACAACATCACCTCCAAGTTCCCCTCCAAGTCACGCACCGTCCTGACTTGTCTGACATCCGGTACTGGATGAACAGAAATTTGTTCCATTTAAATATTGGGAAGACTGAAGCCATTGTCTTCAGTCCCCGCTACAAACTCCACTCCCTAGTCACTGATGTTGATGTTGGAATCCTGTCAAAAGGAAGGGCGTGATCTAGTTGTAAGTGAGAGCTGTTACAGACAAACATAGGAAGATAAAAATTATAAACAGGAGTAGGTGACTTGCCCCCTCGTGCCTGCTCTGCCATTCAATAACATCATAGCTGATCCGATTCAAGTATTAGCTCCACAATCCCAAGTACTTCTGATAACGTTACTAATTGGGGAAAGGTAGGGGCATCATTCTAAAGTAAATAAGAACCGGTTTCCTCTGTGGACAGGAGAGGAAAAGAGATTCTGTGCCTGTGTTCTCTGAGTGATTTGAATAAACCTAGGTGAAGGAAAACTGGCTGCGGATTGCTCAGTAAATGAGCAGCAAATTATAACTCCGACTCCAACCCCCTACCTGATAACTGTCTGAGACTGAATCAGACTGTTCACAAACATGGTGAAATATTTTGTCCCAAGATGAGCTTCCAACCACATTTCCACATCATCACGAAGACTGCCTATTTCCACCTCAGGAACATCACCCGACTCCAACCCAGTCTCAGCTCATCTACTGCTGAAACTCTCATCCATTCCTTTGTTCCTTCAAGACTTAACTACCCGAACGCAGTCCTGGCCGGCCTCCCACATTCAATCTCCCTGTAATCCTCCGGTCAACCAAAACTCTGCTGCCTGTGTGCTGACTTGCACCAAGTCTTGTTCACCCATCACCCCTGTGCTGACCGACGAACTAACGTTCCCGGTTAAAAAGCACCCAATTTTAAAAATTCTCATCCTTGTTTTTCTTCATGGTTGTGATCATCTCTATCTCTGTAATCTCCTCCAGTTATACACTCCTCCGAGATCTCTCCACTCATCTAATTCCAGCCTCTTGAGCATTCCTGATTTTAATCACTCCACCACTGGTGACCGTTCTTTCATTTGCGTAGGCCACAAGCTCTGGAATTTTCTCCTTGAACGTCTCCAACTCACTTTCCTCCTTTAAGATTCTCCTTAAAACCTACCTCTTTGACCAAGCTTTTGGTCACCTGCCCTAATATCTTCTTATGTGGCTGTGTCAAATGTTACTTTGTAACATTTCTGTGAAATGTCTTGCGAAGTTTTATTATGTTAGAGGCACAATATAAATATAAATTATTTTCACTGATTTGGACATATACCGTTGTTCTGCCTCGTCAATAAGACATTGTAACTCAAAGCTTGAAGCAGTTTGATGGACAAGTTGTTCCCATTGTCATTGAAAAGTTTCCAAAAACGTTGCCCCCAACAAAGAGGGCGGCCGCGCATGCGCCCCACTGCACATTGCCCCCAACAAAGAGGGCGGCCGTTAACCTGTGTCTGTAACTGGGAGAAAGCTGCGGCCCCGCTCGATGCAAACGGTTGCGGGTTTGCGGTTTACAGAACATGTTTCCGTAGCCTGTCCGCCCACTCTCCGGATCCATCGCTTCCTCCACCCCGCCATTCACACACTCACCGATTCCGGATCCGACAAAGAAGCGTCTCTCCATCGCCATTACTCTGCGGATGCTTCACTCCCAGCCCGGCCCCACCCCTCATTCACTCCGATTGGTTGGAGGATCAGCCGCGCCTGCTCGGTCCTCCAGTGCCGCCCCCTCTTCCTATTGGTCCGGAGCTGCCGTCAATCAGCCGGGCATTGTGACGGTTTCAGATGGTGAGAGCAGCCACAGACTCAGCCTGACTTGCTGATTCTTGGCAGCATTTTCTGTTTGGGAATTAGAGCTAGAGATGGATGGTCAGTTCCCCTCTGTCCGGGGGGGGATTCACACTCATTTCCCTAGTGCACTGATTATCACCTTTACTTTACATGAGAAAATCCCCGGTTCAATCCCGGCTGGAAGCTTTGTGTTTACAATTGTATGTTTTATTCATTTATGAGATGTTAGGGGGAAGTTCAAGGATTTTGACCCAGTGACAGTGAAGGAAGGGCGATATATTTCCAAATCAGGATGGTGAGTGACTTGCAAGGGAACTTCAAGGTGGTGGTGTTCCCATGTGTCTGCTGCCCTTGTCCTTCTAGATGGGAGTGCTCGTGGGTTTGGAAGGTGCTGTATAAAGAGCCTTGGTCAATTCCTGTCATGCATCTTGTAGATGGGACACACTGCTGCTACGGTGCATTGGTGTTGAGGGAGTGAATGTTTGTGGAAGGGGTGCCAATTCACCAGGACTCCTTCGATACCACCTTACAAACCCACGACTACTATCATCTAGAAGGACAAATGCAGCAGATAGATGCAGACACCACCATCTGGACCACCACCACCTCCAAGCCACTCACCACCCTGACTTGAAAATATATCGCCGTTCCTTCACTGTCGCTGGGTCAAAATCCTGGTACTCCGTCCCAAACAGCACTGTGGGTGTACCTACACCACATGGACTGCAGTGGTTCAAGATGGCAGCTCACCACCACCTTCTCAAGGGCAACTTGGGATGAGCAATAAATGCTGGCCCAGCCAGCGAAGACCACATCCCATGAAAGAATCATTTAAAAAAAAATCAAGCGGGTTGCTTTGTCCTGGATTGTGTCGCGATCTTGTGAGTGCTGTTGGAGCTGCATTCATCTAGGCAAGTAGAAAGTATTGCATCACAATCCTGACTTGTGCCTTGTAGATGGTGAACAGACTTTGGGGAGTCAGGAGGTGAGTTACTCATCGCAGGATTCCTAGCCTCTGACCTGCTCTTGTAGCCACAGTATTTATATGGCTGGTCCAGTTCAGTTTCTGGTCAATGGTAACCCCCAGGATGTTGATGGAGTTTCATCGGCAGTAATGCCATAACAATTCTGTGATTCACACATCAACCGTCCTGCTATCCTTAATGTGTTTTGAATAATTACTTAATTATATTAATCATTTATTTATATTGCATTTTTATACATTTTATTATTTTGACCTCCAATTTGAAAGCTTAAGAATACAGCTGAACTTAAGCACTCACCAGATACTCACCAAGCAGCTTGCTCCTTTCCCCATAGTAGAGCAAGAACCAATTCCTACAGTGTGCGAAAGATAGAAAAAGGAAATGAACATCTCCTCCCTCCACTTCACCAAACTCCCCCTCTCACCAAACTCCAAGTATGCACTCATTTGCCTTAATTGCACTCCTTTTCCTTAGCTGCACTATGGAGGCCTGTTTTTTATTGCCAACTGAACTGGGGCTAGAGTAACCAGATTCAACCAGTTTGCTAATTAACTACTCAGCTCTCACAGCAGAAAATGAGTCGAAGCTGCAAGAAAAAAAACTTAGCCTGCTTACACAGTACTTTCCAGTTACTGCTAAGGGAGTAAAGGTTATCAGCAGGAGGAGGGAATGTGGAGCTGAGGCCACAGTCAGATCAGCCATGATCTTACTGATTGGGTGAGCAGGCTAAAGGGGTCGAATGGCCTACTCCTGCACCTTATTCATATGTTCAACACAGTGTGTGTAATACAAAGCTGATTAATTTGACTTTATTCAGAATAACAACTGCAATAATCGGGCTTCAGTTTACTAACCTCAGCAGAAACAGACTCCAATGAACATGGTTCAGTCCTGGATGTGATTAACAGCAAAATGCAATCACTGTAGTTACCTGTGAACTCGCTGATGTGTCAGCAGGTGGGACCGCCGAGTGAATCCCTTCCCACACTTGGAGCATGTGAACGGTCTCTCCTCCGTGTGAATTCGCTGATGTGTCAGCAGGGTAGATGACTGAGTGAATCTCTTCCCACACTCGGAGCAGGTGAATGGTCTCTCCCCAGTGTGAATTCGCTGATGCATCAGCAGGGTGGTTGAGTGACTGAATCCCTTCCCACACTTGGAGCAGGTGAATGGCCTCTCCCCATTGTGAACTCGCTGGTGTGTGAGCAGGCTGGATGACTGAGTGAATCCCTTCCCACACTTGGAGCAGGTGAACGGCCTCTCTCCAGTGTGAACTCGCTGGTGTTCAATGAGGTTAGATGATCGCCTGAACCCAGTCCCACAGTGAGAACACCTGAACGGTCTCTCGTCAGTGTGAACACGTTCATGGTACATCAATTCCTGGGATCTCTTAAAGCACTTCCCGCAGTCTGGGCATTTAAAAGGTCTCTCATCAGTGTGAACACGCTGATGAGACATAAGGTCCTTGGAATTTTTATAGCACTTCCCACAGTCTGGACATTTAAAAGATCTCTCCCCACTGTGAACCCGCTGATGTCTCAGCAGGACAGACGACTGAGTGAATCTCTTCCCGCACTCGGAGCAGGTGAATGGCCCCTCCACATTATGAACTCGCTGGTGTGACTGCAAGTTGGATAACTGCGTGAATCCCTTCCCACACTTGGAGCAGCTGAACGGTCTCTCCCCAGTGTGAGTGCGCCAATGAGTTTTCAGCAGGGATGGGTAATTGAATCCCTTCCCACAGTCCCCACATTTCCATGGTTTCTCCCTGTTGTCCCTGCATTTATGTTTTGACAGGTCGCATGATCGGCTGAAGCCTCGTCCACACACAGAACACATGTACGGTTTCTCCCCACTGTGAACGGTACTTTTTCCTTCCATGTTCAAAATCCAATGATAGTCAGGTTATGATAAATTAGGTGACTCTTTCAGGCACTGATGTGATGTTTGCTTTCAGATTCCTGGCTGCAAATCCTCTCCTTCTCATACCCTGTGTGATTGATTTAATACAGGAAAAAAAGGGAATGAGAGATATAGGTTAGAGAGGCATTGGGTAAAGCAGAAGGACTTCATACATCTATCACTCAACCAGAACTTGACAAAATCTCCTGAATCAGTAACCTCCACCCCCTAGAAGGACCAGGGTAGCAGGTGTGTGTGAACACCATCACCTCCAAGTTGCACACAGTCCTGGCTTGCCTGGCATCTGGTACTGGATGAGCAGAAATTTCCTCTATTTAAATATTGGGAAGATTGAAGTCATTGTCTTCAGTCCCCGCTACAAACTCCACTCCCGAGATACCGACTCCATCCCTCTCGCTGACAACTGTCTGAGACTGAACCAGAATGTTCACAACCATGGTGAAATATTTCACCCGAAGATGAGCTTCCAACCACATATCCACATCATCACCAAGACCGCCTATTTCCACCTCAGTAACATCGCCCGACTCCACCCCAGTCTCAGCTCATCTGCTGCTGAAAACCTCATCCATTCCTTTGTTCTCTTTAAACTTAACTATCCCAACAACCCCCGGTTGGCCACCCACATTCAATCTTCCTGTAATCTTGAGGTGATCCAAAACTCTGCTGCCCATGTGCTTACTTGCACCAAGTCTTGTTCACTCATCACCCCTGTGCTCACTGACCGACAAAGGCTCCGGGTAAAGGAGCAACAAAATTTTGAATTCCTGATCATTTCAAATCCTTCCATGTCTTTGTAATGTCCTCCAGCCTCACAATCCTTCCTGATATCTTCACTTAATTTAATTCCGGATACCTGACAATTCCCAATTTTAATTGCTCCAGCTTTGGTCACAACAGCTGCACATTGCCCCCTATGAATATGGCGGACACATGCGCACTGCTGCCCATTGCCCCCTATAAAGATGGCGGACACATGCGCACTGCTGTCCATCGTCCCTGATCATTTTAAAGATGGTGGCTGTTAATCTGGGGCTGATATCAGGAGAAACGATGCAGCCGCCAAATCTGTGCTGGTGTTGGACCGGAAACTTCTTATTCACATCTTGAGGTCCCCAGAAAGTGTTTATGAAAACTCCCCACTCACTTGGCGGCTCCATTTTCCCTCACCCACCCGCTGGCTCGATTGCTCTGCTCTCTTCGCTGATCCGACACGGCCGCCTCTGTCCTTCCAGCACCGGACTGCGCATGCTCCGGTTATAGACCCGGCTGCGCATGCTCCAGAGATAAAAACAAAAAACTGCGGATGCTGGAAATCCAAAACAAAAACAGAAATACCTGGAAAAACTCAGCTCTTCTCCGCCGATGCTGCCAGACCTGCTGAGTTTTTCCAGGTATTTCTGTTTTTGTTGCGCATGCTCCAGTCTGTGCCTGGCACTGCGCCTGCGCGAGGACCACCCAAGCTGAAGATGGAGTTTAAAAGCAAAATTCTGAAGATGGAGTTTAAAAGCAAAATTCTGCAGATGCCGAAACAAAACCAGAAATGCTGGAAAAACTCAGCAGGTCTGACATGATGTCTGTGGAGAGAGAGAGCGAGACAACGTTAACGTTTCGAGTCTGAAGAAGGGTCATACGGACTCGAAACGTTCACTTTGTTTTTCTCTCTCCACAGATGCTGTCAGACCTGCTGAGTTTTCCCAGTATTTCCTGTTGAAGATAGAGCATATTCAGTATCTCGGTGAATGCTGGGTAATGTTACCGCCATTGAGAGGAAACATAGTTGAATACAGAATCACATTTTGTGATCCCGTTTGGATTGGAGGCGCAGATGTAAATTTATTAAGTCAATTTATATAGCAGCCAAGTGCACGGGAGGCGAATCTGTGCCTGGTCCGTGCCCCTACGTGATGAGAGAGAGAAATGGGCAGGATGATGAAGAAGGATTTTATACATCTGTTCCCTCTCTTCCCTTCATCCGTTACACTGGGTGTTTCCGCCTCATGGATAATCGCAGTATTTTCCCAATTTACCTTAACACCGGGGACTTTGCTACTGGGTGTTCATTGTCCATTCAGGTCACTCCCCATGTCCTGACCCATTAAATTTATACTGGTGTCTGGATTAAAGAGGATCGGCCAAAATATGCTCGATGTACCAATCGGATAGATATAAATAAACTATTTCCTCTGGTGGGAGGATCGAGAAAAAGGGGTCATCAACCTAAAGTTAGAACTTGACCATTCAGCAGTGCAATCAAACAGAGATCCTTCACACAAGGTGGAGTAGAAATGTGGAACTCTGTCCAACAAAATACGCTTGATGATGAGGGTCAATTGGAGCTTGCAAGACTGAGATGGATAGATTTTTGCTCACTAAGTGTTTCACGGGATATGGAATGAATGCGGGTAAATGGAATTCTGATACAAATCAGCCCTCATCTATCTGACTGGAGCAGCTTTCAGGGCTGAATGCCCTCCTCCTTTTCCTGGTGGTCCTGTTACGCATGCAGAAATGTCCCAGCAGAGTGAAATTCCACTGGCTCCCAGCAGACGCTCAGCAGGAAGCCCAGGTCAAGGACAAAATCGGCGTATCCACCCTGAGTCCAGTTTGCTGCTCCCTCTGTCTCCAGCACTGTCTGCAACCCCTGCACACGGAAGTGGAATTTCAAAAGAAGGAAGGAATCTATTGAATCTGCTTTCACCTTTCAGGCAGTACATTCCAGATCATAACTCACTGAGTAAATATTGTTTTCTCTTTTCCTCTCTGTATTTTTGCCAATTACTTGACATGATCTGTTTACTTGTTCACCTTTTGTTAAACACGTTTACTAAGTGGATTCAAATTTAAATCACAACCAGGTTTGTAGGCGTGACGCCCAATTTACACATGGGAGAGAAGCTGTGGGGAACATACGATGGACATTTCAGAGAAATCAAGGAAACAGCACATCAACCGTATTACCCACATCATCCTCCTCTATTACCTCATCAAAAAACTCAAGCAAGTTAGTTCAAAATGATTTGCCCTTAACAAATCCGTGCCGGCCTTCCTTAATTAATCCTCATTTGGCCAAGTGACTGTTAATTTTGTCCTGAATCCCGGTTTCTAAATGCTTTCCTAAACCGAGATTAAACTGACTGGTCTGTCAGTGCTGGGCTGATCCTTCCATTTAAGATTAGTCAGGATTTAATATTAGTGCCCGGAAGTCTGAGGAAAACCAGGGAAATGATAAAATTGTAACTACATTTAAAGACACTCAGAACTGATAAATCGCTGAATAATTAATCAGAGTTCAAGATATAAACTGCAGATGAAGGCTAGACAGGGTATTTGGAATGGAGAAACGACAAATACTGTGGACTATTAAAATCTGAAATTAGAAACAGTAAAAATTGGAAACACTCAGCAGGTCTGAAAGAATCTGTAGAGAGAGAAACAGAATTAACGTTTCAGGTCTGTGAGCAAGCGAAAAGGTGGAGGTGGGAAGAACAGAAGGAAAGGTCTGTAAAAGGCTGCAGGGCGGGAGAGATTAACTGACAAAACCTTTCATGATGTAAGATCAAAGGGAGTGGGAACGTCTAGATTAGGTGTGAATGGCACGATAGCAATTGCCTGAATGCAAAGTAAATAAAATAGAGATCAATGAGAGAGGAAAACACAGACGGAAAGAAACCGAAAAAAAAAGCGGGAGCAGAGATGTGATATAAAAGTGTTCAATTCAATTTTGATTCCTGACGGCTGTGAACTGCTCCCTTTTCACTTGGTAATAAACTGCTACATTTCTATCTATTCCCAGTTCAGATGAAAGGTCACAGAGCTGACACGTTAACTCTCTTCACAGGTGCAGGCCTGACCTGCTGAGGTTATTCATTTATATTCGGGTCAGGTGGATCAAAAGAAGAAGCTTAAGAATAGAAACTGCATTTTGGATTCTGACTTTATACAAAATAATCTATCCTGGTGTGAGGGACAAATATTTTCAGATTTCATGTAGTCAGTTAAAGTGAGTTTGAAGGTAAATTCTGTAAATTTTAACTAAAACCAGAGAAGCAGAAAGCTGCTGATGGTTAACAGGGCCTGGGTGGTGATGGGGGGTGTCCAGACGAAGTCTGACACACACTACACAGGGTGAGCAGGGGAAAGGGGAGGGTTAACTTGGTTAAACAGGGAGCCAGGGACAATATCAGAAGGCGGGAATAACAGGGAATAAAGCAGCGGGATTTTAATCAGAGAATCATAGAATGTTTACAGCACAGAAGAAGGCTGTTCGGCCTGTGTTGTCTGCCCCGCCCCCTGATGGAACAATTTACCGAATGCCACCTCCTGCAATGATCCTGCAGCCCTGCATATTGCCACTTGACTTAGTTAAGCGACGGGTTATCAAAAAAAAAAGCAACTTGTTCACAGAGTGAATCAGGGTGGGGTGCAGGTTAATGTACCTGTGCAGGTCAGTGAGGACCCCTTAGGTCCATCAGCCGTCTGCATGCAGTGTTCAGAGGCCCCTGGGGGAGGGGAGGAAGAAGCCATTTGAGACACAGCACAACACGGAGTAGTCACCCATCCACCACTCCCCTGGTTACACAAATGACTCACCTTGGACTGTCCCACACCTGGGCAGGGCGGAGTCAAGATGCAGGAAGCTGCAAGCTGGTAGGTTGAGCTGTGAACTGGGCGGAGTTGGGGGGGTTTGAGTGACAGGTCTGGGGCTATATCAGAACAGGCACAGTCACTGCTCCCCCTTTTCTTCATGGATGTTTCACTGGAGTCCTGTTGGTGTGTGTTTCTAAACTCTGTCTCACTATCCCGTGAATGGGGGTGGATTGGAGGTTGCTGTGAATGTTAGATTATATTGTTCTTCTTCATTCTTTCTGCTTCTCCCACTCCCAGTTCCAGGCCGCAGGTTCCGGTGACTCCAGTTTTTAGTCTCGGCCTTGGAATGGGTGCGCAAGAGCAGTAGCGCGGCTTGTTGTTCTACAAGAATGGCGAGTGATCTACCCAGAATCCCTCGCAAGTTAGAATAAGCTCCATCTCCATCAGCAGGAGCGCAAACCGACCTCATTTCACTGTTTTGAATTTCATTTTCCGATACTCAGTCTAGTTTGCGATCCTATTTATGTCTATTATGTCTATTTGTGTCTGCCCTGAAGAAGAGTCATATTGGCTCGAAACGCTAGCTCTGTTTCTCGCTCCACAGATGCTGCCAGACCTGCTGAGTTTTTCCATTATTTCAGATTTCCAATGTCCGTGATATTTGCTTTTAGCTATTTATGTCTGACTGTATTTTGCTGCAGTTGTCCCCATTCTAATCTCTATCCACCGGATTGCTATCAAATAAAATTGTGACAACCTACCTCCAAATAATAGCGCACAACTTTTAGATAAAGCAGTTTCTAGGGCTCACAGAATTGTGGGAACTGTGGCCGCCATTATTTAGCAGGTGCCCTGAATTTTTTGTTGCAGGTTTACAGCAGGTCAGGGACCTAAGCGCTTAACTTTGTTTCTCACTCCACAGATGCTGCCCGATCCGCTGAATATTTCTAGTATTTTATCTTTTTATTTCAGCCTCTGCAGAATTTTGCATTTGTTTTATTGTTTTGTGTAACCGAATTTAGAAATACAGGCGGACCAATTAGGAGCCGGTTAGAGTCTGGGGGGATGTTGGATGCGGAAGCCGGTCCCTGGCCTCCTGTGTGGGTGTTTATTGTTGTTTCAGTTTGAGCTGGAGTGGAGCTGCGGGAGAAGCTGCCGGGTTTAACCCCGAGGACAGTGGAATCCAGTCGGGCCCAGCAATTTCCGATGTGGAACTGTCAAAGGAGGTAGATTCCATGAGAGATTCGGTTTCTGCACTGACACGATCCATTCAATGTAAAATAGTCCTGTTTCAGCGACAGGTATTTCTATACTGCCTTTGCATCCATTCGACATATCAAGACTGCTTTAAAAAGAATTTTAAAAAAAATAATCATTGAACCAGTTGGGTCCGTCAGCTTTCAAGGTCATTTTGTAAGGTCGGCCCCACAAATTCCCAGATTCATTCAACTGGACTTCACAAGCTGCCTTTGTGTTTTTGTGGGTTCTCTCTCACTCCTTTTTTCTGTTCTAAATCAATTGCACAGGGGATTAGAAGAGGAAGCAGTCAGGAAACTGAAACCAAATATCACATCAGGGTCTGACACAGTTGCCCAATTTATCGTAACCTGAATATCATCGGATTGTGAACATGAAAGGAAAAAGCACCGTTCACAGTGGAGAGAAACTGTACACGTGTTCTGTTTGTGGACGAGGCTTCAGCCGATCATCTGACCTGTCAGAACATAAGTGTAGCCACTCTGGGGAGAAACCATGGAAATGTAGGGATTGTGAGACGGGATTCCATTACCCATCCCAATTGGAAACTCATCAGCGCACTCACACTGGGGAGAGACCGTTCAGCTGCTCCACATGTGGGAAGGGATTCACTCAGTCATCCAACCTGCTGAGACACCGGCGAGTTCACACAGGAGAGAGGCTGTTTACCTGCACAGTGTGTGAGAAGAAATTTGCTGATTGATCCACCATTCTAAATCTCCAGCACATTCACACCGGGGAGAGGCCATTCACTTGCTTAGTATGTGGGAATGATACATTCAGTCGTCCAATCTGCTGAGACACCAGAGAGTTCACACTGGAGAGAGGCCATTCGCCTGGTCTGAGTGTCGAAAGGGATTCACTCAGTCATCCCACCTGCTGACACACAAGCGCACTCACACAAGGGAGAGGCAGTTCACCTGTTCCAAGTGTGGGAAGGGATTCACTCTGCCAGCTAACCTGCTGACACACCAGCAAGTTCACAAGTTACTACAGTGATTGGATTTTGCTGTTAATCACATCCAGGATGAACCATGTTCATTGGGGTCTGTTTCTGCTGATGTTAATATACCCCAGCCCTGTCATTCTGGTTAATATTCTGGATAAAATCAAATAAATCAGCTTTGTGTTAAACGCACAATTGGTTGATTCTTTTTAATATCTCAAACACAAGTTAGTTCCTTTGAAGGGCTCTCCGTCTCCTTCCAACCTGCCGTCATCACTCCCTCATCAATCAGAACAAATCTTGACCCAAATATCCTTGCAAACTCTCTCCCCATCTCTCTACATCCTTTGCTCTCTAAAATCCCTGTCGCCTTCCAGACCCATGCCCATCTTTCCTGAAACTCCATGTTTCAATCAGTGCAATAAGATTTTCGCCCCTGTCACAGTGTCGAAACAGCTCTTCTCAAAGTCACAGGTTACACCCTCTGTGAAACTGACAAAGATAAACTCTCCCTCACTGTCCTTCTCTGCCTGTCTGCAGCCTTTGACAGCGTTGTCCAAACCTCCTCCTTTCAATTCCTTTCCACCGGTGTCCAGCTGGGTGGGACTGCACGCACCTGATTCCTTTCTTATCTGTCTCACTGTAGCCAGAGAATCACCTGCAGGAGCTGTGATTATTTCAGTTACATTTTCACAGACTCATTCACTTGGTACGTGATCAGCTGTCACTGAACTTTGACACGCAGATGTTTCGTTATCACTCTCACAGTGACCGTAACTTACAGGCCAAGTCCATCTTTCTACAGCGGCCATTCTGGATATGATCAACAGGGAAGAGTGAAGATATTATAGCCACTACCCAAATTCATAGTGGTAAAACAATTGATAATTCCCATTAAAATATAAAGCACGGCAGAATAACTGAGTGTTAGCCTGTGACAGACTTATTGAAACAGATTCATTACCAAGCCTTGGCCAACAGCTCCATTATTGCAGGATGCAGATGGTAGGAGATGGACCTTGACCATTATTATTTTGCAATCCCTATGTTAGCAGAATCTCACTCTCATTTTTCGACTCACTCAGTACGTGATCAGATCTCACTGAGCTAAGTGTTGTGACTCACTGGGGATCATGCATTGTAATATAAAGCACCATTGTTCCCCAAGCCGCGACAATTGTGAAAAATTTAACCAAACCACCAGATTGCCTCAATTCTACCTGTTTAATTTAGGTAAACAGAATACAAGCACCAGTTTTGTAAGCTTAAGAAGCAAATAACTGTTTATGGAACAAATTGTCTTTAACCAGCGGCAAAAGAAGGAAATATGAACTGTTAATTTCTAACACTATAGCTTAAACTCGAACCCCTCCTTAATCACCCCCACCCCCCCACCCACACACACATATGCACACACACACATGACACCCAAAACAGGGATTTTAATGGTGAGATAAAACAGTTCACTAGCACCAATCTGGAGTACAGGATTCGATGGTTTGATTTTGATTAATGTCTTCCAAATTCCTTTCAGTGCTTTGTTGATGGCACAAGCTGGTTTTCCAGTACATTCAGCCTTTAGTTCACTGGTTGAGCACTTGCCTTTCAATGTTTCTTACGATGATTTTTCTTTTTCCTTTTTACAGGGGTTTCCTCGGAGAGAGAGCAGGCTGTAGAGTTATGAGGAAAAGTGATTTTATGTATTTTCTCTTTGCAGGTCAGGGGCTTTCTGCTGCACTGCAACCACAAAACCCTGCTCACTTGATCAGGAGCCAATTAAAATGCTGTTGTCAGGCACCTTCCTTGGTCCAGGACTACTTTCAGGCAACATCCTATCTTTCATGACATACTCTGTTTCAAATCTGCAACATTTTATATATGTCTCATCCTGTTCCAGTAAACATGTCTTTCCAACTGCAGCCATCGCAGTTTTAAATCCACAGTCCAACAGAATTAGAGAAAAATAAAAAGGATGTGTTCTTTACATATGACACAAGCTGTGTCTACCTGACTTACACTTATACAGACTCACTCACTGAGTAAGTGATCGGATCTCATTGAACTATGACACAAGCTGTGTCTATCTGAATTACATTTACACAGACTCACTCAGTAAGTGATCAGGTCTCACTGAACTAGGACACAAGCTGTGTCTATCTGAGTTACATTTATACAGACTCACTCACTCAGTAAATTATCATATTTCACTGAACTATGACACAAGCATATTCCAATCACTCACACAGACTGTATATTGAAGACCAAGTCGTTCTACCTACATCAGCCCTTCTGCACAAGATTGACAGAGAAAACGGACTATGTTATTGTCCACCCCACAAGCTCACAGTGTTAACAACATCTGGAACTTCCTTTTAGAATGTAAAACTAGGAGGACAATTGTGTATTGGGTTTCAGCAGACATATTGATAGAGATTTATTGTCAGGATCAACCAACAATTTTTACCACATCACAAGATTGGTATGGTGCATAAGGAGGCCTTTTGGCCCATCATGTCTGCACTGGCTTTCCGAATGAGCAACGGACCCAGTTCCATTCTCCCACCTTCCTCCATCATCCGGTCTATTCTTCCATTTCAGATTACAGTCTAATTCCCTCCTGAATGCTTCAATGGGACTTGCCTCCTCAACAGTCCCACACAACGCATTTCAGATCCTAACCACTCACTGCAAGAAAATGTTTTTCCTCATATCACCATTGATTCATTTACTGATCACTTTCAAACTGTGCCCTCTTGTTCTTGATCCTTAGATGAGTGGGGACAGTTTCTTCTTATCTACTCTGTCCAAACCCCACTTGATTTTGAATACCTCTATCAAATCCCCTCTCAACCTTCTTTTCTCTAAGAAAACCAGTCGTATTTTCTGCAATTTATCTTCATATGAATATTTTCTGCACTCTCTCCAATGCCTTCAAGTCTCTCCTAAAGTGTGGCACCCAGAACTGGACACAATACTCAACCTGACGCCAAGCTAGTGACTTAAACAAATTCAACAAAACCTCCTCACTCTAGTACTCTATGCCCCTGTTAAGAAAACCCAGGATACTGCATACTTTATTAATCACTCTCTCAACCTGCCCTGTCACCTTCAATGACTTACGGATGAATACACCCAGGCCCCTTTGCTCCTGCAACCCCTTTAGAATTGTACTGCTTAATTTATATTGCCCCTTCATGTTCTTTCTACCAAGATGTATTGCCTCACATTTCTCCACATTGAACTTCATCTTCCACCCGTCCACCCATTCAACCAACTTGTCTCTGTCCTTTTGAAGTTCTACATAATCCTCCTCGCAGTTCACAACTCTTCCGAGTTTTCGAAAATTCCCAAACTTTGAAGCTGTTCCCTTTACACCAAGATCTAGGTAATTAATATATATCAGGAAAAGCACGGGTCCCAACACTGATCCCTGGGGAACTCCACTACAAACCTTCCTCCAGCCTGAAAAGCATTCATTAACTATGACTTTCTGTTTCCTTTTACTGAGCCAATTCTGTATCCATGCTGCTACTTTCCCATTTATTCCATGAGCTTTCTCACAAGTCTGTTGTGCAGCCCTATATCAAATGCCTTTTGGAAGTCCATGTACACCAGATCAACAGCATTGCCCTCATCAACTCTCTCTGTTACCTCTTCGAAAAACTGCCGGAAGTTAGTTAAACATGATTCTCCCTTAAGAAATCCATGCTGGCTTTTCTTAATTAAGCCACATTTGGCCATGTGACTATTAAGTTCGTCCATATTGCAGTTTCTCGAAATTCCCCAACCATTGGATCCGCAAGGACCACACGGCTCTGGGGCTGCACCCGGGATTTATAAGCCCCGTCCCCCAACACTGACCTCTCACAATGCCCGGGTGATTGACGGCAGCTCCGGGACAATGGGAAGGAGGCCCCTCGGGCTGGAGGACCGAGTGGGAGCGGCTGGTCCTCCAACCAATCGGAGTGAATGAGGGGCGGGGCTGAGCCAGGATCTCCCTCATTGGCTGAAACTCTGCATCATTCTGAAAGCTGATTTGTCTCAAACTCCAGGAGAAAACTGGCCCTTTCTGTTTGTGACTTGAAACAGATGAAACCCTGTGGGTGTGGAGCAGGCATTTCAACATCTGTTACTGAAATGTGGGAACATATTAAAACAATGTACAAACAATTTAAGGGCTGACTCCAAAGCATAAATGGGCAGACAGGGGAAGTCACCATTAGAACAAGGAGGGTCTCTGGTTTCAATAAATGAGCTGGCAGAAGGGTTAGGACAGGTTAGGAAGAAGGTTAATACTGTCATCATTCAGAACATCATATGGAAGACAAGAAATGGCGACCCATTTCACTGTTGAATGTGGACTATAAGATTCTGTCCAAGGTCATCGCCAACCGGGTCAAATCCGCTCTGGAATTGGTGATTCACCCTGACCAGACCTGCTCTGTGCCAGGCAGGAAGATCTCTGACAGCCTGGCGCTGCTCAGGGATACGATTGCCTATGTACAGGACAGGGGTGTGGATACCTGCCTCATCAGCTTGGATCAGGAGAAGGCCTTTGACAGAATATCGCACACCTACATGGGGGATGTGCTCTCCAAAATGGGCTTTGGGGAGGGAATTCGAAATTGGATCCAACTGCTCTACACTAACATCAGTAGCGCAGTCTCAATCAATGGGTGGGAAACAGATAGCTTTCCGATCAAATCTGGAGTCAGGCAGGGCTGTCCTCTCTCGCCTGTCCTTTTCGTGTGCTGCATAGAACCCTTTGCCGAGTCCATCAGGAAGGATCCGGGCATAAGAGGAGTGACGATCCCAGGCAGTGGAGGCACTCAGGTAAAAGCCTCCCTGTACATGGACGACGTCGCCGTTTTCTGCTCGGATCCGCTGTCGGTGCGCAGACTGATGCACGTCTGCGACCAGTTCGAACTGGCCTCGGGAGCCAAGGTAAATCGTGGGAAGAGCGAGGCCATGTTCTTTGGGAACTGGGCTGACCGATCCTTTGTCCCCTTCACTGTCAGGGCTGACGGCCTGAAGGTGCTGGGGATATGGTTCGGAGGGACCGGGGCATGCGTTAGAAACTGGAAGGAGCGAGTGGCTATGGTGAAAAGGAAACTGGGCATGTGGGAGCGACGCTCCCTCTCCATTGCGGGTAAGAACCTGGTCATCAGGTGTGAGGTACTCTCGCTGTTGCTGTACGTGGCGCAGGTCTGGCCCATTCCACACTCCTGCGCGATGGCGATCACTCGAGCCATCTTCCGCTTTATCTGGAGGTCGAAAATGGATCGTGTCTGCAGGGACGCGATGTACAAGCCTCTAGATAAAGGGGGAAAAAACGTGCCCAACATCGCCCTCATACTGATGGCCACCTTTGTGTGTGGCTGCATCAAGCGGTGCGTAGACCCTCAGTACGCAAACACCAAGTGTCACTACGTGCTGAGGTTCTACCTGTCCCCGGTGTTGCGAAGGATGGGTCTGGCCACGCTGCCGCGGAACGCTCCAAGTAGTTGGACCGTGCCGTACCACCTGTCCCTGGTGGAAAAATTTGTGCAGAAAAACACCTTTGACCACAAGTCCATCAGGCAGTGGTCAGCACGTAACGTCCTAGAGGCCCTGAGGGAAAAGGAGAGGGTGGACCCTGTGGGATGGTTCCCCGAGCAGACTGTCAAAGTCATTTGGCAGAATGCCTCATCGCCAGAACTTTCCAACAAGCACCAAGACGTAGCTTGGCTGGTGGTGAGAAAGGCCCTCCCCGTCAGATCCTTCCTACACGCCAGGAGTCTCACCCCCTCTGCACGTTGCCCTCGAGGTGGCTGTGGTGGGGAAGAGACCGTTGTTCACCTCCTTGTGGATTGTGCCTTTGCAAAGAAAGTGTGGAGAGAGATGCAGTGGTTGCTGTCGAGGTTCATCCCGAGCAGTTCTGTGACACAGGACTCTGTGCTCTACGGGCTGTTCCCAGGGACACACACCGAGACAAACATCGACTGCAGCTGGAGGATCATCAACTCGGTGAAAGACGCGCTTTGGTCTGCCCGAAACTTGTTGGTCTTCCAGCACAAAGAGTTGTCCCCGACCGATTGTTGCGGACTGGCACAATCCAAAGTCCAGGACTACGTGCTGAGGGACGCACTAAAGCTTGGGGCAGCTGCCGCAAAGGCGCAATGGGGAAGGGTCGCTGTCTAAGACCTTTCTACCACAGCGCACCGAGAGACTGGGAACTGTTTAGAGCCCCTCGGGCTGTACAGATCAAAATGAAAGGCTGTAAATGATTGTAATATTGTTTGTACTGATGCACCTGGTGATACATTTTGTAAAAGTTTAACCTGGATTGTACCCTTGTAATGTTGTTTTTGAAATGGTTTTGAATGTGATTGAAGATTTTTTATGAATAAAGTATATTTTTACAAAAAAAAAAAAATCATATGGAAGACAAGGCCTGGGAGAGGAGGATCCACCGCAGACAGGTCGGGAAGAACCAGAAGGGAAAGTTTACCTTTGTCACAGTCTTATAGGATGTCATTTGTGGTTTAGATAAGAACTGGTTTGGAACTGTGATAGGGCAGAAACCTGATTGGACGAATTCAAACCTGGAGTTCAGGGAAAGATGGACACAGATTTGGGAGACTACAAAACGTTTAAGGATTTTTGAAAGGAAAGTGAGGCTGGAGATGGGGCGGCAGCATGCAAAGATGGGGGAATGAAGGGTTTGTTTTTATTGCAGGACGGTGGTAATGATGGAAGAGTTAAAGGAGAGAGGGACAGTGCCTGAAAGGAGAGAGCCATTGAGAATGACGTCAAGCATGGGGGAGTTGTGTGGTCAGTAGTTTAGTGGGAATAGGGCCGATGGAGCAGGTGATGCACACAGAGGGCACTGACAGGGCATGAGGGGAGATGGGGGAGAAACTGGTGGGTTCAGGGCTCAGACAAGGTGGATCTTTAGAGACAGTATGACCCGGTGGGCTAGTGGTAGGGAGGGAAGCAGCAAAGGCAGCTGATCGGATTGTCTCAATCTTAGTTTCAAAGAAGCTCCATAAGCTCCTCACACTTGTTGTTGGAGGTGAGGATGGAGGAGACAGGGGAGAGGGTGAGCCCTTCAAAAGGAACTAACTTGTCTTAGAGATATTAAAAAAACTTGACACATTTTGTTTGACACACATCTGATTTATTTGAATCTTATCCGGAATCTGTAACTGGGCTGGCATTTATTAACATCAGCAGAAACACACTCCAATGAATGTGCTTCAGACAAGAATACCATTAGGATCTAAATCCAACACGAGCAGTTACTTGTGAACTCGCTGGTGTCTCAGTAGGTAGAATGACCGAATTAATCCCTTCCCACATTCAGAGCAGGTGAATAGCCTCTCCCCTGTGTGAACCCGCTGGTGTCTCAGTAGGTAGGATGACCGAATGAATCTCTTCCCACAATCGGAGCAGGTAAACGGCCTCTCCCCAGTGTGAATTCGCTGGTGAGTCAGCAGGTGGGATGAATCAACAAATTCTTTCTCACACACACAAAACACATGAATGGCCCCTCCCCAGTGTGAGTGCGCTGATGAATTTCCAGCTGGGATGGGGAATTGAATCCCTTCCCACAGTCCCCACATTTCCATGGATACTCTCCAGTGTGACTGTGCTTGTGTTTCAACAGGTCAGATGATCGCCTGAAGCCTCATCCACACACAGAACACATGTATGGTTTTTCACCAATGTGAACAAGGCTTTTTCCTTCCATGTTCAAAATCCAATGATATTCAGGTAACAATAAATTGGGCGACACCGTCAGATCCCGATGTGATGTTAGATTTGAGATTCCGGACTGCAAACCCTGTGAAAATAGTTTAAAACAGACAAAATGGAGTGAGAGAGAACCCGCAAAAACACAAAGGCAGGTCATGAAATTGAGCTGAATGAATATGGTAATCTGTGGATAGGAACTAGGAAAAAGTGACCATGAAAGCTTTCGGCCCCAAGGGGTTCGCTAATGTCCATCAGGGAAGGGAACCCACCGACTGGACAGGGCCCATATAAAACTCCAAAATCTATGGGAGGAAAGAGGGGGAGATGGGGGAGCCAAGGTGTGAAGGAGAGGGATGTTAGATATCTGCAACTCAACCAGAGCTTTGCCAGAATCTCCAAATCCCTCATCCTCCGCCCCCTAGAAGGACCAGGGTAGCAGGTGAATCACCTCCAAGTCACACACCGTCGTGACTCGTCTGACATCCAGTATTGGACGAACAGGAATTTCCCCCATTTAAATGTTGGGAAGAATGAAGCCATTGACTTCAGTCCCGCTACAAACTCCACTCCCTAATCATCAATGCCATCCATCTCTCTGACAACTTTGGGGCTGAACCAGACTGTTCACAATCTTGGTGTCATATTTCACCCCGAGCTGAGCTTCTGAATACATATCACTAAGGCCGTCTATTTCCACCTCAGTGACTATGCGTAACTTCACTCCTAACTTCGCTCACTTGCTGCTGAAACTCATCCATTCATTTATTCCCGAAAACTGGACAATTCCTAGCCGCCCACATAAGATGGGGTCATTTAAAACGGTGCTTCTTGTGTCTTTACCCGCACTAAGTCTCGTTCATCCAACACCCCTGTGCCCACTGAGCAACGTAGTCTCCTGGTTAAGCAGCACCTCAATGTTCAAATTCTCACCCTTGTTTTCAAATCCTACAGTTACCTCACCCCTTACTATCTCTATAATATCATCCAACCTACATCCCTCCCAGATATCTGGGCTCATCTACTTCAGGCCTTTTGAGCATTCCTGATATTTAATGACCCACCATTGGTGAACGTGCCTTCAGTTGCCCAGCCCATAACCTCTGGAATTCCCTCCTTAGGCCTCTCTGTCTCTCTCTCATCCTTTAAGACTCTCCTTATAGCCTACCTCTTTGACCAAGCTTCTGATCATCTGACCTGATGTCTGCTTATGTGCCCCAGTGTCAAATATTGCAATATAATATTCCTGTGAAATATATTGGAAGGTTTTATTCTATCCAGGGTACTATATACATACAAGTTATTGTTGTTGATTTGGACATATATCACTGAGTGAAAACCTTGTAACTCCTTACCAAACAGCACTGTGGGAGCACCTTCACCACAGTGACTGCAGCAGTTCACGACAGCCACTGATTAATGGCGGCCATAGTTCCCATCATGGTACGCGCCCCAGAAAGCTGTATCTAAAAGTTGTTCCTCATTTGCTCATTGAAGGTCGGCTGTCACAATCAGCAGATAACAATAATCGCGTGGTCAGAGCTAAGAAGGTGAAGAGATGCAGCAAAACACAGGGAAACATAAACAGACGTGCAGGCTGCACGTATAAATGGAAAATTAAGTTCAAAATAGTGGAATGAGGGCGGGTTGTGTCCCTGCTGATGGAGATAGACTGGATTCGACCTCGCGGGGAGTTCTGGGTATGATCACCCGCCATTATTACAGAACAATAAGCCGCGCTTCTGCGCTTGTGCACCCACACCAGGGCCAAGACTAACAACCGTCCCGCATTCAGAATCACCGGAACCTGCAGCCTGGAACTGGGAGTGGGAGAAGCGGGAAGAATGAGGAGAAACAACATAATCTAACACTCACAGCAACCTCCAGCCCACCTCCATTCCCGGGATAGTGAAACAGAGTTTAGAAACTCACCAACACGACTTCAGTGAAACATTCAAGGCTATGGGCCAAGCGCTGGTAAATGGGATTAGGTAGGTAGGTCAGGTGTTTCTCACGTGTCGGTGCAGACTCGATGGGCTGAAGGGCCTCTTCTTCACTCTGTGATTCTGTGATCCACGAGGAAAAGAGGGAGCAGTGACTGTGCCTGCTCTGATATACCCCCAGACCTGCCACTCAAACCATCCAACTGCGCCCAGTTCACAGCTCAACCTACCAACTTGCAGCTTACATCACCTTGACCCCGCCCTTCCCATGTGTTGGATAGTCCAAGGTGAGTCGTTTGTGTAACCAGGACAGTGGGGGAGATGTGACCTCCTGCCCTGTGCTGTGTCCCAAATAGTTCCATCTTCCCCTCCCCCCAGAGCCCACTAAACACTGCATGCAGACGGCTGATGGAACTTGGGGATCCTCACAGGTACATTATCCTGCACCCACCCACCCCTGATACATTCTGTAAACAAGTTGCTTTTCTTCTCTTCTGCTGCCCCTTCACGTAAACATCTTATTTCATACAATTAGATGTGTTTAATTGTGTTTAATTAAAGGGCTACGGGGAAAAGGCAGGGACATGGCATTAGGTAAATTGTTCCTTCGGGGGCTAACACAGACACGACTGGCTGAACGGCCTCCTTCTTTGCTGCAACCATTCTATGATTCTCTGACTTGTCTCTATCCCGCTGCTCTGTTCAAAGTGATTCCCACCTTCTGCTTTTATCCCTGGCTCCCTGTTTAACCAATTAATTCCTCCCCTTTCCCCTGCTCACCCTGTACAGTGTGCGTCAGACTTCCTCCAGCCCCGCCCCCCCATCACCCCCAACCACCATCCCGGCCCCTTCAACCATCAGCAGCTTTTGGCTTGTCTGGTTTCAGTTTGAATTTACAAAGTTGCAGGATTAACCTTCAAACTCGCCTTAACTGAATGCAGCCAGACTGAAAATGTTCGTCCCACACACCAGGATAGATTATTTTGTTTAAAGTCAGAACCAAAAATGCAGTTATTATCCTCAGGAAGAAGGCCCACTAACACCTGACCAACACACAACTGGGGATTGACAATATCTGCTGGTCTTGTTAGTGACACCCAAATCCCATGAATGAAGTTATCAAAAAATCTCGGATAAAACTATGGAAATATGTGTTACTAAATCAATACTCCTAAATTGAATGGACTGTGTCTGTTTAGCAACCTGATCTCCCCCAGAATCAACCTCACTTGACAGTCTCACGTTGGAAATTGCTGGGTCCGACTGGGTTCCAAAGTTCACAGAGTTAAACCCAGCAGCTTCCCCTCCAATTCCACTCTAGCTCAAAACTGAGATAAACGAGAGATGAGCAACTTCAGTTAGCTTAGATGAAGTTCAGTTTGTTTTCCTTGGAAGGGAAAACGTACTTTTGAATCTTTTCGGCACCCTCTCTCTCCACTTCCTTTTGAAATTGTAACCATTCAGTGGTGGGCTGTTAAAAGTTTCCTTTCATGGGATGTGGGCGTCACTGGCAGGGCCAGCATTTGTTGCCTATTCCCAATAACCCTCAAAGCAAGTGGCTTGCCACGCCATTTCAGAGGGCCATTAAGAGTCAACCACATTACGGTGGATCTGGAGTCAGGTCAGTTAAGGATGGCACATGTCCTTCCCTTAAGGACATTGGTGAACCAGATTTTTTTTTTATTTGACAGTCGACAATGGTTTCATTGTCACCCTTACTGAGACTAATTTTCAATTCCAGATTTATTAAGTTATTTGAACGGATGTCCCCGTTCAGCATTAGGCTGGCCTTCTGGATTACTGGTCCAGTGACATTGCCACTATGGCACCAAGTCCCCAAATATATTTGTTACAATTATTTTGCCAACAGTTTAATTGTTGTCACTATTTTGGTTACTTGTGGATTCTGTTATGGGTTTCGGACAAGTTTGCTCTGTGAGGTGCTTAAAGGTCATTCATTTTTCCCTTTGCATGTCGATGTTCGTCCAAGACATAGAGAATGATGTCCCCCTCATTAAGTATCTATTTACGATACTCAGATGGGCAAATCCCATTCTCCTCCTTTCTGGTGGATAATGTATGGCCGATACATTTAGGTTTCCGCATAATTTAATTGCTAATTTTATTGAGTGGCCACCTGCCCCAATCTCCACACCATAGCAAAAACATGGCTGTTGCTCATCGGGAATTCAATGGCAGTGCCTTTACCCAACATTCCCCGCGGTGGTGAATGTCCCCTATCCACACCGCTGGAGAGCAGTGCGCATGCGCAGTGCCGGTTAGTGTTTGGAGCATGCGCAGTGTCAGTGATGCCGATCGGGCGAGACACTCATCGGTCACATCTGCAGCCGGTAAGGATGGCGAAACGCAGCGGGAGCGATGGAGCCGGTGACTGGCCGCAGAAGGGTTCTAAACACACGGTGAAGGCCTAGAACCTCGAATAAAGACCTGCAGCTCCCGCGTTTGTCGTTCCGGGACTTTTCGCTGAAACAAGGCCAAGGTTGACGGCCGCCATCTTATTTTAGTGGAAAGCAGGGCGCATGCGCGGACATCTTGAAGACGTCACAGTGTGGGTGAGGCTTAAGCGTCCCTGTTCCCAACCGGGTCCAAGTGCCCGGGAGGCGTTAAAGCCCGGTCAACAGGTTTTTGAGCAGCTTTCCCCACTCTCAGGCTGCAGGTGATGTTTGAAGCGTAGAGGAGACCACGGGCCTTGTTTATATTCAGGGTGAGAAGTTGCAGGAGATGATCCTCAACTTTTGGCGATACTGCTGTCCCATGCTCCTAATCTTTGTCTGACCAGTGTGAAGGGGGAGGGGTAAGTCAGAGAATCTTCTCCTGTAACTGTACATGATCCTGGTTAAAACAGAAATTTGTCAATCCAGGATGGGTGACACACATGGGGGTGGTCACACTGGCTGCCGACCTCTCTTCCGTGGCCTTGCCTGTGCCCGGGTGTCCCTGATGAGGGGACATGTGGTGTCCACCGGTATGCTTGATACCGCCCGCAACCGGTGGACACCTCAGGGTACAGAGTGTCTCATAGACACTGGAAAAAATCATACTGGTTTAGTTAGGGAGGTTCCCTTTGCTTTTATTGGGACTTTGTTGCCGATTTGGGCTTCTTTCAGTTTGATTGGACTACATGTTTGGGGAAAGAATGTGCCAAAGAAACTCCAATTGTCTGTTTTGAATTTCTACCCTGTACTTACAGTGATGATTTTTGTAAACTCTTTTTACAGGGTACAAGAGGGAGATGATTTACAGATGGGAAACTCAAACCAAATATCACATCAAGATCTGACAGTGTCACTCGATTCATCAGGAACTGAATATCATTGGACATTGACTGTGAAAGGAGTTATTGAGAGTTTGGACAGCAACATAGAACCAGAGGGATTCCAGTCATCCGAAACATCTTGAATAAATTTCCACAACCTCATAGGCCAGGCAAAGCCATAATCTGATTATTATATCTGGGTTCAGATGAAGAACACTATCTTCAAATTAAAGATACAGGCAAGGGTAAAACATTTGCACACAGAGCCCCCACCCATGCTAATATATAAATGTGTGGTGGAATGGGGAGAGAGTGTTTTCCAGAAATGTTCCAAGTTACCATTACATTATTACAGATTTCTAGATGACACATGAGAAGTTTGGTCCCATATGGAGACAGAAGTGGAGGAATCTGTGCCAACAATCACCATCCATCTATCAAAATCAAAGTCACAACAATGTTAAGAAATATGAACTTATCTGTTTCTCCGAGATGTTTTCTGGCTGGAGGCTGAGGACTAGGAGTCCCAACATTCCCTGCGAGTTCCAGCACATGTCCAAAGCGGGACAGGCGCACTGCTCAGGAGAAGAGATTGAACCATTTGGAGGTGTGTAGTTGTCCAGGCAATTGGAGTCAGAGCAGCTTTGAGGGTTGTCAGAGGCGAGATGCTTGAAAGTGGAGACCCGTTGTGAGGGAGACTGAGTTTTCACAAGATAGTGTGACTCACAGTGAACACTGACATCTGGATGAGTTGCTGAGAAATCTGTCTTGGTCATCTGCCATTTAATGTGCAGTGCACTATGTTTGACCACAGTTGCCTGTTAATTCATATTTTTGTCACATTAATTCTGAATGTTAGAGTATATGATAGATATTGTCAGCTGCTTTACTCTTCTGACTTTATGTAATAAAATTTATCTTGTTTGTTTAAAACCATGGAATCTTGTAGCTTTATTCCCTTAGTAAGTACCTGGGATTTCAAACATTGTCTATTTTAAACAAAAAGTTACTTGTCCCGAACTTGATCCAAACAATAAATACAGAAAAAAATGAATTTCTTACACACGACATGGTTCAAACTAACACAGGAAGATAAAACAAAACAAATTAGCAACAAAGGTGTTCCTTAAACCAACAGACACACACACCCCCTACTACATACCAAAAGCCACCACACTAAACTGACCTTCCGTGGATTATTAATTAACAACTGCTGCAATTCCATGGTATTTGTACAGAACAGGTAGATTTAACAGTGCAGTTAATATCTTATTCACTGCATTGTGGCAAGGGGCATATGCAAAAAGGTTCCTGAGAGATATCAGATCCAATTTCGGACAGAATTCGACAATCCTCCAGGATTAAATAGATTCAGCCCCAAAAATCCACTTATTATGGGATATTGCAATAAGAGCCTACATATGAAGAGTGTAATTAAAAATAAATTTGAAAAAAATGAAGGCTTCGACTCACTTAGCAAATATAATAACAGCCTTTAGAAGGAATGAAAACCTAAAGGATCTTTAGTTAGCAGCAAGGTGAGCACACAAGCCACCCCATTTTGTTGGGGTAGAAACTGTATAACATTCAAGCACTTAAAAGTCCTGAAAACAATACAAAATTTCAACACAGGGAAAATACCCCAAAAACCACAGAATCTCATGTGAACAACAATGTTGTCTATGCAATCCGATGTAAATATTGCAAAATCTGATACATGGGAGAGACAGGGAACACATTAAGAACTAAACTCACAGGACATCTTAGTGAGATTAGAAGAAAGAAAGAACAGGAAGCCATCAACATACATTTTATTGAACATGGACTGGACCCTTTGGAAATTACAAGACTGGAAACAACTCTAAATTAGTTTTCATTAAAGGGGAAGAGCAAAGCGAAGCAGTGGATTCCAAATTTAGTAACACTGTCGCCAAAAGGCTAAAATTAAAGAAAAAAATGAAGAACAACAGTGTTAGTACAAGAAAACTTAACATATTCATTAACTTAAATGGCTCCCATTCTGGGAGGTTTGGTGAGATGGGAAAAAGCTATTCACACGTCCAGGGAAACCACTGTCAATGATTTTACACATGTGGAAATACACATTGGATTTCAAATGTCATCACACATCTGGGTAGGTCCCTTTACAATTTACTTGAATCCTTCTAGAAGCTTGGCAAATACTGAAGTTGTTAAAGTTCCGGTGACATTTAGCAACCGTTTTTAAGGTTCACAAATCTATCATAACTCAACAACACATTCGTGACAAGATTCTCCCTCTTCCAATCCTTAAAGTGGTGACTTAAACTCTATTCCACTCTTCACTCTAATTCTACCACATAACACAGCTCATGCCAACAAAACATCTTCCATGATTTTATTCGTCATTTTGAATGCCTCAGGTGTCAATGTGGTTGCGTGGCCTCGCAGTGTATGGTACTGGAGTTTTTGGAGGTGTGGTTTGAATCCCGCCACTGTTAAAGTTTTGGGTGCTTTGTTCTTCTAGGCAGTTCCAGAAAGTTCTTCATGTGGGAAAGGGGCAGCTGAGCTCTGCAGTGTCTCATTCTGGTCGGAAGAATGAGGAGAGGCAGAGGCAGTAATTTACAGGTGACCAGGAAAGGGTGGGGGAAGGGCACGGACTGGACAGACCGAATACCATTTTTCTCTGTAGCACTCTGTGTCCATTCTATCATTCTTCCCGAGTAGTTGTGGCCGAGTGGTTAAGGCGATGGATTTGAAATCCAGTGGGTTCTCCTCACGCAGGTTGGAAACCTGTCAACTCCTCTTCTCATCATTCCTGATTATAACCAACTGCAAAATGAATTATCGGTTAAATTGAATAAAAGAAACATCCAAATTCCCAGCTTTTCTTATATCCATTCATCTCTAAATTCACTAAATTTGGAGCCTGAAATGGAACAACAATTGGCCAAGTTGGTGACTTTGTTGCTTTCTGGGTGTTTGTCTTTCCTTAGGCCCCTGTCACTCTCGGTCTATATGTCTGTGTGTGTTCCTCTGTGTGGGTCAATGTGGTTCATTTCCCCGAGGGAGTGAACACAGTTTTACCATCACAAATTTAATTCACATCAGTTGTGTAGTTTCATAATAAATGTTACAGAGAAAAAAATGTCAAGGTGAAATGTACAAGAGGAGTTTGTGTCTTTCTATGCATGGACTACGAGAACAACAACTTATATTTATATAACTGTTCAACGTAAAGAAACATCCCACAGGAGCATTATAAAGAATCATTAGGTCAGATGACCAAAAGCTTGGTCAAAGAGTTGGGTATTAAGGAGAGTCTTAAAGGAGGAAAGTGAGGTAGAGGCAGAGAGATTCAGGGAGGGAATTCCAGTACTTTGGGCCTCTGTAACTGAAACCACGGTCACCAAAGGTGGAACAATTCTGATTGGGAATGTACAAGAGACCAGAATTAGAGGAGCACAGATATCTCAGAGGCTTGTGGGGTTAGAGCAGGTCACAGAGATAGGGAGAGGTGAGGGCATGGAGGGCATTGAACAGAAGGATGAAAATTTTAAAATAAAGACATGTCTTGACTCGGATCCAATATGGGTCAGCAAGTATGCAGGAGATAGAGGATTGGTATTTGGCATGAGTTAAGACATGGGCAGCAGTTTTGGAAGAACTCAATTTATGGAGGGTAGAAAATTAGGTCAAAGATTAACAGGCAGGACCTCAAACGTAGTAATTTCTGAATTACTCCCAGTACCACGTGCAAGTGAGTACAGAAATAGGAGGGTAAGACAGGCAAATGTGTGGCTGGAAAGAGTTTCAGGAGGGAGGGCTTTAGATTCCTAGGACACTGGGACTGGTTCTGGTGAAGATGGCACCTGTACAAGCTGGATGGGCTGCACTTGAACAGAGCCGGGACTGAGTTCCTTCCAGGGTGCTTTGCTAGTGCTGTTGGGAGAGCTTTAAATTAACTCAGCAGGGGTGTGGGAACCAGGAGATAGTATGAGAGAGGAATACCAGGGTGCACAAAATGCTGGGAGCGGCAGATAGCTGATAAAAGAGAATAGCAAGTTAATCGTAGTCGGAGTAGGGGAGGAAGTCTTGAAGACTAAATCAGGGTTACTGTGCATGTATGTGAATGCACAGAATGTAGTAAATAAGATTGGGGAGTTACAAGCGCAGATTGTCATATAGAAATACGGTGTTTTTGCAAGGATACCCACCTTGCATCCTGGGTACGAGGTGTTTAGAAAAGATAGGGCGAGATGAAAAGGAGGAGGGGTGGCAGTGTTGGTTAAGGAGAGCAGTGCAGTGCTACAGAAAAAGGATGTCCCAGAGGGTTCGAAGACAGAATCACTGGCTAGAGCTAAGGAACAAAGAGGGTGCAATTGCATTCTTCGGTTTCTACAGACTGCCAACTAGTGGTAAGGATGTAGATGAACAAATCTTCAGGGAAATTGCAGAGAGATGCAGGTATTATAGATTAGTTATAATGGGGGGCTTTAATTACCCGAATTCGGACTGGGAACAGTGATAATGTAAAGGGTGGAGAGGGGCAAGAGTTCTTAGATTGTGCTCAGGAGAATTTTCTGCAGCAATATGTGTCCAGTCCAACAAGAAAGGATGCACTGTTGGACCTGGTTCTTGGAAATTAAGTGGGCCAAGGAGGTCAAGTGTCAGTGGGGGATCATTTAGGAGACAGTGATCATTGTATAGTAAGGTTTCAGATGACGGTAGGAAAGGACAATGTGCAATCCAGAGTAAGAATGATGAATTGTGGGAGAGCCGGCTTTCCTGGGGCAAGAACGGAGCTGGGTTGGATAGGCCGGAACCAAAGATTGGCGGCAAAAATGTAGCTGAACAATGGGCTCCATTCAAAGAAGAAATGGTTTGGTCACAGTCAAGGTATATTCAAAAAGGAAAGGTAGGGCAAACAAATCCAGAGCTCCTTGGATGACAAAGGAGATAGAAATTAAGATAAAGAAAGAAAAAATGTGCTTGTGACAGATGACTGGTAGAAAATGCAAGTGAGAACCAAGCATAATACAGAAGGATCAGAGGGGAGGTGAAAAGCAAATTAGAGAAGCAAAGAGGGATCATGAGAAAAGGCTGGCAGCCATCAAAAAGGGGAATCCCTATCGACAATCCCTATCCCTATCGCCTATTGACACATAAATAGTAAGAGGGCGGTAAAAGGAGGGATAGGGCCGATGACGGAACAAAGAGGGGATTTGTACATGGAGGCAGAGGGTATGGCTGAGATGTTAAATGAATACTTTGCATCTGTCTTTACCAGGGAAGCAGATGCTACCAAGGTGACAGAGGAGGAAACTATCTCACTAGAAGGGTTCAAAATGCATAAAGAAAAAGTGTTGGATAAACTGTTGGTTGATGTATCGAAGAATATTGAAGGAAGTAAGGGTGGAAATCACAGGGGCACTGGCCATAATCTTTCAGTCTTCCCTCGGCTCAGGGGAGATGCCAGAGGACCGGGGAATGGCTCAAAAAAGGTTGTAAGGATAAGCCCAGCAATCACTGACCAGTCAATTTAACTTCAGTGTTGCGGAAGCTTCTAAAGACAATTGTTCGGGATAGAATTAGGAGTCACATGTGAAAATATGGGTTGATTTGGAAAAGCCAGCATAGATTTGAAAAGGGGAAATCATGTTTAACTAACTTGATGGAGTTTTTTGAAGAGGTAACAGAAAATGTCAATGAGGGTAACCTTGCTGATGTGGTGTATATGGACTTTTAAAAGGCATTTTATGCAGTGCCACACAACCAACTTGTGAGAAAAGTTATAGCTCATGGAATAAAAGGGGCAGGAGCAATGTGGACACAAAATTGGCTGAGGAATAGGAAGCAGAGAGTAATGGTCATTGTGTATTTTTCGGGCTGGAGGAAGGTTTGCATTGGAATTCCCCAGGGGTTGGTATTGGGACCCTTACTTTTCCTGATATATATTAACGATTTAGACGTTGGTGTGCAGGGGACAATTTCAAAGTTTGTGAATGATACAAAACTTGGAAGCATTGTAAGGAGGATAGTACAGGACATCAAAATAGTATAGACAAGTTGGCGCAATGGGAAGATAGGTGGCAAATGAAGATCAATGCAGAGAAGTGTGAGGTGATTCGTTTTGGTAGGAACAACATGGAGAGGCAGTATAAAATAAGGGGTAGAATTCTTAAGGCTATGCAGGAGCATAGAGACATGGATGTATATGTGAATAGATCATTGAATGTGGAAGGACAGGTGGAGAGAGAAGTTAACAAAAGATACAGTATCCTGGGCTTGATTAATAAGGCCACAGAGTACAAGAGCAGAGAGGTTATGCTGAGCTTAGTTAGACCTCCACTGGAGCATTGTGTACAGTTCTGGGCACCACACTCTAGGAAGGATGTGAACGTATTGGAGGGCCTGCAGAAGAGGTTTACAAGAATTGTTCCAGGGATGAGAAACTTGAGTTACGAAGATAGGTTGGAGAAATTGGGACTGTTCTCCTTGGAGCAGAGGAGGCTAAGAGAAGCAAAAACAGCTCTGAAGAAAAGTCATACGGACTCAAAACTTTAACTCTGTTTTTCTCTCCAAAGATGCTGTTAGACTGGCTGAATTTTTCCAGCATTTTCTGTTTTTGTTTCAGATTTCCAGCTTTTTGCTTTTATCTTAGGCTAAGAGATTTGATCGAGGTGTTCAAAATTATAAGGAGGCTGGATAGAGTTGATATGGAGAAACTGTTCCTATTCACCAAGGGATCAAGAACAAGAGGGTGAAGATTTAAAGTGATTTGCAAAAGAAGCAAATGTGATGTGAGAAAAAACAAACGTTTTCACACAGCAAGTGGTTCGAGTCTGGAATGCACTGCCTGGAAGTGTGGTGGAGGCAGCTTCAAACGAGGTATTCAAGAGGGCAATAGATGATTATTTGAATAGAAACAATGTGCAAGGGTGCAGGGAAGAAGCAGGAGAATGGCGCTAAGTCATGATGCTCATCTGGAGATCCGGTGCAGACACGATGGGCCGATGGGCCTCCTTCTGCCACGGAAAAAATCCTGTGATTGAAAACCGTCACAATGCCCGGGTGATTGACGGCACCTTCGGACCAATAGGAAGAGGGGGCGGACCTGGAGGATTTAGCCTATGCGTTTGATCCTCCAGCCAATCGGAGTGAACGAAGGGCGGGGCCAGACTGGGAGTGAAGCATGCGCAGTGTGAGCAATGGCGATATAGGGATATTGCACTGTTGAATCTGCAAGAGGTAACGGAGTGAATGGCGGGGGCGGAGGGAGCAATGAATCTGGCGAGTGGGCAGAGAGGCTTCGTAAGCATGTTGTGTAAGCCGTAAAACCTGAAAAAGAACTTCCCGGTACCCGGGGGACCATCGCTCTGTTTGTACCGAGCGAGGCCGCAGCTTTCTCCCAGTTTCAGACCCGGGTTAACGGCCGCCATCTTTATTAAGGGCAATGTGCAGCGGGGCGCATGCGCAGTTGCCATCTTTGTTGGGGGCAATGTTTTTGGAATCTTTTCAATGACAATGGGAACAACTTGTCCATCAAACTGCTTCACGCTTTGAGTTACAATGTCTTATTGATGAGGCAGAACAGCGACATATGTCCAAGTCAGTGATAATTTATATTGTGCCTTTAACATATTAAAACTTCCAAGACATTTCACAGTAATGTCACAAAGTAACATTTGACACATAAGGAGATGTGAGAGCAGGTGACCAAAAGTTTGGTCAAAGAGGTGGGTTTTAAGGAGTATCTTAAAGGAGGGAAAGAGGTGGAGATTTACAGAAGGAATTCTAGAGCTTGTGGCCTAGGCAAATGAAAGAATGCTCACCAATGGTGGAATGATTAAAATCAGGAATGCTCAAGAGGCCGTAATTAGATGAGTGTAGAGACCTCGGAGGGGTGTGTGGCTCGAGGGGGTTACAGAGATAGGGATGATCACAATCATGGAGGAAAACAAGGATGGGAAGTTTAAAGTTTTAGTGCTTCTTAAAAAGAAGTCTTTGTAGGTCAGTGACAACAGGGGTGATGGGTGAACAAGACTTGGTACGAGTAAGCACACGGTCAGTGGAGTCTTGGATAACCTCAAGATAACAGGGAGGTTGAAGGTGGGAGGCTGGCTGGGAGTGTGTTATGATAATTAAGTCTGGAGGGAACAAAGGAATGTATGAGAGTTTCAGCAGCAGATGAGCTGAGTCTGGGGTGGAGTCGGGCAATGTTACTGAGGTGGAAATAGGCGGTCTTGGTGATGATGTGGATATGTAGTTGGGAGCTCTTCTTGGGGTGAAATGTGTCACTTTTGGTTGTGAACAGGTTTGTTCAGTCTCAGACAGTTGTCAGGGAGAGGGATGGAGTCGGTGTCTGGGGAGTGGAGTTTGTAGTGGGGACTGAAGACAATGACTTCAGTCTTCCTAATATTTGAATGGAGGAAATTTTTGTTCATCCGGTTCTGGATGTCAGACAAGTCAGGACAGAGTGTGACTTGGAGGGGAACTTGGAGGTGATGGTGTTCACATACACCTGTTACCCTGGTCCTTCTAGGGGATGGAAGTTGAGGGTTTGGGTGGTTCTGTCAAAGTTCTGGTCAAATTGTAGAGATAAGAAGTTTTTCTCCTTCACCCCCTGTCTCTCACATCTCTCTCTTTCTCTCTCCAGTTGTCTTCTCCCAGAAAGGCCAGAGTCTTGTGTAGGCCCAGACTGGGTGGCAGGTTCCCTTCCCTGAAGGACATGAGTGAACCAGTTGGGCTTTTATGACAATCCAGCAGTTTTCATGGTCACTTTTTCCTATTTCCGGCCCCACAAATTACCAGATTCATTCGGTTCAATTTCATAACCTGCCTTTGTGTTTTTGTGGGTTCTTTCTCACTCCCTTTTTTCTGTTTTAAATCAGTTTCACAGGGTATTAGAAGGGGAAGTTTTGCAGTTGGGAAACTGAAACCAAACATCACATCAGGATCTGAGTCAGGAGTCATCCAATTTATCGTAACTTGAATATCATCGGATTTTGAACATGAAAGGAAAAAGCACCGTTCACAGTGGGGAAAAGCCTTGGAAATGTGGGGATTGTCGGAAGGGATTCAATTACCCATTTGAACTGGAAACTCATCGACGCACTCACACAGGGGAGAGACCGTTCATCTGCTCCACGTGTGGGAAGGGATTCATTTCTTCATCCAGCCTTCTGAAACACCAGCAAGTTCACACTGATGAGAGAGCTTTTAAATGCTCAGAGTGTGGGAAATGCTTTAAAAGTTCCTGGAAGCTGATGTCCCAACAACGTGTGCACACTAATGAGAAACCTTTTAAATGCCCAGACTGTGGGAAGTGCTATAAAAGCTCCAAGGAACTGATGTCCCATCAACGTGTTCACACTGATGAGAGACCGTTCAGGTGCTCTCACTGTGGGACTGGGTTCAAGCGATCAGCTGACCTTACTAAACACCAGCAAATTCACACTGGGGAGAGACCATTCACCTGCTCTGAGTGTGGGAAGGGATTCATTCAGATATCGCACCTGATGACACACCAACGTGTTCACACTGGGGAGAGACCATTTAGCTGCTCCGATTGTGGGAAGGGATTCACTCAGCTATCGCACCTGCTGACACACCAGCAAGTTCACACTGGGGAGAGACCATTCACCTGCTCCGAGTGTGAAAAGGGATTCACTGATTCAGCCAGCCTGTTGAAACACCAGCGAGTTCACACTGATGAGAGACCTTTTAAATGCCCAGACTGTGGGAAATGTTTCAAAAGTTCTGGGAACCTGATTCGCCATCAACGTGTTCACACTGACGAGAGACCATTCAGGTGCTCTCACTGAGGGGCTGGGTTCAAGACATCATCTGACCTGCTGTCACACCAGCGCATTCACACTCGGGAGAGGCCGTTCACCTGCTCCAAGTGTGGGAAGGGATTCACTCGATCATCAAAACTGCTGAGACACCAGCAAGCTCACAAGTAACCACGGTGATTGGATTTTGCTGTTAATCACATCCAGGAGTGAACCATGTTCATTGGGCTCTGTTTCTACTGAAGTTAATAAACTCCAGCCCAGTTCTAGGGGGCAATATTCTGGATAAAAGTCAAATAAATCAGCCTTATGTTAAACACACAGTGTGTTGAGTCTGTTTAATATCACTGAGACAAGTTAATTTCTTTTGAAGGGCTCTCCCTCTTCCCTGTCTCCTCCATCCTCACCTCCAACAACAAGTGTGAGGAGCTCAAGGAGCTTCTTCATCACTAAGATTGAGACAATTCGATCAGCTGCCTCTGCTGCTTCCCTCACTTCCACTAGCACACTGGGTCATACTGTCCCTAAAGTTCCCCATTGTCTGAGCCCTGAACCCACATCATTCTTTAGTTTCCCTCCCATCTTCCCTCATGTCCTCTCAGTGCTCATCTTGTCCATGAGACCCACCTCCTGATCCATCGACCCTATTCCCACTAAAGTGCTGATCACCCAACTTTCCCATGTTCACTAAGATTGTTAACAGTTCTCTATCTCCGATACTGTCCCTATCTTCTTCAAATCTGCCATCATCACCCCCTCCTCAAAAACAAACCTTTGATTCATCCATACTTGCAAACTACTGCCCCATCTCCAACCTCCCTCCCTTCTGCACACTGTTCGAACGTGCTGTCACCTCTCAAATACTGGGATCCTCCACATGAACAGGGTGGGATGTTTTTGGAGACAGGATGTCCCAGTTCTCCACCCTGGGATTCTCAATGTGAACAGGGTGGGATGTGTTTGGCGACAGGATGTTGCAGTTCTCCACCCTGGGATTCTCAGTGTGAACAGGGTGGGATGTGTTTGGAGACAGGATGTCCCAGTTCTCCACCCTGGGATTCTCGGTGTGAACAGGGTGGGATGTGTTTGGAGACAGGATGTCTCAGTTCTCCACCCTGGGATTCTCAGTGTGAATAGGGTGGGATGTGTTTGGAGACAGGATGTCCCAGTTCTCCACCCTGGGATTCTCAGTGTGAACAGGGTGGGATATGTTTGGAGACAGGATGTCCCAGTTCTCCACCCTGGGATTCTCAGTGTGAACAGGTTGGGATGTGTTTGGAGACAGGATGTCCCAGTTCCCCACCCTGGGATTCTCAGTGTGAACAGGGTGGGATGTGTTTGGAGACGGGATGTCCCAGTTCTCCACCCTGGGATTCTCAGTGTGAACAGGGTGGGATGTGTTTGGAGACAGGATGTCCCAGTTCTCCACCCTGGGATTCTCAGTGTGAACAGGGTGGGATGTGTTTGGAGACAGGATGTCCCAGTTCTCCACCCTGGGATTCTCAGTGTGAACAGGGTGGGATGTGTTTGGAGACAGGATGTCCCAGATTTCCACCTTTAAAGGGACAGGGAGAGGACCAGCTGGGCTGAATGATGCTGCTTTATGACATCACTGCAGTGCCTAGTAACCATTCTCCCTGAGCCCTGCTCATTATGGGCTGGCTTTAGCTCAGTGCTGTTACAGGGAGGGAAACAGGAGGAGGATTCGAGCCGTGTGGAGGTCAGGATTAATGGGGAGAGATACAGGATTAATTTCTACCTTACTGAGTGAGAAATGTCATTGACCAGGACACTCCCTGTCCCTCAGTATCTGTATCTGGGGGACAGGCTGATGGGTTTACTCTGTATCTAATCCGTGCTGTATTTGACTGGAGAGTGTTTGATTCTGACAATAGTTGTTCACCCCGATGATGAGATAAATCCATCAGCTTCTCCCCTAGATACAGATCCTGAAAGACAAGGAGTGTCTGTAATATTTTGGTCCATGTCCTTGATACAGTTTTGAACTCCTTGCTCACATCCCCTCCCCCCCATCCTGCTTTATTCTATTGAAAAGACCCCCCAGTTTCTCCAGTCTCTCCTCAATGGAAACAATTGAACTAAGTTAGAAAGTCAAGCAAGATTTTCACAGCAGACAGGTCACCATGAGAAAACATTTCATTCCACAGTCAGTTGTTATCATCGGGAATACACTGTCTGAAAGTTTGGTGGGAGCAGGTTCAACAGTAACTTTCAAAAGGGAATTGGAGAAATGCTTGAAAGAAAACATTGACAGGGCCATGGGGAAGCAGCAGGGGAGAGGACTATTCAGGTAACTCCTCCAAAGAGCTGGCAAAGGCACGATGGGCCGAGTGGCCTCATTTTGTGCTGTATCTATTCATCCGTGGTATCATCTCTGTGAGTCTCTCCTGCACCCTCTCCATAGCCCTGACATCATTCCTGTTGTAAGATGCGAGAATTTGACTCAATATTCTAAATGCAGCCTAACCATTGATTTACAAATTAATTTTGCATAGAAAATTGGAGTAACAGGTTCAAACAGCATTTTAAACTTGTCCTTCACCTTTAAAGATGTGTGTATTTGAACCCCTTGTAACATGGCTAAAAGACTTTGAGGTAAAATGTCTGATATAACGTGTATTATGTGAGAGAGAAGTTTAGTCTGAGTTAGAAACACAAACAGGCTCTTCACTGCAGACAGGTCACCATGGCAACACTGATAAGACATTCCATTGTACAGAATCAGCTTACTGGAAACTCGAATCAGATCAGGGAAAAGGACAGAGTTTGTCTGTTATTAATCACATTATAAACTGAAACCAGAGTGAGGAATACAATAGACCAGACTATATTGTGTGATGTTTATGCCTATAATTGTGAAACTATTCGAAATAACAGAATTAACAGGTGACAGGGGAGTTGAGGGAGAATGAGAAAATTCCAGAAGAAAAGTAACTGCTGGGAACCAGGGAATGTGTCCTTGTAAATCACAGATTAGAGAAATTCCAGCAGTCTCATGCTCACTTCCTGCCAAAACCCAGCAGAGAAGACAGAGAAGAGTCAGGGTCCAGAGCTGGATCACTACAGGGTGTAAAAGTGAGGGGATACTGAAGTAAGGGGACTGGAGACATCGGAGATCAAGGTCAGGGCGCCTGAGGTTCCAACCAGCGGGCTGATCTCGTGTAAATGACTGTGGACACACGGGACTTGCATGTTTACTCTGATTGATGGATTAGTATAAGATACGGTTGAGGACAGGGAATCTGATCAGCTGATCAGTTTCTTAATAAATTTCTAATCCTGCTGACACTGGACTCTCAAATCCACTCATTATGAAGACACGTTTCAGCAAAAATCTTCCATCTCTTAACCACAACTCCTTTTAAACTGCTCCCATTCACAAACATCAAGGAGAATTGTTGACTGATTATCGAGTGACGATAAATGAAGGAGAAATGTGGAGGAGGGGTCTGTAAATGAACAGCAATGTGACTTGTCAGGGAGGGTCTGTAAATGAGCAGCAATGTGACTTGTCAGGGAGGGTCTGTAAATGAAAAGCAACATGAATTGTCAGGGAGGGCCTGTAAATGAACAACAATGCGACTTGTCAGGGAGAGTCTGTAAATGAGCAGCAATGTGACTTTTCAGGGAGGGTCTGTAAATGAAAATCAACATGAATTGTCAGGGAGGGCCTGTAAATGAACAACAATGTGACTTGTCAGGGAGGGTCTGTAAATGAACGGCAATGTGACTTGTCAGGGAGGGTCTGTAAATGAACAACAATGTGACTTGCAAGGGAGAGTCTGTAAAGGAACAGCAATGTAACTTGTCAGGTCGGGTCTAAAGATGAACAACAATGTGATTTGCCAGGGAGTGTCTGTAAATGAACAGCAATGTGACTGGCCAGGGAGGGTCTGTAAATGAAGAGCAACATTGCACTGATGTACTGGGCTCCTCCGTCATTGGGAATGGGATATTTGTGGAGCTTCCTCCTCCAGTGAATTGTTTAATTGTCCACCATCATTCATGACTGGATGTGGCAGGTCTGTGGACCTTTGACATGATTCGTTTGTTGTGGGGTCGCTTAGCTCTGGCTATCACTTACTGCTTATGCTGTTTGGTAGACCAGTAGTCCTGTGTTATAGCTTCACCAGGTTGACACCTCATTTTTAGTTATGCCTGGTGCTGCTCCTGGCATGCTCTCCTGCACTCTTCACTGAACCATGGTTGATCCCCTGGATTGGTGGCACTGGCAGAGTGGGGGAGAAGCTCAGTCATGAGGCTACAGATTGTGTTCGAGTAAAATTCTGCTGCTGCTGATGGGCCACAGCGCCTCATGGTTGCCCAGTCTTGAGTTGCTAGACCTGCCCAAAATATATCCCATTTAGCACAGTGGTAGTGCCACACAACATGATGGAGGGTGTCCTCAATGTGAAGGCAGGACGTCATCTCCACAATGAGCATGGTGGTCACTCCTACGGATCCTGTCTCTCTCTGTCTGTCTCTCTCTCTGTGTCTCCTCCCCTCGAGGCCAGAACTTTGTGTAGGTCCAGACTGGGTGACAGTTTCCCTTCCCTGATGGACATTAGTGAACCAGTTGGATTTTTATGACAATCTAGTAGCTTTTATGGTCACTTTTTCCTTTTACAGGCCCCACAGATTACCAGATTCATTCAGCTCAATTTCACAACCTGCCTTTGTGTTTTTGTGGGTTCTCTCTCACTCCCTATTTTCTGTTTTAAATTAATTTCACAGGGTATTAGAAGGGGAGGATTTGCAGTCGGGAAACTCAATCCAAACATCACATCAGGATCTGACGGAGTCGCCCAATTTATCATAACCTGAATATCACTGGATTTTGAACATGGAAGGAAAAAGCACCATTCACAGTGGGGAGAAACTGTACACGTGTTCTGTGTGTGGGCTAGGCTTCAGCCAATCCTCTGACCTGTTGAGGCACAAGCACAGTCACACTGTGGAGAAGCCATGGAAATGTGGAAACTGTGGGAAGGGATTCCATTACACACCTGAGTTGGAAACTCATCGGCGCAGTCACACTGGGGAGAGACCGTTCACCTGCTCCGACTGTGGGAAGGGATTCACTCAGTCATCCAACCTGAAACACCAGCGAATTCAACCTGCCCAGAGTGTGGGAAGTGCTTTAAGAGTTCCCAGGATCAGAAGTACCATCAACGTATTCACACTGACAAGAGATCGTTCAGGCGATCATCTCAATTCACTGTCCACCAGTGAATTCACACTGGGGAGAGACTGTTCTCCTACTCCAATTGTGGGAAGGGACTCACACAGTCATTCCACCTGCTGATGTACCAGCGAATTCACACTGGGAGAAGCCATTCACTTGTGCCATGTGTGGGAACATATTCACTCAGTCATCTGACCTGCAGATACACCAGCAAGTTCACACTGCAAAAGACCTTTTAAATTCCCAGAGTGCGGGAAGTTCTATAAAAATTCTGGGGACCTGACGTTCCATCAACGTGTTCACACTGACGAGAGACCCTTCAGGTGCTCTCATTGCGGGACTGGGTTCAGGTGATCATTTCAACTCACTGTACACCAGCGAATTCACACTGGGGAGACGCCATTCACCTGCTCCGAGTGTGGGAAAGGATTCACTCAGTCATCCCATCTGCTGAGACATCAGCAAGTTCACAAGTAACTACAGTGATTGGATGTTGCAGTTAATTACATCCAGGACTGAACCAATTACTTGGAGTCTGATCCTGCTGATGTAATTACCTCCAGGATAGCTATTGTCGTTAATACTTTTGACAAAAGTCAAATAAACTAATTTTGTGTGAAACACACAAGGTGTCGAGTCTTTTTAATATCTCTAACATAAGTTAGTTCCTTTTGAAGGGCTCTCCCTCTCCCCTGTCTCCTCCTTCCTCACTTCCAACAAGTGTGAGGAGCTCATGGAGCTTCTTTGTCACTAAGATTGAGACATTCCGATCAGCTGCCTCTGCTGCTTCCCTCCCTTCCACTAACCCACCGGGACAAACTGTCTCCTCACTCCCTATTCACACTCAACAGCTGATCACCCACATCCACATGTTCACTGTTTTGTCTTTCTTCATTTATGGATGTGGGCGTCGCTGGCTCAGCCAGCATTGATTGCCCGTCCCTAGTTGCCCTTGAAAAGGTGGTGGTGAGCTGATGTTGTGAACAGTTTTCTCTCTCAACCTCCACATCTGTGACACATCCTATCTCTTCTCCTGCTTCAGCCGATTTGCTGCTGAAACCCTCCTTCCTGCCTTTTCTCCCTCTGACTATTCCAGAACTATCCTAACCCTCCACTCCTATTCCACCCACTGACAATCTGGAACATTGGTGCCTTTTTAAAAAGAAAATCCCATGGGACATTGGACAGACGAGGCCAACATTGGTTGTCCATCCTGATTGTACTTTGAACTGAGTGGCTGCCTCAGCCATTTCAGAGGGTAGTGAAGAGCCAACCACATTGCTGTGGGTCCGAAGTCACAGGTAGGCCAGACCGGGTAAGGACGGCAGATTTCGTTCCCTAAAGGACATTAGTGAACCAGATTTGCTTTTACAACAATCAATGTTGGGTTCATGGTCCAATTACGAGCTTTCAATTTGAGATTTTATTCCTCTAATGTAAATTCCACCAGTCCATACTGGGATTTGAACCCAGAAGGTCAGCCTGCACCTTGGGATTACTAGTCCAGTGATGTTGTCACTCTGCCTCCATCTTCCTGTATCCTAACAGGCAGTTACTTTCACCCATTACTCACTTACCACCATTTCTTTCCGTTCTGGCAATGCACTGATTATATAATTCTCAGATTGTTTTTTTCAAATCTCCCTGGTCTTGTCCCTCCCTATCTCTGGAAACACCTCCAGCCCGACAGCCCTCTGAGATCTTTCTGCTCCTCCCATTCTGGACTCTTACACATCCCAGAATTCCATCACTCCACCAATGCCGGACATACATTCAGTTCCCTGGGTGCTAAGCTCTGGATTCCCTCCCTAACCATCTCCACATCTCTGACTTCCTTTCCTCTCCTTTAAGAGGCTCCTTAAAACCTACCTCTTTGACCCAGTGTTTGGTCACCTGTCCTCATCTCTCTTTTTGTGTCTTGGTGTTGAGGTTTTTCGATAATGCTCCTGTGAAGCACCTTGGGATGTTTGACTGTTAAAGGTGCTATATAAATACAAGTTGTTATTGCTGCTGTTAATCACATTCCTGACTGAACCTGTTCATTCTGACAGTGGGAATTTATTGCCAGAATAGCAAGCAGACAATTACGAAGGCAAATGGTATATTGGCATTTATAACAAGGGGATTTGAGTATCGGAGTAAAGATGTCTTACTGTGATTATATAGAGCTTTGGTGAGACCACAACCAGAGTATTGTGTGCAGTTTTGGCCTCTGTACCTAAGGAGTGATATACTTACCATAGATTGAATGCAATAAATGTTCACTAAATTAATTCATGGGGTGGACGGATTGTTCTTTGAGGAAAGATTAAATAGACTGGGTCTTCATTCTCCAGAGTTCAGAAGACTGAGAGGGGATCTCATTCAAACACAAAATTCTTACAGGGCTTAACAGGGTAGATGCAGGAAGGATGTTTCCCTTGGCTGGGGGTCTTGAACCAGGGGACACAGTCTCAGGATAAGGGGCAGGCCATTTAGGACTGAGATGAGGAGGAATTTCTTCACTCATAGGGAACTGAACATTTGGAATTCCCTGCCTCAGAGGGCAGTGGATTCTCAGTTGTTGAGCTTATTCAAGATTGAGATCCATCGATTTCTATATCTTAAAACATCAAAGGATACAGCGATAGTGCAGGAAAATGCTGTTGAAGTAGAAGATCAGCCCTGACCTCACTGAATGGCAGAAAAAGCTCCAAGGGCTGAATGGCCGGCTCCTGCTCTTATTTATAATGTTCTTATTGCTGCTGACATTAATAATCTCATATAACTGGGCTGGAGTTTAAATTCTGGATATATGTCCAAAATCAGTTTTGTTTCACACAAGCTGTTTTATTATTAAAACATTAATTAATTTTATTATTAAATTACAGACAAACATACAAATGAATTAGGAACAGGAATAGGCCACTCAGCCCCTTCAGCCTGTTCTGCCATTCAGTAAGATCATGGCTGATCTGAATGTAACCTCAACCCCACAATCCTACCTACCCCCATAACCTTTCATCCCCTTGTTAAACAAGAATCTATCTAGCTCTGCCCTAAAAATATTCAAAGACTCTGTTTCCAACACATTTTGAGGAAGAGAGTTCCAAAGACTCACTACCCTTTGAAAGATGAAAAATTCTCTTCATCTCTGTCTTAAATGAGCGACACCTTATTTTTAAACACTGACCTCGAGTTCTAGATTCTCCCACAAGAGGCAACATCCCCTCCACATCCACCCTGTCAAGACCCCTCAGGATCTTAAAGGTTTCAATTAAGTTGCCTCTTACCCTTCTAAATTCCAGTGGATACAAGCCTAACCTGTCCAACCTTTCCTCATAAGACAACGCACTCGTTCCTGGTATTAGTTGAGTAAACACTTTCTGAACTGCTTCCAACACATCTACATCATTCCTTAAATAAGGAGACCAGTACTGTACACAATATTGCAGATGCAGTCTCATCAGTGTTCTGTATAATTGAAGTTAACCTCCCTACTTTTGGAATCAATTCCCCTCAATGAATAACATTCTATTAGCTTTCCTAATCACTTGCTGTACCTGCATACTAGCCTTTTGTGATTCATGCACTGGGATTCCTGCACTGGGACACCCATACCCCTCTGAACCTAACAGCTTTGCAATCTCTCACCATTTTGATAATCAGCTTACGTTTTATTCTTCCTGCCAAAATGAACAATTTCACATTTGCCCACATTGTCCCCCATTTACCAGATCTTTGCCCACTCACTTAACCCTTTGTAGCCTCCTTATGTCCTCGTCACAATTTACTTCTCTACCGACCTTTGTGTTGTCAGCAAATTTAGAAACCATTCCTTCAGTCCCTTATTCCTCCTACCAGCTACCCCATGACTAACTTAACCACAAAGAAATAAAATCAAAATACCAGGGATGCTGCAAATCCGATTTTAAAACAGAAAATGCTGGAACAAACTCAGCAGGTCTGGAAGCATCTGTGGAGAGAGAGAAGCAGAGTTGATGCTTCGAGTTCAATATGACTTTTCTTCACTCTGGCTTCACTTTAGCTACTGCTAAACTGGAATTAAAAGTTGGTCATTTTATCCACATGTGAATAATGGATAATAATATGTTAGATAAATGTTCAGAAAGTCAAACTGTAACTGATTAAAGAAAATCAGAAGAGTGGAGATGCTGGGAATAGGAATGTTCTAATGAAAGATGATCAAGCTAAAACTTTCACTCAGTTTCTCTCTCCAGATACACCCTGACCAGAGGAGTGTTTCCAGCATCCTGTTAGGTCAGGTACTTCCACATCAAGAGGTCTGATTGTTTTTTTTCCAAAATATGAGACATCCCACAGTGATAAATGTGTTACGTAATCGTTTCTCAGCCTTTTGGCTGAGATCACGTGTGGAATGCATTGGGTCTGAGCTCTGAGATTTGTAGTTTTTTTGGGGGGGGGTGGGGGGCATGGGGCTGGATCTCAATGCTGCCCTCAGTCTGACGTCACAATGATGTTTGAGCTCTCCTTCATCCTGGCTCAGGACTGACACTGATAGAGTGAAGAGAATGAGCAGAAACAACCATCCCAGCCAGGGGATGTGTAACACTGTCAGGGTGACAGGGAAGGAGATGGAAGAAGGCATGAAGATTACAGGAATAGGAGGAAACGAGAACCTGGAAGGATTTGAAAAAAAGAATGTGAATTTTAAATCGAGGCATTGTTTCACCAGGAGCCAATGTAGGTTAGTGAGCACGGGGGTGATGGGTAAACAGAACTTTTGGATGATCTCACGCTTCCGCATGGGTGGGCTGAATGTGAGAGGCTGGCCAGGAATGTATTGGAATCATCAAGTCTTAAGGTAACACGGACATGGATGAGGGTTTGAGCAGCAGATGAGCTGGGGGTGGAGTGGAGACAGGCGACGTTATGGAGATTGAAATATCTGGTGTTAGTGATGGTGCGGATATGTGGTCAGAAACTCATCTTGGGGGTCAATTAAGACACCGAGATTGTGAACAGTGTGGTTCAGCCTCAGACAGTTCCCAGGGAGAGGGATGGACTTAGTAGTTAGGGAACGGAATTTGTAGTGGTGACCGAAGGCTTTGGTCTTCCAAATTTTTAATTAGAGGAAATTTCTGCTCATCCAGTACTGGGTGTGGGATAAGCAGTTTGATCATTTAGTAACAGTGGAGGAATGGAGAGGGATGGTGGTGAGGTAGAGCTGGGTGTTGTCAGTGTACATGTGAAAAATAACACGGTGCTTTTGGATGATGTCACCTAGTGGCAGCATGTAGATGAGAAATAGGAGGGGCCAAGGGGTCCTTGGGGGACACCAAGTACAAGGGCTTTGGAGAGGAAAGGGAGGTCGGAGATGGGGCGGTAGTTTGTAAGGATGTTGGGGTCAAAGGGTTTTTTTTTGGATGATGATGGTGGATTTAAAGGTGGGAGGGACAGTACCAGAAGAGAGAATTGTTAGCAATACCAACTAGTATGGAGAAGTTGGCTGCTGAACAGGGAGTAGGGTCAAGGGAGCAGAAGGTGGGTCTGATGGACACAATGAGCACTGAGAGGGCATGAGAGGAGATGGTTGAGAAACTGGAGAAAGAAGTGAGTTCAGGGCTTGTAAATGGAGGAACTTCAGGGACAATTTGTTCCGGTGGGCTAGTGGGAGGGAGAGAAGCAGCAGAGGCAGCTGATCGGATTGTCTCAATCTTAGTGACAAAGAAGCTCCATGAGCTCCTCACACTTGTTGTTAGAGGTGAGGATGGAGGAGACAGGAGAGAGGGAGAGCCCTTCAAAAGGAACTAACTTGTGCTGGAGATATTAAAAAAACTTGACACACTGTGTGTTGAACAGAAGGTGATTTATTTTTCTTTACCTATATGACACCTATAACTAGGCTGGAGTTTATTAACATCAGCAGAAACAGACCCCAATGACCATAGTTCAGTCCTGGATGTGATTAACATCAAAATCACATCACAAGTAGTTATGTGTGAATTCGCTGGTGTGTCAGCAGGTGGCATGACTGAATGAATCCCTTCCCACACACGGAGCAGGTGAACAGTCTCTCCGCAGAGTGAACTCGCCGGTGTATCAGCAGATGGAATGACCGAGTGAATCTCTTCCCACACTCGGAGCAGCTGAACGGTCTCTCCCCGGTGTGAGTGCGCTGGTGAACAATCAGACCAGATGATCGCCTGAACCCAGTCCCGCAATGAGAGCACTTGAATGGTCTCTTGTCAGTGTGAACACCCTGATGGACAACCAGTTCCTGGGAACCTTTGTAGCACTTGCCACAGTTGGGGCATTTAAAAGGTCTCTCATCAGTGTGAACTCGCTGGTGTGAGAGGAGGTTGGATGAGTGAGCAAATCTCTTCCCACACACGGTGCAGGTGAACGGTTTCTCCCCAGTGTGAACTCGCAGGTGTACAGTGAGCTGAGGTGAATGCTTGAACCCAGTTACACAGTGAGAGCACCTGAACGGTTTCTCGTCAGTGTGAACACATTGATGGGACATCAGCTCCCGCAAACTTTTATAGCACTTCCCGCAGTCAGAACATTTAAAAGGTCTCTCGTCAGTGTGAACTTGTTGATGTCTCAGCAGGGTGGATGACTGGGTGAATCCCTTCCCACACTTAGAGCAGGTGAACGGTTTCTCCCCAGTGTGAACTCGCTGGTGTACTGTGAGGTGATTTACTGTCTTGAACCCAGTCCCACAGTGAGGGCACCTGAATGGTCTCTCATCAGTGTGAACACGTTGATGGGACATCAGCTCCTGCGAACTTTTATAGCACTTCCCGCAGTCGGAACATTTAAAAGGTCTCTCATCAGTGTGAACTTGTCGGTGTCTCAGTAGGGCGGATGACTGAGAGAATCCCTTTCCACACTCAGAGCAGGTGAATGGCCTCTCCCCAGTGTGACTGCGCCGATGAGTTTCCAGCTTAGACAGGGTTCTGAATCCCTTCCCACAGTCTCCACATTTCCACAGTTCCCTGTTGTCCCTGCATTTATGTTTTGACAGGTCAGATGATCTGCTGAAGCCTCATCCACACACAGAACACGTGTACGGTTTCTCCCCACTGTGAACGGTGCTTTTTCCTTCCATGTTCAAAATCCAATGACATTCAGGTTACGATAAATTGGGCGACTCCATCAGGTCCTGTTGTGATGTTTGGTTTGGGTTTACCGACTACAAATCCTCCCCTTCTAATACCCTGAGAAATTGATTTAAAAGAGAAGAAAGGGAGTGAGAGAGAACCCACAAAAACACAAGGGCAGGATGTGAAATTGAGCTGAATGAATCTGGTAATTTGTGGGACTGGCACTAGGAAAAAGTGACACCTTGTCCTCACTTATCACCCCACCAGCCTCCGCATTCAAAGGATCATCCTCTGCCATTTCCGCCAACTCCAGCATGATGCCAGCACCAAACACGTCTTCCGTTTACCCCCCTCCCCCCCGGCGGCATTCCGCAGGTATCGTTCCCTCCGGGACACCCTGGTCCACTCCTCCATCACCCCCTACACCTCAACCCCCTCCCACGGCACCCTCCCATGCAACCGCAGAAGGTGCAACACCTGCCCCTTTACTTCCCCTCTCCTCACCGTCCAAGGGCCCAAACACTCCTTTCAAGTGAAGCAGCATTTTACTTGCACTTCCCTCAATTTAGTCTACTGCATTCGTTGCTCCCAATGCGGTTTCCTCTACATTGGAGAGACCAAACGCAGACTGGGTGACCGCTTTGCAGAACACCTTCGGTCTGTCCGGAAGCATTACCCAGACCTCCCTGTCGCTTGCCATTTCAACACTCCACCCTGCTCTCATGCCCACATGTCTGTCCTTGGCCTGCTGCATTGTTCCAGTGAAGCTCAACGCAAACTGGAGGAACAGCACCTCATCTTCCGACTCGGCACTTTACAGCCTTCCGGACTGAATATTGAGTTCAACAATTTTAGATCATGAACTCTCTCCTCCATCCCCACCCCTTTTCCGATCTCCCCCTTTTTTTCCAATAATTTATATAGATTTTTCTTTTCCCACCTATTTCCATTATTTTTAAATGTATTTCCATCCATTGTTTTATCTCTACCTTTTAGCCTATTTTGATTCCTTCACCCCACCCCACCCCCACAAGGGCTATCTGTACCTTGCTTGTCCTGCTTTCTACCCTGAATTATCACATTCCTTAGATAATATCACCACCGTCAACACCTCTTTATCCTTTTGTCTATGACATCTTTTGGTTATCTCCACCTATCACTGGCCCGCTATCCAGCTCTACCTGTCCAACCCCCCCCCCCTTAAACCAGCTTATATTTCACCTCTTTTCTATTTTTACTTAATTCTGTTGAAGAGTCATTCGGACTCGATACATTAACTGTGTTCCTCTCCGCAGATGCTGCCAGATCCGCTGAGTTTTTCCAGGTATTTTTGTTGCTGTTTTAGAAATTGACAACATTCTCTCCTCCTGCTACCAGGACTAGGATGACCGCGCATGCGCCCTGCTGCACACAGTGATAAAGATGGCGGACATTAACCCGGGACTGTCAGCGGAGACGGGGCCCTGCATTTTTCGCCCTGTTTTGGTGGAAGCGCCGAATGAGTTGGTTCTTTTTTCGGGGCTTTGAATCACTACTGGGTCTTTATGAACCTTCCCCACCCACTCCGCCGGTTCCATTACCGTCGAAAATCGGCCGTTTTTTTCTCTGGTTCGAGAGCCGAGATGACCGCCTCCCAGCTGTTGTAGCACTCACACCGCGCATGCGCCAGCTGGAACGTTCACTGCGCACGCTCCATTCGCAACTCATCACTGCGTCTGCGCAGACACTCCTGTCGTGAGGATAGGGCATATTCTGATACGCCGCGAATGCTGGTTAAAAGCCCTGCCATTGACACCTCGTCTTGTTCAATAGAAAATTGGATCTTGTGACCCAATTACGATTGGAGCCATAGATCCAAGATATAAAATGATTAAAAACACTAACGCGGCAACCAAAGTCCACAGGCACTTATGTCCTGGGTATCGTTAAGAGCAGAACAAAGCCCTACAGTGAGATGTAAACTCATTGGAGCCTCAGCAGGTGGGGTGATTTTTCTTTCCCCAAACACAGAACATTTAAACCGTGTCTTGCCTGTTAATAATGCACCGATTCTGGATCAAATCCCTTATATGTTTAAAGCTGAAGTGTTAACAGGCCAGCCAACATGAAGACATTTAAACTTCCATGGGATGTGGGTGTCATTGGCAGGGTCATCATTTAAAGCCCATCCCGATTTGCCCGCGAACTGAGTGGCTCGCTGGGCCATTTTAGAGGGTATTGAAGAATCAACCACAATACTGTGTGTCTGGATTTACATGACCAGGTAGGGAGCACAGATTTCCTTCCCTAAAGAACGTTTGTGAACTAGATAGATTTTTAGAACAATCGAGAATGGTTTCATAATCGCCATTGCTAAGACTCGCTTTTAAATCCAGGATTTATTAACTGAATTTAAAGTTTCACCAGCTGCTGTGGTGGGATTTGAACCCATATCCCCAGAAGATTAGCTGGTCTCTAGATTGCTAATTCTCATAATGACATTGCCACTACACTAGCCTCTCTCTCGAAGCACCGAATTGGTCTCCCTCCGGTGTGACTGTGCTGCTATGTCAGTAAATCCAGTGATTCTAATTCCACTTTCAGCTGCTGAATGATCTCTTCATGGCGGGATTTTATCCATGAGTTCCAGCTAAAACAGGAATCTCAAACCCTTCTGCTAATGAATTCCACATTCGTAACATTCCCCAGTTAAAAAAAAAAGCAAAGTACTTCAGATACTGGATATCTGAAACAAAAACAGGCAATGCTCAAAGCGCTCAGCAGATCTGCCAGTATCTGTGGATACATCTGTGGCCTTTCATCAGAACAGCACTGCATCAGTATACAGACCTGGAATGTTAACTCTGTTTCTCGAACCACAGATGCTGCCAAATATGTTGAGTATTTGAAGCATTTTCTATTTATATCTCTGGTTAATGAACTTGCTCCAGAATCGCGCATTAGATTTATTGTTGGCTAACATATTTTTATTCTGAAGAAGAGTCATTTGGACTCGAAATGTTCACTCTGTCTTTCTCTCCACAGATGCTGTCAGACCTGCTGAGTTTTTCCAGCATTTTTTGTTTTTGTTTTAGATTTCCAGCATCTGCAGTATTTTGCCTTTATTTTTATTCTTGCTGATTCTTAAGTATAAACATCTTCCACTTGTCTCCCCTGTCAAACCCTTTCTGAACCTTAAAGGCCTCGACAAGGCCATCCTGCACTCTCATTAACAGAGAAAACATATTCAACCTGTACAGTCTTAATAGTTCTGACTTGCCAGTCCTTGCATCATTCCAGCAAATATTTCTTGTACCTTGTACAATGTTCCTATATCTATTTTATAACATGGGGTCCGAGCTAATTTGAACATCAAATTCACCATTCTCTGCAAATAATCAATATTGGAAAGGTCATGTTGTAATATCGCATGTATCCGTGATCAGACAGACCTTTAAGAGTGCTGATTGTGTCATCATACATATGCGATATTCTGACATAAGATCATGTGATATTGTGACGTCAGACCAAGTGATATTGTGACATCAGACCATGTGACATGCTTGTATAAAGGTACCAGCCCCGCCTTGAATGACAGCCCCTGTAATTTGGAATCCATCAGGAAAGTCAGTTCGTCAATCAGCCTGTTCAGTGATACAGCCCACACCATATAGATATCCGCGATAGAATTGTCATGTATTTAGTTGCCCTATGAATAAACCTTGTGATACTTGTTCTCAGCAAAATCTCTGTCTCATTGTTCATGTGATAGGAGCTAACATAATGTAATGACACAAGAACACATCAGTGGCTGGTGTCGGTTATTGAGTACACTGCTGGAGGTACAGCTTTTTAAGTATCTTTACCTGAAACATGAACATTACTTTAGTTTTCTGCAGCAGTATATTTCTCCGAGTTCAGGGAAGTCCACAAAACGTCCCGAAGTTCAGATCTGGCTGGTGTCACAGCCACAGACATGAAGCACCATTGTCGGCTGTTCTTCACCCCCTCAGCACAGCTCCAGCCTCTCCCTGTCCTTTAGTACTCCCACACACAATGGCTGTTTCCTGCCTGCTCCTGTTGCTCTATCAAGTGATTAAACACGACTCCGCACTGTGTACAGGAATTCTTTCCCAGAGTTTGCAGGAGCAATCAGTTGTTTAAACCACTTCAAGAAGGCGGTAAGTAATGGTGCAGGGATTGAAGGGGCCAGAGCTGGGAGTGGTGGTGAGCGCAGGAAGGTGACAGCAGGAGATTAAAGTGAGGGAGGGGGAAGGAGTGTCAGTGTGGAATTGGAGGGAGGGGGAAGGAGTGTCAATGTGGAATTCAAGGGTGGGGGAAAGAATGTCAGTGTGGAATTGGAGGGAGGGGAAGGAGTGTCAGCTTGGAATTGGAGGGAGGAGGAAGGAGTGTCAGTGTGGAATTGGAGGGAGGGGGGAGGAGTGACAGTGTGGAATTGGAGGGAGGGGGAAGGAGTGTCAGTGTGGAATTGGAGGGAGGGGGAAGGAGTGTCAGTGTAGAATTGGAGGGAGGGGGAAGGAGTGTCAGTGTGGATTTGGAGGGCGGGAGGGGGAAGGAGTGGCAGTGTGGAATTGGAGGTAGGGGGAAGGAATCTCATTATGGAATTGGAGGAAGGCGGAATGGGTATCAGTGTGGAATTGGTGGGGGGAGGACTCTCACTGTGGAATTGGAGGGAGGGGGAAGAAGTGTCAGTGTAAACTTAGAGGGAGGGAGCAGGAGTAGTTAGTGGAAGTCATCTCCATCCTGGCTGTGCATCTTCCGTATTAAAACTTGAATTGAACCTATCGTTCTCTATCTTGAGTATATTCACATGGAAATGCAGGAACTGTTGGACACTAAGGGAATTGATGGGTGGGAAAGTGGAGTTGAGGTGGAAGATCATTTAATGGTGGAGCAGGCTGAAGGGGCCATATGGTCTAGCCCTGCTCTTATTTCTTGTGTTTTTTGAACATCGCTGTGAATCATTTCGATTCAAGCACAGCAGATGGAGCACCCGCCATTTCCCTTCCTCCCACCCCACGTACCAGGGCCCCAGACACACTTTCCAGATGACGCAGTGATTTGCTTGTCCTTCTTGCAATTTAGTATTTTGTATTCACTGCTCACAGTATGACTTTCCCTACACTGAGGATACTAACTCCTGATTGGGTGACTGCTTTTTGGAACATCACCATTCAGTCTGTGAGTGTGGCCTTGAGCTTCTGATCATTTACCAGTTTAATTCTCCCCTGCCCCAGTCCCACTCTGACCTCTCTGTCCTCGGCCTCCCGCACTGTCCCAATGAATCTCAAAGGAAACTCGAGGAACAGCAGCTCATCTTTGGTTAAACACTTTCCAGACTCAACATTCATTTCAAGAATTACATATAATAACCATCGCTACAATTTTTTTCAGACAGTAGGTGCTGGTAATGTTCATAAAACCGTTTGTTCCTTCCTCCTTTCCCAATCTCTTTTCCCTGACTCCGTACTTGTTTTAAAACAATTAAAGCATTGAAAGATGAGCAGGAGCTTCTGCAGTGCCTAGTCTGCTAAGTTCTTCAGTATTAACAAAATTTCCTTGACCCAATGACACGAATAGTTGGACTGGGGATTCTTATACTGTTTTTCAATCAAAAAACACGTTCTTAAGTTATTGATTACCATTTACATTTTTAAATGAAGCTTATTCTAATCAAGTATGTCTCCATTTTTCTCAGTCGATATATACAACCTAATTCCTCTTGCTGTCCAATCTGTTACAGAGGCTGTTACAGAAAAGAGGGAAAGGTTTGCTACAACTATACAAAGCCCTGGTTAGATCACACCTGGAGGACTGTTCTGGGAACGGCACCTTATTAAGAAACAATATTTGCCTTGAAAGTTTCAGTGGAGCCACATTGACTAGGTTGGTGGGTTTTGGAAATTGGAAGTTGTACAAACGCAGCTTGTGGCACTATTTCACCTCACTGTTCACTTCCTGTTCATGTCTAACACACTCAATGCTGTTATTGGCTGAACAAGTCTTCTGTGTTTGATCTAAACATGTTAGTATTCGGCGCTCCTATTCCTGCTGCCCGGGTTTGGCCCTGCTCAGGGAATGTTGTTTTCTTGTTGCTGTGTGAGCTGTCACAATGAACTGATCCTGAAGTCTCTTTCCCCTGGGATCTACAAAACCCATCACTTCTCTTCCTCTTTCATTCTCACTCTTTCATTCCCAGTTGAGTCTGTTCTCCTTTCGGGCTCTTCAACAAATCCATTTGGGTAGGCAAGTGGCAGTTGAAATTTAATGTAGGGAAGTGTGAAGTGATTGATCTTGGTCTGAAGAATGAGGAGAGGCAGCATCAGATAAACTGTACAATTCTAAAGGGGTTTCTCTGTTCCACAGCGAGTGGTTAGGATCTGGAATGCACCACCTGAGAGTGTGAGGGAGGCAGATTCAATCGTGGATTTCAAAAGAGAATTGGCCAGAAAATGCAGGTCTCTGAGGAAAAGGCGGGGGAGTGGGACTAGGCGAGTTAGTTTCCAGAAGAGTAAGAGATCTCTCTTTTCAGATGGAGATGAGGAGGTTTTTTCTCCCGCCAAGGGCCGTTAGTCTGTGGAAATGTTTTCCCCAGAAAGCAGTGGAGGCTGGGTCACTGAATTTATTCAAGGCAGAATTAGACAGATTTTTGACAGATAAGGAAGTCAAGGGTTATGAGGGAAGACATGAAAGTGGAGTTGAGATCACAACCAGATCAGCTATGATCTTATTGAATGGCAGAGCAGACTCAAAGTGCTGAATGGCCGACTCCTGTTCATAACTCCTATGTCCCTATGAACCGGGCCGAATGGCCTCTCTCTGTGGTGTAACCTTGGCTCTGGTTCTGTAATACTGAGTGGCTCCAGTGACAAAATGGTTCAATTTATGCTCCTGTCATGTTCTAATTCAATGCTGATACCGCTCAAGGCAATGGTTACAGCGACGTACTGAGTGGTCGAGCAGTCTCAGGCGTTCGATTTCGAACTCCAGCTTTTTCAGGAAGCCATGGGTTCAAGTCCCACAGCAGCAAACATTTCCACTCATCTGACATTTCAACAAATCCGGCAATGTGCGCTTGGGGTAGCTGATGCCTGCGGTGTTTCATTTTGGTCGGAAGAACGAGGATAAATTGCAGGGTGACCGGATATGGCAGGGACCGAGTCCAGCTTTCTCTGTTGCAAACATTCTCGGGTTTTATTTGAACAGCATTACAGTTTACCTAATGTTTGTAGTCGGGGCTGAGTGGTTAAGGCGATGGATTCGAAACCTACTGGGGTTTCCCCACGCAAGATTGAATCCTACCAACTGCGCTTCTGGTACCTCCAGAATTAATTATTGGTTAAATAGAATTAAAACATTCCAAACACTCCTGTCTTTTTCCCACTTCACTTCCGCGTTCCTTTATTTCCATTCATCTGCAAGCATTCGCCAAATCTGCAGTCAGAAATGGAACAAACTGAGCCAAGTTGGTGACATCCTTGTTTTCTGGGTATTTGTCTCTCCTTAGGCCCCTTCTTACTCTCGATGTATATGTCTCTCTGTGTTCATGTGTGTGCCAATGTGCTTCAGTTCCCCGAGGTGTTGAGCACATTTTTTTTTACCATTACAAACGTTATTCACGTACTTTACGTATCTTCATGGTAAATGGTACAGAGAATAACAGCAGGTTCAAACGTTGCCAAAGGAGATTGACAGTTTCTGTGTTTTTTTGAGTTCAGACTGCGAATTGACTCCAGCCTGCGAACTGACTCGGTGCCCACATGTTACACAGCGGAGAACACTTAAACAGACAGTGGATTCACTCAGTGTGACAGTGTGTTCCAGTTCTATATATGCAATCAGAGAATCAATTTGTATGAGTTGTTTTGAACACAATATTTTGAATAGGTTGGATGTTATACACATGTTGGATCTAATTTCTTTCGTTTTATTCGAAATGAACATGAATAAATCTATTTGTGTGGAAACTTACTGAATAAGAGCAGGAGGCCTGGCAAAGTTTGGATAATATTTCCTTGTCGCCAAAGGACACAGCATCTCTGTAGTTAGTTCATGTCTGGTTCCTTGCAGCCTTTCACTGTCCGTCTCTTTTCATTTCACTAAATCTCTTCACCTCTGAAATTGTTCCAGATTTATTGCTCAGCCGACATTTCCATTATTAGTGCCTAACCTTAAACCCAACTGGACTGATTCTGGTGAAGCTGACAATATTTATGGTGCCAATCAGGAAGGAGTTCATATGCATGTGGAGAAATTGCACAAGAGCAACAATTCTCAACCCATGCCCAGGAATTGAACCCGAGCCGCGGAGGTGAAAGCACAGAAATCTAACCATGAGATCACCAAGGAAATAGCCTGACCAGCTTGCTTCATCCATGCCACTTTTGCCATTTCATCACTTGAGACCACCAATGACAAGAACGATTGCTGTGAGCTGGGACATGAAACCGACAGTGAGGTGAAATAGTCCCACAAGCTGCTCATGTGCAACTTTCAATTTCCAAAACTCACCAACTTCATCACTGCGGCCAACCATTGTGGCCGAGTGGTTAAGGCGATGGAGGCCAAATCCATTGGGGTTCCCCGCTTCTCATTACTCTTGGTTTTAACTGTGTGGCTACAGAGTTAATTATCGATTAAATTAAATTAAATCCATCCAAACATCCGGGCGTTTTCCTATATCTGTTCATTCACGAAAACATTCACGAAACTTGCAGTTGGAACTGAAACAAAACGTAGTGTCATGCTTGCTTTCTGAGTTTTTGTCTCTCCTCAGAGACAATCCCTTGCCCTCTGTCACTCTCAGTGTATATGTCTGTGTGTGTTCCCCTCTGTGTGTCAATGTGGCTCAGTTCCCCAGTTTCAAACGCTATTCACGAAAAAGGTCAGAAGCAAAATCAAGAATTGTTTCTCATCTTCATGGACCTGACCAAGGCGTTTGATTCTTTCAATCATGAAGCTCTATGGATCTTCCTCCAATGCTTTGGTTGCCCATTGAAGTTTGTCACCGTCCTGTGACTCCTGCATGACAGCATGACCGCCTCCGTCCTGAGTGGAGGATCTGAAACTGACACCTTTCACATTCTGACCAGGGCCATACAAGGTTGTGTGATCACCCCCAACTTGTTCACCATTTACATGACTGTCATCGTCCACCTCATCCAAGATGACCTACCACCTGGTGTCAACATTCAATATTATCTGGACGGAAAGTTCTTCAACCTTTGTTGCTTCTGGACAAAAACCAAAACTCACCGCCATTGACATCCACGACCTTCAGTTTGAGGATGACGGCTGAATGATGGTTCACTCTGTAGGGGATATGCAACGGATGCTTAGCCTCTTCAACATCTCATATAAGAGGCTTGGCCTGTCCTTAAACATCGCCAAGACGATGGTCCTTCACCAACCTTCCCTGGGTCAGTTAAGCATCCCTTGTGCCATCCACATAGATGGGGTGGGCCTACAGTATGTGCAACACTTCCCTTATCTCGGCAGCCACCTCTCCCAAGGGACCATTCATCGATGAGGAAGTCCAATACCAAGTCAACTGGGGAGTGAGATTTGAAGTTTCACATCACAGCTAGAAATGTCACATGTGGAACAAATTGAGAACAAACACAAAGATGGAGAGGGGAAGTGGGAATAAAAGAGAAGCGCTGTGATAGGTTACAAAGCACTTAGAGCTGATGGTGCAAGGCAGAATATTATTCCAGTATTACCCATGTGACTTGCAGCTCTAATTTCCTGATATATACCATGCGCAACATTACCACTACAGTTTGGTGGCCTGTAAACAACACCCACCAATGTTTGTTCCCTCTTGCTGTTTCTGAGCTCCACCCAAACTGATTCTACTACTTGATCCTTCGATTTAAGATCCTCTCTCACGAATGTACTGATCTTGTCCCTTATTAACAACACTACCCCACCTCCTTGTCCTTTTTGCCTATCCTTCCTAAATGATGAAAATCCTTGATATTGAGGCCAGCCAATCACACTGCTCTTTGAAAGCAGCACACAGGCCGAATTGCCTCTTTCTTTGCTCTAACTTTCCATAAATTGTTACTTTCCAACACAACGGTTACTTCTTTCACAGTCATTCTGCCATTTTATAATCCACTCTAGCGAGTGGTTTCAAAGCTTAACAACGTGCAAAAGACCGGAAGGAGTCTGCAACTGTGGATAATCGGCACTGTGCACATTCCTGTAATCAGTATGTGAGAGAATCAGGAAAATTAGGTCCTGGTTTATCTTTACCATGTCATCTTCAAACTCATCCCTCTAAAATCCTTGGGTTTGACGTTCCCTCTCCCTGATTTCCAGGGGAAGCCTGGGTTCAGTGACTGTGTCTACATCAAGCAGCGAATTGACCTGGGAGCTGGATGGGCAGAGGGAGCTGGACGGGCATGGGGGGGCCGCCAGGGACAGGGGCCGGGGGGGAGGGAGGGGTGTGGGGGGGCGGTGTGGGGGTGGGGGTCAGAGACAGAGTAGAAACATATGTGACATGAAAGCCGCAGAATTTGATGTGTGTCAGTTACTTTCAGTGATGAATTTCTGCCGTGTGTTCCATTGTCAGTTTCACAGGAGCCGCAGTGATGAGGTTGGTGGGTTTGAGAATTTGAAAGTTACACATGAGCAGCTTGTGGGACTATTTCACCTCACTGTCGATTTCATGTTCCAGATCACAGTAACTGTTGCTGTCATTGGCTGAAGAAGTCGTTTGTGTTGGCATCTAAACAAGCAGTTTTGTGGTAAAAGATCTGAAATGAAAAAAAAATGGGCAAAAGCAGCGTGGGTAAGGCAAACCGATAAGCTTGTTACCAGTTTCCCTGGTGGCCAAGTGGTTAGCATTCAGTGCTCACTGGTGCGGCAGGGGTTTGGTTATTGGTCAGGGAATGAAAATTTATTTTTCTTGTGAAATTGTTAAAACGAGTGTTAATTCCTCACTTATTGAAACAATTAACAACTCCGCCAGAATCAGTGGAGTGAGAATTGAAATCTAATCTCACAGCTGAAAGTGTCACCGCTCATAGACCCATAGTCACAGAGCCATCGAGGGCCACAGAACAGATAAAGGCCCTTCGGCCCATCGAGTCTGTGCTGGTCAAACAAGTACCGAACTATTCTAATCCCATTTTCCATCAATCTGGAACCCGCTGGAACAGGTCGAGAACAAATATGGACTAGAGTGAGTGAATGAAAGAAGGAGAAGAGAAGGGCTGGTTGCAAAGCACTGATCAAAAAGATGGTGATGCGAAGCAAAGTATGGGTGGGAGAAGGACAAATGTTGCTGCCTACTGTTTGCACTGACACAAATATCACTCCTGATGGATCAACCAATCACAACCGCTCTTTGAAAGCAGCACACAGGACCGAATTGTCTCTTTCTGTGCTGTAACCTTCTATAACTTTATGTTCCCTAACACCACGGTTCATTCACAGTCATTCTGCCATTTTATAACTTACTCTAGCGAGATTACCTTGTATTCGGCTCTTTGGAAACCAAAATACTGAGTAAATTCAGCGAGTTCTCTTCTCATTTCTAGGCAGGGGCAGAAGCAGAAAGAGGTGTGACATGAAAGTGTTTTGAATTTGATGTGTCTCAGTTGCTTTGAGTGATGAATGTCTGTCTTGTAGGTTTCACAGGAACCGCAGTGATGAGGTTGGTGGCTATTTTGAAAGCAGCAAAATTTGAAAAAAACACAATGGCGTCCACTACCCAAAGATTAATAATCTTATGTTCTACTGACTGAGTCATCCGGACAAGTTTGAAAAAAAGTGATCCATATGCCAACATACATGGAGAAAAACGTTGTTTTCCACCTGGAGCCTCAGCTTGCTTTGAATTTCAAAGTGTAGAAGGTAATCGACATACAAAAGCCCCAAGGATACAATACATTCCTCTCAATCAACAATAACATCATTCACATCTTCCACTTCTTAGCTGAACCTCCTTCCAAACATTGCAAACTCCTGTTATATCTTTCATCCTGACATTTTTCTCTGTAACATTTTCATCTGAAGCTGCACAACTAATGTGAATAAAGTTTGTGATGATAAAATTGTGTTCACTCCCTCGGGAACTGAACTATATTGACACACACAGGAACACACACAGACATAGACATCGAGAGTGACAGAGGGCATGGGTTTGTCTCGAAGGAGAGACAAACACCCAGAAAGCAAACATGACACCAACCTGGCTCCGTTGTTGGTCCATTTCCGACTGCAAGTTTCGTGAATGTTTTCGTGAATGAACAGAAATAGGAAAACTCCCGAGTGTTTGGATGGATTTGATTCAATTTAACCAATAATCAACTCTGTAGACGCAGAGTTAAAACCAGGAATAATGAGGAGCAGGAAACCGCAATGGATTTGGACTCCATCGCCTTAACCACTCGGCCACGACTACGGGCCCAATGTACAGGGTAATGTTGTTATAAAATCGTAGATGGCTACAGCAGAGAAGCAGGACATTCGGCCCATCATGCCCGTGCTGGCTGTCTGGAAGATCAACTCAACTAATTCCACAATCCCGCCTTTTCGCCACAGCAATTGTATTTGTATTTTCTCTCTTCGTTTTTCCTGCTAAAAGGAAAGACAATCTACATCAGCTTAAGGCGGTGCTTGTTGGACAAAAGATAGCATGCACAGCAACCCGACATTAAACCACCTATAACGTTGAGAGGAGAAAGATTCGAATCCAAATCTCCAGAAAGACCGTAACCTGAATCCAGGAATTTAGACCACTCGGTCGCAGTGCTACACAGGCCTGGTTTTGTGCCATTACCTTGCCTGGCATTGCCACAATAGAAGATTAGGAATACAGCAGGAATTGACCATAAGCCCATCGAGCCTCCTCTACCATTAAATAAGATAATGGTGGATCCGCAGCCTCTACACCAATTTCCCCCCTGACCCCGATTGGCCTTCATTCCTTTAAAATCCAAAAATCTATCCATCTCAGCCTTCAATATTCTCATTGACTGAGGATCCACAGACCTCTGGGCTACAGAATTCCAAAGATTCACAAGCCTTTGAGTGAAGAAATGTCTCCTCACCTCAGTCCTAAATGGCTGACACATTATGCAGAGAATGTGAGCCCAGTTCTTGACGCTCCAGCCAGGGGGAAAAACAGCCTCTCAGCATGTTCACTGTCAAGCTGTCTCAGAATATTCAATGAGATCACCTTTCATTAGTCTAAACTCCAGAGAGAACAGACTCATCCCACTTAATCTCTCATCCTCATCTCAGGAATCAATCCAGTGAATCTTGGTTGCACACAGGCAGCGGGAGAATAGAGGGAACAAAGAGAACAAGAGTCAACAGAGATAGAGACACAGACAGAGAGACTGAGAGAGTGAAAGAGAGCGAGGCAGATATACAGGGACAAAGAGAGATAGATAGAGAGCGGGGTAGACACTGAAAGGAACAGATACACTTCACCGTTTCATACGATCGCTAACATCAGATTGACAGACAGAAAGAAAGCAGAGAAAGAAAGACTTACATTTAAACAGAGTCTTTCACCAACTCAGGACAACGGGAGGCGCTTTAGAGCCAATGAAATCCTTTTGAAGTGTATTTACTGTTGTAATCTAATCACAGAGAGAATTTGAAAAAAATGCTAATTCGGCAGATGACAAAATCCGATTTTAAGAATCACATCTCAATGTAGAATCTTTCATTCTATATCTCTGAACATTTCATTGTTTGTTTGATGCAGGTTCAGCAGATGTAAATCTGCAGCTGAGTGAATAAATTTCACCTCGAATCCCTGACGAAACAGGGACAAAGCATCCCATTTCTATCAGGTCATCTCTCAGTATTCTCTTTTCTAGAGAAAAGAACTTCAGGCTGTTCAGCCTTTCCTGATGATTATAACCTATCCGTTCCTGTAACATTTCTGAATCAACTTTTATCTTCCTGTTCCTTGCGACACCAGACAGTAGTAGAAACAATTCCTCATGTCCGAAGGATTTCATTTTGGACTATTTGTATTTACAAATTCATTCTCTCGATGTGTCCACTGCCTTAAACATTCGACCACAAGGACTCGGTACCTGTCTGGTTAAATGTTGCTCGGTTATGAAGATAGATTGGAGAGGTTGGGACTGTTCGCCTTGGAAAGGAGAAGGCTAAAAGGAGATTTGATCGAAGTGTTCAAAGTCATGAGGGGCCTGTAGTTAGGGAGAAACTGTCCCCTCTCATCAAGAGATCAAGGACTAAAGGGTACAGACGTAAAGTGATTTGTAAAAGAAGAAGATGTGAGAATAAACTTTTTCACACAGCACGTGGTTCGACTCTGGAATGCACTGCCTGGAAGTGTGGTGGAGGCAGTCCCAAGGCATTCAAGATGGCAAAAGATGATTATTTGAAACTTACAGCACTTAGTAGATGGACAGCCTCCATTAAAATAAATCAAGTAATAACTAAATTAATCTCCCCTTGCATGTTTTAAAACTGCACCTCCCCCTTCACCTTATACGACTTTAATATGAAGCTACACTGACTAACGTGGATGATTTTTGGATGCTAAAAATGGGGAGCTGAACCATACTGACACACAAACACAGAGGAACACACACAGACATATACACCGTGAGTGACAGAGGGCAAGGGATTGTCTCGAAGGAGAGACAAACACCCAGAAAGCAAACATGACACCAACATGGCTCCGTTGTTGGTCCATTTCTGACTGCAAGTTTCGTAAATGTTTTCGTGAATGAACAGAAATAGAAAAACTCCCGAGTGTTTGGGTGGATCTGATTCAATTTAACCGATAATCAACTCTGTAGACACAGAGTTAAAACCAGGAATAATGAGAAGCAGGAAACCACAATAGATTTGGACTCCATCGCCTTAACCACTCGGCCACGACGACTGGCCCAATGTACAGGGTAATGTTGTTAAAAAATCGTAGATGGCTACAGCAGAGAAGCAGGACATTCGGCCCTTCATGCCCATGCTGGCTGTCTGGAAGATCAATTCAACTAATTCCACAATCCCGTCTTTTCGCCACAGCAATTGTATTTGTATTTTCTCTCCTCGTTTTTCCTGCTAAAAGGAAAGACAATCTGCATCAGCTTAAAGCGGCGCTTGTTGGACAAAAGATAGCATGCACAGAAACCCGAGGTTAAACCACCTATAACGTTGAGAGGAGAAAGATTCGAACCCAAGTCTCCAGAAAGACTGTAACCTGAATCCAGGACTTTAGACCACTCGGTCACAGTACCACACTGGCCTCGTTTTGTGCCATTGCCTTGACTGGCATTGCCACTGAAATAGAAGATTAGCAATACAGCAGGAATTGACCATAAGCCCATCGAGCCTCCTCTACCATTAAATAAGATAATGGTGGATCCGCAGCCTCTACATCAATTTCCCCCCTGACCCCGATAGCCCTTCATTCCTTTAAAATCCAAAAATCTATCCATCTCAGCCTTCAATATTCTCATTGACTGAGGATCTACAGACCACCGGGCTACAGAATTCCAAAGATTCACAAGCCTTTGAGTGAAGAAACGTCTCCTCACCTCAGTCCTAAATGGCTGACACATTATACAGAGAATGTGAGCCCAGTTCTTGACGCTCCAGCCAGGTGGAAAACAGCCTCTCAGCATGTTCACTGTCAAGCTGTCTCAGAATATTCAATGAGATCACCTTTCATTAGTCTAAACTCCAGAGAGAACAGACTCATCCCACTTAATCTCTCATCCTCACCTCAGGAATCAATCCAGTGAATGTTGGTTGCACACAGGCAGCGGGAGAATAGAGGGAACAAAGAGAACAAGAGTCAACAGAGATAGAGACACAGATAGAGAGACTGAGAGAGTGAAAGAGAGCGAGGCAGATATACAGGGACAAAGAGAGACAGATAGAGAGCGGGGTAGACACTGAAAGGAACAGATACACTTCACCGTTTCATACGATCGCTAACATCAGATTGACAGACAGAAAGAAAGCAGAGAAAGAAAGATTTACATTTAAACAGAGTCTTTCACCAACTCAGGACAACGGGAGGCGCTTTAGAGCCAATGAAATCCTTTTGAAGTGTATTTACTGTTGTAATCTAATCACAGAGAATTTGAAAAAAATGCTAATTCAGCAGATGACAAAATCCGATTTTAAGAATCACATCTCAATGTAGAATCTTTCATTCTATATCTCTGAACATTTCATTGTTTGTTTGATGCAGGTTCAGCAGATGTAAATCTGCAGCTGAGTGAATAAATTTCACCTCGAATTCCTGACGAAACAGGGACAAAGCATCCCATTTCCATCAGGTCATCTCTCAGCCTTCTCTTTTCTAGAGAAAAGAGCTTCAGGCTGTTCAGCCTTTCCTGATGATTATAACCTATCCGTTCCTGTAACATTTCTGAATCACCTTTTATCTTCCTGTTCCTTGCGACACCTGACAGCAGTAGAAACAGTTCCTAATGTCCGAGTGATTTCAGTTTGGACTATTTGTATTTACAAATTCATTCTTTCAATGTGTCCACTGCCTTAAACATTCGACCACAAGGACTCGGTACCTGTCTGGTTAAATGTTGCTCGGTTATGAAGATAAATTGGAGAGGTTGGGACTGTTCGCCTTGGAAAGGAGAAGGCTAAAAGGAGATTTGATAGAAGAGTTCAAAGACATGAGGGGCCTGGATAGAGTAGATAGGGAGAAACTGTTCCCCCTCATGAAGAGATTCAGGACGAAAGGTTACAGACGTAAAGTGGTTTGTAAAAGAAGATGATGTGAGAATAACTTTTTCACACAGCACGTGGTTAGAGTCTGGAATGCCTGGAAGTGTGGTGGAGGCAGGTTCAATCGAGGCATTCAAGATGGCAATAGATGATTATTTGAAACTTTCAGCACTTAGTAGATGGACAGCCTCCATTAAAATAAATCAAGTAATAACTAAATTAATCTCCCCTTGCACGTTTTAAAACTGCTCCTCTCCCCCCCCCCCCGCCACCCCCAACCCCCCACCCACCCCCACCCCCACCTGATACGACTTTAATATGAAGCTACACTAAGTAACGTGAATGATTTTTGGAGGCTATAAATGGGAAGCTGAACCACACTGACACACACACACACACACACACACACACACAGAGGAACACACACAGACATATACACCGTGAGTGACAAAGGGTAAGGGTTTGTCTCTAAGGAGAGACAAACACCCAGAACGTAAGAATGCCAACAGCCTGACTCCATTTTTATTCCATTTCCGACTGGAAATTTGCAGATGAGCACAAATAAGAAAAAACAAGAGTTTTGGGATGGTTTTTGCTCCATTTACCGATAATTAACTCTATCGGCACCTGGTTAAAATTGGAAATTATCAAGAGTGTAGTCAGCAGAATTCATAGCTGTACAGGGAGACCGCAATGATTTTCAAAAGCATCACCTTAACCGCTCAGCCACTGTTGCAGACGTTGATCTTGTGCTTGGTTGAGACCTAAATCTCAATAGGATCAACAAAAAACACACTTGTGAAACCTTTGAGGTGTCGTAACCCACAGGAGATACAGAGCAAGAGCGAGAATGTGGGGTTAGACTGGACTGTTCTTATCCTGCCAACATGGACATGATGTATCGAATGGCCTCCTAAAGGTTTCTACTTTTCATTGTTTCGATGTCTCAAAATAATCATCGTCACCCACTCCCCCACTCCCCGCCCCCGCCCCAAGACCCTCCTCCCCTCCCCCCCTCCCACCCCGCCCCCCGTGTGTCTTTTGCGTGTTTACTCAATGAAATGTTAGTAAAAGGTAATGGTGGGGAAGGATTGAGAGTTTTCAGTGTGGGACAGAAGTGAAATGGGTCAACAGAGAAGCAACCCGTTTCCAATCAGAGCAGAAATAGATGACAGACACAGAATGACTCTCCCACCTTTAGTTTCTTTACTAGTTCCATCACCATCGCTTTTCCCTTACATCCTCATCCCTTTTGTTATTTATTCTCTCCTGTCTTCCATTTGATCAGAAACCTTCTCTTCTGTTCTCTCCCCTTTCCCGCTTCCCTGTCTGTGAACTTCTTGAAAATCTGTAACATCTCTAAGTTCTTTCCAGTTCTGATGAAAGTTCAGCAGCCTGAACCGTTAACTGTTTCTCCCTGCACATACTCAGCCTGACCTGGTGAGTATTTCCAGCATTTTCTGGTTGTGAATGAGAGTGACACATGTGTGGCCATTTCCCCTCTATACCAAATGTGTGACACTGATTTCCCGAGTGCAGTGGTCATTATGATAAAGACAAAATACTGTGGATGCTGGAAACCTGAAACAAAAACAAAAAATGCCGTAAAAACTCAGCAGGTCTGACAGCATCTGTGGAGAGAAAGACAGTTAACCTTTCGACTCGAAACCTAGCTCTGAGGAAGAGTCACATGGACTCGAAATGATTACTCTGTCTTTATCTCCACAGGGGCTGTCAGACATGCTCAGTTTTTCCAGCATTTTTTTGTTTTTGTTGTGCTGTAGTCATTGTGTTTGCTTTAAACGTGAAATTTCCCGGTTAGGTCTCACGTGGAAGGTTTACCCTTCAATTGTTTCGGGATGGAGGTGGTACAGTAATAAAATCAGTGAGAATTAATCCAGAGGCCCAGGCATAAGGATTCAGATTCCACCACAACTTGACATTTTGATTTTTTATTCTTTCATGGGATGTGGGCATCGCTGGCTCGGCCAATATATATCTTACCCATCCTTAATTTTCCCTTGAGAAGGTGTTGGTGAGCCTCTTCTTGAATGACTGAAGTCCATGTGGTGCAGGTATACTCACAGTGCTGTTGGGGAGGGGCTTCCAGGATTTTGACCCAGTGACAGTGGAGGAACGGCAATACAATTCCAAGTCAGCCTTGGAGGGGAATTTGCAAGTGATTGTGTTCCTATGCATCCTCTTCCCTTGTCCTTCGAGGTGGTAGAGTTCATGGGTTTGGAAGGTGCTGTTGAATGAATGAGCCTTGGTGAATTGGGAATTGAATTAATAAATCTGGAATTGAAAGCTAGTCTCAATAATGGTGAATTGAAGCTTTCTTCGATTGTTCTGAGAACCCATCTGGTTCACTAATATCCTTTCAGGAAAGAAATGTGGCGTCCTTACCCAGTCTGACCAAATGTGACTCCAGACCCGCAGCAACGTGATTGACTCTTAGCTGCCCTCTGAAATAGTCGAGCAAGTCACCCCGTTCAAGGGTAATTAGGAATGGAGAACAAATGCTTCCCTTGACAGCGACACCAACATCCCATGAAAGAACTTTTAAAAGATGAGAAATTGCCATTTTGTTTCATTTCATGTCGAAAAGAGTGACAGTAACTCCTGTCTCATTATTTAAAATCTCGATCTTTTACCTATTTAACCAGGTAACGTTAAGTGAGAGAAAACTGATTCACAGTGACTCAGAAATCCGAACTTAAAACAGAAAATATTGGATGCATTCAGCAGTATCTATGGAAATAGAAACAGAGTGAATGCTTCAGGTCTTTGAACTTGAATCCAGTTATACAGTTCTGAAATGCGAACTATGATTCTGTTTCCACGTTCATTACCAGAAGTGATGAGGATTTCTGAATTTTCTGTTTTAATTTCAGATTTATAGCATCTGCAGTATTTTGATTTTCTATCAATGTAGAGTGTTGAGAATCTGAAATCTCTTCCCAGAATGGTTAGAGATCCACATCTGAGCTAGGAACCCAAGGGTAAAATCCCACTGCAAAAAGACAGTTCACCAACTGAAAGTGGGCAGGAATTCACTCAGTCATCCCATTTACTGAGACAGTCAAAATGGAGAGAGGTATTTCACGTGTGAGGAGGGATTTAGTCAGTTTCTCCAACTGTTAACACTCCGGCCTTAAAAGTTCAAAGAATTTGATCCACAAATGGTGCATTCTGGCAAGACACAGATTAGATTTTTCGCATGTGAGGGGAAAAAAATCACTAATTCACCCCAGTTGCTGAGATTGTTCTGCTGTTAATTACACCCAGTACAGAACGTGCATTTTGGTTGCTGCATAAATTGATTTAATGGTTTTATATATCTCCTTAGGTCACCAATCTTTATCGGATCACAGAACATAATTTGCGATTGAACAATATTGTCTGTGACATCTTTTGATTATCTGCTCCTATCACTGCTTGCTTGTCCCTACAACCACCCCACCCTCAACTTCTCTCTCCCCCCGCCCCCCACCTTAAACCAGCTTATATTTCACCCCTCTCCTAACTATACTCAGTTCTGTTGAAAGGTCATGTGGACTCGAAACGTCGACTCTTTTCTTCTCCACCGATGCTGCCAGACCTGCTGAGTTTTTCCAGGTAATTCTGTTTTGTTTTTAATTTCAATGGCGGTTCTCTTGCCCGGCATTCGACGCGAGACAGAATGTGCCCTATTCTCATTGCAGGAGCCTCCTGCGCAGGCGCAGTGGCATTTGTGAGTTGAGCATGCACGGTTCGCTTTTAGATTAGCGCATGCGCAGTGCGGGTTCTGCAGCTGCGGGGAGGCGAACATTTCGATTCTGTGACCGGCGAGAAGCGGCCGATTGTAGGAGGGTAATGGAGGCGGCCAAGTGGGTGGGAAGGATTCATAAACACCCAGTGGAGGCCTCAAAACCTGAATAAGAACCTATCGGGCCCGCGTTCGCACCGAACGGGCCGGTAACAGCTGCAGGGCCTTGTCCACAGGTTGGAGGCCCGAGTTAATGCAGCAGGGCGCATGCGCGGTCATCTTGGTCCAGGTAGCAGGAGGAGAGAATGTTGGGTATTTCTATCCTGGACTGACAGGGATGGATTTTGGAAACTCCTTTTACAGAGGGTTAGAAGGGGAGGATTTACACACACCAAACTCAGACCAAGAGAAATGTTTGTCTCTGCTCGTTATTGGACTCACAGCAATGTTTTTTTTTTACAGGGTATTAGCTGAGCAGAATTTGAAGGCGGGAAACTCAAACCAAACATCAGATCAAAACCTGACAAGTCACTCGATTCATCAGAACCTAATGTATGTTTCTCTGTGGAAAATATTCAAACATCTGTGTGACTGGTAATAGGGGAGAGCAAAGTCATGGAGGGATTTGAGAAGAAGGATGAGAATTTTGAATTGAGTTGCTGTTTAACCGGAGCCTGTGTAGGTCAGTGAGGACAGGGTGATGGGTGAGTGAATGGGACTCGTGTAGATGATATAGACAGTGGAGATTTGGATAAACTCAAGTTTATCACGAGGCCAGCCAGTCAAGTCTTGAGGTCATAACGAATAGATGAGAGCTCAGAAACATGAACTGAGACAGGGCCAAAACAAGTGACGTTACTGCAACATTTTATGGACAAGATGGGGGTTAATTTAAACCACACTGATTTCTCTCATTTCCCATCCACAAACAGAAAGGTGTTTTTGATTTGCTTCCCTCTTTATAGGTATTTTCCAGCCCTTGGTTTTCATATGATATAATTTCTATTAGTACCCCCACAACAAAGTCAAGATAGGATGAACTCAAAGGGTTAGTTTATTTGCACACACCCAAAACTTGTATGGTGTGAATATTGCTTACTTATTGTCACCTCAAGCCTCTGTGTGACTGGAAATAGGGGGAGCAAAGTCATGGACGGATTTGGAAAGAAGGGTGAGAATTTTAAATTGAATTTCTGTTTAACTGGGAGCCTGTCTAGGTCAGTAAGTACAGGGTGATGTGTGAGTGACTGGAACTCAGTGCATAGGGCAGGGTGATATTTATATGTACTGCCTGAGACTGAACCAGACTGTTCACAAAAATACAAGCAGAATACTGCAGATGCTGGAAATCTGAAATAAACAGAAAATGCTGCAAAGACTCAGCAGGTGTGGTAGCATCTGTGGAGAGAGAAACAGAGCTAACGTTTCGAGTTCATATGACGCTTCTTCAGATAACAGGAGAAACTGGTTGTTCTCCCTGGAGCAAAGGAGATTGAGGGGAGATTTGATCGAGGTGTACAAGTTTATGATAGGTTTAGATAAGGTTGATAAACAAAAGCTCATCCCATCAGCTGATCGGACACGGTACAGCACTAAAACCACAATTAACCATTCCCTGGGCTGAAGTGCGTAGAGAAGACGTCATTTGTCTCTCTCTCCACACACTGCTAGAGCAGACAAGGCTTTCCAGTATTTTCTGTTTTTATTTCAGACTGTTCACAACTTTGGTGTAACATATCTTTATATGTACATATATATGTATGTATGTGTATATATCTATTTATGTACATGTCTATTTATATATAAAACACCACAGTTGTGAACAGTCTGGTTTAGTCTTAGACAGTTGCCAGTGAGAATGATGGAGTCGGTGAACGGGGAGTGGGGTTTGTGGTGGGGATTGAAGACAATGGACGGTGTGTGACTTGGAGGGGAACTTGGAGGTGATGGTGTTCACATACACCAACCCTGGTCCTAGGTGATGGAGGCTAAGGCATTTCAGAGATTCTGTTAAAGTATTGACAAAGTTCTGGTCTTGTTTTAGATATATAAAATGCCTTGCTTCACCCCTTCTGTTCCCACCTTTCTTAGTCCCATTCCTCACAGAGAGGCCAAAGTCTTGTGTAGGCCCAGACTGGGTGGCAGGTTCCCTTCTCTGAATGACATTAGTGAACCAATTGGGTTTTTATGACAATCCAGCAGTTTTCATGGTCACTTTTTCTTAGTGCCGGCCCCACAAATTCCCAGATTCATTCAGCTCAATTTCACAACCTGCCTTTGTGTTTTTGTGGGTTCTCTCTCACTCCCTTTTTCTGTTTTAAATCAATTTCACAGGGTATTAGAAGGGGAGGATTTGCAGTTGGGAAACTGAAACCAAACATCACATCAGGATCTGACGGAGTCACCCAATTTATCGTAACCTGAACATGGAAGGAAAAAGCACCATTCACAGTGGGGAGAAACCGTACACGTGTTCTGTGTGTGGACGAGGCTTCAGCCGTTCGTCTGGCCTGTCAGAACACAAATACAGCCACAGCAGGGAGAAGCCGTGGAAATGCGGGGACTGTGGGAAAGGATTCAATTTCCCATCAAAGCTGGAAATACATCAGCGCAGTCACACTGGGGAAAGGCCATTCACCTGCTCTGTGTGTGGGAAGGGATTCACTCGCTCATCCACCCTGCTGACACACCAGCGAGTTCACACTGGAGAGAGACCATTCATCTGTTCAGTGTGTGGGAAGAGATTCACTCAGTTATCTCATGTCATGGCACACCAGCGGGTTCACAATGATGAGAGACCTTTTCAATGTCCAGAATGTGGGAAGTGTTTTAAAAGTCCCGCTGAAGTGATGTACCATCAACGTGTTCACACTGATGAACGACCTTTTCAATGTCCAGAATGTGGGAAGTGTTTTAAAAGTTCCTGGGAACGGATGTGCCATCAACGTGTTCACACTGACGAGAGACCATTCAGGTGCTCTCACTGTGGGGCTGAGTTTAGGCAATCATCTCAACTCACTATGCACCAACGAGCTCACACTGGAGAGAGGCCATTCAGCTGCTCCGAGTGTGGGAAAGGATTTGCCCGGTCATCCGACCTGCTGAGACATCAGCAAGTTCACACTGAGGAGAGACTGTTCGCCTGCTCTGAGTGTGGGAAGCGATTCCCTCAGTCATCTGACCTGCTGACACACCAGCGAGTTCACACTGGGGAGAGGCCGTTCACCTGCTCTGAGTGTGGGAAGGGATTCACTCGATCATCCAACCTGCTGCGACACCAGCGAGGTCACACTGATGAGAGACCTTTTAAATGCCCAGACTGCGGGAAGTGCTGTAAAAGTTCTGGAGAACTGATATCCCATCAACGTGTTCACACTGACGAGAGACCGTTCAGGTGCTTTCAGTGTGGGACTGGGTTCAAGTGGTCGTCTCAACTCAGTGCACACCAACACACTCACACTGGGGAGAGGCCATTCACTTGTACTGAGTGTGGGAGGGGATTCACTCGGTCGTCCATCCTGCTGAGACACCAGCGAGTTCACAAGTAACCACAGTGATTGGATTTTGTGATGAATTTTTGTCATTGGGTCTATTTCTGCTGATGTTAATTAAATGCAGCCTAGTTATAAGGGATAATGTTCTGGATAATATAAAAATCAAATAAATCAGACTTGTGTCTTCTTCTTATCGTGTCCACGGACAGACTATCCATGGCCCAGCCAGAACTGGACACATTTTTGCGCCTTGTTGTTGAATTCGGCAAGATCTGCAACAGTGCAGGGTTCCTCTAGCGATAGGCATTGCAGGAAATGTTGCATAGTCTGTGGCTTAGTTCCACATTCACGAGTTGTCGGGCTGGTTGTATATCCCCATTTGCTTAGTGATACCTTTGAACGACCTACACCAGTCCTAAGTCTGTTAAGGCACTTCCAGGTTGCCCAGTTGCAATTAGCTCCTGGGGGAAGGCTTTCATCCGGTAGAATTTCCATCGCTGGGGGTTGTTCAAGACTGGCGAGCCGGTCTTTCCACAAGGCAATGCGGGCTTCAGATGGGGTTGATTGTAATGGAACAACACTGTTCATGAAGCTCTTCCTTGACTTTAGGCGTCTGGGTGTAGGTGGATGACCATGTAGAGGGTGCCTCTCATCTGATGTTTGACGTAGTCACTCTTTCTTGCTGGCTACCATTCTTTTTATATCAGGGGGAGCGATACCCGCCAGGATATATAGGCTGTTGGTGTTTGTTGGTTTTAAACAACCTGTGATAAGTCGGCAGCTTGCATTCAGAACGGCATTCATCTTCTTAGCATGAGTAGATCTTTCCCATGCAGGGCAGGCAGAATAGCAAAGAGCAAGTGCACTGGTTCGCAATGTTTTCGAGCTTGCTCCCCATTTTGTGTTAGCTTATTCAGGATGTTGTTTCGTGCGCTCACTTTTGCCTTTGTCTTTTCGATGTGGTTCTTGAAGGTGAGGCATCTGTCAAGGGTGACTCCTAAGTAGACAGGGTGCTCGCAATGCGTTAGTGTTGCTCCATACCAGGTTACTTTAAGCTGGCGTTTGGATTCGTGGTTTCTGAGGTGGAATGCACAAACTTGCGTCTTTGATGGGTTTGCGCGATGGTGGTTTTCTTCATAGTAGGATGTTAGTCCCTGCAAGGCCTCAGAAAGCGTTTTCTCCACGGTGTTAAAATCAGTGCTTTGGGCAGTGACACATAAGTTATCAGCATATATAAAATGGCGTGTGACACCGTCTATAGGTTGGTCATTCGAGTAGATGTTGTACAGCAGCGGTGCAAGCACGCTTCCCTGAGGAAGACCATTCTTCTGAATACGCCACCTGCTGCACTTCCTACCTAGTTCAATAGAACCGGCGATTCTAAAGCATGCTTTCTAACAGCTCTGTTAAGTGGATATCTTTTGTCATCTCTAGGATCTAGCAGCGGAGACGTCTATGGTACACTGTATCGTATGCTGCTGACAGGTCTACAAAAACAGCACCTGTTACCATCCCTTGCTCAAAACCATCTTCGATATGTTGTGTGAGGTTGAGCAGTTGGCTTGTTGTTGATTTGCAGGGGCGGAAACCTACTTGCCCTGGAATGATCTTTTGATCTACAATTGGTGCTATCCTATTGCGTATCAGGTGTTCAAACAGCTTATTGGTGTGGCAAAGCAGTGAAATTGGCCGAAAACTCTTAGGATGTGAGGGATCTTTTCCGGGCTTTAATAGTGCTATTACATGTGCCTTCTGCCAAATATTAGGTAGCTTGTGTGTTGCCCGACAGTGGTTGAACAATTGTAGGAGCCATTTCTTTGCTTGCTCTCCAAAATGCTTTATCTGCTCTGTTGCTATGTTGTCAAGAACAATTGCTTTCCCATGTTTTAGACTAAATCTACTAGTTTCCAGCTCTTCCATGGTGAATGGTCCAGTGAATCACAGGAAGTTAACATATAGATCCAGCAAGCAGTTAAGAAGGGAAATGGTTTGATAGCTTTTATTCCAAAGGGATTGGAGTACACAAGCAAAAAAATCTTACTATAATTTAACAGGGCAGTGGTGAGGCTTCAGCTGGATACTGTGTGCAGTTTTGGTCTCCTTATTGAAGGAATGACATACTTGCCCCAGAGGGAGTGAAACAACTCTTCACAAGACTGGTTCCTGCGATGAGGAGTTTGTCCATTGAGGAGACTGGGCCTATTTTCAATGCAGTTTAGAAGAATGAGAAGTGATCTCATTGAAGGACGGAACATTCTTAAGGGGCCTGGAGGGTAGATGCTGAGAAAATGTTTCCCCCCTGGCTGGGAATCTAGAACATGGGGATTACAGTCTTGGAATAAGGGGTCGATCATTTCGGAATGAGATAGGGAAGAATTTCTTTACACAAAGGGTTGTGAATCTTTGGAAGGTTCTACCCCAGGGAGCGGTAGATTTTCAGTTGCTGAATAGGTTTAAGACAGGTCAGTAGATTTTTCAGTGCAAAGTGCTGGCTCCACAGCACCTCCTGGATGCCCAGTCTTGAGTTGCTAGATCTTTTCGGAATTGATCCCATTTAGCACGGTGGTAGTGCCACAAAACATGATGGGGGGTATCCTCTATGTGAAGGAGCTACTTTGTTGCACAATAACTGTGCGGTGGTCACTCCTACAAACACTGTCTTAGACAGATATGTCTGCAGCGGGCGGGTTGGTGAGGGTGAGGTCAAGTATGTTTATCCCTCTTGTTGGTTCCCTCACCACCTGCTGCAGACCCAGTCTAGCAACTATGTCCTTTAGGACTCCCCCAGCTCGGTCAGTGGTGATGCTACTGAGCCATTGTTGGTGATTTAAGTCCCCCATCCAGAGTACATTCTGCACCCTTGCCACCCCCAGTGCTTCCTCCAAGTGGTGTTCAACATTGAGGAGCACTGATCCATCAGGGAGGGATGGCAGTACGTGATAATCAGCAGGAGGTTTCCTTGCCCATGTTTGACCTGATGCCATGAGACCCACAAATGATGTTGAGGACTCCAAAGGCAACGCCCTCCCAACTGTACGTCACTGTGCCACCACCTCTGCTACTGATGGTGGTGTCTGGGACATTATATGTAGGGTATGATTCTGTGAGGATGACTGTTGTTTGACCAGCCTGTGAGACAGCTTTTTCGACACTCACTCCCAGATGTTATTAAGGAGGACTTTGCAGGATCGACATGGCTGAGTTTGCCATTGTCATTTCCAGTGCCTAGGTCGATGCTGGGTGGTCTGTCCGGCTTCATTCCTTTTTTGAGAGTTTGTAGCAGTTTGATACAACTGGGTGTCTTGCTAGGCCACCTCAGAGGACATTGCTGTGGAGTCACATGGGGGCAGATTTCCTCCCCCTAAAGGTCATTAGTGAACCGGATGGGTTTTTACAACAATCGACAATTGTTTCTTGGTCCTCATCAGACTTTTCATTTCAAATTTTTATTGAATTCAAATTCAAATTCCATGGAGGGATTTGACCCCGACTCCAGAGACAATACCACTGCACCATCACCTCTCAGACTGCAAGGCCTGAGACATGAACTGACTACAGAGATGTTGGTGCAAGGCTCAATGTGGGGGGTAATGGAACTGATTTTACTGCCGCTGTTTAAAGTGGCACAAATATCACTCCTGATCAACCAATCATAACAACCATTCTATTGAAATGTACTTTATTACCTTGTGACCTGTCCTTCTGAAGCCAAGACCTGGAGTGAATTCAGTGAGAAGTTTTCTTGTCATTTCCAGCAGGAGATTTGGAACCAGACCAGTTGAATGACAGTTTAAATGGTGCCAACCCTTCACTGCAGCTCATTGTGTTTTTGAGTGGAGATGATTTCTGTTTGATACAAAGCGCAGGATGACCTGATTAACTGACTGAGGTTCCGAATGACCTATTCCAACTCCTTTGACTTTGTTCTCGCTAGGTGGAAATACCAGTGAATGACATTATAAATGACTGCACCAATATGGGGTTGTGTGGCCGAGCGGTTTAAGGTGCTGGATTAAGGTTTCAGTCTCTTTGGAAACTCGGCTTTGAATTGCCCTGCTGCCAAATATCCTCATGATCTTTATTTTGGGAATTGTAGCAGCTCTATCCGGACAAACAGATACTAGCTCACATTAAATCCAGTGGAGTGTGCTGCCTTTTTAATATTTTGATAGGAAGTACAAGGAGAGACGATATAAATATGAATTGCTGTGGGGAAAAGGCGGGGTGTGGAATTACAGTAGTTGAATTGCTCTTCCAGAGAGTCGGCATGTGAACGACATGCTGAATGACCATCTGATGTAGCCGTCTATGATTTTATACAAACAGCAGTGACGTCAGTGCAGGTCCTGTGTTCATGGTGGAGGTGTTAAGGTGACAGATTTTGAATGCACTGGGATCTCCACAGGTAGGCTGGAATCCTGCCAACTACTCTTCTTATCATTCCTGAATTTTACAGTGTGCCTGCAGAATTAATTATCAGTTAAATTGAATAAAAACCATCCAAACACCTCCAGCGTTCTCTAACTTCATTCATCTGCAAGCATTCACCAACGTTGCAGCCTGAATGGAATAAAAAAGGAGCCAGGTTGGTGTCATGTTTGCTTTCTGGATGTTTGTCTCTGCTTAGAGACAAACCCATGCCCTCTGTCAGTCTCGGTGTACATGTCTGTGTGTGTTCCTCTGTGTGAGTCAATCTGATTGTTCCCCATTTTGCCATCCAAAAATTGATGTTAGCTTTATGGCTTCATGTTAAATGGCACAGGGAACAATGAAGAGCAGTTTTAACAGATGCAAGAGAAGGTTTATTTCTGGGGTTTTTTGAGTGGAGACATTTCAGCTTCGAAGTGCCCAAAAAGTACGAAGTGGAGGATGATGGAAATTGTCACTGAGCAACATTTAAACAGACAGACACCGAGTCCTTGTGGTCAAGTGGTTAAGGCAATGGACACATCGAGAGAATGAATTTGTAAATACAAATAGTCCAAACTGAAATCCCTCGGACATTGGGAACTGTTTATAACGCAGTTGGATGTCACAATGAACAGGAAAATAAAAGTTCAATCACAAATGATCCAGGAACAGATAGGTTATAATCACCAGGAAAGGCTGAACAGCCTGAAGCTCTTTTCTGTAGAAAAGAGAAGGCTGAGAGATGACCTAATAGAAATAGGATAAGGAATGGAGCTGGTAGCTAGGGAATGAAAACAATGGCTTCAATCTTCCCAATATTGAATTGAAGGAAATTTCTGCACATCCACCACTGGATATCAGACCGTCTGATAATTTAACAAAAATGAAGAAGTGGAGAGAGGTGGTGGTGAGGTAGAGCTGGGCACTGTCAGTGTACATGTGATAACTGACACTGTGTTTTCAGATGATGTCATTGTGGGGAGAATGTTGATGAGAAATAAGAGGAGGCCAAGGCTGGATCCTTTGGGGACACCCAGAGGTAACGAAGTGGGAAGGGAAGACATTGCAAATGATTCTCTGACCATGATTAGATAGAGAAGAATGGAACCAGGAGAGTGCAGCCCCAACCAGCTGGACAACGGTGGAGAGGTGTTGGAGCAGAATGGTGTGGTCAACCTTGTCAAAGGCTGCATACAGGTTAAGAAGAATGAGAAGGGATAGTTTATTTTGTCCCAGTCACATAGGATGTAATTAGTGGCTTTGATCAGAGTGTTTCAGTCCTGTGGGAGGGGCAAAAACCTGATTGGAGGGATTCCGACAGGGAGTTCTGGGAAAGATGGACATGGATTTGGGAGGTGTGAACATGCTCAAGGATTTTGGAGAGGAATTGAGGGTTGAAGATGGGTCAATACTTTGCAAGGACAGTAGAGTCAAGTATTTGATTTTTGAGGAAAGGGTGATGATTTGAAGGAGAGAGGGATAGTACCAGAACGGAGAGAACTGTGAACAATATCAGTCAACATGGGGAAGTTGGGGGATCAGCAGCTTTGTGGGAATAGGGTCGATGGAGCAGGAGGTGGGTCTCATGGACAAGGTGAACACTGAGAGGGCAGGAAGAGAGATGGGAGAGAAACTAATGAAAAATGTGGGTTCACAGCTTGGACAAGGAGGAAAATTATAGAGACAGTTTGTCCCAGTGCACTAGTGGAAGGGAATGAAACAGCAGAGGCAGCTGATCGGATTGTCCCAATCTTAGTGACAAAGAAGCTCCATGTGCTCCTCACACTTGTTGGGGGTGAAGATGGAGGAGAGAGGGGAGAGGGAGAGCCCTTCCAGAGAAACTAACTTGTGTTAGAGATATTAACAAGACTCGACATGCTGTATTTAACACAAAGATATTTTATTTGGCCTTATCCAGAATTTTAGCCCCTATAACTGGGCTGGAGTTTATCATCAGCAGAAACAGACCCCAATGAACAAGGTTCAGTCCTGGATGTGATTAGCAGCAACATCCTGTTTGTTATTTGTGAACTCGCTGGTGTCTCATCAATTGGGATGACCAGGCGAATCCCTTCCCACACTTGGAGAGCTGAACGGCCCCTCCTCAGTGTGAATTCGCTGGTGCTTCAGCAGGTCAGAGGACACAGTGAATCCCTTGCCACATACAGGGCAGATGACTGGCCTCTCTCCAGTGTGAATTTGCTGATGTCTAAGCAAGTGGGATAACTGTGTGAAGCACCTCCCACAGTGGGAGTAGGTGAACTGTCTCTCCCCAGTGTGAATTCGCTGGTGTCTCAACAGATCGAATAAATGAGCGAATCCCTTCCCACATTCGGAGCAGGTAAATGGTTTCTCCCCAGTGTGAACTCGCTGGTCTGTCAGCAGGTTGGATAACTGAGTGAATCCCTTCCCACACTTGGAGCAGGTGAATGGCTTCTCCCCAGTGTGAATTCTCTGGTGTGTCAGCAGGTTGGATGCCCGAGTGAATCCCTTCCCACACTCGGAGCAGGTGAACGGCCACTCTTCAGTGTGAATGGGCTGGTGTCTCAGCAGGGTGGATGAATCAATAAATCCCTTCTCACATACAGAACATGTGAAAGGCCTCTCCCAAGTGTGAATGCGCTGGTGAGTATCCAGCCTGGTTGGATAATTGAATCCTTTCCCACAGTCCCCACATTTCCATCGTTTCTCTCCAGTGTGACTGTGCTTGTGTTTTGACAGGTCGGATGATTGGCTGAAACCCCGTCCATACGCAGAACACGTGTACGGTTTCTCCCCACTGTGAAAAGCACTTTTATCTTTCATTCTTAAAATCCAATGAAATTCAGGTTATGACAAATTATGCGACAGTGGTAGATTCTGATGAAAGGCTGGGTTTCCCGATTGAAAATCCTAGGGAAATAGTTTAAACAGACAAAAGTGAATGAGAGAGAAACCACAATAACACAAAAACAGGTTGTGAAATTGAGCTGAATGAATCTGGGAATTTGTGGGGCCGGCACTAGGAATAAGTGGCATGCAAACTGCTGGATCGTTATAAAAACCCGACTGGTTCACTAATGTCCTTCAGGGAAGGGAACCTGCCAACTGGCCAGGGACTATACAAAACACCAGCATCTACTGGGGGGAATAGAGAGGGAGATGGGAGAGGCATGGGGTGAAGGAAATGTATTTTATGCATCTGCAATTCGACCAACATCTCCCAAACCCTCATCCTCCACACCCTAGAAGGACAACGGTAGCAGGTGTATGTGAACGCCATCACCTCCAAGTTCCCGTCCAAGTCACATACCATCCTGACTTGTCTAACATCCAGCACTGGATGAACAGAAATTTCCTCCATTTAAATATTGGGAAAATTGAAGCCATTGTCTTCAGTCCCTTCTATAAACTCCACTCCATAACCATCAATGCCATCCATCTCTCTGACAACTCTGAGGCTGAACCAGGCTGTTCACAATCTTGGTGTCATATTTCACCCTAAGCTGAGCTTCTGACTACATATCACTAAGACCGTCTATTTCCACCTCAGTAACTTTGCCTAACTTCACTCCTGCCTCAGCTCATCTGCTGCTGAAACTCATCCATTTCTTTGTTCCCTCTAAACTGGACTATTCCTAGCCGCCCACATAAAGGTGAGGTCATTAAAAATTCTGCTTCCCATGTCCTTGTTCCGCACGGCTGGATCTGAAATTTAAAAGATAAAACACTGAAAATATTGAACAGGTCAGGCCTCATCAATCGAGTGAGAAACAGAGCTTGACTGTGAGACTGTCAGAAAAATCTCAGCGACAGTCGCTGACTAATGATGGCCATAGTTCCCACAATTCTATGCATCCAAGAAACCGCTCTATCTAAAACTTGTTCATCATTTGCTAATTGAATGTTGGTTGGCGGAATCTGCAGATGACAACAGTCCCGTAATTCCAGTTAAGAAGGTGAAAAACTGCTTCAAAATACAGGAAGACATAAACAGACTGGCTGAATGCACGGATAAATGGAAAGGTAACTTCAAAATTGTGAAATGAGGGCGGACTGGGCTCCTGATGGTGGAAATAGACCGTATTCTAGCTCGCTGAGCATTCTGGGTAGCATCACCCACCATTACTGCAGGACATTCAGCCTTTCTTCCACGCTTGCTCACCCACACCAGGACTGAGACTAACAACCAACTGCATTCAGCTTCACCAGAACCTACAGCCTGGGACTGGGAGTGGGATAAGCAGGAAGAATGAGGAGAAACAATATAATCTAACACAGCAACCTCCAATCCACCTCCATTCCCGAGATAGTGAGACAGAGTTTAGAAACACTCACCAACGCGACTCCAGTGAAACATCCACGAGGAAAAGGGGGAAGCAGTGACTGTGCCTGCTCTGATATAGCCCCAGACCTGTCACTCAAACCCCCCAACTCCGCCCAGTTCACAGCTCAACCTACCAGCTTGCAGCTTCCTGCAACTTGACCCCGCCCTGCCCAGGTGTGGGACAGTCCAAGGTGAGTCGTTTGTGTAACCAGGAAGGGGGTGGGGGTGACCTCCCGCCATTTGCTGTGTCCCCAGTGATTCCTCCCTCCCCTCTCCCAGGCCCCTTAAACACTGAATGCAGAGGTCGAATGTACCTTGGGGAGCCTCACTGACCTGCAGAGGTACTTCATCTTACAGACACCTGCCCTCTCAGCACCAGCCCGCCCCTGTCTGGATTTAGTTTAAATTTAAGGACTTAGATGATTGAGCTTCAAACACGCTTTAACTGACTACAGCAAATCCGAAAATGATTGTCCCTCACACCAGGATAGTTTATTTTGTTAAAAACCGGAACTCAAAATGCAGTTACAATCGTCCAGCTTCTTCTGGTGCACACAAGACCAGAAAATGAAACAGTGAACATTATCCCCCAGACCCGAATATAAAACAGTGAACATTATCCCACAGACACGAATATAAAACAGTGAACATTATCCCCCAGACCCGAATATGCAACAGTGAACATTATCCCCAGACCTGAATATAAAACAGTGAACATTATCCCCAGACCTGAATATAAAACAGTGAACATTATCCCCAGACCCGAATATAAAACAGTGAACATTATCCCCCAGGCCCGAATATAAAACAGTGAACAGTATCCCCCAGACCCGAATATAAAACAGTAAACATTATCCGCAGACCCGAATATAAAACAGTGAACATTGTCCCCCAGACCCGAATATAAAACAGTGGACATTATTCCAGAGACCCGAATATAAAACAGTGAACATTATCCCCAGACCCGAATATAAAACAGTGAACATTGACCCCCAGACCCGAATATAAAACAGTGAACATTATCCACAGATCCGAATATAAAACAGTGAACCTTATTCCAGAGACCCGAATATAAAACAGTGAACATTATCCCCAGACCCGAGTATAAAACAGTGAACATTATCCCCAAGACCCGAATATAAAACAGTGAACATTATCCCCAGACCGGTATATAAAACAGTGAACATTATCCCCCAGACCCGAATATAAATCAGTGAACATTATCCCGAGACCCGAATATAAAACAGTGAACATTATCCCCCAACCCGAATATAAAACAGTGAACAGTATCCCCCAGACCCGAATATAAAACAGTAAACATTATCTCCCAGACTCGAACATAAAATAGTGAGACTGGAGGCCGAAGCAATTGTTGTAGATGTGACAAATGAATCTGGGACAATCTCATTCTTTAGAAACTCTCACAGTCTACAATCCAACATGAAACTGAAAATGCTGGAAATCCTCGGCAGGTCAGGCCGTGCATATGTGGAGAGAGAAACAGAATTCACATAAGCTTTCATCTGGACGGGGAGTAGATAGAAATGTAATTGTTTATTAGCAAGTGAAAAGTGGGCACTTTACAGCCTTAAGGAATCAAAATTGAGTTCAACAATATTATATCATAATCTTTGCCCCCATTTTGTTTCTTCTTTATTTGTGTCTTTGTTTTCCTTTATCGTTCCGCTCTCATTATCTTTACTTTGCATTCAGACGGTTGCTATTGTGCCACGCACACCTCATCTGGATACATATTTTGTACTTTTACTTGTTCCATTCCCATTCTCTTTGATCTTGCATCATGAAACCTTTTTTCAGTTAATCTCTCCCGCCCTGCAGCCTTTTACAACCATTTCCTTCTGTTCCCCTTCCCACCTCCCCTTTCACTTGCTCACAGACGTGAAACGTTAATTCTGTTTCTCTCTCCGCAGATTCTTGCAGACCTGCTGAGTGTTTCCAGTTTTTACTGATTTTATCTCTGATTTTAAGTATCCACAATATTTCCATTTTGTACAATGCTGAAACACTGACTGATTACACTGATTAACAAAGTCATTCATGTATTCATTTGTTATTTGCACTTTATGTTTTGATCTGTGTTTAATTATTGAGCTATTTTATCAGTTATGAGTGTCCTTAAATGTAGTTACAATTTCATCACTTCCCTGGTTTTCCCTCATACTTCCTGGCACTAAGATTAAATCTTGACTAATCTTAAATGGAAGGATCAGTCCAGCAGCGACAGACTAGTCAGCTTAACCTCGGTGTGGGAAAGCATTTAGAAGAGGGGATTCAGGACAAAATTAACAGTCACTTGGATAAATGTGGATTAATTAAGAAAGGCCATTTGTTAAGGGCAAATCGAGTTGAACGAACTTGCTTGAGTTTTTTGATGAGGAAAGAGAAAGATGATGAGAGTCATACGATAGCTGTGCACATGAACTTCTGAAAGGCATTTGATAAAGTGCCATGTAACAAGCTTGTCAGAAAAGTTAAAGCCCATGGGACGGATCTGACTGAGTGACAGGAAACAAAAAGGCCGGCCACATGATGGTGGGAATTTCACATGGTGATATGTGTCAAACGAATCAGCTTTGTTTCAAACACAGCGTGTGTCTTGTTTTTGATTTCTCTAAAAATGTCCATCGTGTGTTCCCCACAGCTTCTCTCCCATCTTCGATGTGTGAAAGGAGCATCACGCCTACAAACCTGGTTCAGATTTAAAATTGAATCCACTCAGCAAATATTTTTAACAAAATGTGAACAAGTAAACAGATCACATCAAATAAT